>NC_068400.1:9262758-9889394 GCF_023724105.1 Carassius gibelio
GATCTGAAAGCTGCATAAATAATCTTTCCAGTGATGTGTGGTTTGTTAGGAGGACAATATTTGTCTGAGATACAACTATTTAAAATCTATAAAAATCTAAATATTGAGAAAATCACCTTTAAAGTTGTCCAAACTGAGTTCTTAGCAGAGGTGTCAAGTAACGAAGTACAAATACTGTACTTAAGTAGAAATTTGGGGTATCTATACTTTACTTGAGTGATTATTTTTCAGCCAACTTTTTACTTCTACTCCTTACATTTTCAGGCAAGTATCTGTACTTTCTACTCCTTACATTTTAAAAATAGCTTCGTTACTGCTATTTCATTTCGGCTTGTTTTCATTCCGGCTTGTCATCATTAAAAAAAAAAAAAAAAAAAAAACCTATCCAGATAAATCGCGCCATCCGGATGGAGTGAATTTGATTGTGGTTGGATGAGAAGTATAAACATATACCATTCTGACACCCCATTGGTCTGTACGCGATCCATCGCACCTGCATCATGTGACACAAATCGCATCACAGTCCAGCCAGGACATAGACAGTTTTGGGTTCGTTTATCAAAAAATATATTTCTTAAAAGTAGGGTTGGGTATGGAACCGGTATCCGATCGCCTCAGAGTCAGTCCGCTTAAATTTCACATGAAACCAGCGTCAGACCGGTCTCCTCCCGTCTTTCAGTGCGCTCTTCAATCCGCAGAGGCGCAGACCGCGAACGAAGCAGCGCATGCGCACTTAAACAAACAGAGGACACAAGGTATGTGTTTATTGATAGATTGTTAGAATATCCATATCTGTGCAGTTCTTTGTCATAAATACAGTTTACAAAAGGTCACGAGGTAGCAGTCGGTTTCTCATCTGTAAAGTTCTCGCTCATCACACCACAGCCGTTTCCTCCAGCGAAAATCTAGCCCTTAACACATGAACGAACACATACTTTAATTACACTTACTTAAATATACTTAATTTAATCATACGGACTTTATACATACAGTATTGTTCAAAATAATAGCAGTACAATGTGACTAACCAGAATAATCAAGGTTTTTAGTATATTTTTTATTGCTACGTGGCAAACAAGTTACCAGTAGGTTCAGTAGATTGTCAGAAAACAAACAAGACCCAGCATTCATGATATGCACGCTCTTAAGTCTGTGCAATTGGGCAATTAGTTGAAAGGGGTGTGTTCAAAAAAATAGCAGTGTCTACCTTTGACTGTACAAACTCAAAACTATTTTGTACAAACATTTTTTTTTTCTGGGATTTAGCAATCCTGTGAATCACTAAACTAATATTTAGTTGTATGACCACAGTTTTTTAAAACTGCTTGACATCTCTGTGGCATGGAGTCAACCAACTTGTGGCACCTCTCAGCTGTTATTCCACTCCATGATTCTTTAACAACATTCCACAATTTATTCACATTTCTTGGTTTTGCTTCAGAAACAGCATTTTTGATATCACCCCACAAGTTCTCAATTGGATTAAGGTCTGGAGATTGGGCTGGCCACTCCATAACATTAATTTTGTTGGTTTGGAACCAAGACTTTGCCCGTTTACTAGTGTGTTTTGGGTCATTGTCTTGTTGAAACAACCATTTCAAGGGCATGTCCTCTTCAGCATAGGGCAACATGACCTCTTCAAGTATTTTAACATATGCAAACTGATCCATGATCCCTGGTATGCGATAAATAGGCCCAACACCATAGTAGGAGAAACATGCCCATATCATGATGCTTGCACCTCCATGCTTCACTGTCTTCACTGTGTACTGTGGCTTGAATTCAGAGTTTGGGGGTCGTCTCACAAACTGCCTGTGGCCCTTGGACCCAAAAAGAACAATTTTACTCTCATTAGTCCACAAAATGTTCCTCCATTTCTCTTTAGGCCAGTTGATGTGTTCTTTGGCAAATTGTAACCTCTTCTGCACATGCCTTTTTTTTAACAGAGGGACTTTGCGGGGGATTCTGGAAAATAGATTAGCTTCACACAGACGTCTTCTAACTGTCACAGTACTTACAGGTAACTCCAGACTGTCTTTGATCATCCTGGAGGTGATCATTGGCTGAGCCTTTGCCATTCTGGTTATTCTTCTATCCATTTTGATGGTTGTCTTCCGTTTTCTTCCACGTCTCTCTGGTTTTGCTCTCCATTTTAAGGCATTGGAGATCATTTTAGCTGAACAGCCTATCATTTTTTGCACCTCTTTATAGGTTTTCCCCTCTCTAATCAACTTTTTAATCAAAGTACGCTGTTCTTCTGAACAATGTCTTGAACGACCCATTTTCCTCAGCTTTCAAATGCATGTTCAACAAGTGTTGGCTTCATCCTTAAATAGGGGCCACCTGATTCACACCTGTTTCTTCACAAAATTGATGACCTCAGTGATTGAATGCCACACTGCTATTTTTTTGAACACACCCCTTTCAACTAATTCAACTAATTGCCCAATTGCACAGCCTTAAGAGCGTGCATATCATGAATGCTGGGTCTCATTTGTTTTCTGAGAATCTACTGAACCTACTGGTAACTTGTTTGCCACGTAGCAATAAAAAAATATACGAAAAACCTTGATTATTCTGGTTAGTCACATTGTACTGCTATTATTTTGAACAATACTGTACACTACTGTGCAAAAGTCTTAGACACGTTAGTATTTTCACTTAAAAGAATGGTGTTCGGACAGTTATTTATATATTTTGCTGTAGTGTGTCAGTATAAAATATCAGTTTACATTTCCAAACATTCATTTTGCCGTTGTCAAACTGCTTGTGCATTCAAAATCACACTAGATTATTATTAAAATTAATGGCAAACTGATATTTCCAACTGACACACTACAGCAAAAGATATAAATAACTGGCTTAAAACCCTTTTTGGGGAGAAAATACTCATTTTTCCATAAGACTTTTGCACAGTACTGTATTTTAAAAACGAGATTGTTGCTACTTTATAAAGAATGACCATACAGTAATTCACAGAACTGATTTAAGACAGTGACAGACAGCACTCATCTTAACTAAATATCAGAGTGACAGAGATACAGTAGAAACATTATGTGTGGTTTTGTATTAAATAATGACCCAGATTGTGAAATACATTTATTAGCCTTAGATTAAGGGAAGCACAACTTGCACAACAAGCTATGGATTTATTTAAAATATTTGTAATGTTCTTTAAAGTTATCCATAGTTTTTTTGTGGTTCTTTTTTTTAAAGTATCGGTTCAGGCACCGTTTAGGAGCCGGTACCGTTTTAAAAGTATTGAAAAGGCACTGGACCCTACTTAAAAGTTATTATTTCTCACTGGCTCAATTACCAAATGAGTGCTTTTTCTTCGTCCTCCACAAATTAAGCTACTGTAGGTAGTTTGGTAGCGAGACGTTTGAATAAATTAGCGTTTTCGATTGACGATGCGATTGACAATGTTGTGATAACTAGGCTTTACCAACTTTGTAACTCGTTCCCCCCCGAACACTGGACATAGCAGACGTATGTACCAAATACAAGAAGCTATCAATCAAGAAGGTATCAGGATTATGACTTATTTTTCAGTTTTAGTTTTTGTTTAATCACTTGGATTAATCATTCATTTTGAAAGCACTATAATGTTTATTGTAAATAGACAGCCATACAAGTGTAATTGTTACTAAGCCTGCACCAATGTTCTTGTCCATTGCCCTCACAGATTCCTGCAGCTAATCATGGATGTACATAAACATTCCATTAAAAGTTATTGATGACAAGCCTCTGAAGTTTGACTTTTTGCACCATAACAATACTTATTGGCAACTAGTCATCATATCTCTAGTCCTTTAATGTATTTGCATTGTACTAAAGTGCGTTCATTTTAAATGGGCATATATGCGGCTGAGGAAGACCTGAAGGTCGAAACGTTGCTTGATTAAATTCCTCTGGAGCAGTAGTTTTCAGTGTTCAGACTTCACTTCTTTATTTGTCTATATCATTTAGTTGTCTTGCACCTGTGTCCTAATTGGATGTTTGGGATGTGCACACCATTTTTGTATTTTCATATATGCGGCTGAAACAGGAAGCCTAGTGCATCCCAAATGTTTCAACATGAACATTTTAATATAACATTATAGTCATTATGGCCTATGGCCTTTAGAAAAATGTTTTTTTGAGGCGGTGGGGTAGTGCACAATAGGCCCCTGTGGTGCGGCCTAAGCTTTTGTTCTTAATGGCATTTTTTTTTATTTTACTTTTATACTTTAAGTAGTTTTTTAAACCAGTACTTTTACACTTTTACTTGAGTAAAAAGCTTGAGTTGATACTTCAACTTCTACAAAAGTCTTTTTAAACCCTAGTATCTATACTTCTACTTGAGTAATGAATGCCAGTACTTTTGACACCACTGGTTCTTAGCAATGCATATTACTAATTAGAAATTAAGTTTTGATATATTTAGGATAGGACATTTACAAAATATCTTCATGTAACATGATCTTTACTTAATATCCTAATGATTTTTGCCATAAAAGAAAAATCTATAATTTTGACCCATACAATGTATTTTTGGCTATTGATAAAAATACAGGTATACCCCAGAGACTTAAGACTGCTTTTGTGCTGCAGGGTCATATATTTCTATAGTTTTTGATGAAATGTTGATTACATCATATCCCATAGTATGGGACAGGAAATTTGTGTTAATTAAAAAAATAATAATACAAGAAGACGCTACGTTTTTATTGTTTTTTCATAGCCATAGGTTGTGTGCAGAACTAAATAATTGAACAAATTAATGTTAATGAAGCTTATTTTTCCTTCACTACATTCCAAAGCATGATATCAGACTTTTTACTCCACTTCATTTGAAGGAAAACATGCTGTTTCTTGATGCATTACTCTTTTTTATGTTTTAAACATCAGGTCTATCTCTTAATAAATAATAAACTAATAGATAAGTAAAATAAAATAAAATAACACCTAATTTCAACATTTATTCTCCGTAGCTAGTCATATTCTCCGAGATCAGATGTCAGATGTTTTTAAATTGTTTTCTGAACATTCTGAAAAAAGTTCCAGAATTAATAAATAATGTTTGTGCTTTAAGTTATTAGAACATTATTTAAAACCAGAACACTAAATAAAATTCTACTAACATTACTGAAGGAAAGCTTGTTCATAATTTTCCAGAATGTTTAACACCTAAATTGATCTTGTTTACAAAATGATGCACAATAAGATTTCTTTGACTGAAATCAAATGTGCATGAGCTGACAGTCTGCACCATCAGTCTTGATATGATTGATCAATAAGCTGCACTTCTGGTTCGGTCCTCTATAATCCATCTCTGTATGCTCTGCATTGAGCCGCCGGCTTCATCAGGTTCACAGGGGAGTGTGTGTTATTAAACGAGGTTAATCAGTGCTATCGATTCACACTTAAACAAAACAGACAGGAGGTGCATTAATGCCACAGGAGACTTCTGCTAATGATGGTGACTTTGCTCTTGTCATTATTATCTAATTGGCTTAATAAGGCTTTATACATTGTGGCCAGAATGTGTGTTGCTCTTTGCTGCAGGTCATGTCGGCATGAGAGCACATGCAAAAAGCAAAAAGTGAAATAGCAAGCAATGTGCAATGCTTAACAGCATATTGTGGCATCAGTTGACATTTCAATTACACACTTATACACTCAAATATATTCAATTTGTTTTCCTAAAAACTCTATTATTGTTTTTTTTTCAACTGCTTACACATTTTCAAACATTTGTCCCCTTTTTTTTCAAAACTTTACACACAAATCCAAGAATTGCACACATTAAATTCCAAATATCTTGCATCTGTTAAAATGAAGCGCTGCATTCAAAACTGTTTCTGTTTTCAACAATGACAAACTTTTGAATGATAGTGTATGAATGCTTAAGCCCAATAAAATAATTAGTTGCTCGAGATATAAAAAATTATAGTTGATTTGAGAGTTGGGAGCATGTCAAACGCAATGGATACAGCATCTGTATTAATGGTATATTCGTTCAAATTATTGTTATTTTTTTGTAAATTTAAAATAAAACTTAATTGCATGGAAAAAATATAGTATTATTGTTCAAATAAAACTGAATTTTTAATGATTCGATTTACAGCACCTTCACAAGTTGTATAGAAAAAATAGCAAAAATACACCCAATGTATGTGTTATTCATTACTGCGTAGATGTAGAGAGAAATTGTGCATCTCTGTCTTACGCCAACCTGATTTGAACAAATAATGACGACTTCCAAACTCCCTTCCCAGGAGGACATGAATGTAAAATTCCTAAAGGAAAATGTACAGAATAAGATAATTAAAATAAGATAATTTTTTTATTATCAGTGATCATGAGCTTATTAGAAAGACATTAGAAAGGAAAAACAGAAAAATGTGTGTGGGTTCTGTGTTTTTTACCCACTGTCCTCATATTGCACAAAAAAATACAGAAATACATTTTTATCTTGTGTGTGTGCGTGTGCATATGTCA
Source organism: Carassius gibelio (assembly GCF_023724105.1). Taxonomy (NCBI): domain Eukaryota; kingdom Metazoa; phylum Chordata; class Actinopteri; order Cypriniformes; family Cyprinidae; genus Carassius; species Carassius gibelio. The sequence goes on from NC_068400.1 coordinate 9,269,242, forward strand.
TAATGGATTTGATAAAGCAGCATTATCTCCAGCCCCTCCAGCACAAGCTTTTATAGCAGGAAAGTTTGGCTTCTTCACAAACACGCACATCATCTTCCTCATGCACCGCTGTGTGCAGCTGCTCTGGGCAGAGGCTGATAAACCTGCTATTGTGATGCCATACATTACCAGCTCAACTGAATGCACAATGTTTGCCCCTGGTTACACCAGTCTACTCTCACCAGACAGCAGGTTCAGGTTTCATCAGCCGCTGTGTTAAGACTCTTTCACATGACCTGCATCAACACACCTCGACATACACACATCATGTGCTGCTTCTTCGACCTCTGTGTGAAAACCTGCTTATTTCCAAAAAATAGTGATCTGCCCTTCTGTCTACTGCCTCTATAGCCCCCTTCCTCAAATCTTGCCCTGGAGGTCCAATGCTCTGCAGAGTTTAGCTCCAACCCTGATCAAAGTCACCTGCCTGTGATTTTTAATGATCCCAAAGACATTGATTAGCATGCTAAGGTGTGTTTGATTAGGGTTAGAGCTAAACTCTGCAGGAAAGTGGATCTTGAGGTCCAGATTTGAGGAACCCTGCTCTATAGTCATTATTTAAATGACTTTTTTAATGTTTTTGAAAGAAGTCTATTTTTTCATTAAAGCTGCATTTATTTGATCAAAAATGCTGTAAAAACATTAAAATTGTGAAATAATTATTACAATTTAAATGAACTGTTCTTCCATTTGAATTTATTTTAAAATGATATTTATTCCTGTGATAAAAGCTCAATTTTCAGCATCATTCTTCCAGTCTTCAGTGTCACGTGATCCTTCAGAAATTATTATTTTATCCAGATTTGCTGCTCAGGAAACATTTCTGATTATTATCAATGCTGAAAACAGTTTGTGCTTTTGTGGAAACCATGATACATTACCATTTAAACGTTTGGGATTTACATTTATTTATTTATTTTACTTTTATTCAGCAAGGCCACTTTAACTTGATAGAAAATGAGAGTAAAGACATTTTTAATATTACAAAAGATTTATGTTTCAGTAAATGCTGTTCTTTTGAACATCAAAGATTCATGAAAAAAAAAGCAGTTTCCACAAAAATATTATGCAACATTGAACCTGATTTCTGAAGATCATGTGACACTGAAGACTGGAGGAATGATGCTGGAAATACAGCTGTGCATCACAGGAATAAATTACACTTTAAAATAGGTTTAATTAAAAAACTATTATTAGAAATAGTGGCTGGCCCAAAACAGACAGGAGTGGAAGACTTTTGTTGCTGCCCTACATGCCAAGGGCATAACGGGGAGTAAGTAAGTAAGAAGTAAATTAGACATTGTATTAATTTTAGAATATTGCAGTTTTTACTGTATGTTTTATCTGATTATTGCTTAGAACAAAAAAGACTTGCTTATTACAAATTTTTGACTTGTAATGGAACTATTGCAATGCTTTTTGTTATTATAATAACTGAAACTTCTCACATATTTCACCTCATATAGATTTTTTCTTCTTTTTTTCACTCATCTTGTTGCGTATAACAATATGAATTTGATGAAAGAAGGGAGCACGTCTGTGTGACGCCACAACATGTTGTGTACATAGGCAGCCGGTTTGGAACAGGATTTCAATTCCATCTCTTTTTGCACAGTATGGGTTCAGATGTTATCAAGCGCACACTGTTGTCTGTGTGCTGACTGTCAAGTCACCTTTGCCACCCACAGATTTCTGCATGGCAACACTGAGTGAATATAAAGAGTGTTTCTCCAGTCCAGCGCCCCCTGCAGGCAGCTGTGCGCCTCTGAAACCACATTACAGTCGATCCATGTGGCAGGACAGTCTCTCTCTCTCTCTCTCTCTCACACACACACACACACACACACTAATCTTGTTTCCTGATGGATGCGCTCTGGAGAAAACGAGAATGGCACGTTTAATATCCAAACCCTTAGAGTGGCCGAATGTTTCCATGCTGCATTTATTCACACATTTTTAGCACATCTCTGAAAGAGGCAAGATTAAAACTAGACTTTTACACTTTCTGAAGAAATTGCAGGCGGTGACCCATGCAAAAGTTTTTTTGGGTGGTTGCTGGCTTGGCTCCATCCATCAGTGTTTGCTGGGATTTTTTCACCTGTTTTATCATCAGTGAGTTAAAATCACTCCTTAAACAATGTTCTGTTGAGGAGATTTGACTGTTTATATTTTTATTTGCAGATATTCCAAAGAAGAAATCCAGCAGAAGGTCGGAACGTTTCGGCAGATGCTGATGGAGAAGGAGGGTGTGATAACTCGAGAACGTCCACCGTGAGTCAATCAAACGAGCAAACCATTGATCCGCTCTGATCTTATTTTCCACATGTAATTGAATAGAGTGTGTGTTTCCTGTAGAGACAGTATCGGATAGCGTTTGTGTGTGGCATTGTCTTCCTGTGATTAATGATAACGCTGACCAGCACTGATAGAAACACACATCTCAGAGCCAGTGAATGAACACTGCATGTTTAATTGATAAATGTACATTAAATACAATTTACGAGAACTAGAAACACTTTAATATATTTAACTCGATGGAAAACCATTTAGCTAAATAATGCAATGCAGAAATGCTGCGTAGGAATTGAAATGAATCATTTCTCTTTCTAGTTCATTTACACAAACTGTCTGAACAAACAGATTCACTAAAATTAATCTATGAGAAGTGCATTCTCTATTTTTGTAGCTACCTATAAACAGAAACTTTTTAGCACTAGTGCATCAAAATTAAGTGCAATTCATGAACATTACATGCTTTAGCTATGTAGTGGATTTTATAATCTAATGTTGTCATAGAGGATCATGGGAAATGTAGCTTTGTTGCCTGTAGCATAAAAATAAGCCGTAACGTAGGCTTAGATGAAGTCATGTTGAAATAGATTCATAAATTCGATGCTGTGTTTGGCCTCATATAGTCTGAATGTGTTTGTTTCTGCAGGTACACATACAAACTTTCTTATAGCTTGTGTGTGCAAGTCCTTTATCAGCACAGAAGGAGATGATTTAATACTCTCTACAGATCATAAATGACCCTGCGTTAATGCCATAGCACAACCCAGAGGAAACCTCAGTGACCGTACATCACCTCCTTCACCCAGAGACCAATCTAATAAAAAAGCCTTTTCATCTTAAACCTAACCTCCTGTTCTGGCCATTCTGCACACAAGAACTCTGAGCCTGAGCCGTTATAGCTCAAGAAACACAACATTTCTGCTACTGTATATCTAACAAATCTTCTGTTCTAGCAGAGGACCCTTATGTTGTCATTTAACCCTTCCGTTCTGTCACAAAACCCTTGTATTGTCATTTAACCCTTCTGTTTTATCACAGGACACTTATGTTTGGATTTAACCCTTTTGTTCCTTCATAGGACCCTTACAGTATGTTGTCATTTAACCCCTTCTGATCTGTCGCCGAACCCTTGTATAGTCATTTAACCCTTGTTTCATCAGAGGACCTTTACAGTATTTTGTCATTTAACCTTTGTGTTCTATTACAGAACCCCTGTGTTGTCATTTAACCCTTCCTTTTCAACACAGGGCCCTTATGTTGTCATTTAACCCTTCCATTCTGTCACAAAACCCTTGTATTGTCATTTAACCCTTCTGTTTTATCACAGGACACTTATGTTTGGACTTAACCCTTTTGTTCCTTCATAGGACCCTTACAGTATGTTGTCATTCAACCCTTCTGATCTGTCGCCGAACCCTTGTATAGTCATTTAACCCTTGTTTCATCAGAGGACCTTTACAGTATTTTGTCATTTAACCTTTGTGTTCTATTACAGAACCCCTGTGTTGTCATTTAACCCTTCCTTTTCATCACAGGGCCCTTATGTCATCATTTAACCCTTCTGTTCCATAATAGAACCCTTATGTTGTCATTTAACCCTTGTTCCATCATAGGACCCTTACAGTATGTTATCATTTAACCCTTCTGTTTCATCACAGGGCCTTTATGTAGTAATTTAACCCTTCTGTTACATCATAGGATCCTTACAGTATGTTATCATTTAACCTTTCTGTTCTGTCACAGAACCCTTGTGTTGTCATTTAGCACTTCCTTTTCAACACAGGGCCCTTATGTCATCATTTAACCCTTCTGTTCCATAATAGAACCCTTACATTGTCATTTAACCCTTTTTTATCATCATAGGACCCCCCAGTATGTTGTCATTTAACCCTTCTGTTCTGTCACAGAACACATATGTTGTCATTTAACCCTTCCTTTTCAACACAGGACCCTTACATTGTCATTTAACCCTTTTTTATCATCATAGGGCTAACAGTATGTTGTCATTTAACACTTCTGTTCTGTCACAGAATCCATTTGTTGTCCTTTAACTCTACTGTTTCATCAAAGAACCCTTATGTTGTCATATTACCCTTCTTTTAAATCATAGAACTGTTAGGCTGTTAGCACTTTGGCAGAAGAAGTATGGTGACATTTATGACTGTGATGAAGAAGCTGATGATTACAGTTTTAGATAAGATCGACTTTAGTAGTAGAATGCTAATTTATTTCATCAAGACACATGTTAGGAAGGATAATGAGGATAAGTTAAGGCTTTATAAAAAGTGAGTGTGACAGAAACATAGATCTGTTAGAACCTAGCCAGGAATTCTGTGAGGTTTCTCATTATCACACTGTATAATCACCTTTATTCTGTTTCAATTACAAGAAAAATGGTTTTGCTCATAGGTTGCCCTTTCATTGACCAACTTTTTTTTAAATCCTTTATAAAAAATGAAAATGAGCCATGAGGTGACAAACATTGGAGTATAGAGTAAAATGAACATACATTAGAATAAAATGAAGACTTTCAAATCTGAGCACAGACATTGCAAGTCTGAGTCAGAATAGCTCATTGCTGCAATTTAGACCAGTGCAGGTAATGACCTTTGACCTTTACCTCCTGTATGCACAGGGTTAAGCTGCTTCCTGACGGGAATGAAGATCATGTGGAAAATGCTGTGTATGTCGAGGGCTATGAGGAAGACTATGATTGTGATGGAGAATATTACGAGCAAGATTCAGCTGCCTACGACGACTGCAGGTGAAAACTGAGGAAGAAGCTCTGATATCAACACCTACACGCTGAGAGATACTGAAAATTAATTAATAAAATAAATACAATTAATACTGATTTCAATTGACATAACTTTATTTAATAAAGACTATTGAAAACATCTCATTTAAGCATGTTAAATGCAAAATAACTACACTTCTTGCATTATAGTCACTAAAGCTCAATCCAGTGGTTGCTGCTGTATGCAAACATACAGGAAACACAGGACAACAACAACTGCAAGCCATTACTTGTCTTCTTCTCTAGATCCAAGAGGAAATCCAGCAGTTCACCTTCTCCTCGGCCTAAAAAGAGGAAAAAGAAGAAGGCAAGAAGACACAGTCGGTCAGTTTGCTTTCTGTGATTTAATGCAATGCAGCATCATGTACTTAAAACTCATCCAATGTATACTGTGCATAGTTTGCAAATGAAAGTGAAATGTGAAAGTGAATGTGACGTGACATTCAACTATGGTGACCCATACCCAGAATTCATGCTCTGCATTTAACCCATCCAAAGTGCACACACACAGCAGTGAACACACACACACACATGTGAACACACACCCAGAGCAGTGTGACAGATGTTCTGTATGCAATGCATAGAATACTTAAATAACCTAAGACACAAGCCAAACGAGCATTACCAACAGAAACCCTCTGTGCAGCAATGAAGTGAGCTAAAAATGAACCTTTAATTGTCAGTGTGATCTCTCACATTGATTTTTTGAGCCAAAAAATAGAAATGTAATATTTAGAGGTTTGTTCAGATCACACAAATTCTAAGTATAAGCAGAAGTACTAATAATTCATGACATTTCATCAAGAAACAGAGTTTGAGGGTGAAAAGGGTCAAGAGGAACATTTAAATAGGATTCAGTGAGAAAATGGAAGAAAATGATGGAAATGTGCTTGTGTGATATTTCATCCGAAGTATTGTTATTGTGTTTGTGTGACCCTCAGAGCTGACAGCCCATCTCCAACCCGCAGAGACAAGAGGAAGAAAAGCGGAAAGAAACACAAGAGAGACAGGTATGTGTGTGTGTGTGTGTGTGTATTTGTGTGTCATATCAGGACACAACTCTGTATAATGACATGGGTCTGACACAGGTATTACAAGGAGAGGGTGACTTATGAGGACATAACCCATGTCCCCATTTTTCAAAACACTTATAAATCATACAGAATGAGTTTTTTTGAGAAAGTAAAAATGCACAAAGTTTCCTGTGAGGGTTAGGGTTAGGTGTAGGGTTGGTGAAGGGCCATAGAATATACAGTTTCTACATTATAAAAACCATTACACCTATGGGATGAACACACTTTACACAAAAACAAACATGTGTGTGTGTGTGTGTGTGTGTGGTTATTAACTCACACAGGTATACATCATTCACTGATCGATTAACACTGATCTCCCTGCCTGTATTCATTAGATCATACTGTATACTGCAGTATGCAAAGTTTCAGTATTCATAACATGCAAACAACAATATAACCTACGACATTATTCAAAGTGTGCATTATACACAAAACACACTACATGAGAAACTGTATCCTACACACAATCTACATTTCCATTTCTAATAACCCAAATATACTGACCATAATATTATTAACCTCTATTTCAAATATGTTTTATCACTTTATTATGTCTTCTTGACCTTTTATTTGCTTAGATTGCCTTTGATCTGTTCGATGTTTATGCACAAAAATTTATTAAAAATGCAAAATAATGTGCATTTTTGATCATGTGACAACGTTGTAGTGATGCACATTGTTTTACAATCTTCTTTATATAGTAGGTACTGTACATATACCTACTACTTATATACTTTAGGTGGCACTTTTGTTTTCTGAACATATAGTCTCAGAGTCTAATTTTAATATTTGACAAAATAGAAACAGGCTCTTTGAAGACTAGCTCGGGCAGATTTAAACTGTTCAAGTTCATATTTAATATCAGCATTTGTATTTTTACTAGAAGCATCAAGGATTAGAACAAACTCAACTCAGTGTCCAAAAATAGCTCCAGACATGAACAAGAAAAGACCTTCTGCATTCATCAAATATTCATGATATTATGTCAGAAATATCTGCAGTATTTTGTGGGACGTGTCAGCATTTAAGATGCTTCGGTTTCTGTCTGTATTTTCATTATTATGCTTAGTTTTTATATCTGTGTATCACTATATGGGTTTCTTCTGAGTTTCCTCTTGTCATGACCTCTACTCTATTAATATTCATAAGGACATTTTTCACACAGCAGTCTATTTTGAACATGCTATATGATTCTCTGTAAAGTGGTCTAGACATAGAGTTAGCAATGCGCTAGCAAAACCAAGGGTGATGTATTAAATTCCCAGGAAGCTCATGCTGATAAAACATAAAGCTTGTATGTAATGTGGATAAAAGCATCTGCTGAATGAATAATTTATTCTGAATTTCCGGCTCATATCAGTTTCATATAACCTCTTAAGTGTTTATTCAGTTTTTACTTCATGCATTTGGGCTTTTGCCCCATAGTGTGATTTTTATATATAGATATTTTATAAATAAATGAATATATAAATAATATTTATAATATAGTTAACACACTTGATGAAGATACCAACATGCTGCATATTCCTTCATTTCCATGCAGTCTCCTCTGTACTGGACAGATCATTTTTATTCGTCTCAAGTTTCCCTGGTAGCTTTATTACAGCTTTCTTCATGAAAACATGACAGGACTGACGGATGCTAGGATGCTTGTGCATCTGTTTGTGTCTGATGTATATAATAGTGAACACATGGTGGATCCTGGTGTAGATGTCTTATCACAGCAGCTTCAGTGCTGTCAGACGGGGTGTGAGAGGGAAAGTGTGAAAGAGAGATAGAAACTGAGCGTAGAAAGTCAAGGATTTCAACTTTCAGTATAAATTGAAAATGTGGTATATGCGGTCTTATTATGTGTTAAATAACCCCAAAAATCTACAAAAAACCCAAAATCTTCCAACTAAGGCAAAATTTGGTAAGACAGATATTTTAACCATTGTCTTTATCACAACATAAAAATGTATGGATATTTAAATCCCATTTAAAAATGAATGTCTCTGGAATTAGATATCAAATATTATTTAAATGTCACACCATCTTTTCTTTTCACTAATAGCACTTCATTATTTTTGCTCAGTATCTTTTAATCAGCTGGTATTCGTTTGATTTGTAGTGGATGTCTGAAGTCAGTTATCCTTGATTTATTAATGTGCAGCAACACAGGATCTATCGTTTTATCATTTCAAACCAAACAAGCTTATTTTTGTCAAGTATTTTGATAGAAAAGCATGATTGTGCATCTTTCTTAACTCTTTCCCCGCCAGCAGTTTCATTCTAGCTTCATGCATTCTTTTTTGCCAACACTTGAATGTGGGTAAGTTTCATGAAAAAGCAACAGTTTGAAAAAATAAAATGCTCTACTACATTTAAATATCGTGTCTGGTCCTATACCACTTCCTGGATGGACATTTAATCTGGTAATGTGCCGGCAGTTTTGATTTATATGCTGTCTAATGTTTGATGATTGCATCATTGTACATATTTATCATTTTACAAAAGCAATAATTTGTTTCAGCTTCAGAGATTCAGTACTCTTTCAGAAGATGTGTAATAGCAACTTCTAACATATACTGTAACAGTGAAAACACAGAAAGCTGGAAACTTCCATCAATGGCGGGAAAAGAGTTAACAATAGATGTTTTTTTATATATTCCAGTATCTAATGCATGACATTCAGACATATAACTCTGATTTCAGTGTCCAAATACTGAATGCCGAAGACTTAAACTACAAAATCTACTACAGCAGCAGTTCTGTGGTAGTCATAATCTGATATCTAACCCAACATTTCTCTGTGCCAGGTCCACATCTGGCTCAAGGAGGAAGAGGAGACACAGGTAAACATCGAGTTAACCTAAGGTCCTTTAGATTTTATGGTTTGAGACCTACGCTGAGTTAGTTGTGCAGAGCCAACATCCACTTTAGAGTTTTTTCAAGAGCCATTCATTGACATTTAAAGTGACCAGCCACAGTTCATTTTGCTTGTATGTGCTGTTTAGGGGTGGATAAATAAAAAAATCGATGATACTGCAGTAGTAGACTGGCCTAGAAAACATTTGATCAATAGCAGTCTCTTTGAATAGCTGTACAAACAAAATTGAAGAAAATAGCATAAACGTGAAAATTTAACAGACATCACTCAGAAAACAAGGCAGAATATGCAGTTTGCACTTTATTTAACCCAAAAGAGTGCATATTAGTACCTTAAATGTAGATGTTAGTACTTAAATTTTGCTTTGTAGTACCATTTGTACCCTTGTGTCTTGAACAAGAATTGTGCACTGAAGCTGCGAAATAATTGAACATAATTCTGTTTTGATTTGAAGACTTTACTGCTCCACACATAAGCTCTATGTGTATTGTATTGTTTTCTCCTTTCAGATCTGGGAGCCCCAAAAACAAACACAAAGACAAGAACAAACAGAAGAAGAGGTGAGTGAGGTTTATTCCGCTGTTTGCTTTTCTAAAAATTCTCAGTGTACATAATTATGCTTTCATGCATCATAAAGCCTCAGCTTGACAAAGAAAATCCATTGCACTGATTACAGCATTTAATGATTCAATGATATTAATGCTCTAAGCAATCCGAGTTGTGATTTTCCACTTGGGATAGCAACCATTCACAACACCTTAGCAATGAGCTATCACTGACAGCCACTTGAAACGTTTTAAAAACAGCATAGCAACCCTAGTAAACATCTATAACATCCGTGCAACCACCTAGCAGTGCACGGAAAACCAGTCAGAACTTTTAAGCAACTGTCAATCCTTGCAAACAACCTGCAACCCCACACTGACCATCTGAAGCACCAGAGAAACCATCTAGTAACTTGTGTTGAGTGTGAGGTGTATGATGAAGCGGTGTGTGTGAAGTGTGTTTGTGTGTGTGTGTCCCGCAGGTGTTCGGTGGAGTCTCCCAGCAGGAGTTCTCAGCACAGAGGCAGCTGTTGTAGTTCCCGCAGCGGATCCGTCTCCTCCACCGCCAGCGTCTCTAAATCACCCAGCAGGTGCGGCTTATATTCGGCCTCTTATCTCCATTACACAGGCCCTCCGACAAACCTCCTCTAACATACATTTACTATGGTGAACATAGTTTCTGCCAAAATATCATGGTTACTACAATAAGACTGTGGTAATGAGGTATTAGTCACCACTTTCATCTCAGAAAGGGAATGAATCACAATGACAGATAGACAGAAAAGCTTCTTACATTTAGATCCATAGTCATTTATTATGACTTTACTGCACTGACTATGGCATGGTTAAACTGTGCGGACCTACATTTCAAAGCTCAAGGCTGCACTTATCTGATAAAAAATACAATAATATTGTGAAATAATATTAAAGTTTAATTTGATTAAAGTTTTTTTTTTTGTTGAAACCATAATTCATTTTATTTTTCAGGATTCTTTGATGAATAGAACGTTCGGAACAATTTTTTTTTTTAAATAGATATATTTTGTAACATTATAAATATCTTCTCTATAAATTTGTGAATGCTGAATAAAAGTATTAATTTCTTCTTAAAAATATATAAATATCAGGGATTTTTTAAAATGTGATTTCCAGAATAATTTTTTCCCTCCTGCAGTCCATGTAAGTGTTTTTTTTTTTTTTTTTTTAGTTTTAGAGCATCTTCAACATCTGTAAATTCAGTTTTAACATTCTGTATTGGTCAATTTCATCTTGACTGTTTTAAAAAAATTGATTTGCAAGATATAAATTTGCAATTCTGAGAACATATCAGTCTTTCCCTCCCCTCAAAATTGGACTTTAACTCACAATTTTATATCACGCGAAAGTTTATATCATGCAATTCTGACTTTTTTTCTCAGAATGCATGATATAAACTCACAGTTGTAAGTTATAAAGGCAGAATTGTGAGAAAAAAAGAAAATTGCAAGATAAAAAGTCACAATTACCTTTTTTTTATTCAGTGGCGGAAACTGGCTTCCATACATTTTTTTTAATTTAAAGCGTGAAGCCACTTAATTTTAATAAATCTTTCAACAAATAATACATTATATGCTAATTAATTTTGCTTCTCAAAAAAAACGTGTCTTCATTTACGAATGTGTAGATATTTAAATGAAAAATAGTAAGACAAAAATACTGAATAAGAAAATGATTTTCAGCAGTGATCTGTGCTGTCATTATACTCAATCCTTTCCAATCTGACCTCTCAAACCAGATCAAGTACAAAGTGCAGAAACGACAGGCACAAACAGGAAGGAAGTCACTCCAGCCACAGCCCACCGCCGTCCCCCAGCGCTGACCAACCAATCACGTGGCAGAATGGGAACCACAGCGTCCGTGTACGCAATGGCAAAGATTCAGGAGCCAATCACATGGAGGGGAATAAAGGAAACGATGTATGTAGTCTCCTCTACTTTACCTTCATGTGTTCTCTGCCGTTTACACTAATAATCACACACACACACACACACACACACCAACTGATTCAGTCATATCTGTGTGAGCTATATCTCTATATCTCTTTTCCCTCTTTGGCTCCATTCCATAAGTTTTTCGGTTCTCAAGCCATTTATGTGTTTGTTGGGAAGGGTTTTTGTTTGTCAAGACATATTTCCATTATTTTCTGTAATAATATCATGCTTTATTTCATGCACAAGCCATGTTGACTTTTTCTGTTCTAGAAAGAGAATGAATGGAAATATTGAGGATCCGTTTAAAAAAAAAAAATTCTTACAGAGGAAACTAAAATGCAACCAATTGTTTTCATGTGAGATTTTATGAAAGTGAAATTTACATAAAGCATCTATTGCTAATAATTCAATATTATTCAGCTGGTGTTGGATAACATCTTACGAAAGAGACATTCAATGCCTCAACCAGATTAATTATAGACATTTTGGTAACACTATTGCTTCATTTGTTAACATTAGTAAACTAAACAAGTTTACGCGAACTAACAATGAGCAAAGTAAATGGGTGCCATCAGAATGAGAGTCCAAACAGCTGATGTTTGTAAGAAACAAATCCATCGTTTTAAAAAACTGACTAAAATACAAGTCCATAATCCATCTCCTGTTGTCTCTTTACCACAAAAAGTTAAAACATTGTAATGATAGATTTGTTTCTAACAAAAACACAGCTTTTGTCTTCTCCAGATGTTCACTGATGGACTGGAGTGCTGTGCATTATTGTGGTGTTTTTATCAGCTGTTTGAACTCTCGCTCTGATGGCACCCATTCACTCCAGAGCATCCACTGATGAGACACTAATGCAATGCTACATTTCTCCAAATCTGTTACTATTAAGAAAAAAGATCATCTATATCATTCTTGGGTGAAACAATAAAAAAAAGATGAAAACTGTTGCTAGAGAGTTTTAATACTGTGAACTAACATGAACAACCAATAACTAATTGTATTTCTATTAACCAACATTAACAAAGATTAATAGATGATTAAAAATAAGTTGCAACAACTAATGTTAACTAATGAGAACTTATTGTAAGTGTTACTGCTATTTTAAATATCAGTCTACACCTCATAAATAAATCATCTACAAACATTTTTTGTTTTGTAGGTTTTTCTTATCTTGTACATTTTATTGTATACCACAAAATGTCAGCGCTGTGTATTCAAAGACAGTGAGGAATAAATAGCGGCAATCATCTTTTATATAGTAATAACCAGTGTCGGGGAAAGTTAATTTTAAAAGTAATGCATTACAATATTGCGTTACTCCCTAAAAAAAGTAAATAATTATGTTACTTAGTTACTTTCTAAGGAAAGTAATGCGTTACGTTACTAAAATGGGATTAGATTCATTTGTGTTGTTTAAAATATTTAATTATTGCAGGTTTGCGTCATATTTTGAGTTTGCATTTCACTTTTAATTTACTTTGTTGAATAATAAAAGTTTTTTTTTTTTTTGCGAGTGGGATGAATTAATGCACATACACATTTAGTCTAGAACTACATCATGTTCACACAGCGCACACAACCTCTGTATTATCCAATTTCTCCCAATTTGGGGACAGGAGACTTGTCAGTCAATAAATGGAAAAACAAAGTAACCGGCGTTACCTTTTTGAATATTTTCTTGTACATTAAAAAGTAATGCGTTACTTGAAAAAAGTAATCTGATTACGTAACTTGCGTTACTATCCCCAACACTGGTAATAAAACCACATTAATTGCATTTGTGCTGAAAAGGACAACAATGTAATGTAATGTAAATTATGCATTCATACAGTCACACAGTGTCTAACATGGTCACAGGATGTCAGTTATTCAGATAAACCTGTGTTTGGAGATATATCAGATATTTGGTCATACTTTCTGTATCTGGGACGGTTTGCATGCAGTTTTTCAAAAGTTCTCATGCTCTCTTTCTCTCTCTTTTCATTTGCTGAATTCATTCCTCTGTTTAGTTGATTTCTTGACCTCTATGAATTCACATGATCTCTTCCCACAAATAAATGCCCAAACTTTTCTGTCTTGTTTGTGTAAAAAGCACTCATATGATTTGGAACTGGACCGAGTAGATTAAATGGGTATGTCTACTAGTTTTTCTTGTCAATACAGTTGAAACTCTTATTTTCTGCTCAGTTTTACCATAGCACTCTTTTCCAGATGTGTATCAGGTGTTTTAAGAGCCAACGATCTGTGACCTGCAATCAGATCGTCCCTTATTATTGATCAGTTTCTGTAATGGTGAAGAACTATTAATCAAGAGACGGTTCTCATAGCTAATCCTTTTTTAGCCAATCAGCTGTCATTCCTGGTTCTGCTGAGAGGATGAATGAGTCTGAATGTTACAATCACAGATAGGAAATATCTGGATGCTTAGCACCGCCATCTTGGAAAGGTCAATGGATTGAAACATTATGTAGTCCTTTATAAATAGATTATTGTATTCTTCAGTTTATGGAACGTGTTTAAGGTTAGGATTGTATAATTTCAATAAAAATACATTATTATTATTTATATAATTATAAATATTAGCTATTTAAAAAATATATTATTCAATTATTATGTTTTAATCATTATTATATTGTTATAATAATTATACAAATTAAATTTATTTTTATTAATAATAATAATAATTATTATTATTACATCCATAAAACATCATATTTTTGTTCATTGTTCAGAGCCTCATAGCTTTAATTATAAACTTTGTTGACCAAATTGTTGACCAATAAAATATTATTATTTATTTGTTTGTTTACAAAATACAACAACAACTTTTCTGGCACTAAAAAACTGATATTTTTGGTTAAATGAAGAAATGCCAGTTTGGACATTATGATTTTGCATTACATTTTCTATGTTTGTTCATTTTATTTATTTATGCTTTAATTCAAAACAGAGCTGTATAATAGCTGTACAAAGTATTTTATCAATACTCATGTTGATACATTTTAAATTTTATACCATCTTCAATAAGCAGAATTATATGGTGGTGCAATTCATATTGACCTTTCCAGTATGGTGGATACAGTGGGGCTCGAAAGTTTGCAAAATCTGTGAAAATGTGAATCATTCTCAAAAAAAAATAAGAGAGATCATATTAAATGCATGTTATTTTTTTTAGTACTGTCCTGAGTAAGATATTGTATATAAAAGATGTTTACATTTAGTCCATAAGACAAAAAAAAAAATAATAATAATAAATTAAAAATTAATAAAATAACCCCATTCAAAAGTTGGGAAAAACTGAGTATTGTTCTTCAGAAAAATCTTTAAGGTCCTGCAGATTCTTCAGTTTTCCAGCATCTTTGCATATTTGAACCCTTTCCAGCAGTGACTTTATGATTTTGGGATACATCTTTTCACACTGAGAACAATTGAGGCACTCAAACTCAACTATTAAAACAGATTCAAACATTCACTGATGCTCCAGAAGGAAACAAGATGCATTAAGAGTCTATGAATATGGCCCAATTTTTCTTATTTTGTTGAAATATAATTTTTTCAAACAAGGGACTCATGCACAACCATCAGAAAACAGAAAGACAGTTGTTGATCATCCAGGTAACAGAACACAGTACTAAGAACCAAGGGTTCCCAAACTTTTATTGGGGTTAATTTCTGCATTTTCTTTTGTCTTATGGACTAAATGTAAACATTTTACTCAGGACAGTACTAAATAAAAAATAACATGCATTTAGTATGATCTCTCTTATTTCTTGAAAATTATTCACATTTTCACAGATTCTGCAAGGGGTTCCCAAACTTTCGCTCAAACCCCACTGTATGTTGATGTATTGTGGTAATTAGAATGGTTGCCAATTTGGTAATGCTTGTAATTCTGCATCATTCCACAAAATCTTTGACCAAAATCATGCGCAAAAAAGCTGTTTTGGGCCAGTTAATGTATCGCGTCTATATCTGTGGTCACAACAGGCTACAGATTCATGAATTCTCTCTTGGGTAAAGGCTGACAAATCTCCACTGACAAGAGCTGGTTCAGTGCCACTGGTGATATCAGATGGTTTTCATCGACATGGTTTCTAATGCTTACTCCTCACTAGCACTCAATATGTATAAATATACTTTCTTATTGTGTAACGAGGGGTTTGTTTCCTTCCTGTCAGCATTTGAGTGGTGTAATCTACGTCTAGATGTGTGACAGGGACAAACGGACGCTCTGTAAACATTAGCCGACAGCAAACTACACTAACTAGGGTCATTTAGTAAAGTTGTTACACTAAAAGGGACCCAAGCCATTTGGATTCTCTTCCTAAGCGAATGTGGCATCTTTGCATTCTTTGTGAAGGACTTTTGACAATTGCTGAGAGCAAAAATCTACTTTTAGTTTTAGCAAGTGCCAACAAACAAGCACTAAATTCTCATTGCACAGACCGATTGATAACGATACGGCTTAACGAACGTGACTGGGGTCCCTTTGAGATGTTAGTCGTCCATCCTAGAAGTGACCACCCTCCACCCAACACCCCTCTCCCTTCACCCGTTCATCTGTGCTGTCCATTGTCCCGACATGCTATCTCTTTTCCCATTAAACCACATTGCGCATGCATGGCCATTGATATTTACATTCCTTCTAGCAAATTGGATTTGTTGAGAATTTGTCGCACCCTAACGCTCCTTAACGTACGATAGGATGTGGCTGCACATGTGTCCAAGCGAAAAAGACAGCAATTAATGTAGATTGCTTTGGGGGTTTCTTATTTCTGATTTATTTTGTTTTGGGTTCTTTGTCGTTTTTGATTTCTCCTTTTGTATGTCCACTATTTTTTGGTTTCGTTTTGTTTCGTTTTGTTGGAATTGTCTCCTTTAGTCTGTGGATCAATTATCTTAGCCTGGATACTAAAAGAATTCATTGTCTTTTTCCCATTTCGCTGCGGAGAATTTTCCTTTCTCCTTTTTGTTTTTCCTTTTTCTTCCTTTGTTTTGTTGATATTGCACACGTGTCACTGATTGAAGCGGAAGGTAGGTAATGCTCTGCCTACGCACGTGGAGAATGTGACAAGCACCCTAGCTTGACATCAGTGTCTCTCTCTGTCTTTCTCTTTGTTTAACTGAGGAAAACCAAAGGTTGGCGGGTTGTTTTCATTGTTTTCCTTTTAGAACTGTTTGCTCTATTTTCATTCTCTTTTTGTTTCAATCTGAAATCTACCTTTGCTTTCATGCTTCAGTATTCAGTACACTGCCCTCCCCTCAGGTCCATCTCTTGTCTGCGTTTTATTTAATTTTTCTTATTATTTTTCAGTAGAATGCATTTCCTGTCTGTGCCGCATTCCTTTTGTCTTTGGTGAAATGGTACATGTCATATGATTTGGTCACTTCCCTCTTTTTAATTTTTTTGGATACACAAGGGCTGTTTCTGAAGTATCTGGGGTTTACGTGCAGCTGTGTTAATTTTTTAGTTTTTTATTTATTTATTTATATAGAAGATATTATTATTTTTTGTTTTGGTTAAGTTAGTGTTTGAGGTCGATCAGAAATCCTTGCCTTCCGATGATAATAACAAAGAAACAGCTGGTTGAATAGTTTAACACATAGACATTGCTTTGGTGAGTGAAATCTTTTAGCCTCAATTTTCAGTTCTGCTTCTAAAGATGATGTCTTTCTTAAGGACCCCATGAAATCCAAATTAAAGTTTTGTATTTTTTGGTTTACATGTGTGAATTTGAGCTGATCCATACACTGAAAACATTCTGGTGTAGAAACAACTTTCACTCGGATATTGCGAGTAAATTACACAACCATCAGGTAACATTAAATTGAATGTGACCTCAAAATCAAAAGGAAAAATAAATAAATATGTATTTATGTATGTAAATATAAATTATATATTTTACATATGTTATGTATTTTCAAAACTTTTTGAAATTTTTATATTACATCCATCCATCCATCCATCCATCATTTTTCGGGACCGGGGTCGCAGTGGCAGCAGGCTGAGTAAAGACACCCATATGTCCTTTTCCCTGGCCAGCTCCTCTAGCTCATCCTGGGGAATCCAGAGGTGTTTCCAGGCCTGCTGAAAGATATAATCCCTGTGTTTACCCTGGGGTCTCTTCCCAGATGGACATGCAGGAACACCTCCACCAGAAGGTGTCCAGAAAGCATCCTTACCAGATGCCCAAACCATGTCAACTGGCTCTTTTCAACGTGGATGAGCAGTGGTTCTATTCCAAGTTTCTCTCGGATGTCCAAGCTTTACACCCTGTCCCCTCAGAGTTAGCCCAGACCCCCTTCATTCATTTCATCCCTTAATCTCATTGTTTTGGTCATTACCCAAAGCTCATGACCAGAGGTGAGGGTTGGAACATAGATCGCCTGGTAAATCGAAAGCTTCGCCTTGAGGCTTAGCTCTCTCTTCATCACGATGGGCCGGTACAATCACTGCATCACTGCTTCTCCTGTCATGCTACAACTTATCCTCACTCATGAACAAGACACCAAGGTACTTTAAACTCATCCTTGAACTTAGGGAAGCAGCTCACTCCCAAAGTTGAGTGGGCAATCCACCATTTTCTGGCTGAGAACCATAGCCTAAGATTTGGAGGTGCAGACCCTCATTCCTACAGTTTCATTCCTCCAAAGTAAGCGCTGAAAGTCACAACCTGATGAAGCCATCAGGATGACATCATTTGCGAAAAGCAGTGATGCCACCCTAATGCTGATGATACACAGGGCAACATTTTGAGCAATTTTACTGAACAGCTTTTTATGAGCCATGTTGCTTGGTCACTTTCCCATTGAGAATGGATAACACATTTCTATCTGGATACTTTAGATCAGTTGTGGGCACTGTGTCTGACCTGTCTGCCTGTTGACAGCAACATTGCCCAAAGATACCTGACAACATTGCTCAAAGAATTGCTCTGTGCATCATCAGCCTTAGATCCCCTATCTGGACACCATCCAGATCCCCCTGCTCCACCCTAAGATTCTGTTTAAATATACAAAACACATGTAGAATGGATAAACAAACTCCCATGCCCATGAAGCTTGTCCACTCGTGGCACCTTGCCACTTCTCCTCCCACACCCTGAGTCTTTCTTTTCCTGATCACTGTGGCTTCAGTCCTTCTACCTGTCAGCAGAATCGGGAGACTCATAAGTCAACCAGACCCGAAAGGCCTCCTTCTTCTGCCTGACGACCTCCCTCACCGCTGATGTCCACCAGCATGTTCTTGGGTTTGCCGCCACAACAGACATCAACAACATTCCAGCCACAGCTCGCGGCAGCCATTTCCGCATTGGAGGCTTTGAATAGGGCCTACTCAGAGTCCAAGGGAAATCTTCTCCGGACATAGGGAGTAGAAAAAATTCCAGAAATTCCAGGATCCTCTGTCAGATGTTTCCTGTTAACCCTCACTATTTGTTTGGGTTTTACCACGTCTGTCCGGCAGCATCCCCTGCTATTTTATCCAACTCACCACCAGGTGGTGATCAATTGACAGCCCTGCCACTCTCTTCACCAGAGTGTCCAGAACATGATACAACTAACATAGTCGATCAAAAGCTTTAGCTCCAGGTGGTCTATTACCAAGTACACTTTTGAACCATCTTATGTTTGAACATGGTGTTTGTTCCATTCTGAGCACAGAGGTCGAATAACAAAACACCACACAGGTTTAGATCAGGCAGGCTTTTCTTCCCAATCTCTTCCTCCTGGTTTCTTCATCAACCCCAACATGATCATTAAAGTTGCCCAGCAGAACTATGGAGTTCCCATGCAGTACCCCTTCCAGGGTTAAAGTGAAGTGACGTGACATACAGACAACTATGGTGACCCATACTCAGAATTCATGCTCTGCATTTAACCCATCGAAAGTGCACACATACAGCAGAGAACACACACACAACGTGAACACACACCCGGAGCAGTGGACAGCCATTTATGCTGCAGCACCCGGGGAGCAGTTGAGGGGTTCAGTGCCTTGCTCAAGGGCACCTAAGTTATGGTATTGCCGGCCCAAGACTTGAACCCACAACCTTAGGGTTAGGAGTCAAACTCTCTAACCACTCTCTAACCACTAGGCCATGACTTCCCCTTAAGACCTTCAAGGCCCAAGACCACCAAGAAGGCTGGATACTCTGAACTGTAGTTCAATGCATAAACACAGAACACAGTAAGAAAGCCCCCCCCAACACACACATCACAAAGTCGCATTGAAGCAACCCTCTCGTGGTGCTGAGTTTGGGACTTGTGATCATTCCCATGCACTACTCTTTCCCACCAGAGAGCTCACTTTCCATGTACCAAAAGTCTTTAGAGCCCCCTGCCTGCTGCCCATAGTACATTGCACTGGTCCCCTACGAGGGTGAGCCCACAAGGATATGGCTCCATGAGCCCAGCCACCAAGCACCCACTCGAGAGCTCCTCTCCCAGGCCTGGGTCCAGGAGAGGACCCTGGTATCCCTTTTACAGACCGGGTCTCTCTATCCTGACTCCTGTGCACCATAGGGGATTATTATTTATAATGTGTAACATTATTTTGCATGTAATTATAAATTGTAAAATAATGATAATAATGGTTAATAAATATTATTATAATTATGTTACTAAATTAATTTATTTCTAAAATTAAAATAATTGATTAATACCATTCTGCATATGTAATGTTTTATTTTTATTAATCTATCCATTACAGTAAAGGAAGTTTGAGGTACAGTATGCTTATTTTCTCAATTAAAAAAATATGTAAAAAACATTTTAGCATTAAAGAAAGTAAGATATTCACTTAAACAGGCTTCATTGACTATCTGCAAAATATTAGTTTTCCTTTTCCTTTGGTTATGGGGTACATTATGACACAAACACGTCCTTGATAGGTTTGGGGTATTAAAGTATCCCCAGTATTGTATGCGCTACTGCAGCTTTCTGACTCAACAAGAAATGTAAGAACAGAAAACAAACAAGTGCTTGTTGAACCATTTCATAGGGTCTTTAAATCAACTGATGTATAACTCATAATGCACATTCAGTTAAAGGTTCTTACTCAGAAACGGTTGAAACGAGAGCATCCATTCGTAGCACATTACAGTCAGTCTTGAAGCTTTAAAACCGCACCGAAGGGTGAACCACTGTTATAATGCACTCAAACTATTCGTGTTCCAGCCCACACACTGTGAGATCCATTTGAATTTGATTTCTTTTGTGTGTCTTTTTCTCTCTTTGGTTTGATTTTCATGCATTGTTTCATACTCACTATCCAGGGAAGGGTGTTGTGTCTTTTTCTCTTGCATTTTGTGAATCTAATGATGCACTTATGTTGCCCCACTTTTCCCTTCTCTTCATACCTTACCTACTAAAGGAGGGAATACCACTTTATTGGTAAGTGGATGTTAACCAAAAGGGAGTTGAAAAACAGAATAACCTTTTAAAAAAGCTATTAAAACAGGAAATGGGTCGCTGTTCACATCTCAGCAATTGTCTGCAGGACAAAACAAATCTACAAGCAAGTTCTATTGAGTAGAGGACCAATTGTTTGCTAATTCGATTGAATCTATTCTTGTGACTCTTTATTTTGTTCCTTCCATTTCTGTGATGTTCCGTCAAGTTGTCTTTTTTATTTTCTAGTTTTATTTCTCACCTTTTTCTGTTTGTAGCTCTATCTGAAATTGAAAAAGTCCTCTTTCTCTTCTACTGTATATTCTCCAGTCTCTGTTGCTCTTTATATTCTCTCTAAACGTTTTTCTTTCAGAGTTTCGCATATTTTCCCTCTTTCCCCTTTTTTGTTTAGATTTTCTTTCGGGACTATTCTTTTCAAATCATTATGGTTTTGCATGCCGAATATTGCATGCGCTGCACAATAGAGGACTGTCTATAAGCCAGAGAACAATCCTAGCACTTTCTTTTAGATATTTTTTTGCCAAGTACACGATAACGCTCTTCCACCCAGGAAGAAAAAGACTCTAATTTCACTGTTCTCTTTCTGTTTTTTTTTTTGTTTGTTTTATTTTAATTTTTTTTCCTTTGGTTTGTTGGTTATAATTCATCTACAGGAGCTTCGATCTCTGGCTCCGTCTCCCTCGAGCGCGCAGGCGCATGCGTCGCCTCATCTAAGAGGTGCTAAACACCACCCCGACCGTCCCAAGAGCCCCGGAGGACCAGCGGTGCAGGCTGGAGAGGACAGCTGCGCAGACGACAGGCCGGCGATGGGCAAACCTCTCTCAGAGTCGTCGGGAAGACGCAGCGGGAGGCCAAGGGTTCGAGAGAAGACGTCACACTCGCCGGCGCACAGCAGCGACACTGAGCCACACACTAAGACCAAGAATCAGAAGAAGTAAGAACATTAACATTTATTGTTTATGAAGATGTGTGCATTACTACGGAGCCCAGCACATGACATGCAAGAAAACATTTATAAATTGTGCGCACGATTTACTAATTCTTTCCCTCAATGTACTAAAACGTGCACATGATTACTATTGCCTTCCCTTGATTAACTATTGCGTTCCCTCGATTTGCTAAATCGTGCGCACTATTTATAAATCGAGTGAACGAAATAGTAATCATGTGCATGTTTTAAAACATTGAGGGAACATATGAGTAAATCGTGCACACGATTTAGCCGACAATTTTTTTCCTGCATGTCATGTGTGTGGCTTTGTACATTACTGGTTATATAGGTATAATTTTTTTTTTTCGTTTTATTAAAGACTTCACAGGAATAAATTACATTTGAACAATATATTATAATATAATAATTATAATAATAATACTTAACAATATTACTGTTTTACTGTATTTTTGATCATATACATTTAGCCTTGGTGAGCAGAAGAGAAACATTAAACATAAAAAAAGATTATTCCAAACCTGACCAGATCATAATGAAAAATGTGGTGATTTTCCACATCTAGGGTCACATGCAGCTTCAGCTTGAATATAGCTGTGCAAAGATTTACTCAAATATATAACAAACAAAATGTGCTATCAAAGCCATTTTTCATGCTTCACATTCATTTTTATAACTCTGTACTGTCAATTTGAGTATGTTTAGAGAAACATCTACAGAAGATCAGTAGATAAACCAAACTGAGGTCTCTTTTAAGTCTCTTTATTGATTTAAAGCAAGCATTTCTCAAGTCTATCACTGTATTCTTACTCAGAACGAAAGGATCTCATTCGTCTAAGCGGCACCATCGTGGGCGCACTCAGAAACGTCACCGGAGCTCCTCTGTGTCACCGGCTCGCCACAAACACACGTCCAAGAAGAAGAAGAGCAAGAGTCACGGGACGGCCCGGCAGAGGAGCAGCTCCTGGAGCAGCGGGAGGTCATCATCTCCTGCTCCCTCTAGAGAACACGGATCCAGCAAGAACAAGTCACCACACGTCCGACAGAACAACTCCAGGTACACTCACAAAGATTCAGTGTTTTTACATTTAATCATTTAGCAGACACTTTTATCCAAAGCGACTTACAAATGACAAGTCTCAGTTAGTCTAGTACAGATCGCATAGCCAGGTTTTTTTATTTTTTTTATGAAAGACAAGAAAAGAAGGAAAAGTGCTAGTATTAGTTGTTTAATTGCTTGCGAAAAAGATGAGTATTTAGATGTTTCTTGAAAATGAGTAGAGACTGTACGAATTGAGATTGGGAGAAGGACCGTGAGAGTGATTTTGAACTTTGAGATGGCACCACAAGGCGTCGGTCACTTGCAGAGCGCACACTTCTGGAAGGCACTTAAGATTTAATCAGTGAGTTTAGATATGTTGGTGCCGTGCTAGTGGTCATCTTGTAGGCAAGCATCAGTACCTTGAATTTGATGCGAACAGCTACTGGTAGCCAGTGTAACCTGATGAGGAGAGGAGTAACATGAGCTTTTTTTGGCTCATTGAAGACAACCCTAGCTGCTGCATGCTGGATCAACCGCAGAGGCTTGACAGTACATGCAGGAAGGCCCGCCAGGAGAGCATTACAATAGTCCAGTCTGGAGAGAACAAGAGCTTGGACAAGAAGTTGGGTGGCTTGCTCTGACAGGAAGGGTCTGATCTTCCTAATGTTGTATAAGGCAAATCTTCAGGACAGGGTCGAGGTAGAAATATGGTCTGTGAAGCTTAACTGATGATCGATCACAACTCCTAGGTTTCTGTCTTCCCTGGAAGGAGTAATGGTTGACGAACCCAGCTGTATAGAGAAGTTGTGATGAAGCAATGGGTTAGCTGGAATCACCAGCAGTTCTGTCTTAGTAAGATTGAGCTGAGATGATGGTCATTCATCCAGCTAGAAATGTCACTCAGACAGGCTGAAATGCGAGCAGCTACCGTCGGGTCATCTGGCTGGAATGAGAAGTAGAGTTGAGTGTCATCAGCTTAGCAGTGATAGGAAAAACCATGCTTCTGAATGACAGATCCTAATGACGTCATGTAGATGGAGAAGAGAAGTGGTCCAAGTACTGTGCCTTGAGGAACCCCAGTAGTGAGGTGTTGTGACTTAGAAACATCACCCCTCCAAGACACACTGAAGGATCTGTCAGAGAGGTAGGACTTAACCCATAGGAGTGCGATTCCAGAGATGCCCATCTTTCTGAGGGTGGACAGGAGAATCTGCTGATTAACGGTGTCAAAAGTAGCAGACAGGTCCAGTAAGATGAGTAATGAGGATTTTCATTAACCGAGAGCAGAGCAGTCTCAGTTCTCTGTTTCCCAGCCACTTTTGAAGCCAGATTGGTTGCTGTCCCAGAGGTTGTTCTGTACAAGGAACATAGAAAGCTGGTGTCCGAGCGTCACAACAGCTGTTAATTTTGTTGTGGTAGTATGATGTTTTAGCAGTGAAGACATTTGCAGAGAAGGAAGAGAGGAGAGACGGATACACACTGAGGTCGGTAGAGTTTCTTGATTTCTGCCATTTCCTCTCTGCAGCCCTGAGATTAGAGCGATGTTCACGGAGAACCTCGGACAGCCAGGGGGCAGATGGGGCAGTGCGTGCTGGTCTGGATGACAGTGGGCAAAAGTTGTCCAAGCAAGATGTTAAAGTGGAGCAAAGAGTGTCAGTAGCACTGGTCGTGTCCAGAGCTGAAAACTGAGAGAGTGCAGGAAGCGAGGATGAAACCACAGAAGATAGGCGAGATGGAGAGAGTGAGCGTAGGTTCCTTCGAAAGGTGACCTGCGTTGGAGTGTGTGCCACTTCAGGAGTAAGTGCTAGGTTAGCAGTAATGAGGAAGTGGTCAGAGGTGTGCAGTGGAGCAACTGAAGAGGTGTCCACAGAGCAACAGCGTGTGTAGATGAGGTCCAGTTGGTTGCCTGATTTGTGAGTCGCTGTAGTGGACACTAGCTTGAGATCAAATGAGGTGAGCAGAGTGTTGAAGTCAGCAGCCTGGGGTTTATCTAGGTGGATGTTGAAGTCACCAAGCAGTACCAGAGGAGTACCATCATCAGGAAAGTTGATAGCAGCACATCCAACTCCTCCAAGAAGTTTCCCAATTGACCTTGGGGACGATAAATGACCACAAAGTGGATTTTAATAGGGTGGGTTACAGTAATGGCACGTGATTCAAATGAACCATTACCTGTAGGTGATGGCTGAAGATCAAATTTCCATTCTTTGGATAAAGGAGACCAGTACCTCCACCCCTCCCAGTGGTACGAGGAGTGTGGGAACAAGTGAAATTAGTGGAGAGGGCTGCAGGGGTGGCAGTGTCTTCAGGTTTGATCCAAGTCTCAGTCAGTGCCATGAGATTGAGACCGGAATGAGTAGCAATAGAAGAAAATAAATCTGCTTTGTTAACTGCACACTGGCAGTTCCAGAGACCAACTGGAATAGTGAGCGTAGTAGTAGAGGTCAGAGGGACAGGCCGTAGGTTTGTTGGACAGGCCTTCTTGCAATGTACAAAAAGTAAAGAAAGGGGAGAAAAGCAATACTCAAGTGCCCTGTCGGTGTCCTTGCTCGGTGGAGTCGCGCATGTAGAGTCTGTTTTTTAGAACAGAAACTCAGTAGTATTCATGGGAAAAGTGTGATTTTTTTCCCCATTACAAATATCATTAAACATGAGAAGTAATTTTCTCGTCAATCTTGTTTTTCCTTTGACTTAAGTTTTTTTCTGACCCCAATGGCATATTTATTTTTCTTATTTTACACATAAAATAAAATGCTTAATTTTGATGTTGTTTCTTTTTTTTTTTTTGGAAAATAAAAATTTTAATAAGTATTTTTGTCTAAAATAAGAAAAAATATCTGCCAAAGACTCACTTAATTTTGATACATTTTTTAGAAAACAAAAATGTTGAAAATTAAAGGTTTTTGTAGAAAATAAGAAAAAAAATGTGGCAATGAGCCAAGTGACACTCTCATAAACCTCAATAAATTTTCTGCTTAAAACAAGAACAAAACAATCCTTGAAAAGTCCCTAAAACAAGTGAAAGTCAGATCTTCCTGAAGTCTCTGTCAAATAAATCTCCTGCCATCCTCAAATCCTCTCAATCCCAGCATGCTTTGTGTCTGCCTGTCTGTCTGCAGAGAGAGAAACAGTCCTCATCACTCGGACGAAGAACGATCTCGCCGCCGCTCACGCAGCTATTCTCCCATCCGCAAGAGACGGAGAGACTCGCCCAGCTTCATGGAAGCTCGCAGGATCACCAGGTAAAGACCTCTCACACTGAGTGTTTCAAGTGCAGTAAGGGGTTTGTTTGGGAATGCACAGTCATTTCTTCATTTACAGGCTGTTTTCAGGCGTGCTTCTGCTGCCAGATCTCAGAGATCTAGAGGCAAACCTTTCTTTTTTCAAGCATATTTCAAGCAAATATGACATATTACTGCACCAGATCAAAAGATCAGATCATATAATGGATTTATGTATCCCTGTAAGGTTGGTTTTTATTTTTATTTTTTGGGCATCACAGCAGGATAGTCGCTAGTGAAGGCCAGTCTGTGTGAATTTCTTCCAGTAATTAGTCACACTCCTTTAGTCTCTGAGTCTGAATCAGTGCTTTATATATATATATATATATATATATATATATATATATATATATATATATATATATATATATATTAGGGGTGTAACGATACGCGTATTCGTATTGAACCGTTCGGTACGACGCTTTCGGTTCGGTACGCGGTACGCATTATGTATACCGAACGGTTCGTTGGAGTAATTAATTATATTTGAAAAAAAAAAAAAAAGAGAGAGAAAGAAATATAATGATATGCGTTCAACAAGGTAGCCCAATAACCCAAACAACGTAACAGGCAACGCCCCTGACACTCCCGAAGAAGAAAAAAACACCATCTTATATGTTTATGTTAGGCTACTCAGCAGGCGCTCGCTCACTCAGTACGCGCTGAAGGCTCGTTGCAAAATAGCCAATGCGTTTAACAGACTAGAAATGAGAAGATCCTCCAATAACCAACAGGTCTGGTGTTTGGGTGCACTTTGGATTCCCTTTAAGCTATAATGGTGATGGCAAGAGAGTGGTGGATAAAAACAACAACGGTATGTCGCATCTGCAACATGACAGGGTAGGCTACACCAGCGGGAAAAAAAAAAAAAAAAAAAAAAAAACACCAGCGGGAATATCTGGGATATATGCGTCAGTACTATCTGGGAAAAGACGAAAAAAAGGAGAAACATGCACGCAGCAAACTATCCCTGCAGCATTTAGACACTATAGCTTACAGGGAATCCAACCCAAACACATTTTAGGATCTTATATTTCTGGTCTGTTAAATGCATTCGACATTTTGCAACAAGCCTTCAGCGCGTGCTGAGTGAGCGAGCGCCTTAGGGGCCGTTCACATATCACGCCTAAAAACGCATGGAAAACGCTAAGCGCGTCTTTCTCCTCCTTTCCAAAGCGCTCGGGCAGAAGCGCTCATGAGGCGTCTGTCTTTGCTAAGCAACAATGACGTGCTCTCTCCATGAGACGCGGAAATTTCAGCGAAGGATAAATGGATTTGCAGCTCTAAAAATCGCTTGCAGTAGCTCTGCTACTGAATTTATTTCAAAATTGCAATCCATATACAACTATGATCAGCTGATCCTTCATCTTGGCTGAGCTCTCAACGTTGTTACGGGAAAGGATGAAGCTGATTGGTTGGTTCTTGTCACATGACCCGCGGTGCGCTTGCGGCATTCTGAAAAGTTGAGATGTTTTTACATTTTGCTGTATCTAAAACGTATCGAACCGAACCGAACCGAACCGTGACATCAGTGTATCGTATCGAACCGAACCGTGAATTTTATATATATATATTATTTTTTACTATAGTTAGCATTTATCAGTTAAACATCAGTTTTTGTTATGATTAATAATATTATGCAATTTATTATAATGAAAGCATTTTATAGGTATAACCTGTATAATCTGTTTCAACCCAACAGGGGTTAAGAAATATAAACATTTTCTCTTTAGTGTGTGTGTGCTAATCCATAGCAAATAAATGTTGCATCAGATCAGTGTTGCATTAGTGTTTATTTATATTTCGACTGTACATATATTTTAATATTTTAGTTTAAGTTTTAGTTATTTCATTATGTGCTTTTTTAATTTTTATTGGTTTCTTAAAAAATATTTATTTTTATTTCAGTCTTAGTAATATTTGTACTTTTTAGTTGCCACATTAGTTTATTTTAGTGTGACATTTCTAATTTTTAGTTTTAAGTTTTTTATTTTATTTTAAGTTTTTTCATTTATATCAACTTTATTTCAATTACTGAAAAACCTAGATAAATGTTTTTTTTAGTTAACAGTAACAGCACTGACATTGACCAGACAAATGAAAGAAACACTGACACCTACAGGCCAGTCTGTGTACTGCAGGATTTCTGCAGCAACTCATTTTAGCATTTCAGCAAAAAACAACTTGCACTTACTTATAGTGCAAAAGTCTGATTAAGATTTTTCTAATGCAAAACCCAATCAGCATAAGAATTGGAGTGAAACGTTGTTGTTGTTGTTTAGTCCTCACTTTTCAGGATTTCAGTATGGACTGAATATTATAAAATGATTTTCTGTACTCAGCTTCAAATGATTTCCCTCTGCTCTGATTGGTCAGGATTTGAACTTACTCTGTCCTGTATGAAGGTTTCCTCGATGACCTCACACCAGAACGATGCTACCATGGCAACTGTTGCCATGCATCAGGAGCCCCTGGTTTCCTCCTGAAGCAGCTCTCAGCGTCTCAAGAGTACAACTTTATCTGTGTCTGATTAGATTCTGTCTCACTCCCTTCTCTCTGCTTTTGTCATTCTCACCACTAAACGAGTTCTCTTCACAGATTAACACTAACGATCCCCGCAGTTCACAGAGATAGACACTGAGAGCCAGAATTGATCAATGTTTCAGTGTTATTTTATTTAAAAAAAAATCATAATCAGCTTCCTGAGCTTGTAGAAATGCATTCTGGCTGTTGTGAAAAAGAAGAACGCTTCAGCATACTTCAAAAAATTATTATTATGAAAATAATATATTTCAAAAGAAAATTCATAAGTATGAACTGAATGTAATTTTTTGGTTAACACTTAATTATAAAAGTGATAATATATTAAAAAGAAATATGTATCATATTATGAAAATAAGATTAAGATTAATCCAATGAAAATAAATATGGTTAAAGTGTAAAGCCAAATTTTAAGATTTAGATAATAAAATTAAAATATATATTCTATGATTCCTTCAATATGATAAATATTACATATATAATATAATAAATATGTTATTTAATATTTAAATATATTTCTACATTATATTATACAAATATATAAGATATTATTATATAAGATATTACAAAAAGGAATCAGATTAAAATAAATAAAATGTGATTAAAATAAGTAAATAAACAAATAAACGATAAATATAACACAACGTTACAGTAATGAGTATAAAACAATGTTATGTAACAAAATATTTTGCAAAAACAAAAATTTTGGTGAACTGAAATATACTTCAATAACATGCAATTTAGTACATATAAAAAATATTTAAACTTTAAATGTTATGTCAAATAACACACTACAGTTAAAATAATAATCAAGTACTTTACACGTGTTTTAGCAAGTGTACTTCTACAAAGATTATTTGACGGAAGATTATTAAAGCATAATGTGGTAAAAATGTTCTTAAGTGTGTTAATAACCTAGAGAGCAGTCTATGGAGTCTAAAACACTGAGTTTATCTGCTAACCTCACACAAACACATGAACACATGAACACAGATCCAGCTAACAGCTACAGAGTGAGAGTGTGTGTCTAACCTGCTGTAAGAACTGATGTTTCTCTTTGAAGAAGTATTTACAGTCTGTTTACATGATGATGATGATGATGATGATGATGAAGCTCTGTCTTAACACTCACTAACCAAAGCTCAACCTTCTCCAAACATTTTCTCTTACAGAAACTAATCATCTCTGCAGCACCGCAGCACTTCCACCGCTTTGACCACAACAGTGTTTTGTTGGAACATGTTTAGGCTAGAAACCTGCTGTTGATGGTCACTGGTTCTCTATGGTTTCTAGCTGGTCTGATGAGGTCATAAACTGCTCCAGACCAGGGGCTTTCATACTAGGGCCTGGGAAACATCTTAGGAAGAATAAAGTAAAAATTTACAATAATAATAAAATAAATAAATAAATCAAATAAAAAAGGTAAAAATCGGATTAAAATAAAACATACAAATAAACTGAATTGTAAATAATTAAAAATAATAACGTAAAACTAAATATAGAATTAAAATAAAATGTTAAAATAAACAAAAATCATTAAAATAAATAAAACAAGTACATTTTAATAAAAATGTATGTATGCTAAATGTAAAAATAAAGATATGTATTTGATAAATGTATTTATTTACATTGAAAATTTGATTACATTTTTTTATTGGAAATTCGAGGATGTAAATGATTAAATAAATAATTGTACAGTGTACAAAATGTATATAAATAATAAATATGTGATTAAAAAATATAAAATTTGATTAAAATGAGTAAATAAAAGATTGAATTAAATAAATAGTCGTTTTAACTAAAAAACATTGTACAAAATGTAATTCGGATTAAAATATATACTTTTTTATTACAATAAGTGAATAAGTCAATAATAAATGTAACAGCAGTACAGTAATGAGTAGAATTTTTTTCTTAGAAACTAAATATTTTCCAAATAATATTTTAGACATATATATAGTTTTATTTTTTTTCACTGATTGTATATTAAACTGATTGCTTAATCATCTTAGTCAGGCTAGTTGGAGCTAGTAGACCTCCTCTGACCATCAAGAAACTAGCTACAATGTAAAACATAGTTTAAAACAAAGTCTCCACAGTTTCTACCTCAAAACGACAAGTTTGTTATGAAATAATAGCTATGTTAATTGTCAAACAACATGATGGCACAGCACACATTTGATGCTGTGGAGTGGTCAAAGTGGTATTAAAGTGCTTATGAATTTTTTATTTTCTGCTATTATGTGTCTGTATAATCTGATCTCCCTCTGCCATCTTTTCGGCAGCGCACGAAAGCGTCCCATCCCGTACTACCGGCCGAGCCCGTCCTCTTCCAGCTCGGCCAGCAGCTTCAGCAGCTCCAGTCGCAGCCGCAGCCGCAGCATCTACAGCTACAGCAGTCACAGCAGCTCCAGCCGCAGCCGCAGTCGCAGTCGCAGCCCCGCGCACAGTTACTACAGACAAAGCAGCTACGACAGCCCCGGATTCTGAGAGCCAGTGAGAGACCAAACAACATCGTGCTGGAGAAAACACTGTATAACATGCAGAAGGAGAGCAGCGGGTATCAGGGTTTCCCACCGGTTACAGACACGTTAGCATGCGAAAAATGAGCAGAAATGATATTATGATGTGTTAAAGGTGAAGTGTGTAATGCATTGCAAAAATGATTTTCTTACATAGCATTTTTGTCTTGTTTTACAGTACAAGTGTATATCCAGTGCAAACATTCTTAGCGCAAAATACTATAACTTGAGACGAAAAAAATCTAATTTAAGGTGCAAAAGCATGATTATTTTTCTGGCCTCACATTTTTAAGAAAACAAGACTTATATCTTACGTCATTTTGCTTTTTAAATAAACTTAGATTCACTACAATTTGATCCATTTAATATAAGAATATTTATATTGCAAAATAAGACAAAAACACTGATAAAGGAAATCATTTTTTTGCTGTTTATTTATTTTATTAATTCACATTTCTGATTTAGACTTGACTATATTTAATAATATATTTTAAAGCAAACATGCTTATCTTTGTAATCTGGTGATTATACCCTTCACCATTAACAGGCTTCATTCAGTCAGAAAGCAAAAACCATTATTTATTTATTTATTTTTGGTGACTCAAATCCACTCTAAATCCACTTTAAACAGCATAAAAAGTGCATAAAATCTGATTTCCCCCCATCCTTTCTTTCCACGGTGATTCTTAAAATAATAATAATGATGCTTATGATGTTTTCTCTATGGTAAACTATATAGATATAATGCATAAACTAGACTGTCTGAACAAACATAATGACATGCAGACGGTCTTGAAGAGTGGATTTGAGTGTTCAGTGTGAACAAAAGCATTTAAGGAAGTGAACTGGTAAATAACTGCAAACTATATTTGACATTACACAATAAAACACGAGCAGTCTGTACAGATTAAACACACACACACACACACACTTATGATGCTGTCAGCATTCAGTGTTACAAATAGATCCAGTGTCTCTATTTAAAGACTAAAAGGCCTGAAGAACAAAGATGAGATGAGCACTTTTTCCTGAAATTCTTCCACGCTGCAAAAACAACCAAAAAACTGGGTTAACAACGAGAGACTGATGTGACGGAGACTAAAACATGCTCCAAATCAAGAGACTTCAGACTCAACCTGATGAACGAAAGCAAGAACAAATGATTCGGTTTTACAGTAACTTATAATTTGGGTGAATCTCATAAAGAAATGTCCACATCATAAAGAAATATATACTGTATGTCTACAATGTTTCATTTAGGCTACTGAAACATTGGTGGTTTAAATGGGTTTAATTATTAATTGTTTAACAATCTTGATTGTGTTAATTATGTTTAAAAATATTTTTAAAATACATATAAAATATAATTTTAATAATTATTAATTATAATTAATAATTATAATTTTTATAATTTTAAATATAATTTTATATTATGCATTTGTTGTTTTATTTTTTTTTATTGGGTGGTTTAAATATATATGTGTATATATAATATACACATATATATTTTTATGCACAAATTTTTTTTTTTTTTTTTTTTTTTTTTTTTTTTTTTTTTTTTGAATGTCAGTTTTTGTGAGATTCACCCAGTCTTAGTATTTAAAAAAACACTTTTTTTTCCAAGAAGTTGTATAATAATGATTGTATGTCAGGATGTTTCAGTCTGAATATTTTCGCTGCAAGTTTTGGCTGTAAACTATGCATTGTATATTCCACGTTCTATAGCGGATCATATAAAGGCTTTGTGTGTGGAAAAGCTGGGCATGATGCAGAAGAGAGACTGCGTTTCTGGGAGTCACATCTTTACTCTCCGATCTCTTTGGAAAATCCATATCTGATGCACCTGTAATGCCATTCCATTTTGGAGATGTGATATTTCTTATTATATACAGTATTCCACTTCTATTTTGGCTGTGTTTAGTGCATATGAATAGAGCTCTGTGTTACAGTATATAGACACCATGTACAGTTCTGATCTCTGTGGTTTTTAATCTCGTGTCTCTAGTGTAGTTGCACTTTCCTAAAACCAGACTGCAAAAATATACACGCACACGTCTTTTTTAGCATATTTATTCTATTTATTCAGTGACTTATTAATGTGATGCTATTTATTTATTATTTGTTGTATATTTATTTTGTTATTTATTAATTTTTGGCTCTGAGAAATTGTTTTTATAAGGACTTTTCTGTTCGTAAAGTACATTGGAAGCAGATTTTGGATCATTTGCAATGACAAGCTTCTACGTTCTTTAACGTCAATGTGAAATTTACTTTCTGGTCTTATATGATTCAATCAAAGCACATTATTCCCAAAACATTGTATACATTTTCCCTAACAAGCATCTGCCAACTTCATCGTCCAATTAATTCCTGATGCATTTTCTATCTTGCATTTTTTATTTCTCAAAAAGTGGGTGCAGTCTGAAGTACGTTATAAAATGAGCTTCATGTTGACCTTAAATGCAGAACCAAGATGAACCAAGATGTTGTGAAATGATTTTTTCGAGCAGAAGACAGATTTTTGTTTTACGAGTTTGCATTTTGCAAATATTTGTTATGATTTATTGTACTATTTATTCTCTCATTCCCTCTTTCAAATGGAGACTGAACTGGCCTTTATCAGTGCTTTCTTTTTCTTTATCAATCTTCCGGTGAGTTCTGGAAAGAGTTAATAAAGGAGCCAGATGACAGTGAACTTTAACGTGATGCAGGAATTGGCCTCAGTCTTCCTTTTTCAGTGTTATATGATTTTACAGACACCTGTTGAGTTACTCTTGTGAGTTGATATGCCTCTCACTTCCCAGCTGTATAAAGTCAGTAGATTTAGTGACCAGTCATAACTAAACATATAATAAAAGTATCTACTGTACAAATCATGTTCATGTGCTGTTCTTGATTTTGAGTTTCCCTTTGTTTCTTGTCAGAGTTATTATCATAAACTACAGGTATTCAAATATTTTTGTCGAAATAGAGCTAAAATAATATATAAATGTTAGATCAGAAACTTGAAATTTTAAATGTTGCTGAAGCTCTAAAATTACTAACTGGAAATAAAAACTAAACTTAAAATTGAAATAAAAATCAAAATAAATGAATCATCCATCCATCCATCCATCATCTTCCGCTTATCCGGGGCCGGGTCGCGGGGGCAACAGTCTAAGCAGAGACGCCCAGACTTCTCTCTTCCTAGCCACTTCTTTCAGCTCTTCCGGGGGGACCCCGAGGCATTCTCCCAGGCCAGCCGGGAGACATAGTCTCTCCAGCGTGTCCTCGGTCTTCCCAGGGGCCTCCTCCTGGTGAGACGTGCCTGGAACACCTCCCTGGGAAGGTGTCCAGGAGGCATCCGAAATAGATGCCCGAGCCACCTCAGCAGGCTCCTCTCGATGTAGAGGAGCAACGGCTCTACTCTGAGCTCCTCCCGAGTGACCGAGCTTCTCACCCTATCTCTAAGGGAGCGCCCAGCCACCCTATGGAGAAAGCTCATTTCGGCCACCTGTATCCTAGATCTTGTCCTTTCGGTCATGACCCACAGCTCATGACCATACGTGAGAGTAGGAACGTAGACTGACCGGTAAATCGAGAGCTATGCCTTACAGCTCAGCTCCTTCTTCACCACGACAGACCGGTACAGCAACCGCATTACTGCAGAAGCTGCACCGATCCGTCTGTCAATCTCACGTTCCATCCTTCCCTCACTCGTGTACAAGACCCCAAGATACCTAAACTCCTCCACTTGAGGCAGGAACTCTCCACCAACCTGAAGTGGGCAATCCACCCTTTTCCGACTGAGAACCATGGCCTCGGACTTGGAGGTGCTGATTCTCATCCCAGCCGCTTCACACTCGGCTGCAAACCGTCCCAGTGCACGCTTAAGGTCCTGGTCTGAGGAGGCCAACACGACAACATCATCCGCAAAAAGCAGCGACAAAATCGTATGGTCCCCAAACCGGACACTCTCCGTCACTTGGCTGTGCCTAAAAATTCTGTCCATAAAAATTATGAACAGAACCAGGGACAAATGGCAGTCCTGCCGGAGTCCAACATGCACCGGGAACAGGTCTGACTTACTGCCGGCAATGCGAACCAAGCTCTTGCTCTGGTCGTACAGGGACCGAACAGCCCTAAGTAGGGGGCCGCCGACCCCATACTCCCAGAGCACCCTCCACAGGATGTTGCAAGGAACATGGTCGAATGCCTTCTCCAAGTCCACAAAACACATGTGGACTGGTTGGGCAAACTCCCATGAACCCTCCAGCACCCAGGAAAGGGTATAGAGCTGGTCCAGTGTTCCACGACCAGGACGAAAACCACACTGTTCCTCCGGAATCCAAGGTTCCACTATCGGCTGAATTCTCCTCTTCAGTACCCTAGACTTTCCCGGGGAGGCTGAGAAGTGTGATCCCCCTATAGTTGGATCACACTCTCCGGTCCCCCTTCTTGAAAAGCGGGACCACCACCCCGCTCTGCCAGTCCAGAGGTACTGTCCCCAACCGCCATGCGATGTTGTAGAGGCGTGTCAGCCAAGACAGCCCCACAACATCCAGAGACTTGAGGTAGTCGGGGCGGATCTCATCCACCCCCGGTGCCTTGCCACCGAGGAGCTTTTTAACTACCTCGATGACTTCAGCCCGGGTGATGGACGAGTGCTCCTACGAGTCCCCAGCCACTGCTTCCTCAACGGAACACAAGTCAGTGGGATTGAGGAGATCCTCGAAGTATTCCTTCCACCGCCCGACGATATCCCCAGTTGAGGTCGACAGGTGCCCATCTCCACTGTAAACAGTTTTGGTTGGGCACTGCTTCCCCCTCCTGAGGCGTTGAACAGTTTGCCAGAATCTCTTCGAGGCCAACCGATAGTCTTTCTCCATGGCCTCACCGAACTCCTCCCAGGCCTGATTTTTTGCCTCCATGACTACCCGGGCTGCAGTCTGCTTGGCCTGCCGGTACTGGTCAGCTGCCTCCGGAGTCCCACAAGCCATCCAGGCCCGATAGGACTCCTTCTTCAGCTTGACAGCATCCCTTACTTCCGGTGTCCACCACCGGGTTTGGGGATTGCCGCCTCGACAGGCACCAGAGACCTTATGGCCATAGCTCTGAGCAGCCGCAGCAACAATGGAGGTGGAGAACATGGTCCACTCGGACTCCCTCGGGATCTGGTCGAAGCTCTGCTGGAGGTGGGAGTTGAAGATCTCTCTGACAGGGGGCTCGGCCAAACATTCCCAACAGACCTTCACAGTACGTTTGGGTCTGCCGAGTCTGTCCAGTTTCCTCCCCCGCCATCGGATCCAACTCACCACCAGGTGGTGATCAGTTGACAGCTCAGCCCCTCTCTTCACCAGAGTGTCCAAGACATATGGCCGAAGGTCTGATGACACGACCACAAAGTCAATCATCGACCTCCGACCTAGGGTGTCCTGGTGCCATGTGCACTGAGGGACACCCTTATGCTTGAACATGGTGTTCGTTATGGACAAACCGTGGTTAGCACAAAATCCAATAACAGAACAACGCTCGGGTTCAGGTCAGGGGGGCCGTTCCTCCCAATCATGCCCCTCCAGGTGTCACTGTCACTGCCCACGTGAGCGTTGAAGTCCCCCAGTTGATCGAGGGAGTCTCCAGTCGGAGCACTTTCCAGCACCCTCCCAGAGACTCCAAGAGGGCCGGGTAGTCCGCACTGCCGTTCGGCCCGTAGGCCGACTCGAAGGCGCAGGGAAGCGACCCTCTCGTTCACCGGGGTGAACTCCAACACATGGCGGCTGAGCTGGGGGGCTATAAGCAAACCCACTCCAGCCCTACCATGGGCAACTCCTGAGTGGTAGAGAGTCCAGCTTCTCTCAAGAAGTGTGGCTCCAGAGCCCAAGCTGTGCGTGTGGGTGAGCCCGACTATCTCTAGTCGGTACCTCTCGACCTCCCGCACAAGCTCAGGCTCCTTCCCCGCCAACGAGGTGACATTCCATGTCCCTAAAGCCAGATTCCGTGTCCAGAGATCAGGTCGTCAGGGGTCTCGCCTACGACTGTCGCCCGATCCACTATGCACCGGCCCCTTACGCTCCCTCCTGCGGGAAATGGATCATAATGAATCATAATAAGCAATATTTGAGAAAAAGTACATGAAAATAATATAAAATGTACAAAATGTCATAAAATTACGAAGAAATCATCTTAAAATGAAAACTGAAAATGCAAAAAAAAAACGTTTCATTCTTAACATGAATGAAAACTTTCATATTGTATAAAAATAGTAATATTAAAAAGAATAAAACTGATAAAAGCTCTTAACAAAATGACCAAAACAAACTTGAAATGAAACAATAATAAACAAATAAAAGTCAATTCAAAACATTAATGAAAACTATAATAGTGAAAAAATTAAATTAATAGAATTGAAATAAAGCTAAATGGATCTTAGTATTTATAAAAGAAAAAAACAATAAAAAACAACAAATAAAACAAAATGACTAAAGTAAACAGGAAATGAAAATGGAAAATATAAAAATATAAGCTAATTCATAACATTATTCAAAACTATAATAGATTATTAATCAATAAATAAAACGAAAACCGGAATAAAAATCAACTTAATCAAAAATCAACTTAAACTGAAAATATGAAAAGAAAAGCTATGTCAACACATTAATAAAAGCTATAATAATGTCTAGTTTAATAGCAGGTTTCTAGTGCTCAGAACATGGCCTGTTGTACAGTGTTGTATAGTTTTTAGCAGCATGCTCCTCTGATCACTGTTTTTTGAGGGTCTTCAGCACTAGATGGCCTTCCTGAAGCTCTAGAAGAGGCTCATGGGATCTGGATTTGCGTCTGGAAGTTTCCTGTTCCTTCACAAAGTCCAGCCGATCCCCTGGGAATATGGATCACTTGTATTTTTAGTCCTGTGGCGCAAAACCATTTCTACTGCCTTGCATCTGTTTCTTCCAGAATAGTATTTACTGGACATTTCAAACTCCGTAAAAGCTGCTAAAACACTTTTACCAGTTTGTAAGTTTGGATGAAAGTGTGTAAATTAATTCTTTGTTAATTAAGTCTTTTTATCCTAGTAACTATATAGTCTTGATATCTCTTTCGTCAGTCCACCGTCATTATATTTTCACAGTTATTGGTACTTCAGTCTGAAACTAATTCATGTGCTTACTTTAATTCATTTGACAGACACTTACATCCAAAGTGATTTTTTTGCATTAAAGGTATACATAACATTTAGTTCATGCCCTGAAATGTGACCCTGACATTGCTGGCTCTCTAGTGTTTGATGTCAGGAATGCATATTTTGCGAGGCGTTGTACACAATGCAGGAATGAAAGCCTGTGTTCATGCAGTCAGGAGATAATGCAGAGCTGAAATCAACCCGCTGACACACTAATTAAACATCTGAGTGCTGTCAGACTGATACACATGCGCCATTACTCTACATTTCACTGTGATATAAGATACTGTTCATCAAGATGTCATGATACTATCAGTGAGAAGCAGTTTCCTTTGAATCAGTGTTAGTTTATAGAATTGATATACCTTTATCTTTTTTGATAAATTTTTTTTTTACTTTTAGTAATTTTTATTGTTTTGTAACTTTTATATTTTTTTTAGTCTACATTGTTTTTTATGTTAATTTCTATTTATTATTATTATTTTAGTTTTTTTGTATTTAGTAATATCAGTTGGCAACTAGCTGAAATAAAATAATCAAAAGTTTTTGAAGTATTTAATTTCTGTTAACTTTTAATTTTTTCTCAAGTAACCATTAAATTAAAAAAGTTTATTGTTTTATTTTTAGTTTTAATTAACGATAACAACAATGCTTCCAAGACATCCTCAGAAATAAAAATAATCCATAAAAGAAGTTATTTTTCTATCTTTTCTACATTTGTTTGATTTTTTTAATACTATATCTCCCTCTTTGTCTTCAGTGGTATTTTATTTTAAACCATTATAGTTTTCATTAATATTTTCATTAAGTTTTCATTTTTTAAATAAAGTTTGAATATTTTTTTTTTTTTACTTTTAGCGATTTTGTTGTTTTTGTTACTTTTATAACTGTTTATAAAGTCTACATAGTTTTTTTGTTGTTGTTGTTGTTAATTTCTATTTATTATTATTATTTTTTATTTTGGTTTTACTCATTTCAGTTGACAAAATAATTTTAAGATTTTTTTATTTTATTTTATTTCTCTTAATTTTTATTTAGTTTCGAGTAACAATTAAGTTTTAATTAACACTAATAACCATGCTTCCAAGACATCCTCAGAAGTAAAAATGATTCATAAAAGAAGATTTTTTTCTAGCTTTTCTATATTTGTTTGATTTTTACAGTCTATGTTTCCCTGTTTGTCTTCAGTTATATTTGATTTTAAACCATATATATTTATATTTTTTTATCTTAATTTTTTTTTAGCTTTTTATGTTTTAAAATTTAATATAGGCTACATATTTTTTTTTTTAATTATATTATGATATTACTATCATTAAGTCTTTCAGTCTTTCTAATTTAAATTGTGACTGTAATTCAGTGCATGAATTAATTATTTGTGAAGTTTACTAGATAATTCTCAAATGGAGTGAAAAGTAACTGTTCTGTGTGTTTGCACTGAATTCCTCCTGTGAATTAGCTCTTGTGTGTGTGGTCACCTGTTGTATCTTTGTGTTATCAGAAGAGAATGTGTTTCTGAGAGAGCCTCAACCATCCAGAAAAGGAATGGTGCTGGCTTTTAGAAGGCCTTTGCCTTGGATTCCGTTCTCATGTGAGGCCGTCCCTGAATAAACATTCTAGTCACTTCTATAAATATCTGGATGGGAGGGGGGCGTTGCATTAGTGTGGAACGAGGAGTGTCAGCTGAGAGCGTTCTTATAAATCTCAGCACTCCCAAACAAGACTTCAGCACTTGCCAGAAAACTTTCAGAGCAAGAAACTTCAGCCATGGCCGAGAGACGCATCCCCTTCACCTTCATGCACGGCCAATCCTGGGATCCTTTCCGTGACTGGTCCCAGGGCAGCCGGCTCTTCGATCAGACCTTTGGGATGCCACACTTCTCCGAGGAGATGCCCACATTTCCCAGCACACACTGGCCTGGATACTTTCGGCCCTATGGATTTCCAGAGATGGCCTCTTTAATGCAGAGCCCAGTGGCTCAGATGCCCATGTCGCCGCCCGCCTCCATGATGCACCCCCCGACCTACAGCCGGGCTCTTTCCCGACAGATGAGCTCGGGAATGTCTGAGATCAAGCAGACGCCAGATTCCTGGAAGATCAGCCTGGATGTCAATCACTTCGCCCCAGAGGAGCTGATGGTGAAGACCAAAGATGGGGTGGTGGAGATCACCGGTGAGCACTTTGCTTCAAAATCTCATCATTTAGCCCCAAAATAACGTCTCATACGCTAAAGTCACTCTTAAAAATATCTGAATCTCATTGCATTAGATTCCAGAGTATTGTAAAGAAACATGCATTCACAAACGAAGCCTGTTTGGTGTGACATGCTAAAACTATAGATGCCAGTATTGTGATTGTTTAGTGGATGAAGTTACTGTGTGATTCTTTACACATACGTGAACTGATTTGTCATGAACATCCACTAAAGATCAGCAAAACACCAGCTCGGTGAGTCTTTATACATGACGCAGAAAAGTGAACTTACTGTGAAGAGAAAAGATCTTCTCAGTACAATGAATAACAAGCCAAAATCATCTGTGTCCTGATGCTGTAGCATGTAAAAAGAAATGGAGGTTTTACTTTCAGGAAGGAAATTAGAGCTGATTGTTCAGTTGTTTTGGAAGGGAAATGTCCAGGAGGTATAGAAGCCCATTTCTGCTACATTAGAAAAACACAACTCTTTTGATAAATCACAATTCTGACATAAAAACTAAATTATGATCAAATCAATGACAAAAACTCAAATCTACAAGATAAACTCATAATTATGACAAAATTTTAGGTTGTAATGATGACCGTTTATGTCATAATTGTAACTAATGTATTTTTTGATTATTTAATATCTCATAATTTTGACTTTTTAACTTCGTAATTTCAACTTCTTAAAAACTATTATGACTTTGTATCATATCTTGTCATAACTGAGTTTTTATCACATAATCATGATTAGTATCATCATTTTTCATCACATTGATTTTTTTTATCTCAATTATAACTTTAGACTTTTTTTGTCAAGTATGAGCCTTTTCTGAACTTGTATTATTTCTATAATATAATTAGTCATAATTTAGTTCTACCTCATAATAATGACTAAGTAGGTCATAATTTCGACTTAAATAATAATAATAATTTAGATTTTTTTTTGTTGTACTATTTTAACTTCATCTCATAATTGCAACTTTTTGCCTCATAATTAAGGCTTGTGGTCATTTTGACTTTTTTTTTTTTTTAGAATTTACTTAATATCTCATAATTTTGATATTTTGTCTTAATTTTTCTCTCATAATTATTATGTGCCAAAGCATGTTCTTTTTCTTTTTGTGGGAGAAGTGGGCTTCCCTAAGGAAGAAAGCGTGAAGCAAACAAAGGGCTGCTGCTGGGAGAACTTTTATCCTCTGTAGGGTGGGAGCTGATGTTCCTGAGGAATTCCTGAGATGTGACATAACCCGAGCACAATGCAGTTAAAACAGCATGTGCAGAACACAGAAGCCAGAGCTTCTGTTGAGCTTGTGAAGTAATACACACTGGACTTAATGACTCTCATATCTCTCATCGTCTCTGTGGCCGTCTGTCAGAGGCGAGGGTCCTCTGAGGTCTCAGTCGGGTTGTCTAAACAAACAGAGCTGGTGCTGGGTTACCCGGCCGGGTGTCAGCCAGAGTTTAGGGCTTTGAGGAACAGTCGAAGGACAGCGAGGTCAAACACACACTTCTGTGTTACACATTCAAGAAGTGTTTAAGAGAAGGAACAGACACTTGTCACCAAACTGAGGAAACTCAAACATGACACAGTATAAGCTCAGTTTTTCTCAATCATCTTATAATGGTTTCGTATAAAAACAGCTGATATATAAGTGTGGATGGCAGCTCAGATCATTTGATCCCAGGAGATTTTGATGGGAAATGTCCATCTGCTCTCTTTTTAATGAAGTCTTTGCTGTTTTGAAGAATCTGAGAGTGTTTTCTTCTTTTCCATGTGTCTGTCCTCGTCTGATCTGAATGCAGGCA
Source organism: Carassius gibelio (assembly GCF_023724105.1). Classification (NCBI taxonomy): domain Eukaryota; kingdom Metazoa; phylum Chordata; class Actinopteri; order Cypriniformes; family Cyprinidae; genus Carassius; species Carassius gibelio. Next base: position 9,311,747 of record NC_068400.1, read on the forward strand.
AACATGAGGAGCGGAAGGATGAACATGGCTTTGTGTCCAGATGTTTCACCAGGAAATACACGTAAGTACGGCACACTTGATAGGGAGGATCATGAGTCACACTGTCCCGAGAATACTAAGAGGGTGGGACGTGTTTGAGATAATGGCTCTTGGCTCTTGATTTCACATCTGTTTCTGAAAGAGCTGAAACTCCCTGCAGACCTGTGCTCATGTTTGTGTTCATTTCTCTTGAGTTTCAATTGCATTGGAATTCTTGGAATTGCATTGGTTTTATTTATATAAAAAAAATTTCATTAACTACAAAATGTGTGTTAGTGCATGGCAGATACTTCGATTTAAAAAGTGCACTAAAATTGACATAGAAACAATTTTACTCGGAAGTTGCTGGTAAATTTTACAAATAAGGAAATGGCCAGTAATGCATTGAACTAGACAATAAATTTATATATTTATATATTTGCATTTTTGGCAGATACTTTAATGACAAAATTAAGTTTAGAAACAAATTTCACTCAGACATTGCTAGTAAATTTTACAATTACAAAAAAGTTGCATTTGAAACATATTATTAAATGTGAAATCTTAAAGTAGAAAAATGTGAATAATATTTACTTGTAAAAAAACTCCAGAATAGCATTTTTTTTTTTTTGTAGTAGTAGTAGTAGTTGTTGTTTTTGACCTAAAGAAATATAGAGTACAAATAGAGTATCAAATATTCTCTAGACGAGTCAAATAGATTTCATTTGATGTGATGCCCATCTAAAGATGGCCGTTTGTCTGGAGCTGTGATTTCCTGACATTGTCTTGTGTTGCAGTCTGCCCTCTGGTGTCGACTCTGAGAAGATCACCTCGTCTCTGTCTCCTGAGGGGGTCCTGACCATTGAAGCCACTCTGCCCAAACCTGCCATCCAGGGCCCTGAAGTCAACATCCCTATCAACACAGGCAGCGCAGTGACTGCCAGCAGTACAAAGAAACCCTGAGCGCTACAACACACACACACACACACACACACACACACACACACAGGCAGATCACTGTGCTACTTTGAGTTTGTTTTCTTCAGCATGAATGCAAATGTTGATACTTCTATTCTTTGTAAACAGCAGGTAGGAGAAGAGGAATTGCCTTATTCTATAACCATCTCATTTTTTACATCACTCTTTTTCATCATTGTCTCTTTTCTTTTATCATCGTCTTCTCTTCTTCTTGTAGTAAAAACATAGACTGTGTAGTACACACCATGCTCTATAAAACATGCTCATATTATACCCCTTAATAAATAAAGAGAAAAAGATTAAATATAAAATTATATTTTGAATATGTGCAATATATATAGTGCATTGCAACATTATTTTCAAGACAGTTAATCATTTTACCCCATTATTGAAATATGTAGTATTTACATATTAAGAACATAATAAATTATAATTGTGCATATATCCTGGGAGCATTTGTTTATATACATTTTTTTTAAATACTGTCTGGAGTGATTGATTTTATTCAATGTGACTACTACAAGACGTGAACATAATAAAATAATGTAAAAATACAAGTGTTCCTAAAATGTGGAATGAATTATGACAATGACATTTCTTTAGGAGGTTCCCAAAACAGTAGTTTTACCATTTACTGGTAAAATTATGTTTTTTTGTATAATATTTATTCATCAAAATGTAATACATTGCTCTGCCTGAATTTTTTTTTTCTGCTATTGTATGTCACCTTGTTCATGTTTGCTGTTAGTGAACGTTGACAATACTGTAGTATTTTAGCCATTGTTTTAGGCTACAATATTGTAGCTTTTTTAATTCCATTCATATATGAAGCTGAAGAAACTGAAAAGGAAGGATAGCCTGTTTCCTTTTGAAATGAGAAAAATTATATTCTTGACTTTATCATTCAAATAGATTCCACCAGACATCGCCATGCTGTTTAACTGCAGGAAGCACCACAACATGGTTTCCTCACATCAGTCATCTCAGCCAGAAGAACAGCAGGGAATGTCTTCAGATTGGTATCTTTGGGTTTTGTGAGGCATTGCATACTGTTTTAAATGACTGTAATTAAAGCTTTCACAATCGTGAGCTGTATTTCTGAATATCCCCATGGTGGAGTTGGGAATAAACATCTTCAGGCAGTCTGAATTATCTGGTGTTTATCTGTCTTTTCACAATTTTTTTATAATTATATGTTGCTACATTTGTACCATATTTAAATCAATTTTAAAAGAATTACACAAATCCTGACTGTACTTGCTAAGTCATCTCTCTCTTTCTTGAATTTAAACATAAAATCAATTTAGTTATAGACTCTAACTGTACAAGGTGCCTTAAAATAGCAGCGATGAGACAGAAACTGGTAGAAACCCCTTTAATAAGTAACGCACATTCTTAGAAATGTTTTATGCATGATGCATTTCAGAGTGTAGTCATGTGTGTAAGCTTCATCTGTATGCATGTTTCATGTTCACTGCACACAGTTTTCATCATTGTCAGGAAAATCCTTGTGTTAGTATTACCCTTGCACTTCTGTGGTGAACAAATTACAGACATTTTTAACCCTGTATGGTGCTTTAGGAGAGAATGCAGATAGATCTAAAGGAAACTGCACTGATTAAATGTATTGATTCTGACAGCTCTAAACAAAGATTGCCTTAGTACACGAGCCAACAGACCACTGAAAGTGCAATGTGCTGTTATCATTATTTAATTATAGAATTACCAACTGTCATGCATCTCATCTTCATTCTGTATAATAAAATGATAATGCATTATAAAAGCAATAACGTATTCCCTATTTGTTTGGATATGTACAAAACCAATATGTATACATAAATTATATAAATAATAAATAATTTTAGGCTAATCTAGATTAATTTAAATTGATGTTAGAATGCATATATTCTAGCGTTATATGCAGAAGCAACTGTGAACTAAAAATATTTCTAGTTGCCTGACATTGGCATAAACCAATGGCATGACATTGAAGGAAATTGTTTGTTCAACTAAATCCAGATGGGTGAAGAGTCCAAAAAACAAACAAATCCGAACTCATTATTTGCTGTTTCACTGCACTGTTCTTCGAAATCTTTACCTCTTTTATCTTTGCATCCATCCATTCCTTATTGTGCCAGCTCTCCTGAGCTGAGAGTTTGATTGGAGGAATCACAGACCGTCAGAGGACACGCAGAAGTAGGACAGCTCTCCTAAGACTCTGTCTCACTAACTCTCATTTCAATAATATTGATACAACTGCCAAAATGTTATAAAGGCAATATGGGGTGCAATTTATCAATTTTATTAAATACAGAGAGAGCACTGTGAATTTGCCAAAGGATACCATTAAAGGAAATTTTTTTAAGGATGGAGTGCCAGATCTGATTAAACTCTAACCATTATGGATTAACAAGTGGTAATATTTCAGCATATGCACATTTGAGGGATGCTTTATGGAAACTATGCACTTAGGAACCTAGAAACAATAGGCATATTTTAACATGATACATCAAGTTGGTTCTGTGTAGATTAGCAAATACAGGACTTGACTTCATAATGTTTAAAGATTTGTTTAAATTTCCCTTTCAGTCGGTCACGTTCTACGTTACGTCAGAAAGAGACTGATGAATGGGATCTCGCCCGAGAGCCCAAACTCCTTCGAGTGGTACAAAACGAGCCAATGGTACACAAAGTACCTTGTTCTGCAGAACTTGCATCAGGAGCTCCGCCCCGCAGAGCGTGTATATAAGGAGCATCGCAAGCAACTCGCATTCAAGCTTTCACTTGTTGTTGCTGCTTTAACCAGAGTGCTACAAGCTAGAGTCAACTGGTGTTGGTGTGACGGCATGATTCAGCAGTTTGTCTGGGATTCTTGCAACAGCTCCCCGACAGGCCAAGGCTTACAGAGCTGCGGGCCAGGCCGCTTCTGCCCTGCATGCCATGGCCTCACTTCAGGTCTATCAGGCCAAGCTGCTTCAGTACAAGGTTATCCTATTCGGGTTGGCCCTGTCTCCCCGCATCTTTACAAAGGTTGCGGAGGGAGCCCTGGCTCCTCTTAGGGAACAAGGTGTCCGTATCCTCGATGAATGGCTGATCCTAGCTCACTCTCTAGAGCGGTGTTGGGGATCTGGTGCTCAGACACCTCGCCCGACTGGGTCTTCAGGTCAACTGGGAAATGAGCAAGCTCTCCCCTGTGCAGAGGATCTCTTTTCTCGGTATGGAAATAGACTCGGTCGCCATGTTCGCGCGGCTTATGAACGAGCGCACGCAGTCACTGCTGAATTGCCTGAGACAATTCGAGGAAAAGAGAGCGGTTCCACTGAAACTGTTTCAGAGGCTCCTGGGGAATATGGCATCTGCGGTGGCAGTCATACCGCTTGGGTTACTCCATATGAGACTGCTTCAGCACTGGTTTCACGACCGAGTCCCGAGATGGGCATGGCAACAGGGCATACTCCGAGTGACCATCACTCCGGCCTGCCTCCGAACCTTCACCCCGTGGTTGGACCCCTCATTTCTACGGGCTGGCATGCCCCTAGAACCAGGTGCTATCACTCACATGGGTCACTAGAAGACATTCGTCAGTCTCTTTCTGATGTAACGTAGAACGTGACCGACTGAAAGGGAACGTCTCGGTTACGTATGTATCCCTCGTTCCCTGAAGGAGGGAACGGAGACGTTAGGTCCCCTTGCCACATCGCTGTTCCGCTCGGCTCCTCAGCGAAGACTTGAATGCGAGTTGCTCGCGCTGCTCCTTATATACCCGCACTGCGGGGAGGAGCTGGCGATGCAAATTCCACAGACCAAGGTAGTTTGTGTACCATTGGGTTGTTTTGTACCAATCAAAGGTGATCGTAACCGAGACGTTCTTTAACTAATATAATTACATGAAAAGTATTAATTCTGTGGCATATGTTTAGGAGTTCATTTGGAGGGGGTGGGGGGGGGGGTTGTTGGTTTTTTTAATGGTTAAAATAATCTAATTATTTCACATCATATTTTTTTTTCAACCTCACTACAACAAACTCACAAATGAGAGAAGATAAGCTGCTGCCCATGAGACTGTATTTTTGGCATAAATTGTTGAATCTTTTTGCAACTGACGTTTCTGCCATGTAGCCTATAAAAAAATAAAATAGATAAATAAATAAATAAATAAATACAATTTTCCCTAAACATAGCGACTTCAAATGTAAGTTTTGAGGTACATGAGATGTAATCATTTACATAGTAGTGCAAAATTAAGTCTTAATTTTTTTTTTTTTTTTACACAAATACATTTTATCCTGTACATCCCCAAAACATTTGCATTACACAAAAAGATTGCATATGTAAGTTTTTTTTTATTTTTTTATCAATCTCGTGGCAACTCTGAGCCATTTATATTGGTCCTTCAAATTGTGTCTGGAAATGAATCAGAGCTGTGGATATGAGTTTCCTCAATTCTTGATGTAGGTCACATCATTAATTCATTCCTTGACCCTGAGGTCATTTTGAATGTGTTCTTTGTGGATACAGCACTCTGAAATCAATAGTAAGTTATAACAAACTGAGTTCATCATGTGGGATTCGTTGGGTTTTAAGTAGTGTTTCCCGAAGCCTCTGTGATGAGACGTTTATAACACGACTGGATGCAGAAAGCGGCGCACTTTTTTTTTTTTTTTTTTACTTTAGAGCCTCCTTAAAAATTCAACAGCATAAATAAATGTATTAAATATTAATATGAACAAAATAAAAATAAAATAAATAAATAATTGCATAAAGAAAATGGTGAATTTTTTTTCAGGTGCAAGCAGGGACAGGTCATTAATAACCTTGAATAAAGTGCAAGCAATTGTGTTGTAAGTGCAAGGTGTATGTAAAAAGATTGGTTTTCCAGATCATATTATCATTAGTAATGGGGTTTGGAGGAAAGCGATCAGGCATCCTCATGCTACTGGCAGGCTTTTCTAGACTCGCTGGCCTTGCTTCTGTTCGTAATCATTGATTTCCCATTATCTGTCTTTACCTGATGGTATAATGTTCACACAAACTCATCAACCCCTCACCGAATCAATATTTGCTTGCGTTGTAGGATTCAGTTAAACGTGTTTATGTCTGCCCTACTGACTCCATCTTACTCAGGAAGATTGCCTACTTGACTTTGGACTGGAGTTAGTGGCGTATACAGCTATCCTGGAGTGCAAGGGTGCCATTTCATTAGTATTTGTCAAACATTGGTACTTTGTTGCGGTACGTGCCATTATGTATTTACGAGTTAATATCACAGATTAAAAAAAGAAAGCATTTAATTAGAGTGTCATTAGCATATCTGAACTGGTGTACAATCCATATTGATGCTTTTTTAAGGTAGGTAAGTCTCTTAAGGACATAAGTCCTTGTTATAGTTATAGAGCTAAGGGTAAGGTTACATAACAACAATGCAGCCTATTAGATAATGTTATTCCTTTGCGTTTTAGAAAAGTTTTCAGTAGAGATCACAATACAGACAAAACAATCCCAGTTCATACAGATAAAAACGCATGCCAATATTATGCATGCCAGGCCAGTAGTTGGCGATGTCAGGTGGTAAAAAAAAAATTGCGCATGCACTGAACACAAAATATTCATGCGTGTAACATCACTATTTTCACTGATTCCAAGTTTTATAAATGGCACACAGTTGGAAATTTTAATTTTTCCAAAAATGTCCACTCTGAAACCCATTTTCAAAAGTTTACATTTCTAGGCCCCCAAAACACAATTTTCATGTAAATAAATGACCAAAAATGCATAAAAAGTTTTTCATTTATAGTTGAAAATGGCTTCGAATAGATGCTTCCTTCATTAGAGTATATCTATAGCTTTCATTAGCACACTTAATCAATATTAACTTTTATGGTTGCAAAGTGTTTGAACATTTCCGGACGTTTCCAAAAAACTTTGAGCCAGTTTGAAACCTTATGAATGTTACATATAAGTGATTATCACTTATCAATACCTTTGTTTAATGGGATACTTCAATCAAAAATTTAAATTCTATCCTCATTTTCAAAGATGTTTTAAAGAATGTGGGTAAACAAATGTTTGTTGGTACCATTGAGTTCCCAAGTATGGAAAAAAAAAATACTATGAAAGTCACTGTACGTATACCCTTCATTCTTCAAAATATCCTCTTTTGTTTTCAGCAGATAAAAGAAATTCATAGTTTTGGAAGAACTTGACAGTGAGGAGCCATGACTGAATTTAAATTTTTGAGTTAACTATCCCTTTAAAGAAAACCAGCTTCAGCCGAATGAAATTTAAACTAAATCAGAGCTGTTGGCACTAACTGTGTGGCAGATGCTAGCATTAAGCAAAGCGTTAGCAGAGTCTAGGAGATGGCACGGGATGGCACCGAATGGGAGGGGAAACAGGAGCTCAAACAGTGTTGTTCACTATCATCTGACTACTAGACGATTGGATGTGCACTTATTTATAATAGCACATCATGTTTTCTCTGATGATGTCAACAGGAAACGACTCAGTCACTGAAATGGTGGTTAGAAGAGCACAGTCATGTTTTATTTTTTTTTAATTATCATTATTATTATCATTATGTTTCTTTTGTGCAACTGCTACATGACTCACATTTAAGATACCAGTAGACGAGAGAAAGAAAGAAAACAGAAATCATACGAATAGGTAATGTTCCATGAGTGAATCCCATATTCAGAGGAGGGAAAAAACCAAACACTGATATTACAGCAAACCTTAAAAATCTCACAGTAGAATTTGACAGAAGAAAGCACAGAAAAAAAAATATTTTAAGAACAACATTAATCATTTCACAATTTAATGGTTTCTTCTCTCTCTCTTTTTTTTTGTCTTTTCGCTTTTTGTTCTTTTTGTTTTTTAAAAACCAAATACAAGAATCGCATGTCACTAGAGCAACATCCATAACAGATTATTTCATGGTAAACACGCACTGTTTTGGTATAGCGTACTTCAGCAAGGAACAAATATGTAAGAAAAAGTCATAACATTGAAATAATCCAAAAGTAATAAATAGAAAATAATCAGATTAAATTCATGTCATTTTTTGTTCATATGAATACATAACATCTACAAATTTTAAAGTCGAGCTATGGTATATAAATACATCACCAGCATGCACAATATTGTATTATCAAGAATATTGGAGCTGTAATCGTCCTACATTGAGAAACAGTATAATACGCAAGTGCATTTCATGAGAATAAAAAAAAAAGAGAACAAAAGTGATTTTATGCCAGTGCACTGTCAAAAACTTAAAATAAATTAACTGAACAACAAAAAAATAGTCTATGGTACCAGTAATATTAATTGAGTGTATTAAACCAAGTGATTAGGCATTACTTTAGAGTGCTCGCATTCTTTATTTGTATTTTTTCAAGCATTGGACATTTTAGTTCTTTTTATAACTTTTATTTTTCGCCTGTACCATCATTTGATTGTTTTATCTATAATATTTAGAATTATTCTTCAGTGCATTAAAATCAAATCAAATTTTCTCATACAATGTGGATCAGGCTTGACCATTTTTGAAACGGCATCCATAACAATAATGATAATAATAACGACTGTAAAACGGATTTAGCTTTGGACTGAAAAGGCGATTCGTGTACAAGGGAACTCATAACTGTGTTATTTTTGCACACCTAATCAACGTTACTGTAATACAGTAGTTTCGTGTGGTTCCGAGGTGAGATGCATAATAATGATGTGTATCATAAATGGCACAGACAACCAGTTCGATGTAAACGACTTTCTAAACACTAGTGGGTGCAGAATCCCTATAAACTTATATATCAGACAAAAACACGACCGTTTACGCTCAGTGCAGACTGTTTGCAAATATCTTCTCTTGCAAGGCGACAACATTCAAGTTTTCACTTAAAGATTTTTTAGTCATTTAAGCCCACCTTTTTGATGCTTTAAAGTACTCTTTACTTACAATGTAAATGAATATAAGCAGCTCCGCTTCGTATTACGCTACGAGAACAGTCCCTATGCCAGGGGGTTTAGCGTAACCCTTTAGTCATTTAGAAACGACGTATGTACCGACAAGCTTGTGTTGAGTAAACGTCACCGAAAGAAAGATTCAATTTATTCTTTTTAAGCTACTTCTTAATTTTTTTAAACCTACCATTCTTTATAAGTAGCATATTTCTGTCACTTGTAATTTCGTGGGAAATAAAGAAAACTGCGCTGCTTTGCTATCAGCAAACGTGGCTGACACAGTTCCATCATGCCGCCCTTTTTGTGAATTTTTCATGTAACTTATACTTTTTTTTGTTTTTCTTTGTTGTGTGAGCACGCGTGTTTTATGTTACGGCTGAGAGGATAAGGGTCTTAAAGATCTTCTCTTTTCATCTTCAGCGCTTAATTGTTGGCTTCGCCTCCCTCGTCGTCTTGTTGGTCGCTCGTCCAGAGCGTTAAGTTGTCTCGCAGGAGCTGCATGATGAGCGTGGAGTCTTTGTAGGAGTCTTCGTTCAGGGTGTCCAGTTCGGCGATCGCGTCGTCGAAAGCCGTCTTGGCCAGATGGCAGGCCTGCTCAGGTGCGTTCTGGATCTCGTAGTAGAAGACGGAGTAATTGAGCGCCAGACCCAGGCGGATGGGGTGCGTAGGCTGCATGTGCTCTTTGCTGATCTCATGGGCCTCGCTGTAGGACTTCTCAGAAGACTCCACCACCGTGGCTTTCTTTTCACCTGTGGCCACCTCCGCCAGGTAACGGTAGTAGTCGCCCTTCATCTTCAAGTAGAAGACTTTGCTCTCGTGCTGGGTGTCGTTGCAGTTCTTGATCAGGAAGTTGTCGAGGAGGTTGAGCACGTCTTGGCACACGGCCTCTAGCTCCTTCTCGATTTTCTCACGGTAAGCGCGGACCATTTCGATTTTCTTCTCGTTGCCGTCAGCGGAGGTCTTCTGCTCGATGCTGGAGATGACGCGCCAGGAGGAGCGGCGCGCGCCCACTACATTCTTGTAGGCCACAGAGAGCAGGTTCCTCTCCTCGTTCGAAAGGGCCTCATTCAGTTCCGTTACCTGAGAGACAGAGAGGAGGTGGTCAAATTTGAACAGGTTACAAAGTGAGAAACAGGCCCAATGATACATGTTCCTCATCCTCGATGAATAAAATTATCTATTAGCACTACCTTTTAGCCTAACCAAGGCTGAATTTATTTGATCAAAAAAAAAAATAATTAATACTAATTTAAGAAATAAATATATTGCAAAATGTAATTTAATTTAATAACATAATGTCATTTAGTACTCAAAGTTAAGCATAATTACTCCAGTCTTCAGTGTCACATGATCCTTCTGAACTCATTCTAATATACCGATTTACAATTTACCAAAACATTTCTTATAATTAGTGTTGAAAACCAAGTTTGGGATAAAAATAAAAGATTGTATGCCAAATGTTGTATGTTGATTTAACCATGGACGCATTAAATTGCTCAAAAAAACTGAAAGTGAAAACATTTGTAATGTTATAAAACATTTTACATTTTTAGACTGTTCTGTTGAACTTTGTGTTCATCAATGAATTTATCACTGATTTTACAAAAACATCATGCAACAAAATCTGTTTACCCGATCAAAAATAAGAAAGGTATTTAAGCACAAATAGTAATTGATAATTTTGCACCAAATTGGAATATTAAGACTGATTTCTGAAGAATAATGCATTGCCAACACAACAATGAATTACTTTATTATTTTACTGTATTTTTAATAAAATAAATGCATCCTTTGGTGAGCACTTCAGAAAAAAAATGTATTCCAAACTGTTGACTGGAAGTGTACAGTACATGTATTCTTTAGGCAGACACTTTTATCCAAGTTCAACTTTTATCCACTTTTATCCAAAGCGATTATTCAATGTATACATTTTAACAGTTTATACATTCTTGCTAATTTTGGCAACCATTCTGTAATTTGTCCAATACACTCCAGGTTAAAATTTGACAATCTCCAATGGCATTGAAATAGGGTGCAGTGTAGTCTTATTTTATAAACTTGTCTTGTTTTTTCCATCTTGTTTTACTTAAGGAAAAGGAAGAAAGGAAAACCTGCTGTAATTCACTATGGATTTTGATGATGTCTGCTTAAAGCATGGCTTGCAAACCAAAAAAGCACTCTTAACTTGACGTTTAGTAAGAGAGCTGTTTATGCAGCATTAGGGAATCCTTCTTGGGTCACTAATGAAAACCCAAAGGGTGGTGATCGTCTCTACACACTAATCTGTGTCAACTTCAGCACAGAATAACAGCAGAGATGTGGATAAAGCATTGTGTTGTGTTTTGAATGGTAGTTCACAATGTCCTTTTGTGAGTCATTCGGTTGAACGGTTCAAGTAAGCTTCAATGTGGTGATTTGCCAAATGCCTATTTATGGGCATCTTCATTGTTGGTTTTCACCAGCACATGCACCACATGTCCTAGTGTAGACTGGAAGCAGTGTAGTAAATCTATTCATAGAAGACTGGCAGCGTTTCAAAATGAAAGATTCGTTTGGACTTACATGCCACTTGCTTTGTTTAAAAACTCATCGCAACCTGAATAACTGTATATTGTTTACAGAGTGACATAGTGAAAAGTGAGCCTGTTCAAATAAAAGCATCGCAGCACATCATTGCAGAGATGCTTTGATTTAACAGCCTGGCAGTGGGCGGATGAGCTGGTGCCTACAGATCTCTTGCTCTCTCTCTTCTACTAGCTTTCAGATGCAATTTCCTGCATCCTTTGGAGAAGCTCCATGATTTACTGCTGTATCATTCACTGTTTGCGTCATCGTCAACCTGTGGTCGGACCCGAGCAGGCTCTGGATATGGAAGAGGAAGTGAATACCCTATTGAGGAAGGAGGCCATCGAAGTGGTCTCTCCTCGCGAGAGGGAATCTGGGTTTTACAGCCGGTAGATCTGCATCAGTTAAACCACTCAGTCATGCGACTAAAGTTCCAAGATGCTCACCATCAAGCATGTTGTATCTCAAATCAGATCCGAGGACTGGTTTGTCATGATAAATCCCAAAGATGCATACTTCTATGTCTCCATCCTTCCCCAACACACGAAGCATACCAATATCGAGTACTTCCGTCCACTGTGACTCCAGGGCATCTGCATACTAAATTATATTATAATGATTGGTTGATTTTAGCTCAATCGGAACAAATGGTGGTTCAACAATGAGATCTCGTTCTTGCCCACATGGGGGAGCTGGGTTTGAGACTGAACACCAAGAAAAGTGTACTTTCTCCATCTAGGCGTGGTGTGGGATTCAACCACGATACAGGCACATATGTCCCCTGCTCGTATAGAGTTGATCATCATGTCGGTCAAGAGAGTCAGAGAAGGCCAGTCACTTACTGTCAAGCAGTTTCAGATATTGCTGGGTCTGATGGCAGCTGCATCCAATGTGATACCTCTTGGCCTGCTGTACATGAGGCCCCTACAGTGGTAGCTCAAGACCAAGGGATTTCCCCCAAGGGGGAATCCACTTCGAACTATAAAGGTCACTCGGTGATGCATCCGTGCCTTAGACATGTGGAAGAAATCTTGGTTCTAGAATCAGGGCCTGATGCCGGGAGCTCTTTGTTGCCGTGTATCGCTAGAGACGGACACATCCCTCACCAGATGGAGTTTTTGGCCAGGCTCAGGTGGACCCAGGAGACATAGCAATGCCAATGCCAGATCTGATAGTTAGGCTCTCAGATCTGATCTCGCTCCTCAACGACTTTCCATGGCTGATTCCAGTCAGGAGAGATCTACTACCCCCCCCCCCCCCCCCCCAGGGTTGTGGAAACCGTGGGTGTGGTTCCTGAGGGGGCACAGCTCAAAGCATCCGGTCTCTCAACCGAGGTTGTTGAGACCATCCTCCAATCCAGAGCTCCTTCAACGAGGAAACTGTACGCCATGAGGTGGAACTGTACGCCATGAGGTGCAGAGACCACCAGCTTGACCTAGCTAAATGCCCAGTTGGTACAGTTCAGGAGTTTCTACAAGCCAGGTTCTCTGCAGGGTTTACCCACTCCACCTTAAAAGTTGATGTGACGGCCATTGTGGCCTAAAATGTCCCCCTCGGTCATGGGCAGACACCCCCTACTGACACATCTCCTCTGTGGTCCGCTAAGGCTGAGTCCCCCAGTACAGTCCCCTTTCCCCCCCCCCAGGGACTAGGTTGTGGTGTTAGAGGCTCTCTGTAAAGCGAGATATCAGATAGTCATCTGACTATAAAGAATGCCTTCCTGCTGGTGATTAATTTTCAAAGTAAGAGTTGGAGACCTTCAAGTCCTCTCAGTGGCTCCTACCCATCTTGACTTTGCGCCCGGCATGGCCAAAGCATTTCTATACCCTGGAGTGTGTTATGTTCCAAAGGTTCCATCTGTCACACCACAACTGATGCAGGCCTCCTGCCATCCTCCCTTCCAGAAGGCCAACCAGAAGTAGCTTAGCTGTATGTGTCCAGTTCGAGCACTGGTTACATACATCCACAGAGCTGCCCTGTGGAGAAGGACGGACCAACTGCTCGTGTACCATGGTCCTCCCAAGAGGGGTCTCCCTGCAACTAAGCAGCTGGTGGGTAGTTGAGGTTATAAACCTCGTCTATGAGTCCTCGGACCTCCCCTCACTGATGGGAGTCAAGGCTCACTCCACACAGGGTATGGTGGCCTCCAAGGCCTTCTTAGCAGGTGTATCCATGCAGGACATCTGTAATGCTGCAGGATGGTCAATGCCCTCCACCATTGTGAGGTTCTATGGCCTAGATATGCGAGCCACTCTGGGCTCTTCTGTTTTCTTGCCTTAGCCATGCTCTTCGGATACACTCTAGGATGTGGAAGTCTGGCAGCATGGGCACCTCATTCCCCAAAGCATTCGACGCAGCTCGAGTTCCTGAAGAGGAACATTTCAGGTTACATATGTAACAATAGTTCTTCGAGGGAACAAAACGATGTGTCTCGAAGCCATACACCCAGCACCCCTGCCAGCACATGCTTCATTCCTAGAGGCTAACGCTGGCACTGCCGCACGTGCTTTTAAGCTTCCTGGGCAATGACGTCACCCGCTTATGACATCTTGCCTTTTCATTGGGCTGATTACACATGTGATTCAGAGCATGGTCACACAAAGGGCATTTCCCATAGCGTTCCCCATAGCATTCGATGCAGCGTCTCATTCTATCGAGGAACCATGGTTATAAACATAACCTGAGACAATTTTTATCAACCCCTTGTTCCCTCACAAACCTCAGTTTGGGAAACCCTGTGGGACTGGTTCAGTGCAGACAAAACAGCATTTTAACATGGTCATCTCTCTAAAAAGAGACATGTGAAAAAGGTTTGTAGTAAATGTTACAGCTGATTTATTTCAATTAACAACCTGTGCTTCATCAAAAGAACTAAAAGAATCTGAATCAGAAAGATAATTAGGGCTGGACATCGTTTAATTTTGAATAATTCTGATTTTTAATGATTCCAAGTTTGTTGCAAAACATTCTATTGCAGCTGAAGCTACGGTTCTTGGAAATGTGTAACCGGTTCTCAAAAATCGATTTCTTTCATCATGTAAGCGACAAAAATTTTTTCAAAGCCATGTTTAGTATTTGGTTTTATTAAACATGCACTCGTTTATGAACAGACACACAATCTGTTTCCTGCATCAGACCGCAAATAATTTATAGTATTACTGATCAATTATTCCAAAACAGCCATTAAACTCTCTGAGATTTAAAAGAGACAGTCACTGAATCACTGTGTAACACATGTACTGGTATTTGCAGATATAGTTCTGGTTGTGTATAGTGGTTGTGTTGTTATGTTACCATTTACAAGCTGCCTTTAACCTCTTCTGCACATAACCTCCCATCCAGACAGCGGGAGGTAAGTATAGAGCAAGCTCCCGTCTCCATAGAAACAAGGCAGTCGTCTTTGTTTGGATGCAATCGAGTATCTCTGCTGCTGCCGTGGCAAATCCGGCAGCTGCACAAAATGTGTCTACAGCTGGAAAACATGGTACTTTTTGTCTTTTTCGGGGTTGACAATCACAATTACTGGTCACTGTGGTTGTATGGAAAAAAACAACTTGGGCATTATGCAGAAAAACAAAACAAAATCACAGGTTTCAAACACGAGTCAGTATATTCGAGAACAAAAAACCTAACACATTCATTATAATTGTAATGTTTTAATGGAAGGCAAATCTCAAACTACTTTGTTTTTATGATGCCATGTCAATTTCATAGTGCTTTGTTGGCATGTAGCCTTGAGTATATTCCTATTCTAGCACAAGCATGGATTATTTGTCCTAAATAATTAGATACAGATGCATTGAGCAGTATTATTCAACAGTGCAATGATACAGCTTTCATAGTGTGCTAATTCTGTCTGTGAGCCCTTTTGTAGTCTCTGTAATCTCGGAGCACTTGCAGTTGGTGTTGCATCATAAGACTCCAATAAAGCCGCCAGCTATTTCAGCAGCGAATGTTTGTCGACTTTTAGCCCCAGTTGTAGATTATGACAAATACAAAAGTGTGGAGAAAAGAGAGATGGACATGAGATGGCAGGAAGTAAGAAAAGACAAGTTTATGGCCATCAGAATCTAGTTAATGTGATTTCAGTGTTATTCTAAAACTCTTCTCCACTTCATTGCTTAATAACCAAGAAAGCTCCTTTAATGACCCGCTGTTACTGAGCCATGCAGGCTTTCTCAGTAATGAATATTATTGACGATGGATGAAAACATTGTGGACTTGACGGAAAAGTTCCATATAAAAAGGGAGATTGATCAAAATAGAATTAATGAGTTCAAATGACTGTATACATGCAAAGTGGGAGGTATGAACAATATTTTTTATAGATTTTTCCTGTAGGTTACATTGTTTCACCAGAAGGTGAAAAAAAAAACAAAAAAAAAAACAACAGATTAATTCTGGAGCAAATCAACTGTGACCGTCTTTATTTGTGAGTTGTTGAATCATTCACTCAACCTATTAATTCAAAAAA
The DNA here is from genome assembly GCF_023724105.1 of Carassius gibelio. Taxonomy (NCBI): domain Eukaryota; kingdom Metazoa; phylum Chordata; class Actinopteri; order Cypriniformes; family Cyprinidae; genus Carassius; species Carassius gibelio. Next base: position 9,327,741 of record NC_068400.1, read on the forward strand.
CGGATTCATTCTAGAACAAGTTAAAGGGGGGGTGAAATGCTATTTCATGCATACTGAGTTTTTTACACTGTTAAAGAGTTGGATTCCCATGCTAAACATGGACAAAGTTTCAAAAATTAAGGTGTACGTTTGAAGGAGTATTTCTGTTCCAAAAATACTCCTTCCGGTTTGTCACAAGTTTCGGAAAGTTTTTTTCAAGTATGGCTCTGTGTGACGTTAGATGGAGCGGAATTTCCTTATATGGGTGCTAAGGGCACGTCTGCCGGAAGAGAAGCGCTCCCGTATAGCGGAGCACTGACAGCACAACAGACTTCACTGATCAGAGCGAGAGCGTCGCGAAATGTCACAAAAGAAGTGTGTTTTTGGTTGCCAGGGCAAGACAACCCTGCACAGCTTACCAAAGAAAAAACAGCATTAAGGGACCAGTGGATGGAGTTTATTTTTACAGAGCATCAACGGAGTTGTGCAAGTGTTTGTGTTTGTTCCCTTGCATTTCTAAAATGCTTGTTTTACAAACAAGGCCCAGTTTGCGTATCGTTTATTTCTTAAGGATGATGCAATCCCAACGAAAAAGGGTCACGATTGTGTGTTGGAACCACAGGTGGTGAGTAAAACTGCTTAAAATATCTCTGCCTCCTTGTTTGTGCGTCTGCCTCCCATCGGAGACCCGGGTTCAAGCCCCGCTCGGAGCGAGTCCTTGCTGCTGCTGCTCTCGTTCAGCTTCCAAACGCTCTCAACGCAAAAGCCTACTGGCGCTCGTGATTCTTTAGCTCCGCCCACACGTCACGCTTCCAGACGCTCGTGTTTTTCCGTGAAAAATCGGTAAAGACTATCTTTCTCTTATGAATATAATAAAACTAAATACTTTTTGGAGTAATGAAGGATGCAGTACTACTCTATAGGTACTCAAGATTAACAGGATATTGAGTGAAAACGAGCATCTCACCCCCCCTTTAAGGGACTTCTTCATGAGTGAATCATTACATCATTAAACTATTAAACGTGGGATTTTTTTTCTAATGAAAGAGTGCATTTCTGTGATTTTAAAATAACTGAAGGAAACACACTATTTGTGATCATTTGTTGAATAGTTTCAACAATTAAAATCAGAGATTTCTTAAAATGAAGACATCTTATGAAAAAAGTCACATTTCAGTTTTATTGTAAAAAGCAAGATCCTTTCTTGCAAACAAAATAAATGAATATTGACATATCAAAAGTAGAAAATAACCAGCATCTCTTGCTAACAAAATAGCCTGCTTTTTAAACATTGTCATGTGAAAAGTAGAAAATAACCTACATGGGAAAATTACGTCGGATCAAGGTTTCTTTTTCTTTCTTCGATTAATCATACAGCCCTATTATGAACAATAAAACAATATGACAATGGATTGTATAGTATATAGTACACTATATTACTATCAACGTCTAAATTCTTCCAGGAAACAGTAACTATATAATCATATATACAGTATCATGATATACAATTACTCATACAGTGAAGTACAAGACATGGGTCTTACTGCCCTCTCCTTTTTATCATATTGGGAAAAAGAAGGTGGTGATTGATATTTATCATAATAAAAGCAGGATCATGTGGCGTATTAAGACAGATTTGACTGACAAGGCACTATTGTAAGCCTGACTAGTGCTATGGAGTCATCATGAACACAAAGAGGCTCTTTATTCTCTTCTACAACCTGACCGTCTTATACTCCAGCTCATAATTCATCTGCATGTTGTATTCATCATTCATCTTCATGTTAACATTTAGAAGATTATCTGAAAACAACATTTAGGTCTGAGGTTAAAGTCAAATATGCTAATGCATCTCAAATCAGTGTCTATTTAGTGAACAGGGAGTCGAAACAAAGCTTTGTTTCTGAGTTCTGATCAAGTTTTGGTGTTAAGTTAGGAATTGAATTTAAGGCTAAGTAATACTCATAATTCAAACAGGTAAGCGGAAATGCCCAGTCGACTCTTTGCCAAGCCTGTCGAAGTCTCTTTCAGGAAACTTAATGTGCTATTTTTAACATACAGGTGCATTTCAATAACATATTTCATGTCAGCAATTAAATTAAAGAATATAAAAGCACAGTGCACTGCATACCGCAATACTTCAGTAAAATGAAATCCTGGCTATAATTATGACTATTGCTTCAAATCAAAAGTAGCTGTAAAAATGCACAGAAATGAAGTGACTGAAGCATTTCCATGGTGAAAGTGGAGCAGGAAGATGTGTTAACGAGTGGAGGATGGGATGATGGGGATGCTGTAAGGATGGAAGAAAGGGATTCTTACTTAAAGAAGCTCATTGTTGTTATATAACTATCAAGTGATTGCAGATGTTTTTTTCAAGAAATGTTTTTGCAGCTGCTGCAGGCTTCTAAAAATAAAATGCATAAAAGCTTTATGACCATGCTGTTAGGAAAAAAAAACATGAGTTACTGTCTTAAAGCCACGTCTATGGTAATGCCAGTTGAAAGACAGCAGAAGAAGGTGGATGTGGGTTGAACGCCACACATGTACGATGGATAATTCAGTGCAGAAGCCAAGAAATTTCACAATCGTTTAAAAAATGCAATGCCTCTAAAATTACTTTCCTTTTTTATGCAAATTCCTGGTTTTCAAACTAACTACATTCAGTTACGTAATGCCAAAGACTGTCTAACACACACACACACACACACATCTATGGGGTTTGGTTGACAAAAAGGTTTGTATAATATGCATGTGCATAAGTATGAGTAAAATAAATAAATAAATATTTTGCATGATTTAAGCTTAAGAAATATATTTTGCATGATAAATATATATTATAAGTAAATATGTTGCATGATTTGAGCTTAAGAAATCAAATCAATATAATTCCTTTGTTGTATGATTTTAAATATATATTTTGAAACAGTTTCAACAGGCAGTTACAGATCTTGGTCTTTCCTTGATCAAGTACAGTTGGAGCTTTACTTAAATGACTAAATATTTTGTAAAGGAATGCAAGCTGAATTTGCTTAATAAGCATTTTTCATGTCAACTTTGATGACTGTGATTTAAAATCACTTTTTAACCCACACCTTTTCGTTATACTTTCTGCTTATGAAAGAAAAAACTATTTCTGCTGAATAAATGTATATAGGCTAAGCTACGGTTTATCCAAAGGTTCAGAACTGTGACAGATTGGGCAAAATGTCAGAATAAATATACTATAATTAAATAACTGAATCAATGCATGCTTAGACGTCTACATTAAAAGACACCAGACATATAACTGAACATTTCACAAGAGTCAGAACATTATAGTCTGGAAGCTACTAGCCATCAGCAGAGGAAGTAATTAAATAATAACACATTTTTGTATATTTTTTGCATTGAGAATTATTAACTGCACTACATCTGAGTCACATCATTAGCAAGGTGTCTGACTTCTTAATTCCAGGCCTTTATAAGCGCAGGCTGCCAACAGTCAGTGAGCATCGCTGCAGTGACTGAACACACACCCCTGAGCTGCTGAGGGACCTTCCAGCTAGCTGAGGAGTAAATCAATACATGGACAAATCAATCTGTCCTCCAGTGTGTCTCAGAAAGAGACGATGCAGAGTAAGTTGCATCAATCCCTTTGCATGCATAAGCACACTGAATGACACCAAATACAAAAGGTTTAATTCAGTCACTTCTGCTTGTGTGTACTGTATGGAAGCCAATTTCTGGCACTTTCATGATTCTGCCTTTGTCTTGTACTTGCAAAAAAAATTGCAGCTGTTATTAAATTGCAAGATATACATTTGAGTTTACATCTGCCAATTCTGACATTATAACATGCGGTTGAAACTTTCTTGTTTATATCTTGCAAATGCAAGTAGTGCAAGTGGGCTGCCATGCATGTGAGATCAAGTATGGACCTTATAAATATTTCAGATTCACATTTGTGCAGAAGAAAGTGACTCTTGAGAGCCAACATGAGCCCAGACAGGACTGGTTGGTACATGCCATTAATGGCCGGTCGGAATTATTTATTAGTATAGACCATGTAAAAGCAAACAGTTTAGAAAGATGATGGAGATCTGGGGGAGCTAATCATTGCATAATATTTGAAATACACAGGAGTGGATCCAGTTTGTCAAGCTCATCATCTATGAATGAAAATTGTTTAGTAGAAATCATTAAATGAAGCACACTAATGGCAGACCGGTGTATCAGAGGCACTGTGCAATACACCTTATCATTTCCCTTTAGTAACTACTCATCTACCCAAAGCAGATGTCAAGAGATTAGACGATGACTGAGCGTTTCTCAGTAATGTACAGCATCCAGACTTAGTGAGTAGCTAAATGGAAATGCACTTTCCTTTTTATTTAAATGGTTGCAAGGAGTTCATTAGTCCAAATCACATGCAATGATTTGCAAACCATTTTTTTATCTGCTGTTGTATGAAAATGCATATTCTTCTAGTTTTTAAATGTTTTATTGCATTCTAGTCCACATGTTGTCTTGGCAACATTTATTTAGGCTTAGTTTTTTTCACACATTTATGATGATAAAAAAATGTATTTCCTATGATATAATATATTTGCATTTAGAAGTCTGTTTCCATCTAAAAACTTATTTATTTCCATTTTTATGACTGAATTGACTTGCAAAACTTCCCTGAGTGATAACACTGAAATAGGATTTTTATAACACTGGTTTTAAAAATCTAATGCAGACTATCTAATGCAGAAACCTCTTTGCATTACGGCCCTTTAAACTTTCAATGCAAACCTACGCCCTTGATAGAGAGAGAGAGAGAGAGAGAGAGAGAGAGAGGTTGGTGATTGGACCCTGGATGGAGGCTGATGGATCGGATGAAATGGTGCATTACGGACACTGCACCTTGGCACACGTTGCGACACGCCTAGTGCGAGCGAAACTGCAAAGCCACATGCGTAAAAGCAGATGCATTGCTTTGATTTTCACGACATCTTCAAACGCGAATCTATTGACGCAGCTGTCAGCGCTGCGCGTGCAGGAACTGCTTCGGTTTGCCTCGTTATAATAAGGCCAAGAGAACCGCCTCGATTTCTGGGGTTTTGCATCTTTAAATAACCAGCGTTATTGCCCCTAATAATGCTTATAAATCACAAAGCGCTTTACTGTGACACAATTTCAGATTCTGGAGAATTCGGCTCTGAATCTGCAAAGACGCGTGTTGGCTAACATCATAATGCACACTGATTTTTAAGCAAAACTGTGTAACCATCACGTCCATGTGCAATAATTTCGTGTCTTCATGTGGTCATGTTGTCCAGTTCGCTCGGATCTCGCCAAGGCACCGCCCAATGATCCGCTGCCAGTTTCCAGTTCAAATCCGGATTTACATTCAATGCTGCATTTCACTCTAGTTTCAAGAATGACGGACGGTGACATATAATATCAAGAAATAAGCCTCGTCATCATTTCAGCAGGACCGTGACCTGTCAGTCGATCCGGATCAACTAACACGGGCCTTTAAACTGAAGAACGCGCACTGAATCACATAAGAACTGGTAAAGGCGAAAATCAGCGGAATCTCCAAGTGGCAATGCGACATGATTAATGCATACCTTTAGACAGCTAGAACGTGATTATGAAAGAAAGCACGTGAAGATAACTATCCGAATAGAGGAATCATTCATGATTTATGAATTTAGATAATAATAAAGCAAAAGTTGCACGTACCGATTTCATGGCAGCAGCCATATCGTCATATCTCTCAGCCTGCTCTGCCAGTCTGGCTTTCTGGACCAGCTGCTCGCGGTCGACCATGTTTAGGTTGGTTCAGGAGCTGTGTATGGGTGTGTGATCGAGGTGTAGTTGGTCAGGTCAGAATGCAGTCTTGCCGCTGCGCCTGCTCTCTGCTGTCTGCGCGACGCGCGCGTGCCGATGCACACTTTCACTGGATTGCGTCATCAGTTGTGAGGAGGGTACGGTCAGCGCGCCCTCTGCGTTGTGACGTCATTATCATGGGAATCTTGCGCGACAGTGACTTGCACAGAAGCAGTTTTAAATCCCTGGAGTATATTTGTAGCAATAGCCAGCATCGTGTGGGTCACAATTATAGATTTTTCGTTTATGCCAAAATTCATTATGATGTTATGATCATGTTCCATGAAGTACATTTCCTATTGTAAATATATCAAAACTTATTTTTTGATTAGTAATATGCATTGCTAAGAACTTCATTTGGACAACTTTAAAGATAATTTTCTCAATATTTAGATTTTTTTTGTACCCTCAAATGTATTCAGCTGTCAGATGATGTGCAAATCTCAATTTGTATTCAAATCCCAATGTACCCTTGTGAATGGCAAATCCGAAGAAATATCAAAATAGATTGTTCTCTTTGTAAAAGTCATCCTGAGACTGTTGTTTGCATTTGTAGAAGTACAGCAATGCTTGTGCATCCTTAGGGACATTGTTGACGTTTTTATTTTCATTTTTTTAAACAATTTTGGCTGTCTCAATGCAAACAGCATACATTTTGTTAAAAATGTGTATTTTAATTGTAGATTTTACATATGACTTATTTCTCTTCATAAATGTATTTTAGATAAATTGTTAGCCTGCTCTTAGAAACTTAAATATATTACTCATTAAAACCACAATATTTAATTTAAGCATAAAATAATGCATTCTTAACAGATTTTGATGTTGTTGTTATTTTGTTTTATTTTACTATTTTCCATGTGATTGCACACTTTTCTAAGGTTTGGCTTATGAGCTTTATCCTGTTTACTGCATCTTTTCTGCAACTAAAATAATGACGCACAAAAATAATAATGCATAAATGAATGCTTTTAGTAATCATTGACATATCCAAGATTGTAAGAAAGAAAGAAAGAAAGAAAAGAACAGAGAAATGCACTTAGTATATGGAAAAATAATTAATTTATATACCAAAATTTTATAGTCCAGAAAATATAATTTCATAGATTTATTTCTGCATTCAGTGTTTGCTTTTCCATGAAATCATCCCTGACTTTTTCGTTTTTGTGTGCATCTATTGTGATCTTATGATTGCTCTTTTAAAGGATCTTGTGATTTATTTTAAGAGAGCAATTTTAAAAAGTATAGCCACATTTATTTATGTGCTTGTTTATCTATTTTTATTAGAATTTTTAAATAGGTTAGAATATTAATAGTGTTAGCAGTTTGCTAGCCTTTGTATGATAACCGGGGCTTGTTGTCACACGGTACATTTTACTCCAGTGAATTTGTTTATGGTTGATTTAGTCTTCAAAGTCATTTTCTGTAGAGATGCGTACTGTACCGGCTTCTTGGTTACAGGAAAGCTATTGAAGAAAAAAAAAGTCAAAATCCAGACTCCCTTTATTACTAACAACAAATATGCTGATTATAACTAGTAAATTAGTAATATATGTATTGCATATTCATTATTTCATCAAACTTTTTAAAATGCAGATAATTAAACGTTTATTATGTAGACCACCTGCAGTAAGAATAAATAATGTGTAATTTAATAGAAGAGATTTCTATAGATGTTTAAATAAAACTCTGTTAATAATAAGAGATTCATAGCTTTATTTCCACATATATTGACAAAAACATTGATGTTTCACCCCAATATTTCAGGAAAGTCTGTACAGTAAAAAAGTTGCATCAAAAACATTTGATCAATTGTCTTCTTTTTCTTTACTTCATCCCCTTCTTTTTTTATCAAATGTTTAATTATATATTATATATAAAATACCTTACCATCATTTTTGCCCCAAATTTCTTTCCTAGCTCATAAAATAACCACCTAATACATTAAGAGGTTACGCAATTAGGCCAATGACATGGTTTAATTTGCTCAGTGGAAATGCAATATTCCTTTTATCCCATTAATTTATTTTTCTTTATTTATATCTACTCACAAAAATAGACAAAAGAAGAACAGAAGAAAATGAAAACCTTTTTTTTTTTTTTTTTTTGCATTAAAGCCATTATTTATCCAAATCAAAATGGACCTGAGAAAATCTTTTACTTAATGAGCCAATTTTTTTTTTTACTGAATAATGAAGGCTATTTTTCATTCAATAAAATGCAAAGATCTACATTCTTTGAAAAATCTTCAAATATTTAAAATATAATTATTTTATGTTCTACTTTTAGCATTCAGGAAACAGATCCAGAAGAATCTAATCTTATATATATATATAAATATATATATAAAATCGGAAACGTACTAGAAGTACAGTACATAAATTTGGTGCGTGCAATCAAAATGACAGGCTAAAAAGAGTCTAAAACTTTGGTTTCACTGTATATCAATAGTTTAAAATTAATAATATTCACCTATGTGTACACATTCTTATAGTTTATAAAGTGCATAATTAGAATGTTCATTCATAATATTTATTACGGTTATTTATATACCAGTATTAGCATAATTTATTTTTTCTTGTTTGACACCCAATTACTATTTCATCCTTAAAATCTCCTCGTCAGTGTTGGCATGAGGTGTTATGTACAAAATGTATGCAAGAAACTGTTCCTCTCCCACTGCATTCACTGGACCGGGGTGGTGGGTGTGGCTTGTGGTGGGCGTGGCCTGTGGTGGGCGGAGTCATTAAAGTTCACATGTGACACTGGCATCCTCTGAATGGTCACAGTTGTGGACGTTCCATGCTATGTGAGAGCACTGAGTGAGAGCAGCTTCTCTGCCTGTGCACTTCAGATTGTCCATCTGGATCGTGCCACTGCCGGGACCGAAGTAGGCCATCTCCTGGGCGGCTCGAGGCAGTCCGCAGCCCATCTGCCTGCACACCACCTTCCCATCCGCCAGATCCCAAGCATCATCACACACGGTTCCCCATTCTCCTCTCAGGAATATCTCCACACGGCCCTCGCAGCGGTTCAGGCCCCCTATAAGCCTGATGGTACCTCGAGAAGAGAAAGAAAGACTTAAGCTGTGTGCATCCTAAACAGTAAGTGAGATCAGAAACAGTGTGCACTAAATCACAGTATATAGAAACCAGATGGTCAAAGGTGAAAAATGTGTAGTTTTGTAGAAAGTGGGCATGCATTCAAGCAGGCCTTTTCAGTCTTTATTTCCCACAACCCCTATATTATTTCAAACATTTTCTTGCTTAATGTTAATGAGGTATTCTAGCAGGGCTAGTTCGTCAAGGGTTTTAGCCAGTAAACAGGATGGTGTATCGATCAGGACACAGGAATGAAGACGAGGAGATGTAATTTCTTCAATTAACTGTATTGAGATCCAGCAGTTTTCATCAGAACATTCCAATATCCTGTATTGTCATTATAGTCTGATAAGAAACAAATAAATCACCATTAGGTACTGATTACTATGCAACATAAATAATAAATCCACCCAAATAATACAAATCAGATTCATCAAACATAAAGATATCAATAAGCATTGCTATGTCCCTTTAAACATAATCTACTATTACATAATGAGGATATTATTTCCTTCACATAATAGCTTCACCTCCTAGATCACTGACCAGTTTACCTAAACTATATTAAAAAGGGATTTACAGAAGGAGAAATGGCGACATCCTCTGGCCAGAAAGGCTACTGCACAACAGCGTCTGCAAGTGGTCTCCTGAGCACGATATTAACTCTTCTTAATTCAATGTTATAAACGTTACAACGTAATTTAAACATCAGAAAGCTCACATCAGGTAAATTAGTATTTCCTACAGTATTTTACAGCATAAACATTGTTCTATCGCTATACATCCCACTCATCACGCTGGGCATGGTAATGCATTGTAATTCTACAGTGTAGAAACACGAACACAATGAAGTGACCACTTACTTTTTGTCATGAACTCAACACATAAATATTGGAAGCTGGATCGTTCAGAACAGATAAAGAAAACTACACAACACATGTATGTAGGCTGAACTATGCTGCTGAACTTGAACACTTTCCCGAACTCACTATAACCACACTAACTACACACTTCCTCCCCGTAATCACCGAAGAAGAGTCTTAAAGCGGCAGGCACCCAGAAACGTCAGAGCCTTTTATACAGCCGCCCCCAAATGTGCAAGCACATTTGCTTCCATTAAAGGCTCATCAATCCGGCTGAGGGGGGCTCACCGAGGCATCATCCTCCCCCGACGGGAGAGCTGGCAACATCACCAACCGAGCTACCGGTCGTGTGTACACATGTCCTCTGATGTCCACATCAGCGGATCTAATGCATCCATCGTCGCTGCGGTGGACCTTGGTTACATGTCCAATGGGCCACAGGGCTCGAGGTAGCTGTGGGTCCACCAGCATGACAACAGCCTTATCCAGTAGTTCAGGAGAAGCGGAGTGCCATTTCTGTCTGGTCTGCAGCCCAGGGAGATATTCTCTGATGAATCTGGACCAGAATTGGTCAGCAAGAACCTGTGAATTCCTCCAGCGTCTGCGACTCAGGAGCTCCCTCTCAGGATAGACCACTTGGGGTAGAAATCCATCAGGCCGCCCCATAAGCAGACTATTTGGCGTCACAGGGTCGATATCCGCAATGTCGGCAGATACATAACCCAATGGTTTAGAGTTGAGGATTGCCTCAACTTCCAGGAGAACGGTGAGAAGGACATCTTCATGAACAGGTTGTGCCCCCACACAGGTGTAAAGTGCAGACTTGACGGAGCGTACCTCTCTCTCCCACACTCCTCCAAAGTGTGGAGCTGCTGGGGGGTTAAACTGAAACTTAATCTTCTGACACGCGAGTCGTTTCCGCAAGGTTGGCTCCATACTGGCAAAAGCCTCTCTAAGTTCCCGTTCTCCTCCTCTGAAGTTGGTCCCCTGGTCTGACCACAACTCTACAGGTGTCCCCCTTCTGGCGATGAACCGTCTTAGGGCCATCAAGTAAGCATCCGCATCCATATTTCTGAGGAGATCCAAGTGTACCGCCCTGGATGTTAAACACTTAAATATTATTCCCCAGCGTTTCTCCTGGCGTCTGCCCATCTTGACAAACATGGGTCCAAAACAATCCACGCCAGTGGAATGGAAGGCGGGTTTGTGTAATCGGAGACGAGCAATGGGAAGGTCCGCCATTCGGGGAATGGAAGGCTGAGCTCTCCAGCGCTGACATTCGGCACAAGAACGCTGATGTCTGCGAATCGCCTCCCTTCCATGGATTATCCAGAACGATCGCCGCATCTCTGCAAAGACCCGCTCCGGACCAGGATGGAGCAGGTCGCTATCAAACCTTTGGATAAGTAAGCGTGTAACTGGGTGTGAGGCATCCAGAACTACAGGGTGCAATGTCAAGTCATCTTGACCTTCCAAACGTCGTAACCGACCTCCTACTCGTATGAGATCCGTGGATCTATCTAACTCCGGAGCCAAGGTGAGTAATCGACTCCCAGGTGAGACAGGTTTCCCAGCTGCAAGGAGTTTGTAGTCCTCTGGAAATGACTGTCGTTGGGCTCGCTGGAGCACAATCCTCTCTGCCTGTTGGTACTCTTCAGCATTAGGTGTTGAACTTGAAGGGTTTGGTCCTAGGATTTCTAGAGCAGTGGCATCTATGAGCTCCTGCCAGGTTTGGTACACCTTGTCATCCCTGCTGATTGATATTGGTGAGGTAATTGTTACTCCACAGAAGGTGGTCTTCCGGAGTTCCACATTGTCCTCAAATGGCTCAGTGCTGGGTCTTTCTGGCCAGGTGGCTGGGTTCTGAAGAAGGAAGGGAGGTCCTTGAGACCATCGGTTGGGATCTATTAGGGCCTCCAGGGTCTTCCCTCTTGTCAGATCATCAGCAGGATTATTCGCTGAGTCCACATAGCGCCAAGTGCACTTTTCTGTTAACTCCTGTATCTCAGCTATTCTGGCACCTACGAAGACCTTGTATCGGCAAGACTGGGAGTGTAGCCAGGTTAGGACTGTAGTGGAGTCTGACCACAACACAGTTCGAGCCACTGTCAAGCTTAGTTCCCTCTCAAGGACATGAGCCAGCTGTGCTGCAACCAGAGCTCCACAAAGCTCCAGGCGTGGGATAGAATGCAGGCGTCTTGGAGCTACTCGTGAACGAGCAAGGATGAACGACAGGTGGATCTGGCCTTCCCTGTCCTCAGTTCTCATGTAGGCTACAGCTCCATAAGCCTGCTCAGACGCATCTGCGAAGATGTGCACCTCACGGGTAGCACCCTCAAGGTTGGCGTCCGCCGGAACATATGCACGTGGAAATGTGAGGAAAGGTAAGGACTCAAGTTCAGCCTCCCAGCTGGACCAGGCTTGCAGGAGTTCGGCGGGTAAGTTAGAGTCATCCCAGCCTCGCTTCTTATCCCACAGCTGCCTGATGATGAGCTTCGCTCGGGTAGAGAAAGGTAACATGTATCCCAAGGGATCGTATTGAGTAGCTAGAACTCTGTAAATGTTCCTCAGAGTTGGTACCTCGTAGGACACAGGCCTATGTTTGTAACCCAAGGAGTCGGTTGCCCAATTCCAGCTGAGACCGAGTGTTGACTCCAGAGGATTGGACTTATCCTGCGCCAGCCACAGGTCCAGGCTTTCAGATCTGGCCTCTTGAGGCAAATGACTCAGGACATCTGGATTGTTGCAAGCCCATTGACGCAACTCAAATCCTGCAGAAATCAGAAGATCCCTGAGGCGATCCACCAGCAGTTTAGCTTCACTCTGTGTACTCACGCTCTGCAGGCAGTTATCTACGTAAAAGCAGTTCTCAACCGAGAATCTCAGGTCATCGTCCGGCTGGCAGTGGTCAACAACATGGCGCTGCAGGGCGTATATCGCACAGCACGGGCTACAGGTTGTGCCGAAAGGCAAAACTTGCCACTCAAATGTTCTTGGGGTTTCTTCTACCTTCAGGTCCCGCCACAGGAACCTTAGAAGGTGGCGATCTTCAGGGATGAGGCGGACTTGATGAAACATCCCCTTGATGTCTCCACTAACAGCTATGGGACGTTCACGAAATCTCAATAAGACTCCCAGCAAGGGGGCACCAAGGGTAGGGCCAGGTAGCAGGTACTGGTTCAGGGTCTGCCCGAGGTACTGGTGAGAACAGTTAAAGACCAGGCGGTTCTTTCCGTTGTGGCTGACGAGATGATGTGAGATGTACCATCCTTCTTTGGTAGAGGTCTCCTCAGTGACTTCCCTCACAGCACCCGTTTCTATGAGCTTCTGCATTTCCATCTTGTACGCATCTGCTAGTTTAGGGTCCTTTAAGAGTCGCCTCTCAGTACTACGTAACATGGGCATAACTGACTCCTTTGGCGAGTGCAAAGGTGGCATGCTTGGATGGCGCAGCAATGGTGTGGCGTACCTGAGAATTCCATCTACATTAGTACGGACCGTCTTGGCTTCAAGCAATGCTACAGCCTGCTGATCCAGCTTCGACCGCGTCACCTCTCTTTCATGTCGGTAAGGTACAGTGTCTACTTGCCAGAGCCTCTCAACATGCTTGTAAAGCTCATCCATTGGTGGCGCAGATGATGTAAACAGACACTGTGCAGGTTGGATTGGCCGCCCCCTGAATGGGGTAGGGCCTTGAAGAGTCCACCCGAGCCTGGTACAGACTGCGGCTGGGCCACCTGGTGGACCAAGCCTGACTGGTTCGACAGGTGTTATCAGCTGAGGGTTGTCAGAGCCTACAAGGAGTGTAGGTTGAGCATCTCTTAAAGCAGGTAGGGGAATGCCACTTAGGTATTTGTATTTCCTCTTCAGACGGTCAATGGGGTAAGTGTGCTGTGCTAGACTGAGGCGGCCAGCCGTGAAGGCACCATTGATCTTATAGCTGGTGTGAGGGTTTGCGGCTGGTGAGACATGGAAAGACACCGTGTGGCCATGGAGGATCTGGATGTCCTGTCGGACTGTACGCAAAGGAAGCGCTTCAGGAGTGCCCTTTATGCCAAGAAACTTAGCTGCTGCTGGCAACAACATGGTCCTCTCTGACCCATCATCAAGGATCGCAAAGGTATTAAGGGTTCGGTCCTCATAATGTACAAGCACAGGGACGACCTTTAACATGACTCGATTCCCGGCTCCAGGTCTGTCCAGATAGAGCGAGTCAGCCGCAGAGCTGGTTAAGCAGCTCTCTTCTTTAACAGCTACATCTTTATTGCCCATCTCTGCTCTTGTATTTATCTCATGAAGAGCCAGTAAGTGTTTTCCCTGACAGATGTTGCAAGGTTTCTTCAATGTGCACTGAGCGGCTTGGTGAGTTCGTGCACAACGCCAACACCGCTTGTTAACCCGTATCCACTCTCTAAGCTGATCTTTGGAGAGTTTGGTGACTGCACTGCATTGACTAAGATAATGCTCAGTACTCTCACAGTAGGCACAGTAAGCTTTACTCTTGACCCCTCTGCTGGTTGAACTCTCTTTTTGGTACAAAGATGCTGTCTCTCTTGACTCACCAGCTCCATGTAGGACGGTCACTGTTTGTCTTCCAGGACGACCATCAGTCTTCAAATTCTGCCTTTCCTTTATGCTGCGTCCAGTAGCCTGACTGTCGAAGCCCTGACACCATGATTCATAGCGGAGCCATTCTGCCAAATCATGTAGCGTGTGGGTCGCCCCTAACTGCTTGAACTGATGTCGACGGAAATCAGCTCGCTGTTCCGGAGGGAGCTTACTCAGCAGACGAGCAACATGTGAGCCACAGTTGAGTTCAATTTCCCCTTCAGGACCTAGAGTCCGCAACAAGCCCACTAAAGATTGTATCTGAAGAGAGAACTTCTGGAATGCCATAGTATCACCACGTCTTACTTCGGGGGTTTCTAGAACACTTGCTATCTTCTTTAAGGCAAGTTGATGAGGATGACCAAATTTGTCATGGAGGGCTGACATAGTGTCACTATAGGGGTTGGGTGAGTTTAGATAAGCATCAGCTATAAGCTTAGCTTCCTCCAGCTTTAAATGATCCACAAGTATTTGATACTTGAAGAGTTCTGTAGCATTAGATGGGAGTAGGTTTTCTAGAGCTATGCGAAGCCGCGCAAATTCACTGGGATCCGGGTGAATGAACTTTGGGATTGTGGGTTGGGGCCCTCGATACACTTGTTCATTCCCTGGCGGCTGCATCAACTGATTAGGTGGTGGCATGCCATGTACCGCTCCAGTGGCTGCTAATGGATGGTAGGTTCGGGCAGGCGCTGATTGCATCACAGGTGCATGAGCTGGGGCAGGGTGTGTGAGCAACTGAGAGGGTCGTGTAGAGAGGTATGGTGATATCCCTTTATCGGTAGTAGGAGCGGGATACTGAGGAGGCAGTGGAGGCTTACAAGGCCTACATACTCTAGCTTCAGGGGAAAGATTGTGATGTCTATTGTCTAGCTCTTGTTCATCAACCCTGAGATTGCACATCCCTCTTGACACGTTCTCTTCAGGTTCAGGCCAGGGTGGAGGATCAGGCCAGTCCTCCTGCTCCATTTCCTTTGAGTGTGCTGCAACAGCGAAACTCCTTGAGGCTACAGCATCAGCTTGTGGAGACGTGGGATTACTATAGTTTGAGGTTGGACTATTAACTTGGGCCAGGTCTGCTCTCAGTGAGCGGGCTACCTCCAGTAGCTCTTTCATCTCGCGCCGTGCTTCATTGAGTTCCTTTATGCCCGTTTGAAAGGCCTGTTGTGTTTGGAGCAGTTTAGTATTCTCCTCTCGAATAGCTCGGATTTCCTCAGAAAAACGAGAATCCAAATATGGGCTCTGATGGGATGAGGGTGTCCGCGCAGGCTGGCTAAGCCCATCCAAATCCCTCCTCTGGCTGTGGTCTGGGGCTAGCTGAGGAAACTCAGGGTGAGCAGCATTCCCAGAGAAGCCACTAGAGTGAGGGTAGGCTGTTTGGAAAGGAAACGCCCTCCTATCCAAGGCAGGGGATGAGAGGCCCCATTGGTGCTGATCACGATGACTATATCCCATATAGTCCACTTCAAAGTCCTGAAGTCTGACAGGTCGACGTATTTGACGTTTAGGTCTCACATCAGGATACATCTCTTCATCTGACTCCATCCTGAATACTGCTATCCGGCTCGAAGGACCAATGTTAATGAGGTATTCTAGCAGGGCTAGTTCGTCAAGGGTTTTAGCCAGTAAACAGGATGGTGTATCGATCAGGACACAGGAATGAAGACGAGGAGATGTAATTTCTTCAATTAACTGTATTGAGATCCAGCAGTTTTCATCAGAACATTCCAATATCCTGTATTGTCATTATAGTCTGATAAGAAACAAATAAATCACCATTAGGTACTGATTACTATGCAACATAAATAATAAATCCACCCAAATAATACAAATCAGATTCATCAAACATAAAGATATCAATAAGCATTGCTATGTCCCTTTAAACATAATCTACTATTACATAATGAGGATATTATTTCCTTCACATAATAGCTTCACCTCCTAGATCACTGACCAGTTTACCTAAACTATATTAAAAAGGGATTTACAGAAGGAGAAATGGCGACATCCTCTGGCCAGAAAGGCTACTGCACAACAGCGTCTGCAAGTGGTCTCCTGAGCACGATATTAACTCTTCTTAATTCAATGTTATAAACGTTACAACGTAATTTAAACATCAGAAAGCTCACATCAGGTAAATTAGTATTTCCTACAGTATTTTACAGCATAAACATTGTTCTATCGCTATACATCCCACTCATCACGCTGGGCATGGTAATGCATTGTAATTCTACAGTGTAGAAACACGAACACAATGAAGTGACCACTTACTTTTTGTCATGAACTCAACACATAAATATTGGAAGCTGGATCGTTCAGAACAGATAAAGAAAACTACACAACACATGTATGTAGGCTGAACTATGCTGCTGAACTTGAACACTTTCCCGAACTCACTATAACCACACTAACTACACACTTCCTCCCCGTAATCACCGAAGAAGAGTCTTAAAGCGGCAGGCACCCAGAAACGTCAGAGCCTTTTATACACTTAATATCTTAAGATTTTTTTTCTTGAAAAGATCCAGACTTCTATAATAGCTAATAACATTCAATACCAAAATCTTATCACGTCTATCCAATCTATCACAGATTCATTATTTCACAAAATGTAAATACAAACAATGAAACTTTTATTATGTAAAAGTTATTATATGAAAACTAAATAATGTCTTGATTTGTCTTCATATCATATCAGAATATTTCTAAAAAATGTATGTGGTTCAGAATAGGGATGCAAAAAAATGTATCGCTATTAATTGCATTCAAAATAAAAGTTTGTTTACATACTATGTTTGTGTACTACATATATTTATTATGTATATATAAATACACATTAATATATATAAAAAAATATTTTTGTATACATATTTACACTTGTATATAATTCATTTTATTTTAAAATATTTTATATACAAATGTAACATATTTTTCCTTGATAAATACATGCATGTGTGTGTATTTATATATACATAATAAATATACACAGTACACACACCTATAGCATGATATCGTATATAAATAAATATAATTTATAAATATCTAAATATATAAACTTTTATTTTTAAATGCTATTATTCGTTTAGCAGCTCTAGAATATATTATAGATTCATAGCATTATTTATTTCTATATTCACTAGCAAATATGTTGCTGTTTTTCTCCAATATTTTATAAAAGACTGTAGACATTAAATATAAAAAACATATAAATTAAAAACATTATGTGGCGTGCAAAAAAAAAAAGTAAATATTTGTACTGTTTTCCAGTACAAATATCTACATATCCTTAAATCAAGACGCATTTACTTCAGATGCCATTTGAACATATGAAGCCTTGTTTTCTTAGAAACTGAACAAATTGAAGTGAATCTAAGCCTAAAATTAGAACAATCTTCTGTCAGTGAGATTTGAAAACATGTTTTCCCTTTGAATTAAGCTTGCAACTTGACCGGCTATTTTAAAGGGACAGTTCACTCAAAAAGGAAGTAGCGAGTGTCTCTGTAATGTCTCGTTAAGACTCGAGTGTGAGGTTCTTACCATCCGCTGGTGTTGGTGTTGTAGTTGGTCTTGCAGTTGTAGGTTTCTCTGTGATTCCTATGCTAAAGTCTCTTCCGGCTATCTCAAAATCCATAGGTGCTAAAAAAAGAAAACACAAATTAAGTTAGGAAACTTTGATTTACTGTGACTGAACGTACTCTTTTATACACATTAAGCTGTGTTTCTTATTCATGAGGCAAGGGTTGATTCTTTCATTCCTTTATCTGGTGTTTATTTGAGTCTTTCCCTTTTCTCTTCAGTGCTCATCTATTAGACGCATGCATGCATATATTTATGCGTTAGTGGATGCACGTGGCCTGTACGGAGGACGGCTTTCCCTGCGGCTCTGTGCTGATGATGATTTGCTCTGACGGACCTCTTTTATTTTTCATGTAGATACGGCGACTGACGTACAGAGGATGCTTCTAAAGTTGCTGAAGATTACAAATGCTGATCTGTAATCAGTGCAGGGATTTCTCTAACGATGGCTGAAGAGATTTCGAAAGGAGAACAAGTAAATGTAACGGATGTGAGTCTGTATGTGTTTGAGAGTATTGTTAATTAAAGGAACAGTGAAAGACAGATGTATGTGTGTGTGTGTGTGTGTGTGTGTGTGTGTGTGTGTGTACAAGAGGAAGCATGCATGCAAGAGAAAAAACTGCCCTGGAGACTTGTCTTAATCCAACAGAACATTGTGTTGCAGTGTGTGTGTGTGTGCGTGTGTGTGTGTGTGTGTGTGTGCGTGCGTGTGTGTGCATGCGTGTGTGTGTGTGTGTGCATGCGTGTGTGTGTGTGTGTGTATGTATGTTCTTTCATAGTGAATAAATGCTGTTGTTGTGAATGACTGGGTGAATTTTATGAATGAAGTACTGAAAGCACATACACATTTTATGAAGTATGTGAGAATATACTGTATATATAATTGCAATATAATGTGAATTATTCACACACATTAAGATTCAGATTCAGATTTAGATTTAGATTTACATACACTGCCCTTCAACAGTATGGGATCAGTTAGATAAAAGAAGTTTCTCCTGCTCATCAAGGTTGCATTTATTTGATAAAAAATAAAGATTCTTTATTTCATTTAATTTTTTATATATTTTGAAATATTATTGCAATTTAAAATAAAATAGTTTTCTATATTAATACTCAAAATATAATTTATTCCTTTGATGCATAGCTGATTTATTTTATTTTATATATATATAATTTTTTTTTAAACTAAGTGTGATAGTTTTTCAGGATTATTTGATAAAAAGAAAGTGAAAAAGATCTTGGATACATACTTAACCCTTGTAAATGTAAAATGCATGGCTTTTCTTTTCTACAGTATGTGATCATTGTATGAGACTGTGATGTCATATTTCTCTTACGTGCACAGATGACTCCAGCGTCTTCGTAATGGCCGCAGTTATGCTGTCCCCAGCCCAGATTGAAGCAGTCGGACAGCTTCTGCTCATTTCCGCGGCAGTCCACGTTATCCAGCAGTATGGGGCCAGAACCGTAGCCGAAGTAAGCCAGAGGTTTGACTGCGATAGGCGGCCCACATCCCACCTGTCTGCAGACCACCTGAGCGTTGTCCATATCCCAGTCATCATCACAGACCGTTCCCCAGACGGTGAAGTAGAGGATTTCCACTCGGCCCTGACAGCTGTTGAGACCATTCACCAAACGGACGCTCGGCTTCTCTGAAAGAGCCACGGATGAAGAGGGTCAGAGAGAGACAACACACACTACTGGTCAAACACTTGGGGTCGGTGAAAGAGACTCTTCTGCTCATCAAGGCTGAATTATTTTTTTTACATAAACAGTAATATTGTGAAATATTATTTGCTGATGTGCTGTATAAGAAGCATTTCTGATTATTGTCGTGCTACTTCATATGGTTGTGGGAAATTTGATACATTTAAATTTTTAAGCATTCTTTGATGAATAGAAACTGCAAAAGAACAGTGTTTAAATGAAACAGAAATAATTGGCAACATCTCATAAATGTTTCATAAAATCTATACATTCATCCATTCTAAATGCATTAGTAAATAAACAAAATAATGGTGTTCAAATAATAAAATAAATAATATCTAAATAAATAAATGAATGTGTATTTAATGTAATTTATGAAATGTAATTGAATGTAAAAGTAGATTTTTGCTATCTATCAATTTAAATGCATAACTGATTTAGTATAGATAGATAGATGTGTCTTTACTACCTTTCGTTGTTGAGGCTGTAGTGATCCCTGTGGTTACTGTTTCACGTTGTACTGGCACTGGCATTTCTGTCACTGAAGAAAACAGAGAAAGATGTCACGAAAGAAGGAGGAACAGAGAAAACATGTTCGCTCAGTGTCGCCATCTGCTGGTGCTCGAAGGGGCTTCTAATGCAGGACGATCCTGACCCAAACTGATCGTCAGGCACAGCAGTTAATAACAATGAATTGGCTTTTAAATCAACCGTGCTTTATTGAAAGTAGCAGGTGAAGTCACAGGCCCTATGTACAGTACAGACAGTGTTTATACCTGCTGTGCTTTCAGGAACGATGAAACCTCTGCCTATAGTCTCTGTGTTGATGACTGGGACCATGGTGGAGCTGGCATCTGAAATACACGAGAGAGAGAGAGAGAGAGAGAGAGAGAGAGAGAGAGAGAGTTAGAGCTGCTATCAAAGGAGATACAGCAGCACAGAATATGCACATACAGTCAGGTCTGAAAGATCACATTGAAAATGTATGTTTATAAATAAAGTTTCACATAAAAAGCATCTGGTAAATTAATAAAAATGTTTGTTACATTTGTTACAGTTACATTTAATTTTAATATTAAATGTAAAAATAATTAGTGTGTATATATATATATATATATATATATATATATATATATATATATATATATATATATATATATATATATATATATATATATATATATATATATATATGAATAATAGTTCAAGTGATTATATTGATAATATTTAATAAAAACAAACAGTATATTAAATGCAAATGTAAAAAACAACATATATATAATGTTTATTGTTCAAGCAGTTATGATGATGTGAATAAAGTTAAATTAAAAACATTACAAAATATAATATAATATAATATAATATAATATATATATATGTGTGTGTGTGTGTGCGTGTAGTAATAATTCAAGCAATTATATTTATCATATTTAATAAATGTAAACAACAACAAAACATTTATTCTACACGCACACACACACAGTATATTTATACAGTGTGTATATATATATATATATATATATATATATATATATATAATTCAAGCAGTTATGATGATCATATAATTACATAAAAAATAAATTCTATATATATATATATATATATATATATATATATATATATATATATATGGTTTGTAGCACAAGTAGCTTTAATATTCTTTAGCTGTTCTTGTAAATATTTACATATGATAGAAAATGTGGTTTTTATGTGCGAGAAACCCACCTGAGCAGATGACCCCGGCGTCCTCATGATGACCACAGTTATGTATTCCCCAGCCGAGGCTGTAACAGCTGGCCAGGCTGCCCTCCTTCCCTTTACAGTTCACGTTATCCAGCAAAATCTGTCCCGTGCCATAGCCGAAGTAAGCGTTTGTAGGTGCTCCGACAGCCAGTCCACAGCCGATCTGTTGACACACCACTGCGGCGTCTGCCATGCTCCAGTCATCATCACACACCGTCCCCCAGCTGCCCTGATAGTAGACCTCCACCCGGCCCTGACAGCGGTCCCCGGACCCCGCCAGACGCACCGCTCCGTCTCCTACAGCACAGGAGGGTCAGGTGTGCTTTATATATACAGTACAGGAATATTAACATATACATATAGCCTATATATGTATCTATATAATAAGTGAGTATGTGCTGTACTGTTATAAAGTAAACATTGATTTACATAACAAGCATATAATAGGAGTTCCATCATATAAAATCAGCATCTGCACCAAATTCATAGTTTTTGCTCAGTTTGAGTCTTTCAATAAAACTGAGCCTCCTTTTTTTCCTCCATATTATCACTACATCAGACTATATGAGCCATAAAAGCCTGTTTGAAATATTTTTCTCTCGCTCTTTATACATATGTGTGTGTGTGTGAATATATATATATATATATAGAATCTTTATTTATGTTTATAGAATCTTTATTTATTTTATTAATATTAATAAAAAAATATATATATAAATTGTGGCAATGCACCAAATATCTCTGATATTTACTACTCTTAAAGCTGCAGTAGGTAACTTTTGTAAATATATATTTTTTACATATTTATTAAACCTGTCATTATGTCCTGACAGTAGAATATGAGACAGATAATCTGTGAAAAAATCAAGCTCCTCTGGCTCCTCCCAGTGTCCTATTGCCATTTGCAGAAAGTCATCCGCTCCCGGTAAGAAACAACCAATCAGAGCTGCGGTCCGTAACTTTGTTTGTGTTCAAAATGTAGAAAAATTTATATAATAGGCGAGTACACCATGAATCCATTTTCCAAACCGTGTTTTTAGCTTGTCCTGAATCACTAGGGTGCACCTATAATAAGTGTTTATATTCGGACTATTTTAGATTGCTTCGGGGGTACCTCGGCGGAGTAACACAGTACCTTTGTGATTCTTCATAGACATAAACAGAGAGAAGTAGTTCCGGCTACGATGTTCTTCCGCAAGACGCAAGCAGTTCTGTTTATTAACCGCTAGAGCGGCAAAAGTTACCGACCGCAGCTTTAATTTGAAATAAAAAAAGAAAATAATCTTGTTTTAATGAAAGAATTCATCCTTCAAATGATTAACCCTGTAAAAAATAATATAAAATCTACTAATAGTCCGTGGGAGTTGATTAACCTAATATGTTTAAAAATCTCAAAAAGTTTCGCTGTTGTTGTTGTTGAGTATCATATTTGATCCGTCAGGCTTTTATGGCTCATATAGTCTGATGTAGTGAGAATATGGAGGAAAAAGCAGCTCGATCAAAGCAACGTTTGCTTGATGAAAGTGAGTCAAGATTTGACAGAAAAAAGGCATGAAGCACGAACTGAAGCTGGACGATTGTATGTGGCACTAAAAGAGCTTTGACCTGATAAAGAAGAAGAAGAAGAAGAAATCTGACGACAGAAGGCTGTTCGAGGTCTTAGAACATCATGTTTTCTTTTCACTGTTATCTATTATGTCAAGATTTTTCCAGAAACATTATGAAATCATCAGGAAACGCCTGTTGTTTGTTCAACACAATTATCTACATTGCCTCTAGAAATCATATGGTTTGCTCCATACAGGGTGTGGTCAGATCATCGGTAATATTATTCTGCTGATCATAACTCGCCATTCAATATGAAGCAAACGTAGAGCTATGGTTTCCAGAAAACACACACTGAAGTTCCTCGTAGTGTTTTATTGAGTGACGCCACCACAAGGACTCAAAACCCTCTCGTATTGTCAGAGGAACAAAGCCTCGATGGTGATTCCATACTAAAAAATGCCATTCAATTCCCAAGGCTTTGTTACTTTCTTTAGATATCATAACCTCTGAACTAGATATGTGCAGCCAATTCTCACAACTGAAACAAGACATGAGGAACAAAGAGAGGATGAACACGATCCCTCAGAAAGAGTTCGGCTGTGATCTTAAGTTCAGTCCATTACTAAAAAACAAAAATATATATAATACTCAATAAATGTTATAAATTAGAAGTTGAGCTGAAATTAAATTATATAATAAAATAACTAGATAAAAAAAATGATTAATTCTATGTAGACAAAAAATTATAACTAAAGCAAAAAATTAAATTAATAAAATCTATATAGACATATTTAAAAAATACTAATAATAAAAATGACAACACAACACAAATACAAATAAAAACAAATTTAAATATAAAAATTTGAGGTTTTATATTATGAGATCTAGGATATTGTGTCACATTTTAAAATATGTACAAAAAGGCCCTAATATTTTATATTTTGGATAATTTGCTATGCATTACATCATGCATTTCTTAATATATTAAAATATTAAAATGCATAAATCTTTATTATGAAATTATTAAAATCGCTTACTCATATAAAATATATTATTTATATAATAAATCAAATCTTTAAAAATATTAATATTCAAAGAAGTAAGATTGTTTTCAAATCAAAATATCACAGTGAAGTGAGTTATGTTTAAATGGTTTTAAGATTATCCTTGTTCTAATCGAAATGTTTTAATCACATATTGTTTTAATTCATTATCTAATGTCCTTAATATAACGTTGTTCTAAAATCCCAAAACACAAAATACAAGTTCCTAAGAATGACATCATCCTCCTCTTCCAGGAAGTGACATAATTTTGGAGGGAAATCAACAGTACAAAATGAATACAATGAATGAATTCTGTGGTGTATTTTGTCTCTCTAAAATCTTGCATCATGTTTAATCAAATTAGCTTGCTGATATTAACATTACATGGAAATGAAGTTCAAGTTGATATCCTCATGTGAGAGTTATTAAACTCTGCAACCTACTTAAAGCAGAGATGGGACCGGGCGGCGTGATGGGCTCCAGGCTTCGAGGTTCTATCACAATATTGCCTGTGAGAAATGAAAAATGGATGATTAATTAATCTTGAAATGAATAATTAGTTGAGCTCAGGCAAGAAAATCAGCTTTGATGCCTCGGCTTCCTCTGTACCTTTACAGGTGACGGCCACGTCTTCATAGTGGTAGCAGTTGTGGACGCCCCATCCCTGATTCCTGCACTGACTCAGTTCCATCTCTCCTCCCTTACAGTCCACGTTGTCCAGCAGGATGGGCCCGGAGCCCTGGCCGAACTTGGAGCTGCTCCCCACGGCCACAGCCACACCACAGTCCAGCTGACGGCAAACCACGTTGGAGTCCACCATGTCCCAGTCGTCGTCACACACCGTCCCCCACGTCCCGTTATGAAGCACCTCCACGCGCCCCTCGCAGACGTTCCTGCCGTTCACCAGCCGCACTGCAGGACCTGGAGCACCAGATCATTACTTGGTTAGTATTAACCAGACACTATTAGAGTTTTCATTCATTAAATTACAATATAACTCTGGTGTATTTTTTGTTTTGTTCTTAGACTTTACGAAATAATTTTGCAACTTAACTGAGTTTAGGATTAATAGAAAATCTGTAGATTTGCATGTTTTTTATTAAGTTTGAACCGTATTAGTGCTGTGGAACTAAGTGGTGAACTTTACATGTACCATGGTAAACATACAGTGCTACAATTTATTTTAAAGAAGGCAAAAAAAGTAAAAATGCACAATGCAGTATATTTAGATATTTATATTTATATTAATATTTGCATATTTATATTTACATGGATTTATAAGAATGCCATGATATTGCCATTATGTATTGCCATGGTATCATATCTTTAAAAAAAAAAAGAAAAAAAAAAAGGTGCATGTCCCAAAAAGGTGAATAATTATATATATATATATATATATATATATATATATATATATATATATATATATATATATATATATATATATATATATATATTTGACTCAAACTAAACAAATATTTGCATGCATATTTACATGGATTTACAAGAATGCCTTGATATTTCCATTATATATTACCATGGTATATTATCTTAAGGAAAAAAAAACATGGTTCATGTCCCAAAAAAGTTATTAATTCAATAATAATAATAATAATAATAATAATAATAATAATTGCATATTTATATTTGCATGTATTTACAATAATGCCATGATATTGCCATTATATATTACCTACCATGGTATCTTATCTAAAAAAAAAAAAAAAAAAAAAAAACAAGGTGCATGTCTCAAAAAGGTGGATCATAAAAAAAAAATAATAATAATAATAATAATATTTGCATATTTATATTTACATGGATTTACAAGAATGCCATGATATTGTCATAGTATTATATCTAAAAATAAAATAAAATAAAATGGTGCATGTCCCAAAAAAGGTAATCATTCAAAAAAAAAAAAAAAACCGATATGATTTTCTGGTCCTTTTTTGCTAGTGTTCATCATGTAGTGCAGATGAAAGCTGTGGGTTTCTGAATAACACAAGCTGAAGCGCAGAGCTGCACGGCTCACATATAATGATATAATGAAGCCTGTAAGAATGTCTCTAATCCCCTTCAACTTAACACACAATAATAAGTCTAAATATGACATATGACTCCAGAAAGAGAGCGAGAGCATAACGCTGGAGAAGGGATTGTGTAAATTGTGCGAGAGGAAGTGTCCTGTCTTTTTTCCTGTGCCTTAGAGGCAATTATGATCCGGTCCTGCCGTGATCCTGCCAATGGGCAAACATATCTTCTCTTAAAAGGCTGTGTTCTTGTGTAAAGGGTGAGAAAGTGAATCGCAAAGACGCTCACCTTGAGACTGTGCTGTCACCGAGGCATTTGTGTTGTTGGCTGTGAGAAAAAAAGAAAAAAGCAGGAGAGAAAGTCAGAGAGCAAGAGAGAGAGAGAGCAAACAACGATTGTGGTCAATTATTTGTTGAAAGGAGGTTCTTGGCCCTCCAGAGCTGCAGCTCTCTATATCTACTACATCTATTTTCCTGTAATTTAAGACTGGTGGAACAGGAAGACTGTGACTTCAGCTCGGGCTGTGAAACAGACTCACAGAAGGAAATCACACGCCTCTCGTAATGCATGATCAGACACTGAGATATGTGCTGTGAATCTGATCAGATCCAGCTGATGAGAGTGGATTCTGAATCTGATCAGTGCTGCTGTCATTAAAGTGTGTGTATGTAATGTATACCATATAGTTCCAATCCAAATATATTTAAAAAATCTACATTTTATGACACTTTGCCTGACATTTCACCTAGACTTCACCTAGAACGTTGTGGTGTTTTTCACAAAGCGTTCCTCCTCAGACACACTTTCACTGGGGTCTGTTTGTCCTGTGTTTCGTAGCAGTGTTGAGACGCTAATGCTAGTTCCTATACAAGCTTTTGTGTCAAACTGTGAATCGATGGTGTTTGATTTCAGCGCCTGACAAAGACAGCAGAAAAGAGGCTTTTTTCCCATCACATCTCATTTAGGTCAATTCACAGACTTCTCCTCCTTCTTATTTAAGTGTATGTCGCTGAAATGTTAGTCACGCTAAAGATAGCACTTCAGACATCTGGGATAATTCACATGTACACTTTAGGATTCATATAAAGCAGTTGAAAAAAAAATTAACTTGCTGTAGAAATCATTTTCAGTTCGATCATGAGTAAATTTCAGGTTTGATTATAAGTAGAGCATGAAATATTTTATATCAGTTTTGTTTTATTTACAACTTTGAGAAATCAATTTTTTATGTTGTGAATATGGAAATCCGTTTCTGTTGAATAAAACATTTAAAATGTAATTGTGACTTTTTATCTCACAATTCTGAGTGTATACAGTATCTCATAATTCAGACTTGAGAGGAAAAAACGTCTAAATTGCAAGATATAAACTCAAAGCAAAAGCAAAGCCTGCATTGTAACTGAAATAAAAAGCTGCAATTATTATTATTATTGTTTTAATGTTTTTATTCCGTGGCAGAAACAGACTTTCAGAAGTTCCGTAAGTTTTTACATTGTACATTTTTACACTTGCCGCTACAATGTTGCGAGTGATTTAGAATGTTGCTTCACGGTTGCTAAGGTGTTCTGAGTTGTTTTTAGAATGTTGTTATGAGCTGGTTGCTATGGCTTTTCGTGCGGTTTCTAGGAAATTGTTAATGAAAAGTCACAGGAAATGCAAAGTTTACTTTCAAATGATACTTACTGGAAACGGATCTTCGTTGGAGTTTGAGATCTTCTGCACAGAGAGAAGATCAACACCATTATAAACATCATCTTCAAATAACTTAAATATGATACATACTGTTCACACATTATCTCACATCTTTGTTAGTGTTTGCGTCACTGAAGATCATTTGTAAGATCTATTGAAAGTCATGGATCTGCTGGGAGTTGGGTTGTGTTGTGTACAGTGGAGGAAAGCACCCATAAAACACACACACACACACGCACACACACGTCTTCTCAGATGTCCATGTCCTCGTTTAAAAGTCTTTAGTTCAGCTGTCTTTTCACTGGGTATTTCCCGCTGTAGGCTGTCCATCCTGATGAATTACTCTGATCGTTTGGTTCTCTTCATTGAGCCTGGAGGCTGTTCACTTTGATTTTAATCATTGCTCTTTTAAAGCAGATGTTTAAAGACAGTGATTTAATACTTTCTGGTGTGGCGCGGTGCTTAAAACTTAATCCTGGTAACCGAAAGGTTCCCGGTCTGATTCCCACGAGGAGTCTTGACCATTGAGTCATCGATAGGGTCTGCATTTGTCATTTTGATTTTTCGATTTTGGTTTCTAGATTGTTCTGTGTGGTTAAGTCCGCTCTTTATTCTAAGGGATTTATGCTTTTTTTTTATTGTTGTTGTTGTTTTTTTGTTTGTTTGTTTTTGTTTTCTGAACACTTAAATTACACAACATTTGATGTGAAGTTCATTAATGATCTTGGATGAATTCTGCATCAAAAGTTTAGTGATGCAGTTATGCAGTGCAGCTTCTCAGTATGAAACCTGCATGCATATTATATTATATTATATTATTAGCGAAATGAAGTTTATATAGTTTTAGATGGAGTGTTTCATACATATATCATACAATAAATCATAAATATCTAAAGATTAATCTTTGAAATCTTCTGCTCACCAAGGCTGCATTTATTTGATCAAAAATACAGTAAAAATGTATTAAATAGTATTGCAGTTTAAAACAGTTGTTTTCTATGCAAATCTCGGTTAAAGTGTAATTTATTTCTGTGATGCTCCGCTGTATTTTGAGCATCATTCCTCCAGTCTTCAGTGACACATGATCTTCAGAAATCAGAATAATATGATGATTTACTGCTCAAAGACATTTCTGATTATTAACAATGTGTAATAAAATGTGTAAATGTGTAATAAAATGTGTAAACTGCTGTGCTGCTTCATATTTTTGTTGAAACCGTGGTCAAATAAATGCAACCATGGTGAGAAAAAAAGACTTGATTACTCCAAAAGTCCTTTTTATGTCAGCTCCGACTCACCGTTTGGAAGGAAGCTGGTGACGGCGATCAGTAAGAACGAAGCCAGCAGGCAGGTGAGGATCCAGACAGCAGATTTCCAGCATCTGCGCAGACCGTCTGACACACGCTGACCGTTCATGATCCAGCTGGACACCTACAGCACACACAAACACCTTCAATGAGTGCTTGAACTTCTCGAGATCCACTTATCTACTTGTACTGCCCTTCTTCTCACTGCAGCTGTCTGACTCCACACAACCAGGTTATTCCAGTAACTAGGCTACTACTGAGTCTGCTGGTCAGTGATTGGACAGCTTCTCCTCGTAGTATGTTATGTAAAACACATAGTCTCACAACATCAACAAGCACACATGCTCAGCCTGCAGGCCACAGGCCGATCTGGACAGACACGCATTGATTTACGAGAGCAGACCGATCGTTTGTGTGACCTGCTGCATGTTAATACGCTGTCCAGAGAGGTTTTTATGCTCCAGAGATGGTGTAAAATGGGACTATATGTAAATGAGTGAAGCATTTTTGTATGTGAAAAGTCTTTTTTAGATTATTTTAGTTTGATTGTACATACAAGTTTGACCTGTTTTTTTTCACACATTCAAATCACAAGCTACTGTGAGTACACAGACCAGACTTTAAAATCTTCCCTAACTCATATTCATGGTCTGATTGTGAACCATAAGTTTCTGCACAGAATTTCAATGCAAAACATTTTTGGGCTAATCTTTTCCTGTAGCTCAAACAGTAAAGCATGATGCTCGCAATGGCAAGTTCATGTGATTCATTCAGTTACTAGAATATGCATGATATATCTATATATAAATGTGTGTGTGTGTACTGTATACACACACACACACACACACACACACACACTCCAACACTATTAAATTGTAAACCTTTGCTCTAATTAATAGATTGCTTCGTGAGGTTGCATTTTACAGTTATCTTTGTAGCTCTATAAACTGAATTCAGTTGTTGTCAGGATACATGTGGATTTAGCCTCGTTTATGACATTGATATACTGAAAAGAAAGTTTATTATTATCAGTTTTATAAACACAACACATTCTATATCTGTTAAATTATTTTATATGATTATATTCAAGTTTATAACATTTCTTTCTCTTGTTTGTTTTTCCCAAATCCTTCCTGACCTTACGCTGGAATGCGTGTAAATGGTGGGATTGGGCTCAGGATCTCGGCTCTGGGGGAGAATATGATATTCCGCGGCGCAGATAGTGAACATTCCGGGCCTAGGGCGCACAAAAAGACATTTCTGCTGTCTGTGGTCACCATCGTCAGTGGCTAAACGCTGCTTCCTGCGAATCTGTCACTGGGACCGTCCTGAGCGCTGGGGCGCCTCTCGGGGGCTGAAGGGGGGCAGATCACACAGACTGGACAGAAAGCATTTAGCCCTGGTTATACCAGTGAGAACCGTATTAACTAAAACCATGAAAACGTTTTATTGTTTATTATAAAGATCTGATTTGATTTGAATTTAGTTAGTCATTAAAAAATAATAATAATTATAAACTTAAAAAACATTTGTAAAAAATATATTTTATCTAAGCATAGTTTCCATGCCATTTTAGTTTAACTTGATAAACTAAAATAACTAAAACTAAAAAAAAAAAAAAAAAATGAATATAAGTGACAAAAATGCACGACAAAATTACTAAAACTTTAACTGAAATAAACATGAAAGCAGAAAATATAACAAAATATAATTCAAAATAATAACAAAAACTGTATGAGTGTCTTTATGATACTAAAATAAAAATGCTGAGAACTAACCATCAGATCAAACCAGAGTTAGCATAAGTAGCTAATACAACTAAACCCATTTTATACAAAAATAAAATATTAATTAAATAAAATGATTTGAATTTAGCTTGCTGCAAAGTCAAATAACTAAAACCGAAATACAAAATAATAAAAGTAATTTATTTAAAAACAGAAACTAATAGAAATTACAAAAGCACAACATAATGATTAAAGCTTTAACTAATATTAAAATGAAAACTGACCATTTCAAAATAATAATAAAAACTATAAAAGTATCTACCAAACTAACACTGCTTCAGCCAGCCGTTGACATAAATAGATGCTCAAAGGAAAACTGTATTGTAAGAGATCTCATTTCATGTTTTTCTCTTCTACAGGTGCCTCAAAAGTCAGAAACCTTGCAATGAGCATATAAAGCAGCCCAAAAAATCATCTAAATCTGACAGAAATCACCTCCTCACCAGCCAAGAATAAAATCCCATTCGCATGCACTTTCTTGCATTTTGAAAAGCTAAAAGCCTGACGCTCGGATTGAGCAGCCAATTAGCTGCTGATGGTGTGGTTGTGAAGGCCTGAAAATGAATCTAGTCACCAATATTATGGTTTTCAATACTCCATTCATAGCTGGATGCAGCAAGGATCCACGAGGGAATAATGTTGGCTTTTGTGTCGCCTGTGTATGCCCTCCCTCTCTCTCCTTCTCACGCTGACAGATCCCAGGTGCTCGCGAAAATACCCCAAGATGAACCGGGAGAGAACTGTCATCTCGCTTTTAAATCCAAACTGGATTTTGATTCAAATTCCCAGTCAAAAGATCAACTTTGATTGCTTTCTTGTTTCTGATGTCATTTCTTTTCAATTAAGACTTTGAAGAAACAGGTGCAACAGGTGAACCTTAAGTCTAAATAATGGATATTTAAAAGAACCTACTTTTGAGAAGTAACTTAAATATATTTGTGATTATATATATATATCTAGAAATATATATATATATATATATATATATATATATATATATATATATATATATATTATGAGTTATATATGCATACATATGTATTTTTTATTTACATTAAATTATATAATAATTGTATATATAATTTTGCATAAAGAAACTTGTATTTTAAAAAAGCGATAAATACTATAAATTTTTTCCACAATAACAGAATTAAAAAATATTGCTTTTAATATATAATAATAATATATATAAATAATATAATAAAGCATATTTTGAAAAGTTGTGTTTAAGAAGCAATCATTTCAGAATTTCTAAACACCAATGCAAGATGTTAATTGCAAAATGATCTTAAATTGTGTCCCATAATGAGAACGATAAACAGACCTTAGTTGAAAAGCAGTTTTCTTCAGACACAAGAAAAGTCGATTTTTGTTTCCCACTGGAAATGTCCACTGTGTTTTATATTCAGATGGCTTGCAGCTCACAGGACGATTCTCCGGCTCTCAGAGTTAGACCGTGGCATGGAAAAGAGAAAATCCGAAGTGCATCCGGCTGAAGAGCAACAAGGTGTTTCATCTCACTAACCTTGTGAGTCTATAAGTACCTGGCTGCTCGAGTACGTGTTACGTAAAAAAAAAAAGACAACAGCATCGTATGTTAATGCACTGACACCTAGTCCTGCCTGGTGTATGTGAATGAAGAGGAAAGGGAGGAGGAAAGAAGACAACAGTGAAAGCCGGCCCTTCACAGCTATCTCAGCATCTCTGGTTTCAGCTTGTGCTCATCCGAAGCGCTCTGCAGGTGTGTGCTTATGCATAATTACTGCCTAGCATTCACATTTTGCATATTTTATCAGTTTGTTGTTTCTAGCCATCAACTGTCCTGCTCCTCTGCTGGATCAATAGTGTTCGGCCGCAGCCACAATATCAGTTCAGTGGCTTTCATCGCGCTTGAGTTTGGACAGCTTCCATAATCATTACATTACATTACAGTCCATGTGTGTTAGTGAAGCGCTTCACCCCAACCAGCCTTTGACACATTTCCACTTCAATCTATACACCACAAAGCCTTCATGGACCAAAAACTACAGATTACTAGTTGTTTTTATTGTATTTTGTATTAACCATGTTCAGTGTTATTGTAATTTTCTTGTATACATCCAAGATGTTATTTAAAATGAGAGAAATAGCGAATGTAAGATTACTTTGTTTAATACCAGACATTTTAATCTATTTAAAAATGGTATGTTTTAATGAGTTTTTATGTCTAAAAAGGATCACAATTAAAATTAAAGCAGTCTGCGTGCTTCCAGCTGATGAAGGGGTCAAAACCAAAGTCTGCTGTGTATATAAACGTCTTTTTAAGATATTTATTTCATTCATAAGAGTGAAGAACTCTTGTGAAGAACATTCACGTAGGCCAATCTAATTTATTTTAATTAATTAAATCTGGTTGTTATACATCTATCCGTATATAAACTTGTTCAGACTTTTTAACTAAATCACATTGTCTTCACAAGTAAAACATTTATGCTGATTCTATGGAATTTTAATAAATGTGGTTTTGAAATATAATTTAAATAAATTTAAATAGAGGCAGATTTGGTGAAATGGATACTCTGCAGTGAATGGGTGCCGTCAGAATGAGAGTCCAAACAGCTGATAAAAACATCACAATAATCCACATCACTCCAGTCCATCAGTGAACATCTGGAGAAGACAAAAGCTGCGTGTTTGTAAAAAAATGAAGCTTGAAGTTGCTGAAGTTTTCTAAATCGCTCAAACCATGAATCTGGACTCAGACGGCTCTGAAAGTCGCCTATATTTTTTATATATCTTTTTTTCTTTTTACCTATGAGGTCATGTAATTTGAAGACACTAGAACAAGAAAAAAAGGATGAATCATTATTTCATGCAGAAGTTACGTAATCCAGGAACTAGTTTTTTTTTTACTTTCTATTTGTGTAGGATATGTAGTATTTTTTTTTTTCCTGATTTGGCCAATCCAATGTTTCATAAACCCTGAAATATAATCAGCCCACATGCAGAGTAGCTTTTACTGTGAAATGACCCTTGGATGGGCATCATTTCTATCCATTTGATTGATAGAAATTGATACATTATTGGGTGATTTTGTATTTTGATGTTTTACTGTATATTTTATCATTCTCGTGATGCCAGTGATGGAAACATACCTTGTTAGCCCAGTCCTGGCATTAGATAAAAGTCTAAATGAGAATTTTCTGGCAATCTTTATCATCTCACTTTATCAGCAATAGACAAAATGTGCACAGAACTAAATTGTGTGTGTGTTGTTCACTAATGGACTTCCACAGACCTAAACACTGAAATTCTGACCGTACAGAATTTGCACGTTTACAATACAATAAAGTTAATTATGTCTTTTTTTATTTCACAATGATTTCTGATTTTTTTTTTCTTGCAATTCTGAGAAAAAAAGTCTAGAGTTTAAATGTAACAGTTATATTTTTTAATATAAAGTTATATAAAGGTAACTGATTTTTTTTTTTAAATAATTGCCAAATTCAGACTTTATTCTTTACAATTCTGAATTAAAACATTTTTTTTTTTTACTTTTTATAGAAAAAAGACAGATTTACAAGGAAAAAGTGTCTGAATTGTAAATAGAAAGTTTTTTTTTTTCATTATTTGGATATCCTGTGGAATAGATATCTGCCCAGTATTAGAGGATTAGTATTAGAAAAACAAAACAACCTTTGATTGGCCACTCTGCGTGTCAGTCAAACAGTCTCTTCCTGTAGAAGTAGGCGGTTCTTTATCTGAATAAGCTGCAGTGTTATCCAGACTTTATGTAGATAAACATCTGGCTCTGTGACAGATGCACTAAACCCTACAGACATCTAGATACATACAGATCTCACACACGAGACATGTTGATGATATTAAGCTGTGATCTGTAATAGCCTCCTAGCAGCAGGCTAATCCCTCCTGAGCGGGACGGATGGGGCTTTTGTTTGGGCTGTTGGAGAACTTTACTTTCCAGTATATCACCTATTGAAGAATTTAGCAATGTATAAACTATTTCCCGCTCTGCAGGACCTCATTGGCTCTCGCTTTCTGTTATTCAATAGATGCTCCGGCTGCCAAAGTAGGTTACATAAAAAGAAGAACACAAAAGGAAGTAGGAAATAGTCACACAGCTGATTCACAAATCTCAAAGGTGACAGAGAATGTCACTGCAAAAAAAAAAAAAAAGAGTCATTTTAACTAAACAGTTTCTCTCCTATTCAAATGTTGACAACTTAGATTAAGTAAATAAAGTTGAAACCCTTTTTGAATTGCAATTTTTAATCTTTTTTTAACATATAAAAAAATGCAAATACAGAAAAAATATTAAGACCCAACCCAGGTAGCTGGAGTTTAAAGTTAAAATAAAATTGATTTTGACTCTCATAATTCATATTCATGTCTTATTGTGCTTCTTTGTTAATTAGACTTTCACAGAAACACTGTTCAATACACTGATACATATACAGTACTTATTCTTTTGGAATTGAATAAATAAAACAAAGATGATTAAAGAGTACTGTATGTTTTGTAGGAAAATACTATTGCTTTTTCAATTTCATGTTTAACTTAATTGCTTTTGCTTGCAATTTTGAAGTGAAGATTTTCCAGTGCAGTGCCAATTTTAGTATATTTTTCCACAGTAGAAAAAAATAAATAAATAACTTGTCAAATAGCTTGTTATTTTGTACTGTTCTGTATTAAATCTGTATTATTCTGCTATGTGAGAATGACCTGACTACATAAACTGTGATTGATTTTTGTGCTTATTCTTTAGACATGTTTTCTCTGACACTAAAGACTTCTTTACACAAACGCTTTTATAATACTGAAGGACCATATGTTTTTAATGCTTCGGTGTGTCTGTTGTTTAGTCAGTATTTTGGTTATGGGAACACTGCTTCAGGGTGACAGGAGAGATTAACGTGATGAAAGCCATAATATTAAATGTCATAAATGTACAGAATAATCCACGATTTTTTAGAGGATGTGACTATTTTTTCCTGAGATTTTAAGATAAATTACAGGAGGGTAAAAATGACTTTAGAAAGATGGTTGCATCATTATATGATTTTAACACAGAGATAAGTAGCTCTATAAGCAAAACATGTTGACTTTAGCAATCTTTGTTGCATTATGTGCCAATGGTGACCATTCAGATATGGGGAAAAATCACTTTTCAGGTTTTTTCTCCACTGTTTGCATGCCTGTAACCTGTACATATCTTAATATCCTTTTAGATTTTGGGTCTTAACAAACTTTCCATTTGCTGCTTCTTTTTTAAGGCCCTGTATGGTTCAGTTCCACAGATATTGGGATCTAAATAAGGCTTCAAGACTAAATTGATAAACTGTACAAATTTTCAGTGGTCAAAAACCAAATGCGAGTCACTTTGCATACAGACGATAATTATATTATTTAAATTTTTTTTAAAGAGGAATGTCTGAAGAACAAATAATACTGAAATAATAAATGTCTGCAATCATATTTCCCTCTATTAATAGCCATAAATAATCATTTTCCAAAGTTTGCAAGCCTCTACCTCAAAAATTGTTAAATATATTATTTTTAAATCCTGATTCATAAACTTTATTAAAAGAGGAAAAAATATTTGATAATAAATATATTTGAGCTTTTTCCTTTTATCAATAAAACTTCATTGAACAAACATGTCTGTGTAAAATATATAATACTTCATCCAGAGAATAGTAATATTTTTCTTAATTTGACTTTCTTTTCAATGACTTCTTATTTATTTATTTAGTTTTTACTAAATGTATAGCAGTTTCTACTAAATTGTAACTATGACTGTGTTCAGAATAGCACACTAATCCTATAACAGTATGTACAGTATGTATCCCAGAATGCATTGTGTTTGACCATCTATCTCCAGTGTATTGAATGAACCAATTGTGGATTTTAGCAATGCTTTCTTGCATAATTGCTTGTATTAAAAAATTGGAAATGCAACCTATCAACCTGAGACGGTAACTGGATGTTGAATTAAATATGCAACATAATGAAGCCACATGACAACAGTGTAGAATAATGCAGCATGTAATGCATAATGGTAATGATACATACTCTTTCACTGAATATTTTTAGGCCAATCTCCTATTGTTCTATTAACCTTGAATATGATATCAGATATCTGTATTTCACAGCATATCCAGTGTACTTGTGATCTTGAAGTGCAGCAGATGTTTCTGTCGTGTCGGACTCTCTCTGGGTGGTTCACACAAATAAAGAAGCGGATTAGAAAGGAAGGGACTCAAGTGTCCTGGAATGAAGACGTGGATGTGAGAACACAGCCTGAAGCTGCAGGATCATCCCTCACGAGGTTTTGTTGGGTTCCATGAATTAATTAATAGCGATTACTGAAGGTGTAGCTGCTCCAGTTTGCCAATGGGGATCATGTTATAGCTTCCGGGGTTTATTATTGAGAATGAAGTATCAGAACAACACAAATACATACACATATATGCATTGGGCTATGTGAGATGGTAAAGTATTCTGCTGACAGTTTGAAGAAACAGTGTCAAGTATTACTCTGGTAAATCTTTTTCTGGTCATTGGAAACTCTAGCATAACCTGGAGCTATAATAGGACAGAAATATATAAACGGATCTGATGAGATAACATAGTTTGATCTCTAAAAGAACAAAAATACTGTAAAAATAAACACAGAGTACATTGCTGAACCTAAAAAACATCCAAAAATCATCTTCTGGCTTTTATTTAAAGGAGGTTTGGACAAATGATTGTTTTAGTTTAATAGGGATTTATTTTGTCATCTGACAGTGGTATCATTCATAAATAAAAATGATTACTCTGATAATAATGAGAATAAACAGTATTAATAAATATCTGATTGGAAGGAGTTAATCTAATAATTATGGGTAAAAATGAGCATAAATATGATTAACTATTACCTTACCAAAGTATTAGATATAAATATGGATAATAGTGAGAATGCTCATTATTAATAAATAGGGTATTAATTCTGATAATTATGGATAATGAAGATAATTTTTTTACTAAGCATTTATTTAGATAATTATGGACAACAAAGAGAATAAATATTAGTAATAAGTGTGTCTAATTAGAAGTATTAATTCTGATCATTTTGGATAATGATTTGTCACGGTTCATGAATGCACCGTCTCCTGCTCGTCTCATGTTACGTCATGTTGATTGTTTAATGTTTGTGTAGCTGCAGCTCATTCCACCAGCCTACTTAATGCCCTGTCTTTCGTCTCTTATTTGTCAGATCGTTGTTTGAGGTCCTCCGTGATTCATGTCTGTTAGTCCTCCAGTTCTACTGCTTCGTGTCTTGTTTCCTGTTCGGTCTACCTTGGATTACACCATCACCTCGGATCTATCACCATCACCACCTCCACCAGCGCACTCAAGAACCTACTCACCTGTCTGTGCTACCGTCAAGGTCCCTGCGTCACCTTCCAGCATCTCATCATAATTCACTCATCTACCAATAAACATTCTTTAATTGCATTTGCCTCATGTCCTCCATTGTATCGTAACAGAACGAGTAACCAATCATCCGCCCTGGAAGATTTTCTCAGCGCCAGTGCTCGGAGGATGGACTCCCAGGAGAGGAATCTTAACGACACTGGTCACCGGTTCAGGCTTTGGTGGCGCAGGTGTCCGAGCTCACCCAACAACTACAGCTGCTCCGAGTTCCCACTGCGCCGGTCACACCACCCGTTCCTCCCACACCACCGGAAGCCCCCTCCCAGCCGCAACCACGTCTCCCCATTCTCGAATCCTACTCGGGTGAGCCTAACTTTTGTAGAGCTTTTCTTTCCTGCTCACTGGAAGGGCGGCATTATGGGGAACAGCAGAGTGGAAGAACCAAGATCCATGCTGCGCCTCGTTCCAGACACTCTACGCCGAGATGAGGCGGGTCTTTAATCGGGCCTTCGCCGGGAGGGAGGCGGCGAGGATGCTCGCCGAGTTACGTCAGAATGAGAGATCCGTCTCGGATCATTCCATCGAGTTCCGTGCTCTGGCGGTGGAGTGTCACTGGAATGAGGAGGCACAGTGGGATATGTTCTTGCATGGGCTGGCTGACCGTGTCCAGAAAGAAATCTACGCCCTGGATCTTCCGACTTCACTTAATGGGCTCGTCGACTAGCGTTGCGGGTTGATGCATGTCTGACGCGAGTGGAGCGACGTAAGCTACCCAGCTCCACACCCAAGGCCCAGACAGACGTGCGAGTCAGCGGCGGGGACGCGGCCAGCCCCTCCTACGATCACGAGCCCATGCAGGTAAGGTGAGCTCGGCTTTCCCGGGAGGAGAAGGAGAGGCGGAGGTCCCTGGGCCTGTGCCTCTACTGCGGGGGGACTGGTCATCACGCTTTCATCTTTCCGGTAAAAGGGCCAAGCCCGGTAGTACGTATGAGGCTACTATCGGGTGGGATCTCCGCCGAGAAGACCTCATCATCATCTACGCTCCTCCCGGTAAGACTAAGATGGCCAGCACAGATTCATGACTGTCAAGCACTACACTACAGCGGAGGGTAATTTCATTGACAGTACACTTGCACACAGACTGCACATTCCCCTCAGACCCCTCACGCACCACATCACGGTTCACGCCCTTAATGGACAGAAGCTACCGGTCATCTCTCACATCACTGAAGACATCACCCTTATTACATCAGGCAACCACTCTGAAACCATCTACTTCCACATCCTTGGCTCTCCCCTTGCACCCATAGTCCTCGGTTAGCCCTGGCTCCTCCTTCACAAACCCAAAATAGACTGGCAATCCAATTACATTCTGGCTTGGAATAATAAATGTCATGAGTCTTGTCTAGTGTTTGCCTGTCTGTCTGTTTCTATGTCTGTGTTTCAGGAGACAGCAGTGGATTTGTCTAACGTGCCTGCTGAGTACCTCCACCTGAAGGAAGTGTTCAGTAAGTCTCGTGCTGCTTCTCTTCCTCCACATTGTCCCTATGACTGTGCCATAGAATTACTGTCAGGTAAGTCTCCGCCTAAAGGCAAATTATATTCACTTTCTGTTCCTGAAAGGGAGGCTATGGAGAAATATATTTCTGATTCTTTAGCTTCGAAGTTCATCCGCCCTTCCTCTTCTCCAGCAGGGGCAGGGTTCTTTTTTGTGGGGAAGAAAGACGGATCGCTGTGACCTTGCATTGATTACCGGGGAATGAACAACATCACAGTAAAGAATACTTATCCTTTGCCGTTAATGTCTTCAGCCTTCGAGAGGTTGCAGGGAGCGTTGATTTTCACGAAATTGGACTTACATAATGCTTATCATTTGGTCCGCCTCAGGGAGGGGGAAGAATGGAAGACCGCTTTTAACACCCCCAGTGGGCACTTTGAATACTTGGTCTTGCCCTTCAGGCTCTCCAACTCCCCAGCAGTCTTCCAGGCATTCTTCAACGACATGCTGTGAGATATGATTGATCAATTAATATATTTCTACCTGGACGACATATAGATTTTTTCCTCTTCTCTCCAGGAACACGTGCAGCACACTCGACGAGTGCTTCAGAGATTGCTAGAGAATGGGCTCTTTGTCAATTTCTGTCAAGAAATGCGAGTTTCATGCACAGTCGGTTCCGTTTCTTGGAAATATCGTGTCGACTGAGGGAATACGCATGGATCCCGAGAAGGTTAAGGCTGTGGTAGAGTGGCCAAGCCCAGATTCCCGTAAGGCCCTATCGGACCCATCACGTCAGTTTGTGGTGGAGGTCGATGCGTCGGAGGTGGGGGAAGGGGTGGTGTTATCTCAATGTTCTCCCTCAGACGACAAGGTGCATCCATGCGCGTTTTTCTCTTATCGATTATCCCCTGCCGAACGAAATTATGATATTGGTAACCGAGAATTGTTGGCAGTCAAGTTGGCATTGGAGGAATGGCGCCACTGGTTAGAAGGATCGTGGTTCCTTTTATAGTATGGACCGACAACAAGAATTTAGAATACATTAGTACTGCCAAAAGGTTGAACTCCAGGCAGGCTCGGTGGGCACTTTTTTTTCGGACGTTTTGACTTTACTCTCTCATACCGCCCAGGTTTCAAAAATATTAAACCCGATTCCTTGTCACGTATTTTTGACCATTCCGAACACCCCCCCCACTCCCGAGTGCATTTTTCCTGAGACATTAGTGGTCTCCATACTCACATGGGAGATCGAATCGAAGGTCAAGACAGCCTTAGAAGGGGTAACGCCTCTGCCCGGGTGCCCACCGAATCGGTTATTTGTGCCGGAGGGATTACGGTCCAACGTCATCCAGTGGGGGCATTGTTCTAATGTGGCTTGTCATCCAGGAGTTAACCGTACTAAATTCTTAGTCAATCAACGATTCTGGTGGCCACTTATGGCTCGCGACATTCACAGTTTTGTTTTGGCTTGCTCGGTTTGTGCCACTGGTAAGATTTCCAACCGCCCCCTGATGGTTTACTTCCACCCCTTCGAGACCTTAGTCCCACATCGCACTAGATTTTATTACCGCCCTCCCACCCTCCCAGGGCAACACGGTAGTTTTGATGGTGGTGGACAGGTTCTCAAAGGCCGCACATTTTATTCCCTTGCCCAAATTACCCTCATCCAAGGAGACAGCGTTGACCGTTGTAGATCACGTCTTTCATTTACATGGCCTCCTGATAGACGTGGTTTCCGACAGGGGACCCCAATTTGTGTCCAAATCTTGGCGAGAATTCTGTAGATTACTGGGAGCGACTGTAAGTCTGTCCTCAGGGTTTCATCCCCAGAGCCATGGTCAAACCAAGAGAGCTAACCAAGATTTGGAAAGAGTGTTGCGATGTTTGGTTTCCAAGAAACCTTCCTCCTGGAGCCAACAATTGTCAATGGTGGAGTACGCCCACAATACCTTACCGATATGAGCTATGGGCCTATCTCCATTTGAGTGTAGTGTAGGTTACCAGCCACCTATTTTTCCCAGTCTGGAATCCGAAATCGCAGTCCCCTCCATTCACGCCTTCGTCCAGAGGTGTCACCGCACTTGGACTAGAGCCCACGAGACTCTACTCCAAGGGGGGGGAGCGCACCAAGGCTAAAGCCGATCGCCACAGGTCTAGGCCTCCCGTATACGTCGTGGGTCAAAAAGTGTGGCTTTCTACTAAGAACATTCCTCTCCGTTCCGTCTCTAATAAGTTGGCTCCCAAATTAATTGGCCCGTTCACTGTCACCAAGATCATTAGTCCGGTGGCAGTCCACCTCAAACTTCCTCCTGCGTACAGGAGAATTCATCCAGCCTTTCATGTATCTAAAATAAAGCCTGTATTTCTCCTATTAATCCGCCTACTCCGGTCCCCCACCCCTGCCGCGACTCGTAGATGGGGAACCCACTTATTCGGTCAATCATATTATGGACTCTAGACGGAGGGGACGCAGATTTCAGTACTTGGTGGACTGGGAGGGTTATGGTCCGGAGGAGAGAAGTTGGGTGCCTGCTAGAGACATCCTGGATCACTCTCTTATCGATGATTACAATCGACAGGTAAGGGAGTCTGGGGACGCCAGTAGGCGTCCTTAGGAGGAGAGGTACTGTCACGGTTCATGAATGCACCGTCTCCTGGCAGCTGCAGCTCATTCCACCAGCCTACTTAATGTCCTGTCTTTCGTCTCTTGTTTGTCAGATCATTGTTTGAGGTCCTCCGTGATTCATGTCTGTTAGTCCTCCAGTTCTACTGCTTCGTGTCTTGTTTCCTGTTCGGTCTACCTTGGATTACACCATCACCTCGGATCTATCACCATCACCACCTCCACCAGCGCACTCAAGAACCTACTCACCTGTCTGTGCTACTGTCGAGGTCCCTGCGTCACCTTCCAGCATCTCCTCATCATTCACTCATCTATCAATAAACATTCTTTACTTGCATTTGCCTC
Organism: Carassius gibelio; assembly: GCF_023724105.1. Lineage (NCBI taxonomy): Eukaryota > Metazoa > Chordata > Actinopteri > Cypriniformes > Cyprinidae > Carassius > Carassius gibelio. The sequence continues at coordinate 9,370,480 of NC_068400.1, forward strand.
CTGTCCTCAATCGTATCGTAACATGATGAGAATAAATATTTGTAAATGCTTTTAACTAAAAGCATTTATTTAGATAATAATGTTAATAAATATTATTATTACATTTTGTCTAATTATAAGTATTTATTCTGATAATTATGGGTAATAATGAGAATAAATATTCTGATGTATTCTGATAATATTCTAATTCTGATGACTATTACTATGAATCATTATAATTATTTATTAATCATTCTTTTAGATCACTGTCTCACAGCTGTCCAATAACAATAATGATACCAATATCTGAATACATAACGGAAACAATTCAGTATTTTTTCCAAGGCCTATTTCTGTCAGTAAACCCTGCAGAATAAAAGAGGTTATAATGTGGGTGAATCCTATAATGTTTCTCCATAGAGTAACAGACAGTCTTTCTATGGACATTGTGTTGTTTCCTGACACGTGTTCCTGTAGGTCCTGTAAAACAGGTTCATTTTCCTGGGAATGCTCGTCTTTCCCAGAAACTCCTCTTTATCTAATAAAGCTTCCTCTTTCATTTTCTTTCTTTTTTTGTGTGTGGCTTTATTATTATATTACTATATTATTCTCCTAAAGCTGGTTATTATCCATCAGGTTTCTATGCTGTGTTTGTTATTTAGCTCTTCTTCAGTTGTTTCTGGGAACACCTTAATCTTATGACTTATTTACTTAATTGTGTGATTCGTTTTGTGTCCCAAATTAATAGTTTGGGGGGACAAGGAAGAAGTTATTGTAAAAAAAAAAAAATATTATTGTGCAGGATATTCACTTCATCTCTACTTTACAAAACTGAAATCTAATGCTCTGGCTTCATAATCAACAATAAACATACAATAAACAACTTTTGATTGTTAAAAATGTTCATGATCTTGCAGTGCATTAACTAATAAAACCTCATTATTATGCACCAAATATCACTGTTTAGAAATAATAATAATAACAATAATAATAATAATGAAGATATAGTATTCTGGTGACCAAATTAATTTCAAATATTAGGAAACATGCTAAAGGGCATTTTCTTTATTAAATATATATTAATTATAGATTAAAAGGTCAGTATGGAGAACAAGCCCAAAAAAACAGATAGTAATCAAATTATATTAAAAATATTAAGGAAAATTGCAAAGCAGAATACTTTCTCTTATACTTATAGCAGAATACTAAGCACTTCAAAAGCTATAATATGTACAGTATTGTTCAAAATAATAGCAGTGCAATGTGACTAACCAGAATAATCAAGGTTTTTAGTATATTTTTTATTGCTACGTGGCAAACAAGTTACCAGTAGGTTCAGTAGATTGTCAGAAAACAAACAATCATGATATGCACGCTCTTAAGGCTGTGCAATTGGGCAATTAGTTGAAAGGGGTGTGTTCAAAAAAATAGCAGTGTCTACCTTTGACTGTACAAACTCAAAACTATTTTGTACAAACATTTTTTTTTTCTGGGATTTAGCAATCCTGTGAATCACTAAACTAATATTTAGTTGTATGACCACAGTTTTTTAAAACTGCTTGACATCTGTGTGGCATGGAGTCAACCAACTTGTGGCACCTCTCAGCTGTTATTCCACTCCATGATTCTTTAACAACATTCCACAATTCATTCACATTTCTTGGTTTTGCTTCAGAAACAGCATTTTTGATATCACCCCACAAGTTCTCAATTGGATTAAGGTCTGGAGATTGGGCTGGCCACTCCATAACATTAATTTTGTTGGTTTGGAACCAAGACTTTGCCCGTTTACTAGTGTGTTTTGGGTCATTGTCTTGTTGAAACAACCATTTCAAGGGCATGTCCTCTTCAGCATAGGGCAACATGACCTCTTCAAGTATTTTAACATATGCAAACTGATCCATGATCCCTGGTATGCGATAAATAGGCCCAACACCATAGTAGGAGAAACATGCCCATATCATGATGCTTGCACCTCCATGCTTCACTGTCTTCACTGTGTACTGTGGCTTGAATTCAGAGTTTGGGGGTCGTCTCACAAACTGCCTGTGGCCCTTGGACCCAAAAAGAACAATTTTACTCTCATCAGTCCACAAAATGTTCCTCCATTTCTCTTTAGGCCAGTTGATGTGTTCTTTGGCAAATTGTAACCTCTTCTGCACATGCCTTTTTTTTAACAGAGGGACTTTGCGGGGGATTCTTGAAAATAGATTAGCTTCACACAGACGTCTTCTAACTGTCACAGTACTTACAGGTAACTCCAGACTGTCTTTGATCATCCTGGAGGTGATCATTGGCTGAGCCTTTGCATTTCTGGTTATTCTTCTATCCATTTTGATGGTTTTCTTCCGTTTTCTTCCACGTCTCTCTGGTTTTGCTCTCCATTTTAAGGCACTGGAGATCATTTTAGCTGAACAGCCTATCATTTTTTGCACCTCTTTATAGGTTTTCCCCTCTCTAATCAACTTTTTAATCAAAGTACGCTGTTCTTCTGAACAATGTCTTGAACGACCCATTTTCCTCAGCTTTCAAATGCATGTTCAACAAGTGTTGGCTTCATCCTTAAATAGGGGCCACCTGATTCACACCTGTTTCTTCACAAAATCGATGACTTCAGTGATTTAATGCCACACTGCTATTTTTTTGAACACACCCCTTTCAACTAATTCAACTAATTGCCCAATTGCACAGCCTTAAGAGCGTGCATATCATGAATGCTGGGTCTCATTTGTTTTCTGAGAATCTACTGAACCTACTGGTAACTTGTTTGCCACGTAGCAATAAAAAAATATACGAAAAACCTTGATTATTCTGGTTAGTCACATTGTACTGCTATTATTTTGAACAATACTGTATATATTTTAAGATCATTTGGTCACCAGAAATTTTATATATATAATGATCTTAAAATATAATAAAAAAATGTGCAAAGCAGAAAATTCCTAATTGTATATATATATATATATATATATATATATATATATATATATATATATATATATATATATATATATATATATATATATATTTATTATTGATTAAATGTCAGTGTTGAGATTATGACACAAAAATAAAGACTTCTAGTGACCAAATTAATTTAAAATAAAAAGGGAAAAACTGCAAGATAATGTTTTTTAAGTAATCATATATTTATTATAGATTAAAATGTCAGTGTATAGCCAAGAGCAAGGTTTGCCACACAGAGCAAGGATTGCAGATAACACCTTTTAAAATTGTAAAAAATCAGGAAAGTTACACTAAATGATAAAGTATTCAATTATTATTAGTCCTTTAAAAAAGAAAAGTGTTTTTTTTTCTTATAAAAACATAATAAACATCCCCTGTCACGCAGGTAAACTCGAGTGTTGTGCTGTCTGTGGGTGTCCAGCAGCGGGCGCTGTGTCCTCAGTGGATCTCGCAGCCGGACATTGATGTGGTCACTGAAGCAACTGGTGCTTAAGACGCGTTCGTATCGACAACAGCAAACAACGAGTAATATCGAGCTGACGCGCTTTCTAGAGGATTAAAGCGAGGCTGAACGCGTCTTTCTGACGTGTCCAGTGAAACTGAGCAGTGTATGAAGAACATCTTGAAGTTTCCGTGAGGAGGAAGGTCAGTGTTTACATCCCGCTCGTCTATTCTCTCATTAAAGTCTCTGTGGCGATAATGACACGCGTCCGACTGTAGCATGACAATTAAATGTTTTGTTTCAGGGACACGCGATACATTGTATCGTCTTTGAGTTGTGTTTCATCGCGCTTTTGTATCTTTGTATCCTCGCGTTTGTATCATTGTATCATTGTGGCTGTGTGTTACTGTATCATTGTGTTTGTGCGTCGTAAACAATCAAACCAATGATATTTACCGCGTTTTCTCTGCAGGTTTCTGAGGGACAGAGTGGTTTTGGTGTTTTCTGTGATCCATAGGTGAGATTCAGCATGCATTTTACATTCTCATGTTTAACCTGTTTTGTTTTCTGTTAAAGGAAATGAATTGTTATTTGTCTTGGCAATATACCTTCTTGACAGCCAGTCAAAAGTTTTTACACACTTGACAGACTGAATTTATTTTTTCTCAAAAGCATTTAATATACAGGTTTATGCTTAAACATTTGAAATAGGTTTATAAACAAATACATTTCTCTGCAAATAAAAATAGTCTATGTTGTCACTATTTGATCACTATATCATTATCATGCTTACATATTTGTTATGTTAAAGACTTTATTATTATTATTATTATAAAATGTTGAAATCAATTATAACAGGGTGTGTTCAAACTTTTGACTGTCAGAGTTTTTAATGTTTATTTAGCGTTTAGTTTTGCTTGTTCAAACAAGGGCAGTATTGGTGCATTCTTGTAAGTTTGTATTTAGCAGTTGGGAAGTTGTGATAGCAACATCAGGAGCTGTTACTTTGGTCAGAGCGAGATGGAGATTTTTTTCTACAAAAACTTTTTTATGTCTTATTCTTTAAAAAAAATACTTATGCACGTTTTAATTTTTTTATATCTTTTTTAAAAAATTTTCAGATTTTTTACATTTTATTTTTGAATTCAATATTGTATCGAATTTTGAAAAATATCTATAATTTTAATAATTGCATGAAATATACAGACAATAAATACGCTGCATCTATTTTCTGTGCAATATTTTCTTAAAGGGATAATTCACCCAAAAATGAAAATTTGATGTTTATCTGGTTAAGCATTCAAGATGTAGGTGACTTTGTTTCTTCAGTAGAACACAAACAGAGATTTTTAGCTCAAACTGTTGCAGTCTTTCAGTCTTCTAATGTAAGTGGATGGGAATCACAGATAAAACATACAAAAAAACATACATGCCAGGCATGTGAGGCGCAGTCTTATAAGTGCATTAGTGTCACCTAACTCTCAAGTGGACCATTGACACTCCTAATTGAGATTGTAGATGGAGTGTCAACGGTCCATTTGAGAGTTAGGTGACACTAATGCACTTATAAGTCTGTGATCTGCCATAAAGTAAGAAGAAGAAGAAGACACCTCGCGCACCTGCTGCTGAGAATTCGCACAAATCACCTTGACACCTTGGATGCCCTGGGGGTAAACAGATAAACATCCAATTTTAATTTTTGGGTGAACTATCCGTTCCGCCAATAAACAAATTATGAAATCCTGTTTTGGAAAAAGACAGCATATGGTCATTTTAGTTCATGTGCGTTCTTTCTGACCTCTTGACTTGAATGCACCAAATTTCCTGAGCTCTTCAGTGACTGACGGCATTGTGTATTAGTTTGATTGTAAAAATGGTGCATGTGTTCATAACAGCAGTGTTGGGGGAAACACATTACACATCACATGAGTTATGTAAACCAATTACTTTTTAAGTAGTAAAGTAGTGCATTACTTTTAAATTTACAATAAAATATTGTAAAGTTAATTCAAATAAGTAACGCCAATTAGTTTACTTTGTAGTCCCATTTATAGCCTGACAGCTATCAGAAATCAGGAGTAAGTGCAGAGGTGTTGTGTACGCTGTGGAAACATGATGTTACTGTAGTTCTAGAATAAACATGAACATGCATTTAATCATCTCACCTGCTGCAAACACAGATTCAGTATTGCTCAAAATCAATAAAAACTGTGAAAAGCAAACTCAGAGTATGATGTAATAATTAAATGTTAAATGACACAAATATCCTTTAAGTATACAGTTTTATTAACCAATGACTTTGCTTCTAACCTTCGATGATCCATTTCAACCATATTAATCAATCTTAATTTTTTTTATTAGTGAAGAGTATTGAGCTCGCTTCTACTGCGTTCTATAATTCATTGAATTGAATTGAATTTCATGCAATCCAGAATTACAGCACAAAAACAGCTCTACTACAGACGTGAATTGACATTTCCTTCAGCCTGAAGTAGAAACGTAATTGTTTTTGACTTTTGATGTGAAAAGGCTTTTACGTTTGCAAAAAAGAGAACTTTTTACATTAAAAACAAGCAAGCAAGCCCAGCCCAGTTAAGAAAAAGTAACACAAAATATCAGAATGCATTACTTTACATAAAATGTAACAAAGTAACAGGATTAATTACTTTTTTAGGGAGTAGCGCAGTATTTGTGATGCATTATTTTTAAAAGTGACTTTCCCCAACACTGCAGAAAAGTTTTCTGAATCTTTCTGTCGCCATGCTGATAATCATCTTTCATCTCTGCTCTTTTCAGTTGGCATGTTGGATTGTGTGTGCATGCTGTCTGCTTTATAACGGCGTGATTTTCATCCCATCTGCATGCTACTTCTGTGTGTCCACCTTTAACTCCATCATGGATGAAAACTGTGATAACCCCCCGATTCTTTCCTCCAAGAAGCGCTGCAGCTGCAAGCGGGATTCCGGCTCCGATCCGTGGCGGGATGTGGAGCGTCTCCACGCGGCGTTAGAGGTGGAGCGCAGCCGCAACAAGCAGGCCCACCGCCGCTTCTCTCTGGAGCTGCGGAGGCAACGTGAAGAGGCTCGTGAGGAGCGAGAGCGAGCGCTGAGAGAGCTGACCTACCGACTCCAGCAGCAGAAGACGCTGGAGCTGCTGAGACAGCGGGAGGCTCTGGGCCGAGAGCGTGCGGTGGAGGTCCGGCGTCTGTTACGCTGGCGGAGTCAGGAGTTGAAACGTAGCGAGAACTTGAAGCTGAGGCAAACCCAAGAAGTGCATCGTCAGCTGGTGGATGAGATCACAGGTGGATCTACGTTTCAAGGTCTCAAACCTGGATGTAAAGGCAACGGGGCGGCGTATCGCAAACTTGAGGAACTCCTAAAGACTCTGCTTGCTCAGTCAGATGGACGGCAGGTCGCTGTCCTTCAGCGTCTCCAGCAGGAAGTGGAATTAGAGAAGAGCTACTTCCTGTGCCACCTACTGGAAGCCCATAGTGGGACGTCCCGCGTCGTGAAACGATCCAGACCGAGGTCGAAGAGTTGCGTGCATCTGCTCGCGCAAGGCCTAAACCACCCGGGATCCTCTAAGGAAGGAAAACTCGCTCTATTCCGGTCTCGTTCGCTATCCCAGACGTCCCGAAGCAATTCTCCTCAACCTATGAAGAAGAAAAAGAAGCGGGATTGCGAAACATTTCCTCTCAGCTCATCTCCAACCGAGGATGGAGATCTTCTAGAGGATTTACCTGAGCCGTGTTCATCTGGTGAGGCATTGGAGAAGTGCTCACCGTCCAGATGTTCAGAGGACAATATGGATGATCTGGTAAGAACTTGGTGGATTTTTTTATATGTTTTCTACTTCAGGGCTGCCTTGAATTTTCTAAGTATTCAAGCAGGATTTCATGCATTGTATTCAGAAATGTGCCATAATTTTGATGGTTTGCATTTTCTGCATTGCGCTCAGTTTTCTTTTTCACCTGCTGTCATAACACAAATCAATTGAATTAGGTCAGGGATTGAAAAATTAGTATTTGCATACCTGTGTAGACTTTTCTGGGTTCATTTGCTTTGTTCCAGGATAAACATGGGTTTTGTTCAATTAACCAAGCTTACACACACACACACACACACACACACACACACACACACACACACACACACACACACTACCATTTAAAAGTTTGAGGTTGGTAAGTTTAAATAACTCTCTCCTGCTCACCAATGCTCCATTTATTTGATCTAATATACAGTAAGATCAGTAATATTGTAAAATATTATTAAAAAATGAAATTATATATTATATATGTATTTTTTTATTCTTTGAATAGAGAGTTAAAAAACTGCATTTAAAAAAGAAATCTTTATAATATATTTGAAAATGTCTTTGCTGTCACGTTTGATCAATTGAATGCATCTTTACTGAATATATATATATATATATTAAAACTCCAAATGTTTGATGGCTAGTGTATTTTGTATTTTTGAACCACAAATTGTTTGTGTGCAAGTGAGTTAATCAGAGCTTGTATGGTTATGTCTTTCTACAAAATTTTTACCAGCTTGCACATCTTGCAAAAAAAAAGAAAAAAAAACAAGCTTTAATTGATGCAGTTTGGATCTTGCTTGCAGAATCTGGAATGAGATCCAGCGTTTAAAGGCACCTCTTAAAAAGAATCACAGTCACTTGACACATTTGGGTCTTTAACCTTTTTAGATGTGATCGATTGTGACACTGAATGTAATCAGTCAGGAAGTGTTCCCTAAACAGTCACGTCAACTTCACTGCATTTCAGCCGACATGCTACTTTTTAGTCACCAGATTCTTTAACAGTCCCCTTGGTCTTTAACAAAGTAGTTCACCCAAATGATAATTAGCTGAACATGTTCTTCTCACCCTCAGGCCATAAAAGATGTAGATGAGTTTGTTTCTTTATCAGATTTGGAGAAATGTATGCATTGCAATGCATGGCTTGCTCATCAATGGATGCTCTGTAGTGAATGGGTGCCGTCAGAATGAGAGTCCAAACAGCTGATAAAAACATCACAATAATCCACAGCACTCCAGTCCATCAGTTAATGTCTTGAGAAGACAAGAGCTGTGTGTTTGTAAAAACCATATTTTTTTTAGATCAAACCATTGCATCCATTATCTGTAATATTGCTTTCTCCATTGATTTTAGCAGAGGAAGAAAAATTCATTACATTTTTGTGACACAGATGTTATTTTCATTAGTAGTTTCTCTGCTAAGGCATGCATCACTGTTGCTTTTACTCATGCACATTGTTTTAAAGTTCAATTTTTGTCAATTTTAGAGTCTTCAGAATATGTATATAAAAAAAGTTTTATTGTCTAATGCAAACCATGAGGAGCGAGTGAGTGAATGTAGTCTGCTGGTGCTATGAATAATTCAGAAGTACTGAGAATAGCAGTCTGCTGCCACTGTGTCCCGCAGACTAAACTCAAACTGTGTTGTTCAGTGCTCTGTGCTTGGAGAGAAACCGATAGTGGCTTAAAGTTGAACGTTTGGACATTGGCCTATAGTGTTTATGCACTGAACAGTTTTGTAAGGGCTCTTACGATGTTTAAGATCTGGATTATGGGAACTTGGTTCAATGAAAGCTCCCATTCTCTCTGCATCTAATTCTAAGATGGCTTGATAACCTCACTCACAGGCTATATATATGATTTAGCTCAATTTATTTGATTTCATCTTATATAATGATGATTATGTGCACATTTCAGGCCTAGAGGTTTGATATCTGCAGTCATATGAATCAGAAAGACATCTGTTTACCTGACAGTCTGTTTTTAATCAGACAATAGCTCTAATAAACCAAACTATAATTACTGTGTAAAAAATATATAGTTGGAGTGCAATTTCAGTGTTTTCGTATCATTTGTATAGTATTGATTAATATTTAGGATTAATTTTTGTTTCTATTTTCAATTAAATTTTTAGTAAATTAGTCAGTTTTATTAGTTTTATGTAATATTTCTAATTAGCTTTATTTCTATTTCAGTTTTAGTAATTTTATTACTTATTTAATTTCACTTAATTGACAAGGCAACCTTTTTAATTTTTTTTTTGCCTTAAATATTTGTTAAAAATTAAGTTGTGGTAATTTAGAGAAATATTAAGGTGGGATCATAAAAAAAGAGCTGAGAACCCTAACTTATGGAAATTTGTTTCCATAGGATAAAAGATAATAATAAAAAAAAAAAATTGTGACTTTCGCACAATTCAGACATTTCTCAGAGTTTATATCTCAAATTTCTGTCTTTTTTTCTGAATTGTAAGTCATAAACTCAGAATTGTGAGATATAAAGCCAGATATGTGACAAATAAAGTCAGAATTGTGAGATATAACTTTGCAATACTGAGAAAAAAGTTGTGAGATGTAGCAATTAATTTTTTTGAAGGATGCTGGTTCCTGAGCTTTGTAGGAAGAGCAAATCCATGTCAAGCATGTTGTCCACTGACCTTTCTGACCTGGCAGCAGACTGCAGTGAGGTGAAACAATAATGACTTACAGTAGTTTAGATATCTGCATGAAAACTGAGATCAGAAAAGCTTTATCTTATCGTTCTGAGGTCTTTATAGCTTTTGTTTTAGGCTCTGCACAGATCAGACCACTAATTTCTGTTTTTAATCTGTAGGCGACTTCATTTTAGTCCTTCAGTGTTTCTTGCAGTAAACATAATCAGCTACTAATGAATTCATTAGGATAATGTGTATATTCGTGGGAGTGAGCGATCGACTGAACGACTGTTTAAATGAGTTGGAAGTTTATAGTAATTTAATTTGAAACCATTAATGGTACGTCTGTCAGGGAATCTGAAAAGTGAAACACATTACAGTAGTTGATGGTCAATAATGTCTTATATACTGTCTACTGTCTACAGAAATAGCATGTGAAGTAGCATGCAATAAGCATGATAAACCTTTGATACAGTAGCATGCTTCATGTTTGTCACTTGACCTCACAACATTGCATGGTTAATCCAGAATTGTTTCCATTTTTTTATGGGAAAACAGCAATCAAATTATTGTCATAAGGTCTAATATCACATCTGGCTCATGAAAATGAAAGGTCGGGTTTAGTGAATGCAGTTGCTCATTTGAATATTTAATATTTGCATGCTGTAATATTTTTCAATATGCAATTGTGCACAAGTATGCGTACTGTGTTCTGCTTCTGTTAAAAGTAGTGGTGTGTTATTACACATAAGCTGTGTGTTATGAATCTCAGTGTGGATGACCAGATCAAAACAAACAACAATTCATGTGTGATTTGTGTCAGTTTAGCATTGTGTTCTTGCATTTAGCAGCTTGTGTATGTTCACGTATTTGTTTTGAAACAGCAGCGTGAGTAATATCGTATGACATATTATGTTATAATCTGATATGTTTAAGAATGACTTTAAATAGGTTTGAACATACTCTGGTATTAGAGGTATGCAGCGCAGCTGGTGGCATGTAAGAAGCCACTGACATGTGGTATGTGTGTGTGTGTGTGTGTGTGTGTTTATTTTAAGAAATATACTTTATTTTTCAAATATTTGGTAAGATTTGTAAAAAATATTTTGGAAAGAAGTCTTTTCTGCGCACTAAGGCTGCACAACTTTGATTGAAATGCAGTGAAAACAGGAAAATTGTGAAAAATTATTACACTTTGAAATAACTGTTTTCCATTTGAATATATTGTAAAAAATATATTCAATATATTATTATCAATGTTGAAATCAGTTGTGCTACTTCATATTTTTATGGAAACGATGATTCATTTGATTTTTCATGATTCTTTGATGAATAGAAAGTTCAAAAGAGCAGCATTTATTTGAAATAGAGATCTTTTGTAACGTTACAAATGTCTTTACTGTTACTTTAAAAACAAATGAATGCATCCTTGCTGAATAAACGTATTAATTTCCGTAGTTAGTGTTAGATTCAGAAATATTTATCCTCTTCCTTGGTCCTTCACAGATCTCTTTGATACAAAATACATTTGATTAAATATTAATAAACAGATTACTGATCACCTAGGTTTGGAACTATATATTTGTTATCAATATTTTGGGTCAGTATCGCCCAACCACATGGTATACATTTTGGTTGTCACTGAAATGTAATGACAGAGATTATTGTTTTGAGGTAGTGTGTTGCTTATGTTTTATTTTGTGCCAATAGAGTCGCTGGGGTCTGTTTTTGGCATAACTGGGTCACCCCCTCCTTTCCCTCCCAAAAACTGGTGCGAGGTTACACAGAGCAGCTCTGAATTATTGATATTAGCTCGAGATCAACCCAAAGAGCCGTGTGACAGCGACAGACACACGTTCAGAACATGACAAAGAGCCGATAGAGCATTCACGTGTCTCAAGCTTTTTTTTTTTTTTTTTTGTGTGTGTCTGGAAGACCTGCTTCTGAACTTCGTGTCTCATGTGTGAGTCTCTGTTGTGTAGTGTTTGGTTTCATGGAATCATCACTGGTTCATGAGATCTTACTCTGTTTTTGCCTCATTCTTTCTTATCGTTTTCTCCCCAGTGTAACATTGGGTCTTTTGAAGTAAAGTTTTAAGGATCAAAAAAAAAAAAAAGTGTACACGCACGCACACACACACACACACACACACACACACACAGACACACACACACACACACACACACACACACACACACACACACACACACACACACACACACACACAGACAGAGCTAAACATTAATAAAAACCTTATAGACATAAAACAAAAAAACAAAAGCCAATGCAAATGTCAAAAACACACAAAACAATTACTAAAACTTTTACTTAATGAAAACAGAAAATCGAGACAATTTTCGAAAAAACAGACCAAAATATAAATAAAAACTATATTAGTATCTCAATCATACTAAAGTAAGACATTGTAATCTCATTTCTATTTATTTTATTTTATTTTTCCTTTTTTTGTTTTATTTATTTTTTAATTTTTATATACATGTACTATTTTATTTTACTCCTATTTATTATTTTGTTATATATATGTCCACACCACATAAAAGTTGACTATAAAATGTATTTGTTAAATGCATTTCACAACACACATTTTTTCCAAAGCAGCTTTACAGAAGATCAATCAGTGTCAATGTTTATAAAATCCCAGTATCTTCATGCCTTCTTCACATACAGCTGATTTTCAACATTTATCAGATTAGAGCTGGGGGATAATGTACATCATGTGATGACACAGGCAATCAGGCAGTTGAGATTTAGTATATTGCTGTATCTGAGTGCACTGTTAGTATGTAGAATAAGTAGGATGTATTATGTCCATATATTTTTATCTCTCTATATGGTACATGAGTCAGCTTATTCAGACTATTTGGCAAACATTCACTGCTGATCTCATTTTCCTCCCTGCTTAAGCCAAGACACTGATGATAAATTTAATTTATATATTGGAAAGAAAAGCAAACGTCTGCTGCCTGTGCTTTTTCTCTTGGTATTGCATTGAAGATCTAAATTAGGACGAGTCCATCCTTCATGCTGTTCTGTGCCTGAACTTCCAATTAGGAAAACTGTTCCAAAAACTTCAAAGAAGTCTCATTCAGTTGGGACGTCTAATGAATTCCCTCAATGTTTTTTCATTGCATGAGTACGTCCCAAGCAGTTAAATCCATCGGAATAAAAACCCTTAGTAATTGATGAGGCAGCCGTGAGCGCTGTGTCTCTTTTTGTGAAGACCTGACGTCTAATGAGATGTTAATGGAGCGTGTTTTACCTCATACACACACACACGGGGGGTTTTCATCGGTCTGAGTTGGGTTCTCCTCCCTGCGAGGGTTACACTCTCTATCTCTGTGTGTGTTTGCTCAGTGGAGAGGCAATTAGCGCAGTGTTTTTCCATACGAGAGCGAGCCAGTTGAACTCCACAGAGGTGGATAGCATTGCAGGATAATTCGATTTAAAACCGCTGGGGTTTTCACTGCACTTTACCTGCTTCTGTATAGGGGTGGGCGATATCTCGATATTTAAAATATATCGAGATATTTTTTAAACACGATATGGATTTTGACATATCGTATATATCGATATATTGTTTATATTCTGATTCCGCCACTTTGCTTGTTTGCCTTCCCTGTGCTGTGCTCGCCCCCGCTCGCTAGCCCCCCGCCTCCTTGCTTTTGTCCCTTCTCACCTCGCGTGTAGAGAACTAGTCAAAAAAAAAAGACAACTGGCTCCATTATATGGAGATACTTCAGTTTTAAGGCGTAGGGCGAACGGCAGGCAGATGTCTACTGTAGGGCCCAATGAAACGCGGATGGAATCGCGGAATCCAGTCATAAAAATGGAATTTACAGTTTAACGCGGAATGTCACGGAATTGGTCAAATTTTAAATGAATTAATCAAAAGTCGGTCATGCACTTACATCAAATCGCGAAATGGACTAATATCTGCAAATATTAACCCGGAAAAGTCTATTTAAATATGAATCCTGCATGTTCTGCGTGTCTGTGTCAACGAATGGAGCAGAAGCGCGTCTTCATTCATTAAACACGGAAGCTCGCATAACGCTCGCGCTGATTTCATTGTCTTTCCTCTCTCTAAATAAAGACGTGAACACATGAGGAACATCTCCAGAACTGCACAGAGTCACTTCATGAGCATCTGACCGTCTGATTTGAGTAAAACTACCCTCATATATCACATCATAGACTGTAGTATCACATACACAGAACTGTAACGGTAAACCCGTCAAAATAAAAGTATTTGACAGAAATCTATTACTATTGTTCAGCAGAATGTACATAGCCCACTACTACTACTATTAAAATGAAACGAACATAATTTTATAAGGAATAATCACACAACATTTCTCCCATGTTTTATTTTTAATAGTAAATCCCCTTTGTTTACCAAAAAATAAAGTTTGCTTAATTTTAAATAATTAAAAGATAAATTAAATGAATGTTTTATGCCTTCATTTGATAATCAGAAAAATGTAAATACACAGAATTTCTGAAGGGAAAAAAACATTTCACATAAGGCTATTTTAAGAATTGTTTTTAACTAATTAAGTTGTTTTTATGCATTTAAATAATTGCACATGCTAAAACACAGAATTAGGTAACAATAAAACATATGGTGAAGAAAAAAATAAAATGTTTCATAGGCCCCTTAACATGTAATATTTGCCATATTTGTTTTTGCAGTAGTTTTTTGGGGGTTATTTTTCCTGTAAAGATATCGAGATATATATCGTATATCGAGATATAGCAAAATATATCGAGATATATTTTTTGCTCCATATCGCCCAGCCCTACTTCTGTATGTATTTGTCTGTCTGACATTAGATTGCATGACTTCCGTAATTATAGTTTTTATGAATATTTTGAATCAGTTCTTATTTTTTTTATTTTCTGTTCTCATTTTAGATTCAGTTAAATATAATTTAATTAAATATAAGTTTTACTATTTTGTTTAGTGTTGATCTTCTGTGCTGGTAAAACATCTTGGTGTTGAATCACCCAATAATAAAATGTGACATTCTGTAGTTTTGTCTCATGTTCATCTTTTAATCATATTTGCAGATTTCTTGACTCAACAGCAAACAGAACAGTTTTGTCTTTAATGTTCCAATACTTGTGGAGGGCACTATATATATATATATATATATATATATATATATATATATATATATATATATATATATATATATATATATATATATATATATATATATATATATATATATATATATATATATATATATATATATATATATATATATATATATATATATATATATATATATATATATATATATATATATATATATATATATATATATATATATATATATATATATATATATATTATTATTATTATTATTATTATTATTATTATATTTTTTTTTTTTTTTTTTTTGCACACACATGGCTATATATAGCTTTTATTTCCATTTCAGTTATTTTAGTACTTAGTAAAAAAAAGTATATATAATAATGCTAATGCAACCTTTTTACACATCAGGACTTCATTTTGTTCAGTCTGTGGTGTAAAGAGTTTGCACTGCAATTAAAGAAAACTTAAGCAAAGCATGGTCAGGTCAAAGTGTCTGAATAATGTTTGGCCTGTATCAAGAATATTTGGGTACAATGTGTCAATTTTGGGGTATTTTGCTATACTCACTGACATAAACGGTCACATTAGGTGATGTGTTACCTTACATTAACTAACAATAAGCAGTACATTTGTTACAGTATTCATTAATCTTTGACAATAACATTTAACAACGTTTAATTTACGATTTGGAAGACTTGATAAATAGTTCACTTGTAAGACCAGCAGCATGCATAGAGTAACCAGCGTCAGTGTTGATTTCAGTGACAGAATCACTAGTAATAATGCACTGTGGTTGTGTATTTCTACATTTTCCACACCTTCCTGTTTAATTCCACATTCCAGACACTGTACGTCATCACTACCATTGTCTCTCAATGCTAATATTGGAGAAAGCGCGTGTGGCCGTCCTTTGGTCCTTTCTGTTGAGCAGCGCTCCCTCTTTGATGATCAATAGAGCGACATCATTCCAGCGTCATCTCCATGGAAACCATCCTGCTCCGCCGCCGGGATTGGCTCCCTCCCAGAGCCTGCTTGAGTGTGATTGGAGAACCCCCCCCCCCTCTCTCTCTCTCTTTCGCTTGCTCAACCACACGCTCTCCTCCTCTTCATCTTAATGTCGTTATCTTACCAAACACACATTTAGGCAGAGCACCGAGATCCAGCGTGACCGCTGAAGCATCACTGAAAACCAGGATCGCTTCTTCATGAACTGGCACATCCGAGCTGAGGAGATGATAAGGATGAGAGGACGGCGCAATGAGCCGAGTGCAAATCCAGTCGGTGGAGAGAGAGGAAATTAAGAGACCTGTTAGAAAATAAGACGTCACCTTCTGTGTTGGCTTCAAACTGGTCTTTAGACAAACCGTTTGTCTCTTTTTCTCAGTCTATGAGTCTTTTGTATCAACAGCAGGAGGAGGTCGAGCAATATTTGGATGGGGACTAAACATAATCAGAGCATCGTCTCTTGATCTAGGATTTCATTTTGTACTGGAAATGCATTTTTTACAAAACATTGACATTTCTGCGTTTATATAATGGGGGTGTTATTTGGAGAGCGATGCACTTGAGCTTGTGGATGTCTCTTTAAGAATTTAAACAGCCGTGCTGCGTTTTTTTGCATTTTGATTTGCATTAATGAATTGTTTTTGCTCATTGATAAGCGTCTTATTGCTGTGCATTTACAAGCTGGAGCAGGAGAGCTTTTCGCTCTAGATGAAGCATTTCTTCGAGGATTGGAGGATTTAAAAAAAGTGTTGATTTTCCTCCATGTCTTTAGTTGCTAACATACCCTTCTCAAGACATCCTTGAAACCCGTCTTTGCACTCATAAACAGAGTAATGTACGACTTGTGTACTAGGCCAGACCCCCCTGAACCACCTCAGCACGGTTCACCCATGCCGGAGATGAGTAGTGGTGGACCCGAGTCTCCGGCTGGACCCGGGCATCCAAACAGAGCGAAGCCAGAAGAGAGAGCGCTAGCATCGGATGCACTGAGCGGGATGAACCTGGGATCATCCAGCACGACTAATGGGAACAGTAGCATGACGGTGCCATCCGCTGTTCTGTGCAAACGGCATCATTCGCTCTACGAAGGGCTTAACGGATGTGAGGCGGGAGGCTTCGGAAAGGTGTGTTTTGCTGGTAGAGAATATGGTTACTGTGTGCAGATTTTGAGGGTCTTTCTATTATACAACCAGATGGATCCATTTGATATTACATTTATTCTTTTATAGGCCATTCAATCATTTTAACCCTTGATTAATGTCGTATTGCATTACCTTGTTTCATATGTTAATACTTGTATCCCTTTTTCAGCAATTAATCTTGGGTATTTAGTTTTAAGATTTCACATTGTGTGTCTGTAAACCTTGAGCTGGCATTCTTGACGTTGTGTTTTTATAATGTTAATAAGTAATTGTGCTAGTATAATGTGCATTGATTATGCAGTATATACGTTTATCTGGAAATGCCACAATTCAGATCTGAAATTGTGTCTGTGTGAGTCCTTTTAATGGTTTGCATGCATTTTTAATCAAAAGCTGAAACTCAATCCACTGTGTGAAAGTTTCTGCACTGAGCTCATGAATAATTAATGAGGAAAGTATCTATGCAGTTAATGATTGGTTGACTGTTCTGGAACTCTCTGTAGTGCGGCATTGTTTCACACTTTTTCCAAAGCAGTGTGAACCCACTTTTAACATTTAAAATGTGTCTTGACCCAGGGTTAAATCTTTCCATTATTCAGGGTTAACCCAGGTGTGAAAATCCCTGTAGAATTTCACCCGATTGTTCCTGTATTCATTTGCATTCATGTGTCAGAGTTCAAGGTCTAGTCGAATCAGAACACATCCAGAATAGCACGTGTTTACTGAACTTCGGATTGATGCATGCATCTTGTCTGCAATGTGTTTGACAGCAGCTAAATTCAGACGCAGTGAGTGACCTCAACCCATATTTCTGCTGCTGCAGACTCAATGTGGGACAGCGCAGGATTCACTTAATGCGGCATCATTGAAAATCAATAGCAGTGCTGGAGATTGTCTTGTTCCTGTTACTGACCTCAGTGATCTTTCTGAAGGTGTGAACGCATGGCTTAAGTGACCTTGACCTGCACACGTGTGCTCTTTTCTCATGTAGGCCAGCAACTAGTTAATCTAGTAGTGCTTAACTGTACTCTTTTAATAGAATAAAAGTGAGTATTATGTTGTTTTTCCAGTAATAAGCAATGATTAGCAGCATAGCATGACGAAACATGACATCACTGACTTTTTTGTCACACAGTATCACTGTATTGAGTGAGCTGAATAATTAAATGATTAATTTTATTGCATTGGTACATTAGGAAGATTCATGCACCAATTCAGTTAAAAAATGATTCACACTTAGTATTAGAGCTGCAAATATTGTGAAAATATTTGAAAAGTGAAAAACTTAATTTCTGGTATTTGAAGTTTATATGGTTACACTAAAAGCTTTTATGATGCATCATCATATGAAAATGCATCATCATAAAGTGTGTTGTAATGTATTTCATCTTTGCTTAAATAATTTTAACCGAATTAAAAATACAGTTATTCATGTGATCATAAAATGCATTGTAAGGTGCATTACAAGGCACAATTATTGAAACTGCTTCTATAATGCAATATATGTGTATATATATATATATATATATATATATATATATATATATATATATATATATAAGGCTGTATGTAATCTCATAAATGTATTTTCATATTTGCTCATATATTGTCCCATTCTAAAAATTACTTGATAGTTGTTTAACTACTTTTTTTTTTTAATACAGTTTAAACATGGATATGCACACACATTATGCAGGGTTATTGTTATTCAGCAGAAGTCATACCGATTGTTGTGAGCACGTAGTGTGGATTAAATGTAGATTATTATGACGTTTTTCTCAGATCCTGACCGAAATTTATTTTTTTGGGGCTGATACCAAATCCGATATTAGGAAGTAGAAAAAAGGTTGACACCGATATATTGGCCGGTATTCTTTGTGTATATTATAGTACATTACTTGTCAAAAGTTTGTGCACTTTCCCATTTGTGTGTCCAAACCTTTGGCTGTTACTATATATAGAATACAGTATATACATAAATAGAATATATATACATAAACACATTTCTTTTGATGATCAAACACTTTCATATAAGTTCATATTAACCGGTTAACCATTAACTGGCCGTTTTATTTATACATTTTATTTATATATTTATTTATATTATATATGGGTCACCATACTTGGCTGAATGTCACTTCACTATATATTTATAAAGGTTTGGCTGCATGGTTAAAATATGTATGCGTATAAATTAAAAAAAAAAAAATTTAAAGAGAGGAAAAAAAAACAAGTCGCGTAGAAGTCGCATTTTATTATTTGATCCCCCAAATATGGTGCTGATCCACTGCACTTTATAGAGATACCGTATGGCCGTTCAAAGTTTCAGTGGTTTTCCATAGACTTAAGCTTTAAAGCGTTTCATCCAGGTCACCAGTAGCAAACAATGAAGCGTGACAAACTAAGTAATTACACCAATTCAAGCATTTTATCTGAATTATATGTTCTATATATATATATATATATATATATATATATATATATATATATATATATATATATATATATATATATATATATATATATATATGCAGAGAATCCATTGTAAGTCCAAATCCGATGAAGAAACAATGTCATCTACATCTCAGATGGCCTGAGAGTATTTTTTCTGCAAATTTTCAACTATTCCTTCAAAACCAGTCACTAGTTATGTGAAAAATAAATGCAATAAAACTAGAAAAGTACAACCAGACACTTTCTCTGTTCTTTGTTAGTGAATGGTTGTGCTGTGTTTTTGGTCAAGTTCTCAAAAGTCTGGAAGCTTAGTTTTTTCCTGTGCATTGAAAATTTTTTAAATGTTTCCAATCAAAGAAATAGTTCCACACATTTTTTTCTTCTCGAATACAAACCATTCAGTAAATAAAAATCATAAAAGCAGTCCAAGTCATATGCATTATTTTGATCATCCTTTTTGTGCCATTTGAAGCTTGACAGATGTGATTGATTTGCAGCGTCATTCTTCAAAAAACCTTTAGTTTTTTGTGTTCTGACAACATGACAGAGAGTAAATGAATTTTGGTTGAACTATTCCTTTAAAAGGCCACAAATTCTAAAGGCTGGAGCTCCAGGGCCAGAAATTGAGATGAGGGTTGAGAGGAAGATTGGGACCCTGAGAGGGAGGAGGGTGAGCTCTGTTAGAGGTGTTCCCATGGGAAGCTGGGATGGATGGATGGATGAATATAAAGATGGATTTTGGCTCATGCATGATTGAATTGCTGGCAGGGATGTGGTGTAGTGCCTTTATATCGTCCTGACCAATTCGTGACATGCTCTCCAGCCCTGGGGGGGGCAAACACAGTTCAGACACTGTCTGGTATTTAAAAGGCCTTTCAGAGGACGTTCAAATTATCATCCTGTCTCAGTCTAGAGTGGATCTACACCAGCTATGTGATGCTGTGTTCTTTGTTATTCTCTTGTGTACCTACTAATTTGGTGATGTTTTCTCTGTAGGGGTTTCCTTCAAATGTTAGTTCCCTTCTTACTGAACACCACTAGTTTCTTGCTCCTCTGATACAGATCTCAGTGAGGTGTATTTGTGTTGTGAGTTGAATAGATATATCATTTAACTACTCATCCCTGGTGATTTTTATATGTTTAGCAGTTTGTGATTAGCATGTACATGTAGCTTTGCTTGAGTGTCATTTCAAGCTCCGTAAAAGACCAACAGCTTGATTAAAATGTATTCTAAAGCAACGTAATGTTTGGTTTGTCTGTGAGTCACTGAAGTTTATATCCATGTTCTTCTTCTGTGGTATTGTAAAGTTTCTGACAGTATGCAAATAAGTTCAGACATTTTTATCCTATATTCATTTCGCCTGGATTTTTTGCATGTTCATGATTTAAGTCTTCATGTCGCATTTCTCTGCACATTCATAACAGACATCAGAAGCAGTGTGTCTATTGTCCTTCTGTTGTGTTTTTGCATACATGTAAATACATATGTTTTATGCATGTTTTAAAGGCATCAGATTTCAACAACAAAAACATGTTTTCATCTAAAGCAATTTTCAGCAAAAGCATGCATTTGGCCCGTTCTTTGCACAACAGTTTTACATGATATTACATGACCATGAGTATAGTAAACAGTTTTATGGTGGATGTGCATCTTTTTTTTTTTTTTTTTTTTTTTTTTTTTTGGAGCTCAACCATCTGGCTACTATCTGCTTTGTCATGCATTCTTCTTAACATATAGGCACAGAAATGTTAATTGTATTAACATATTGAAGAACACATTGCGTTTTAGAACAGACTGCATTTATTCTACACTGAAATTCCAAGCAGATTCACTTTAACAAAACATATATCCTAATTATGATTCAATCAAAGGTTGATTCATTGTAGTCATTGACTCGTTAAATATTATATTATTAGTTTATAGGAATGAAGATTCACTTCCTTGTCATGCTCAAATCACTTTTTGTTGAAAAAGCAGATCAACACTGATATTGTAAGAGTGAACTGATTTAAATGCTTTCTGAATTCACATAGTTTTTCCAATATTCACAGTTTAGCGAGTGGCTTTGCTAAATGCGTGAATGTAAACCTGAATCTTTTGCTGTAAAGTGTTCATGGGAAATCACAGAAAGATAATCAATTGATGCAGGGGATGTAGCAGATACAACTGTGTCTCTTGAATGTTTCTGACAGTATGAATAAACTCATCTTTTGTAGTGAAATGGAGTTTGCTGGTTATTTAAAAGCATTTTTAAGAGGGTTGCTATAATTTGATGTTATTACGAGGCTGTAAGAATATCTGTTTTTACGCCCCAGGACACGCATGAACAAAACACATATGTTTTCTCTCTCAACATGTTTTGTTTTGTCTTCAGACTATTAATCTTTCCTCTGCACAGATGGGGGGTCTCTGCAGACATCCCCCTCTTCATGTTTGCTGTCTTCTCCTTTAAATCTCTCACTTTATTACATGCTGAGTCTGCTTTTCTCCTTTTGTCGCCCCATCCCTCACATCCTGTTTTATTCCTCTCACTCTTCTTCACTGGATCCGTTTTGCTTTAAGGCTGCTGTTAACGATGTTATTTTTGGTTGTGTGTCCCGTCTGTCATTGGCTGAATCAGTTTCGTATGGGAGACAAAGCACTTCTCAAATTGATTAGGATGTAGTTCATCTAGCAGATCTAAAGTAAGTGCACTTATTTCAGATACAATAGAGTAATTTGAAGTGCAGTGAGTTATTCAAAGACGCATTGCTAGTTCCGGACTCTCTTCTTATATAAATAAAAGACCATGTGATTTTGTGGATTCCATTTCAGTTAGATTTTAGTAATTGAAAGGCATATCTATTTAATTAAAATCATAAAACTTATATTTTTTTAGTGTATTAAAAGTTTAATAAAATTTTAATTGCTAAGGCCCTATGAAATGCATAATTTTTTTTTCTCAAGTTAATTAAATTTTAATAAAAAAAAAAACGTTTAATTCATAAAATTCATAAATATCTAACAATTTCATAATTTATTGTATATTTTACAATAATTATGCCATACTTTTATTTTTTTCAGTCCAGGTTTTCTGGATTGATGATTTAAAACAAATGTCCTAAAATCAGTGGTAATCAAATAACATAACAAACTAATTAAAAACATTAGCAATTTAATGAATCTTTTAAAATCTAATTATATTAAAATGTAACAATTCCTTTAATTATTTGGCAAAAAAGTGCTGCACAACAGATGTTTACTGTTAAAAACATTGAAGTAAAATTGTGATATTCCTTGAAAAAAATTATTTTGAGAAGTGAATTCTTCTATACAATAGTAGTTCATTTAGTTAAACCGACTAGTTAATTAGCAACTTTATATAGTTAAACCGAATATTAATTTTGAAGGTTTGTAATGAAGAGCATAGTGAAATGTTTATGAAATGAATCTCCGTATTCATCATTCAAAATTTGACATTCCCTGACATCCACATTATACAGAAAATTCCTTTGTTTTAATTACTTATTTTCTCGCGTCATGGAACTCCCGTGCCATTCAGATTGGAACTAGCAGCGTGTGTTATATTTGTGCATACAGTAATATGCATCTCTGCCATTTGTCTTCTGGCGAGTATCTGTCTGTAAAAGAGGGCTGTGTAGGGCATTTTCTCATGTTAAACGTATGCAGGATCAGACCAGGCATGAAACACACACTTTCACACATCTCACACACACATAGCACCTGTCAGACTTCCAAACACCCGCTGTCTTCACGGGGTGGCCAAGGTGACACTTTAGCACAGTAATCTCTGACTGCGAGCAGATCTGACATCCACAGCCCCGGTAAAACACATTTATCCTACACTTTTTTTTTTTTGAGTTTTTTTTGTTGTTGTGGTTTATATGATTATTCAAGGTTTTTTGCATCATACTCAGCCATACTTTAGTCCTTAATTTTCGTTTTCCATCCTCATCCAAGCTGTTTTTGCTGCTGTACGTTCAAAGTGTGTGTGTGTGTGTAACAATTTAGCCTGAATTTAGCACTGTAAGTCACTTTGGATAAAATCTTCTGCTAAATGCATAAATTTCTATTTAATTTTTATTTTATATATATATATATATATATATATATATATATATATATATATATATATATATATATATAAATATATATAAATATATATATATATATATATATATATATATAAATATATATATATATATATATATATATATATATATATATATATATATATATATATATATATATATATAAATGTTTAGTATGTTAAAGTAGTAAAATAACAAACTAAATAAACTAGATTTATTGAGAATAAAAAAGACCAAAAGCGCGCACACACAAAGAAAGCTAAAAAAAATAAAAAAAAATCTGAATATTGATATGCTAATATGTTAATATGCTATTTTTTTTTTTCATATTGCATGAATGTGATGTCCTAAAAATAGGCTTTATTTTCTTTATATAAAATATTATTGTTTTGTTTAGTTTTTTTAAAGTAAAATATGACGTACGCATGTTCTTGACCAATGTTCAATGTTATTCAGTCACATAGTACACACATATCTTTTATTTAAAAAACACACAATCCTGTTTGCAATGATTAAAGCCTGTTATAACCTGTAATTCTGGCAAATCTCCGTTAGTGTCTTTTGCTGTCGTAAAAGATCAATAATATCAGAATGGAAAGAGCTCTTTGAGAACATAAGCATTAAGGTTATCTGATTAATAGCACTGAGCTTTAAGACACCTCTGGGAGACTGTGTGTGTGTGTGTGTGTGAGTGAGTGAGGGGGTTTTGAAGGAGATTCGACCCCTTTATATATTGATCCTCTGTTCTCCTCCATACTGTGCTTTTCTGCTGGAGCTCTCGGAGAAGATTGATTTCAGCTTTTCCAAAACTAGTAGATGCTCTTTCAGTCTGACATGACAAGAAAGAGGTTTTCTTTCAAAGAGCCCTTGAGTGATCTTGACAGCTGGGCATTTTCAGCTCAGTTTAGAGCTACAGAACAAACAATCACTGTAAAACCAGCAAATAGTCCTTTTCTTCTCCATTATCTTCATTTTTACCCTAGATGAGCTGTTTTCTCATGGATCAGGCTGAGTTTAGTTCAGGACAGTGTCATCTGACATCTGAACAGGACGGTGGTTGGTAATGAGTCGTGTTTAAGGTCGTACTGAGTTTCTGCTCACATTATTATAGGCAGTTTCTTGCTATTTGGGTCTGTGCTGTGGGACTTTACATGACAGGAGATCCATTACACGGATATTTTAGGCTTGTGTCCTGGTTTTTAGCTAAAACTAATTGGCCTCAGTCTTTAAACCTGACTCTTTTAATGTGATGTAAAAAGTTATGTAAAAAAAAAAAAAACATACCCGGTTACGAACGTAACCTTGGTTCCCTGAGATACGGAATGAGTACTGCGTATGGGGAAAAGCTCCTTTTTCCTCGATACTGAAGCCTTTTTTCAATAACGCAGTGCAACTGCACTGCCATTGGTATAGTCTGTAAACTTTTCTAAACCAATTACAGTGCTGCATAGCTGCGTGAACCTGTGGCGATGCTGCACGCCAAAGCCAGCCAAAAATCGCATATGGCTGGCAGCCATATCACCCTGGAGCCCAAGCCCGGTTTCCCACTGAAGCTAAGCAGGGCTGAGCCTGGTCAGTACCTGGATGGGAGACCTCCTGGGAAAACTAGGTTGCTGCTGGAAGAGGTGCTAGTGAGGCCAGTAGGGGGCGCTCACCCTGAGGTCTGTGTGGGTCCTAGCACCCCAGTGTAGTGATGGGGACACTATACCGTCAACAAGCAGCGTCCTTCGGATGAGACTTTAAACTGAGGTCCTGACTCTCTGTGGTCATTAAAAATCCCAGGATGTCTTTCGAAAAGAGTAGAGGTGTGACCTCGGCATCATGGCTAAATTCGCCCATTGGCCTCTGACCATCATGGCCTCCTAACAATCCCCATATCCGCTGATTGGCTTCATCACTCTGTCTCCTCTCGACCAGTAAGCTGGTGTGTGGTGGGCGTTCTGGCGCAATATGGCTGCCGTCGCATCATCCAGGTGGATGCTGCACACTGGTGGTGGATGAGGAGATACCCCCTTAATATGTATAATATGTAAGCGATTTGAGTGCCTAGAAAAGGGCTATATAAATGTAATTATTTATTTATTTATTTAAAATGGGCGGGGCGAATGGCTATATAAGCAGGCATATCACCAGAGGAAATCAGGCCATACACTGAAGTGGCAACACTGAAGCCGCAGCCTCGTGGCACGACATAAAACGCAGTACTCGTTCCGTATCTCAGGGAACCGAGGTTACGTTCGTAACAGAGTATGTTCCCTTTCGATACTTCACTCATAATGCTTATGGGAAACGAATTCAACCACGCCGTGCCACAGTAGGGAACGACAAGACTTATCTTGAACAACTTGGGGTCCAGGGGATAAGTGAGAGGCCGGAGCCGTCAAACCCATGACGCTACACTGCTAAGAGGGAGCTAGCTCCCTGGAGGTAGCATGAAGACGGAGTCTGGTAGAGGCCGTCGCATCAAACCAAAAGAACCCGAGTGTGCAATGTTGGGATGTCCAGGTTATAGAATCTGACAAAAGTGGACGCCGAGGACCAGCCGGCCGCCTCACAGATGTCCTTGATAGAAACACCACTAGACAAGGCCCATGAAGAGGCCATCCCTCTAGTGGAGTGGGGTCTTACTCCTATGGGGCACTCAAGGCCCATAGAGGAGTAGCATATAGCGACAGCGTCGAATATACAATGCGAGAGGCGTTGCTTTGAGACCAAAGACCCCTTGGTGCGGCCACCGAAGCATACAAAAAGCTGGTCAGACTGCCTGAACAGCTGTGACCGCTCAATGTATATCCTCAAAGCCCTCACTGGGCAGAGTAAATCCAGCTCTCGCTCACCTGAAAATGGAGGCAGAGCTGAGAGGGAAATTACCTGTGCTCTGAACGGCGTCGGGACGTAGCCATGCCTGGGTTTTAAAATGACCTTCAAGTCATTGGGCCCAACCTCAAGGCATGCAGGGCTCACCGAGAGGGCCTGCAAATCACCAACACGCTTGACCGATGCTAGAGCAAGTAGCAGAGTGGTTTTGAGTGTCAGGGGCCGAAGGTCAGCTGACCACAGTGGCTCAAAGGGAGGTCCTTTGAGTGCTCCAAGGACCGTTTGAAGGTCCCAAGTGGGAATGGTGAGGGGACGCGGGGGTTTCTACCGCCTAGAACCTCTCAGGAAACGCACAGTGAGGCTGTTTCGACTCACTGAATGGCCAACGATAGGAGCATGAAACGCTGTGATGGCTGCTACAAACAACTTGAGCGTGGAAGGGGTGAGACCCTTGTCTAGACGCCCTGGAGAAATGACAGTATAAGAGATACGTCACACTTAACAGGGTCTTCGTTTTGTGCTGAGCACCAGTCAACAAAGACTGACCATTTCTGGGCGTAGAGGCATCTTGTAGACGGGGCTCTCGTCTGAGCAATGGTGTGTAGCACGTCCCTGGGGAGGCTTAGAGGCTCCAATCGATGGACCATAAGTGCAGAGTGGGGCCATCAGGAGGACTCTGTGCCTGTCTTCCCTGACTGATGAGATCGATCGGGGGGACCGTGTAAAGAAGGAGGCTGGGCCAGTCATGGGCCAGCACATCTGTGTCCTTTGAAAAATAAGTTGGGCAATGAGAGTTGCTTTCTGAGAGGAAGAGGTCAACCTCTGCCTTCCCGAAAATCTCCCAGATTTTGAGAACCGTCTGGGGATGGAGCATCCACTCGTCCAAGGGGACATTGCTCCACGAAAGCATGTCTGCTTCCAGATTCGTCTTGCCAGGTATATGCATCGTATTGAGCAATCGCAACCTAGGTAGTGCCAATTCCAAGAGGCGCTTTGCTAGGGGCCGCATTTGTAGGAGGCCAAGCTGCAAAACTGAGGAGGTGGAAGCCATCAGCCCTAGCCGTGAGCTGCTAAAGTAACAGAGTGATGTGACCGCTATCATATGGACTGAGTCGAAAACTGCTCCCAGGGACATAATGCATTGTTTGGGGAGCAGTGAGCTACTCCTAGTCTTAAGTCAACATGTAGCACTGTTCTCATCCTATTTTACGTTTAAACTTATGTATTTTTTTGGATGATGAAAGTACGCGTTTTATGTCTGAATGTAGGCTGCTTTATTGTTACATCTGTATCTGTGTGGTGTTTTTTTTTTGTCATCAAGCTCTTCTGCTGCAATGACTGCAGTCAACTGCATTGACCCAGTTCTCTAGCATGACAGTAGCGAGAAAATTGGAGCGATGCTTCACACCTCCCTGCTTTCATCCAGGTATGTGTGTGTGTTATTTTCACTCTCTGGTTCTGCTGTGCTGTCAATCAGAGCTGTGTGTTGCTGCAAGTGTGTTCAGTCTGGCAGCAAGCCGTGTCAATCAAAGCTCAGTAGTTTCCACACACACACAAACCCGAAGGACTGCGGTTACCCCTGTTTCTGATCCCCCTCATAGAGGCTTTTGGGACTTTGGGAGCTGAACTGTCAAAGCAGATGTGAGTGTGACCCGAGCGATCACACCCGATGCTCTGATGTGCTTTGAAAGAACGCTTGTGAGCTGATTCTGACCGTAGACCAGTCCATCGCTGTCCCGTTTGGGAACGCACTGGATGACAAATAAAGGAAACATTTCCATCGGATTGAAATGGAATCCAAATATCTCCTCCCAGAATGCTTTAAAAACACATCCAAAGCAAAACAAAGAGAATTCTGATGAGCTAAACATGTCAAGAACCAGGGTTGATATAGTTAACTAAAACCGTAAAAAACAGCTTTAATAATACAATAATTACGACTGAAATAAAAATGTATAATAATAATAAAATAAAAACTATATTGACATTTAAAAAGTAATAAAAGTTTCCTAAAACTTAAGCTCAAATTCAAATGAAATTAAAAAATAAAATAAAACGATAATTAAAAAAACATTTAAATATTCAGAAATAATTAGTGATACTAAAAATATCATATATAATTTATTAATGTTTTGTTTAAAATAAAAAATTTATATAATGGCTTATTTTATTCTATTATCTATTAATTAATCTATCTAACAGTTTTATTTCTTTATTTATTTGCATTATAGTAATTATAATTTTAGGAGGAAAAGTCATGAATATAATTTCACAATGCAAAAAATAATAATCATAACTATCCTAAAATAGCCCTCATTTTCTTAATGCAAAATATTGTGGTCACTCTGAGGCTCGCTTACGTTTTTGGTTCAGCTCCAGTCATGATCCAATTATGACATTATGATGCATTGATGCATAAGTGTTGCTATGCGTATTGGATCATAACACAGGATAGTTACTGATATCCTAGTGCACACACACACACACACACACACACACACATACACACACACACACTCATTATACAATATGAGCTCATCTCATTATTGTAAAATTCACACAGCTTAATACTTTTCAGAAAAGATCAAAAGACTGGAAGCATTATTTATTTATTTGTGTGTCGCATCAGAATGCAGCTGTGTGAATATTAACGATGCCTCGCTGTGCTGCATCTCTCTCTCTCTCTTTTCTGTCATCCAGGCGGCTGAAATGTCTGACAAGATATTTTTGTTTGGTTGGCAACATCACATTTGATGGGTGGAAATGCTTTGAACAGCATGAGGAAATGAAACGACTCTGAGCTTATTAAGTGTGTGTGTGTGTGTGTGTGTGTGTGTGTGTGTGTGTGTGTGTGTGTGTTTTTGTGTGTGTTTTTGTCTGTGTATGTGTGAGACAGCGATACTGTGAAAATTTCAGGTGATAATGATTGGTTTCTCTTAATATTTGTGTGGTGTGTGTCATAACTATGAAAACTATGAAAGCGTGTTATCCTCTATGGGATGAAAAAGGGGAACGGCGATTTTCTTTTATCTCACAGCAACTTTTTTCTCGCAGTTCTTGTGAGATAATTCAGAATTAAAAGAAATAAAATCAGAATTGCAATTATGAAGAAAAAAAAAAGTTGTATTAACTTTTTTATTTTTCATTTTGTGGCAAAAAAAAGTTTTCATAGAGAAGATGCACCAAAAAACGCTGAAAATGAAGTGGATTTGCGCATCTTCTCTATTAACAACGGCTCTGTGTAGTAACAGCTGCTCTATGTGAAATCACGCACCTGATGGAATTAACGGCTCATTAGAAAACCGGCTTTACTGACGAGATGCGCATAACGATCGGCCGATCGTGATCGGAGCACCCCTACTTTAATCTTGTATTTGAAGTGCAATGACTGGAACTGTCTGTAAGCAATTGTGAGCATCTACAGCGAGAATGAGCATTTAAATGAGCATTTGGGGTTTCCAACAATTTTATGCTCATTTAAATCTATACAAAATGTATTTTTATCATTAATGTTGCCTAGATCATACTGTTTCTTTCCCATTACAGTAAAATAACTGAACATAAACATAGGAGCATGAGAAAATAATAATTTTCAATGATTTTGAAATCTTCACAAAATTGTAGAGGGCCTTGCACCCCCCTTGCGATGGCCTTGCCTGGACCGTTCCTATAATTATATTCATGGAAGGGGCGTGTCTTATGGTGTGGCTGTGAATGGGGCGTGTTTATGATGGATCAGCTGACCCTTTGTGTTTGTCACTCTCATTTACTTCATTCCTGAACTCTGACCTTTACAGAAGCCTTCAGTATCCTTTCTAGACAGAAGACCTTGACCAGCACTCTTGTTTTTATCTAACGATGAATAAAATTAGGAAAACAGGCTCAGCGATAGATCTCCTCCTGTCTCTAACCGTCCTTGGATGGTAACTCTGATGTCTCGCTGACTTTCGTGTCAAGGTCTCGCAGAAGCTGCCGTGTCCTTGGGTATGTTAGAAATACTCCACAACCGTACTGTTATTTTTGTAATGTGTATTCGTGACATACTACATTTCCAAATATGAAATTACAGCCAATAAGGTTTGTGAGGCTTATATCAGTGTAATGTCTGATTGTTTGCTCATAAAGCAATTTTAGGCCTTG
The DNA here is from genome assembly GCF_023724105.1 of Carassius gibelio. NCBI lineage: Eukaryota > Metazoa > Chordata > Actinopteri > Cypriniformes > Cyprinidae > Carassius > Carassius gibelio. Next base: position 9,401,115 of record NC_068400.1, read on the forward strand.
TACATGGTCTACTTTTTTTTTAAATAGCATTTTATACTTAAAGTATGTATATACTTTATACATATTGTTTTAAAAATTATGAAACGGATTAAACTTCATCAATTAAGAATCTCTACAGAAGACACTAGAGTCATTATTCAGCTCGATTTAAATCAGTGTTGCATCAGCTCAGTTTAATAAGAGTGCCAGTGTTGCGAAGTTCATCAATTATGAAAAAACCTCAATTAAGTTTAACGATAAAGTCATTTGACAGAAGACAATTATTCAGCTCAAGTCAGTTTAGATTCAATTCAGTTTAATAACAGCACAATATACTATAATCATAAAATTCTTGACTCCTAATTAATATTCTAGTTAAAAAATTATAAAATTCGAAAACCCAAATGACATATGCACCACAGTGCAATGCAGCACATGAAGTTAAATGCCTACTTTTTTTTTATTCATAGGCTGTATGTAGTATATATCACATAAGTATATAAGCAGGTGTGCTGGAGTCTTAAGGCTGATTTATACTTCTGCATTGGATTAATGCCTTAGCCTCTGCACCGTAGGATTTGCGTCGGTTTTCATTTATGCTTATACGTGCAGTACACATGCAAACCACTAGTCAGCAGTGTCCATGGGCATGTCGCTTGTGTAACCCGCAGACCACAGCCAAAGCTGAAGAAGAAGCAGCTTGTCGGAGAAGCATCAGCCGTGATGGTGGCAAATATATATCAAGGAACAGATCATTTATTTAAAACTCCAAAAAACAGATGATAACAGAACAACGGCATTATTTCAATCCTTTCAATCTCCACAAGGACTTGCACCATGGTTTGTCGCAGATAACAAAGTGAAGTAATGCTACATTTTATAATAAATCATAAGACGCTTGTTATTTGCTTTTTATTTTTATTTTTTGTAACATTAAAATATTAAAGTGCAAAACAAAGACAAAACTCAAATACATATGGAGAGAGGGGTACCAGCAGACCAATCACATCGCTTGCAGTCCGTGCAGATTTGACGCGCTGTGACATTTTTGGAGAGGCGCACGTTGCATGTACTACGCACAACCTACGGCGTAGTTTTGATGCAGAAGTATAAATCAGCCTTTAATTTAACATCATAAGATGTCACTGGTCAGCTCCCTTGTGGCTAATTAAAGCTGATTGGTGGGTGATGGGGTGGAAGTTAATGAGGTCTTGCATTGATCTGATCTGTTATGGCCGCAGTGAGATCATGTGATGGGACTAGAGATCTTACCAGAGCAGACCAGAATCAGATCTGCTGTATCGATTCATATATGTGACCATTTAAATCAGTTGAGATGCTAAACAAATCGCGATTTGATATAAGTATCTGAAACTGTTTTAAAAGATCTCATTGATTTACTTCACAGGCATAACCAGCTGTTTCTTTGTTCTTGTTCTTATTTGTTATGCTTCATTGCTGACACTTTACAGCATCTTAGCAAATTTCCAGAGCTGTTTTTAAGAGAAAAATACACAGAATATGTGAAAACAGCTCATGCCTTTGTCTCATTCTGTCCCTCGCTCTCTGATGTGGCTCATTAGCGGCTCGTTTAACCCCTCATCACTCCAGACTGTGCTGCTGGGACTCCCACAATGCATTAGTATTCTGTAAACATTGCATGGAGAGGGACACACATCTGTATTGACCGCGTTCACTGTGTTAACCCTCGTCCCGCTGGGATGTTTGGGTGACAGACACATGCAGGTAATCTCCAATAATCAACATCTCAGTGGGAATTTCACCAGTCTGAGACACGAGGAGGATGCAGATGGTCACTGATTAGGCTGGGATCATTTCTGATGACTCTGTTTAGTGCCTTGGCGACAAAAATATCGGAGTACACCTCTGTCATGACTGTGATCTCTAGCAGAAATGTGGTTAGTGTGTAAGTTGTGAATATTATTAAATGTCAGGGTTGCAAAGTGGTGGAAAATTTCTGGTAAAGTTCCAGAAACTTTCCCAAAATCCTGGAAAGTTTTCAGTTTTTGAAATGTTTCAGAAATGTTCCACCTTTATTGCTGCCCTAGTAAATGTATTTGTATATTGTTGTTTTTGTTTTTTTTTGTTTTTTAGTAAACATCACACACGTTGTTTGATGACAGAGTTTAATGTTACATTTAAAATATAAGTATTTTAAATTGTAAACTTTTGAGTTTTTTATTTTTATTTCTAATTACTAATTACCTGAAAAAACATAATTGTGTGTGTGTTAATATTGCCCTGCTGTAATGTTACTCTTGTTACACGCAACACTATTTACACACTTATATACTTATTTATCTAACACACATACTTAGTTTGCATTTCACATTGGCACATAATACACCTGTACATACAAAACTGTCTATTGTAATATTCCTGTTTATACAATTGTCAAGCTGGATATATTGTTATTCCCTATTTACTTGTTCTATTTATATTCTTTTATTATCTGTGTTTTTGTCTCGTCACTGTCATTCTGTTGCACTGTGGAAGCTTCTGTCACGAAAACGAGTTCCTGGTATGTGTAAACACACCTGGCGATAAAGCACATTACAACAGTAGGACTGAATCAGAGGTTGAAGACACTGGTTAGAAACACAGTCATTCACTCCTGACATGATGAAAGAGCCATTGCGAGTTGCACCATGAAATGCATTTGAAATGAACGGATGAATTAATATACTGCTCTCTGATGTACTTCAGCTGAAGAACACAACACATGCCTGTCTGCAGGGAAATAGAAATCACTTTCCCTTGTGTGTGTAATTAAAACTGGCAGTGGAATTTGAAGGCCTCTAGGCTTTTCTCTGTCTCTATTTTCCGGTGAAGTCCTTTATACCGAGTCTATATTGTTCTTTTACCACATCTACAACAATGCATCCTTATCTAGTTGTGCACATACAGCATCGTTTTACTTAAAGTTGGAAATTACCAAAGTCTCCAAATGTTTGCTAAATGGGAGAGAAATTTCCGACATATACCTTCTCCGGAATCTATATGCATTTACTTGTCTGTTTGTACTGATATGCTTAAATGCAAGAGTTTTATTAAATGATGATGGAGCGGACGGCGTGTGGGTGTTTCAGACACGAGGTCAGTCAGATCCGCTGAGAGCTGATGACACCCCACTGTGTTAATGGAGCTATTTCTGCACGTTTATTTGATTACGGTTCATTTGGGGTCTGCTGCATAAGCGTAATGCACTGAATGTGTTCCTGCACATATTGAGGAATCCCTGACTGGAAGGACTACATCTTCTAGGGGAAAGCTGCCACTTTATGATTTTGTTTATAATAATATTTTAATAGAGTATAAAAGTTTCCACCCACTTTTCTGTAAAGTTGGTTGTAGAAGAGTTTCTTTCATTAATTTGTTTCCCCATAGGTATTTTAATGTCTTTTTTAATGAGTTATAAGCCTCAGACTTTGATTAGAAACAAAAGAAGTATTTGAAAATCATACAAAGATACAAGACTCTGCTGAGCGAAATAACTACAATCTCATGAAGCAGTACAGAAATATAAAATACAAACTAAATATAGAACTATTCATTTGAGATATTAACACAATATCTAGGTATTTAAATTATAAATGGTTACATTTAATGCTTACGAGAAACTCTTAATTAAAAAATGATGAGATAAAATTCATCTCATGGCAGAAACAAGCTTCCGTAGTTTACTGATTGATTATAATGTGCAGTTTATATTAATGCACAGTATATTTCTTAACATGATTGATTTCAGTTCTCTTTATAGTGAATGTCTGTGTGCATACAGTTAGGGCTGCCCCTTAATTCTTAATCTTTATTTGTCTAATAGTTTATAAATGTGCAATTAGTCGACTAATGCTTCAAATGAACCAGAAAACTCTTTGGTCGGGGGCAGCCCTGCGTACAGTATGTGTGTGTCTCGATGCTTTAGGCCACTTCTATTAATATCCCCCGTATCCTGCTGTGGAAGTGATATTAGCCTCTCGTGGAGTTTGTAGTGCTGTATGAGACACATGATGAGATTAAGGGCTTATGTGCGTTTGAAGCCGTCGGGGTCTGGGCTCTTTTGGGGGTGATGGGATTAGACGGAAAACACAACCCCCATTCTTAAACAAGAAACTAGACACAATTACTGACCCGCTGTGAAATACATGCCATAATCTGAAGACTGCGTCTCTTGCATGCTTGATATGTAACGCTGGAGCCACAGCTGCGCTCTGTAATTGTGTTGATGAAGCAGCAATTATTTGGAGTTAGTCGTTGGAGTTCTTGATTATGATGAAGTCTTGTGATTATGATTTTTGTATGTGTGTGTGTGTGTGTGTGTTGAACATCTGTGAGAGTGTGAGCATGATGCGTATCCAAGAAGATAAATGACGGGTTTTGGTGGAGCAGAACTGAGAGAGAGGTTTCTGTTTCAAATAAATCCTGTTATTCTGAATTTCACAGAAAAATCACTGTAAATCATCATATTTTCATGATTTCTGAAGATCATGTGACACTGAAGACTGGAGGAATGATGCTGAAAATACAGCGGAGCATCACAGAAATAAATTAAACTTTAAAATATTTTTATGTTTTAAATTGTAATAATTTTGAATCAAATAAATGCAGCCTTTGTGAGCTAAATAAGACTTATTAATATAAAATAAAAAAAATCTTACCAAACCCAAATGGTAGTGTATGGTGGTGAATGTATGAAAAAAAAAATTAAAATATTTATTTTGTAGGTGAAGATGCGTTTTCCATGAGTCTACCCCTTCTGCTCTTTTAAAATGTCAGATCTAAATTGATTTGCCGTTGGGTTCATTTCTGCACTGAGCGCTTGGCTTGCTAAGGATTTATTACAGCAGCTGCAGATGCATAAATTCCCAGTTTGATGCTGCTAGTCAATAACCGAAACACTTTGTTAGCACCAAAGAGACATTTAGTCCCAAACGGCAGCTCATCATTGATGTGCTGTGGATGCGAGATACAGAAACTAACTTCCCATGCAGAACAGAAGCTGCTGTTGGCTAATTCAGTCAATAAATGTGAGCGAAGGAATGGAATTCGTCTTTCGTTGCTTGTTTTTTCATTCTAGCCACATGCAAACTACATTTTTCTTTTTATTGCATGAATGATTAGTCACCTAATCGCTCTTGTATATAAATCTACCAATGCATGTGTACGTGGACAGAATGCCTGCAAACTCTCGTGGTCTTCTGTAGATTCAAGTCAGAGATGAGTTTGACCTGCAGCGGAGGATTTCTGTGATGACTTATCAAAATGTCCAGCTATACAGTGACAGCTGAGACCTTTTTTAAGTGTGTGTGTGTGTGTGTCAAAGCAGATAATGCACCTGAGGCCTTGTCCAGTTTATCCTCTTCAATGCAAAGCGCCTGGAGCAGACTACAGTTAGAAGGCATGTGGGTAAAGCCAGTGACAGATAGAAATGTTAGCGTGTGTGCTGTAAAAGATGGAGAAACCTGATGTGATTTTTAGTTTTGCTGATGTCTGCATACTTCCTCATGAAACCCCCAACACACACACACACACACACACACACACACACACACACACACACACACACACACACACCCCCCCCCCAATCCATCACCGTCAGGTATCTGCGACAAATCACATGAGGGAAGCAAACGGCACTTAAGGGGCTCTCTTCATGACTTATATATGAGTTTGGGGGGTTGAGGCTCGTATTATCACCCTCAGTGCTGCCATAACCTCTGCCTCAATATTGCACAGGTTTCATTTCGTTTTTATCTCTCTTTTTCAAAACATAGTGAACTATATATGCAGCATTTTAAGACAACATGTGCAAATAAATAGTTGTATTTCATCCAGTATAAAAAAACACTGATGGTAATATATTATTTTACCCATATAGTATATATAATTTAATATATATAATATTATTATTATTTTTTATTTTTTTGCCTGTGTAGTTTTATTTCAGTTTGAGTTATTTTAGTGCATCCAGTTAAAATAAAAATGAGAAAAAATAGATTTCTGTATTTATTTCAGTTATTTTTCTTTTATTTATATTGTTTTTAAAGTAACCATTTTTTTTTCCATTTTCATTTTATCTTGATTTTTAGTTCACTATAATATCCCTGCAATTTAGCAACATTTTAATGCCAAACTGTTGTCAAAGTTAGTTTTGATAAACTGATTAAATTATTTTACATTTAATAAATATCAACGTGTTTTATTATTATTATTATTAGTAGAAGTAGTAGTACTATTTTATTAGTATTATTAGTATTTTACAGAAATAGTAAAAGTATCAAATATTAATAATGCATTCCTAGATTTTCATTCAAAAATGCTTGCTGCAATCTAGTGATTAAAGTTATATTATATTAAATATTTAGTGGTTATTCTTTTATATATAACATATGAATGTTGTCTCCTTAAACTATATATAATACACACACACATACATATTTATAGAATCAAATACGTAAATGTGCCGATATTTGCTAATATATTCATAGAGGGTTGCTTAGAAGTCAGCTACCTATGGGCTCTAGACAGCATGCTAGGGAACAGAGTTATTGTGTTTCTCCTTCTAAAGGGATCAGAGAAGACCTAGTCCTCATCCTCAGGGGTTTTTGGGATGTTTTTTATTCTCTTTTCCGTCTGCTGCTCATTTAGGATTAGATTTGGAGTCGACTACACTTGCCTGGGTTTTCAATTAAACGCACAGGCATTAATCACGTGGTAAAGCGATCAATATTATAATCTTATTCTTTGTAATATGTGCTGATGTGAAGTTCAGGGAGGCAATAACAGAGACATGCGGTGTGGGAGTGTTTCATCACACCGGCGGCGTGTGTGTGTGTGTGTGTGTGTGTGTGTGTCTGGCTTTGTTCAGCTCCGCAGACAGACGTGATAAAGCTAAATAAAGGTGCATTTTCTACAAAGACTGTAGATTCACACTCAATCAAGTAATCTTGAAGATGTGGGTCATACACTAAAATGATCACATTATTAATGAAGACAAAGTAAGAGTTTGTTCCTGTATGACTGACTGACCTCTGTAGGCCAAAACAGATGTTTTTCATGCTGTAGAGTAACACGTAGAACTCATTGACTTTAATTCACTGCTCAAGTGTGGAAAATATGACGGCGTGGCTCATTGTGTGGATGTAGGTCACAGGAAGCCAGTTATTATCCAGCTCTGACTCCGAGAGAACGAGCTCTGGATCAGGCAGCGAGGAAAAAACACCACTTAAACCTCGAAAACTTCAAGAACTTAAAGGACTGCGTTGAGGGGAGCTGAGCAGATACGCGTCTGTTTGAAGTCAGATGAAAGGCAGCACAGAATATTAATGCAGTCGTTTTTACTCCAGGTAGCACACAGTGAATTTAGGGTGAGAGTAAGGAGTACTTTTTAACTTAAAATTAGTTCTGGGTGTGTATTGGATTGCCAGTAGTTGTTCATTTTATGTCACAGGCCTGAAAACATGGCGAAAGGCTCTTGTTTATTTCAATTTTTAGTTTTCAATACAAAACAGCTGTTGTCAGGCGACATATCAAAAATAAATATTTTATTTCATTTTATTTATTTATTTAGAATTGACAATTTGGTAATTTATGTTGATAATTTATGTCACAGTCCAGCAAACATGGCAAAAGTCACTAGTTAGCCAACTTATTACATTTTCTGTTTAAAAACCAAGTTGGCATGGGACATATGCATTTTATTATATATATATATATATATATATATATATATATATATATATATATATATATATATATATATATTATTATTATTTATTTATTATATATATATATATATATATATATATATATATATATATATTTATATATATATAATAAAAAAAAAAAAATATATATATATATATATATATATATATATATATATTTTTTTTTTTTTTTTATTTTATTTATTTTTTTTTGGATTGCCACTAATTGTTAATTTACATCACTGGCTGGCTAGCATGATTATAGGTTTTAACCTTTAACATTGTGCTAATGTTTTGAATGAAACCTTCACTGGAACAATCCCTGTCTGTGAATTCCACAAATCAAAATATGAAATCACATAATAATGTGGCTTCCACTGCTTTTGTAAGCATTCGAGATATCATGTAACTTTGCTGAACAGAACAGCTCTGAATTCCTTATTTATAAAAATCAGGTTACGCTTTGTGTTACGATTATTAAAGGAGAGAAAACACAAGAAGAGCAGGTTTATTTCTGAAGACTGTTATGAGCTTTAGTTTCACTGTATCATCAGAGCGAAGGACTAACAAGATGTGCTTATATTTCTATACGACACTGAAAGGTTTCCAACAGTTGTGGATGTTTCTGGAAGCTCTTCTTACACCAAATGAAGGTTTCTCCTAAATTAAATTCTTCTCAGTCCAGACAGTCGCCATTTCTAAGACGATTATTGCGTAGTGCCAAAGGCTTTTCCCTGCTAGCGATGGAAATCACATCTCGCCCATCACATCCACTCCAGAGCCAGACGACGCAAGTCCAGATCCAATTTAGATGGTGAAATGAAATTTCCCTGCATTCCAAAGCATTCAGACAGCGAGGATATGGAATTCTTAGTACAACAGGAATTCCCTTGAGGGAGAATTTTTGGAATAAAACTCCACGATGGCGGATCAAAACACGAGCAGCGTCTCATTGTTATGCAGATGTGGCGATTGTTCACAGAAGCAGGGACGCTAATATCCAATTCTAATTTATATTCTGACACTTTAGACAAATGCGTCCCGTTTTGTTTTTAATGGAAACAAATCACAGGATGTTTGATTGAATGAGACGGGAGAAGGGATGAAAATAATGAGCTTTATTGTCTGAGTATATTTTAGGACGCAGACACTCTTATCACAGCCGTACACAGCATCGTCTCTGAGCTATCAGTCATATATCAGTTTATTATTGAATGTTAGGTTAACTAAAGCTCTTTCTGGTGGAGTTAATGGCCCCCGGTGCTTATTTAATGAGCGACCTCTCGTACGCACACATGCGTTTACTGTCGCTCCAGCAGTCTTTAGCTAACGCACCTGACTGTGTTCCTCGTGGACATGCAGAGATGCTGATGTTCAGTTATTAAATCCAGCATGACCACATCTGATTGCATTTTATACTGTCGTCTCTTTGCATTGCTTCAAGAAAAGGTCAGTAATTTTGTGTAGACGTTTCTGATTGTGAATGTCAAGCACCGTTTCGTCCGAAACACAAGTGTTAGTGAAGACTGAGCTGTGTGACCTTCAGTGTTTGGCTGTGTTTGAAATATCAGTGTCACGCTGCTAATACTAGTGCTGCACAATCTCATCAAAATAACATTTAGATCAGGATATGAAGCGCTTATAAAGCAACTGCTGTTTACACGAGAGGCTTTAAGGGCTTCTTGAAGGTTTCCCTGAAAATAAAAGCTTGTTGGTTGAACGTTTGAAAAGATTGAATTTAAGAACAACTAAATAATTGCTATTCTAATTTTACAATTGTACAGTAAAATTCTTAATTTTTTTCATTATATTCTAGTTTTAATGCATTAAGTATGCCATGTTGTGCACCTTATAATGCATTGTACAATCTCATGAATAATTGTAACCACAGTTAATACAATATAACACTCATTGTTACACTATGCAGCTGGACTCAAATGAAGGTATAGAAACATCTCAAGGATGATCAGAAGAAATGGACAGCACCTGAGTTAAATATATGAGTGTCACAGCAAAGGGTCTGAATACTTAGGACCATTTGATATTCCAGTTTTTCTGCTAAAATGTCAACAATTATGTGTTTTTCTGTCAATGTGGGGTGCTGTGTGTACATTTAATGAGGAAAAAATGTAACTTAAATGATTTTAGCAAACGGCTGCAAAATAACAAAGAGTGAAAAATGTAAGGGGGTCTGAATACTTTCCATACCCTCTGTAAAAGCAAAGGAAAGTGAGGAAAACTCAAACACACACACACGTTTTATTATTGTGTTGTTCATAACAGCCGGTCTGCTCATGGTTTCTCGTCTCTGGGGGTTTGTTGATGGTAAAATGCTGATACCTGTGTTTTCGTTTGACCTGCGAGAGGCAGATTTGGTCATGTGCATCTACACAGTAATTTAAGAAGGGAAGTGCATGCTTATTTTTCAAGAAGTATAGATACATTCATAAAAAAAAGCTTCTTTATAGGCCTCGATGGTTCTGTGAAGAACCTTTAAAGGTACAGGCTGTAGGACCTACCACTAGAGGGCGCACTATCAAAACAATAACAATCGCGTGGTTTGATGATGCTAAGACAGAGCGTGGAATGATGGGATTTGTTGTCTTCTACCCAACCGCTGACGGCCATCAATCAGACGATATGAAAACAATTACCACTTGTTCAACACATATATACACTCGTGTACATTCAAACATGATAATAGGGCATACATAGCAAACATGAGTTCAATGATTTGCTCTGGATCAGACGCGTCCTCGAGCGGGTCTAGCGTCGCGATGCCCCGCATTTGGCGTGAATGCCCCATAATACTAATCTTGTTTATCGTTATAATAGTACGCTTGGCCCGTACGCTTACATTTAAGGGAGCTGTCCTTGTTGACAGAACCAGCGGCAGACGGTAAACAGTAATTATGTTCCATAAATAAGTAACACAATCCAACATAAAACGTGCAAGAAGAATTAAATAAAGAACTGCTTGAAGCAAGCTAGTGGTTTGCAGGACACTAGACACTACTTCATTTGTCCATGACACTGTTGTCATGTGGTTTCTACGTCAGTAAAGGCAGTAAAAAAGGGTAACTGACATCTTTAACAGGCGACTGCACTGCCCTGTGTCACTGTTTAGAATTTGGGAAAAAGTAGTTCAAAACATAAGAGATATTGTTAGTAATCAGCTGGACAAAATATATAACACTAGCCTAGTGGTTTTTGCATATTTTACTGCAAATATCTTACAAATTGTATCTTTAAAGGGGTAATCGGATGCAAAATTTTGCATTTAAAGGAACATGCAACAAAACGGATCGCTGTAAACAGAGCTGATTTTGACAAGGTAAAAACGGTGTTGTTTAACACTACCTTTGAGAAATTTCAACCAAAGTATGACTTTTCATGAAGACCTTAAATAATCATAGCAACTTGTGGCAAACGGGCATCTGATGTACCCTTGGACATCCATAGAACCTTTTAGAACAAAGTGAGAAATGTTACTTTGGCAACTTATAAATAGATACTTTCAAAATATATACTGTAAGTATGTGTATATATAGTATGTGTATATATGTGTATATATGTTTATATATACATAATATATATATATATATACAGAGAACACGCACATACTTTTATTTTGTATGCAATAATCGTGATTAATCGTTTGACAGCACTAATCTGTAATCCTAGTTACAGTCAGTCTGTTTTGTTACGTGACATTGTGAATTTTTCCTCATATTTTTGTTTTCTGGAGACAAAAATAGACTAGCTTATACTTCTGATAAGTTAGATGTCTAAAGATTCACAGCAGATGTTTCTTTCATGCATTCTTTGTATCACTTTGATTTTCAGTTTTTAAGAAGTTACAAACTAGCAGGTGCACCTGCCATCCTCATTTGTATCGTTCTATTTATCTCTGCCTTCCCGTTTTCGCTCCGTTTCTTCAGCTTTCGAGTGTGTGTGTTTGTGTGTGTCAGGATGTTTTTATGCTGCTCTGAAAATGATTAGACATGTCTGTCTGTCCATCTCTCACTCTCACCCAAACTGAATATGTTTAAAATCCCACTCCAGCTCTAGACGGTGTGTCTATTTGAGTGTTTCTGACATGTCACAGTTTGACTGTCGCATCAAAATCGATGCACTGACATATTCTGGACTTATCATTCGCTTCTCACTGCTGGAGTTTAACGGCACTGTAGAGTGACTTTTGAGTTGTGAGTGATAATTCACCTAAAAATGAAAATCCTGCCATTATTTACTCACCCTCGTGTATTTCCAACCCTTTATTTAAGTTCTTTTTCAGTAATATTTAAGATTGTATATCTTTTGTAGAGAAAAGCCCTATGAATTTCAAATGCCATTTTTTTCTTTAAATTTATTTAAATAGTTTATTATTATTATTATCATTATTAATATTGTTGGTCCTCATTTTAGTTTTTCTGAACTTAATTTTAATGTTAGTGATCAAAACATATATTTAAATTAATTTAAATCATAAAACGTATACAATATAACAACAATTTATTAAAAGTGTAACAAAAATAACGTTTTTAAATTTTTTTATCATTTTTTTAAAATTAATAAATATTTAGACAACACATAAACATTAAATCTTTTAATATGCAGTAAATTAAGAATAAACAATGCCTTTTTTCAAACATATTGCTGCACAACAAAGGTTTGACATTATAATTATTACTATTATTATTATTACTACTACTACTTGTAAAAGTACAGTTTCTGTAACAATTTCAACAATTTAAAGTTAAATTGTTTTAAAGTTTCTGTGTGTAAGTGATAAAATGATAGATTTTCTCAAATGAAATCATAGGGCTCTAGCAAAGTTTAGTAAAGCTTACAATTTGCAGTTTCATTTCTGTTTACATTAATGCATTTTAACTGCATTTTTATCTGAAATTACTTGCAATAGAGGAGCGTAAGCAATTTGTCACAGAATTGACTCTTCATGCTCCAAAAAGGATGCAAAAGCAACAGAAAAATATGCAATTCATGGCTCTGCGGTAAATTTAATTAGCTGTGTTTGTTTTAATGGAAGAAATGACATTAAGATGAGTAAACGATGACAGAATTCAGGCAAACTATTCCTTTAACTCATTAAAAGTTTTAACAAACCAGTTTTACGGACTTAACGCATTTGTTCACTGCCTAATTTGTAGTATTTATGTACTGTTCTCCAGTTCAAAATGTATTCCACGCATTATAAATTCATTCCATTTATTTCATCTTTTTTCTTTCAAGGTCAGTTAGTCACTGACAATATGGCACAATAACGAGCTCAGATTTACTCCGGCAGAGCTTTGTTAGATGGGCTTTTTTCTCTGTGTTGAATTCGGTCTGATTAATTGACTTCCCGTGGAGTACTTGGCTGAAACAGCCCAATTTGTTAAAGGAGAGTCTTTGTGCTGGTAACCCAGGGGCCGACACACTTCATAAAAGAGCCCTGAAACATTTGTGTGCAGATGATTGTGTCGTCACTGATCTGAGAACAGCTCCACCTGTGTCTCTCCTCACACGCAGGGGTCGCCACCTGCGCTTCATTCGTTATGTGTTTGTTAATGTTATTTCCCCAGAGTCACAAACTAGGTGGCCTTTAGCAGAAATGGCTGATGGAACGCTGGCTTAAAAGTGGCGTTGCCATGGAAACTGCCTCCAGACTTGTCACCGGGTCAGCATGTGTTTGAAAGCGGCACCCAGCCTTCAATTATTTCTGTTTGTATCTGCGTTGATTAGAGAGGAAGAGAGAGAGAGGCATGATGGGAACTCCAGCAGACAGTCTTTTCTCCGCCTGAATCTTCCCACACCTGCGGTCTGTTTGTCAAATGCGCTAAAAAAAATAAATAAAAAAAATTAAAAAAACATGCAGACAGCCAGCAGTCATCAGGAGCAGTGATTAAAGGAATATTTCACACAAACATGGGAATATGTTTCTAAACAAAAATTGTTTTATGTTTTAGAATTATTAAGTTTAAAATAAGTGAAGTTGAATTGAGTATTTCTGAAAAAAACTTGGAATTGTGATTCATAAACCCGCAGCTGCAAGTTACTTATTGCATCTGTAAGTTAGAATTGTTGGAAATGCACTTGCAATTTCAGATTTTTTTTTATTATTGCAAGCTATATCTCTCAATTGCAAGTTATTAATTAAGAGACGTCAACCTGCTACGGAAAAAGGACAGAATTATGAAAAAAAGTCTGAAATTGCGAGTTCACTTCTCTCTTTTTTCCTCAGAATTCTGACCTTGCAGAATCTGAATCTCACAATTATTAACTTGTAATTGTGAGGTATATACAAATTATATTAATTTGTATGAATCGAAATTGCCAGTTTACATCTAGGACTTCTTTAAATCAGAATTCTGAGTTTACATCTCACAATTAATAACGGAGATGCCACGTCGGTGACAGACAAAAATGGGATATCGCTTTGATAGACCAATCTACTTTGAGTGTAAACTAAATGAGCCAATGCACATTGAAAAGCAATTATTTTATCCAGCTGCCGTTGATCACTGTGTGAGTATAAGAAGGCAGCAGGTGCAATTCATACAAGGTTTTTGCTTCGAAGCCGAGCCGGTGACCCGGCAGCTCAGCGGTGATACAGCAACCATGGCGAAGGGACGTGTGAGCTGCGCGATTTCTGATATGTGTGTGTGTCAGTAAAAAGCTCATTCCAACAGAACGATAATTAAAGGCTCTAATGCACACCAGTATATATGCGTATTGTAAGAGCTAGATGACGAATGATGGCGTGTGACGTCATGGTAGTGGTGTTCTAATCCTAAAATAGAATTGGGATTGGGCCTTGTACTCAGAGGTACCTGGCTGCCAAGCTGGATAGCATTGGCACTGTGTCCTTCATACTTCACCACCAGGTCGCTGGATTCACTGTAGAGAGTGTACACGGCAAACCTCTGTAGAGCTGTATCTCCTCCTGAATCTTCTGAGGTGCTGGTCATACTGTTGGCTGTTACTTTTATTGCCATGTCTTGCAAAAATCTCCTCAAGGGCAGAAAGCTTTGCCCACTTCTACAAACAGAAAAAAATGGCAAAATACATTTTTCATTTTCTTCTGAAAGTGAAGCAGGAAGAAACAGGATGTCTGTATATATTTACCTGTTGCTGTGTTGCCACTGGCGCTGAACAAGCTTCATCAGATAAGTCTTCATCACTTACTGCCTCTTCATTGTCTTCATCGGGCTGCTGAGCCTGGGTCCTTTCACCTTTGTTCTATATTTGGTGGAAACCCAGGTATCATGTACATTTATTTAATTTACAATGGAAGAGGGTAGAGAAAGATTACCAGTAATAAGAAAATTAAACACACCTGATGATGTGTGGCCTTACTAATCAGCTCCTTCTCTACTCTGTCCCACACTGCATCTGCCACTCTTGATTTAAATCTTGGGTCTAAGGCCATGCTTTCCTCCAAAAACTGCTGAATGCACTCCTCCTGCAAGACAAGAACATAGTATAGAAGTTAGATTTCAGAGTGTACCTTATGAAAACAATTGAGAAATCAGTAGGATTATGATACTCAATTAGTACCTTTTTGAAAGATCACCCCAGATTTTTTCTTTGATGCATTTAGTAAATGTGGAGTCCTCTGCACTTATAGTGAAGTGGTTCTCAGGTTTCCCCAAGATGGGCAGAATCTGACCCAATGTTGGAATCCTTTCAGCGGACATGCAAAGTGTTGAAGTATACAGTAGCTTCATGACTTTAACAAACTCCTCTGCTTTTCTGAAGTCATCATCAGTAACTCGCTCCAGTCTGAAAATAATAATAATAATTTATTACATTTATATAGCACTTTTTCTGAGACCTTCTTTTTCTGATACCATAAAGGTATTGAAGTTCGGTACCCTGCCCTACATACCTACCCAAAGACTTCCCATGCACGAGGTCATGTTACTTGTGAATGCTGTAGTGATGTGTCGTTCGTGAACGAATCGTTCTTTTTGAACGAATCTTTTAGGTGAACGAATCGTTCTCGTTCACGTAATCCACTGACTCATATTTCTCGTTCAGTGAAGTTCCTCCCTCCACAGCAGCGCGGCGCTATAAGCAGCGCATGCGCAGCTCAGTGAACCGGGTAACAACTGTTTCATCCTGTCAAAGAATTACTCAACATCGAGCCAATAGCCTTCGAGTATGAGATGTGACAGAGTATTTGATTTGTTGAATGTAGTGAACGAATTACGCCCTTCAATGAACGAGTTTCATATGAGTCTGAACTAGATCTAGAGCTCTTATCGTTCGTGAACGAAATTACTGAACTGGTACCCATGTCGTTCGTGAATGAGTTGAATGAGCTGATACATATCGTTCGTGAATGAAATGACTGAACTGGCACACATGTCGTTCGTGCACGAGTTGAATGATACATCTCGTTCGTGAATGAAATGACTGACCTGATGGTCAGGGTATATTCTGGCAAACCGTTTACCAATCACGTTTCTCAATCGGCAAAGCACATGTCGTTCGTGCATGAGTTGAATGATTTAGTAAATCTCGTTCGTGAATGAAATGACTGAACTGGCACACATGTCATTCGTGAACGAGCTGAATGAACGGATACATGTCGTTCGTGAATGAAATGAACTGGTACATAGCTTATCTCGTTCGTGAACGAAATGAATGAGAGTAAACCGGGTCAGTCTGCCATTTAGCATGTCAATCTCGCAAAAATGCGCAGTTATACTGTACTGTGCACATACGCTTGTTTTGATATTTAGCAACTCCACGTTTAATCCACGATTGATGAATGTGAATATATAATATACAAACTGTCTGACCAAACAATTAAAATGCTATTTAGGCAAGAAAACCTTGTGCTTTGTTCATCTGAACAACTTAATTAGACTTTATATATTGAATGCGATTATACACACATTTTAATAAAGCCAGATCAGTTTTTGCAACAAGTGAATACGTTCGTTGACTTAAGACATAACAACATAATACACTTTTTTTTGCTATCTGCTGGCTTATTTTGTGTAATACGAAGAAATGGTCACTGAACGAATCAGTGAACGATTCTGAACGAATCATTTTGGTGAACGAACTGAAAATGAACAAATCACTAGAAAGAATCATAATTTCCACCACTAGAATGCTGCAGAAAGGAAAGCACGATCGCAATCGGGGACTGATGGTCCAGCTGATTTGGAGACGGTTCGGAGCCACTCAGGTAGACCTCATATCCTTGGACCCAGAGAAAAGGGAAATTGCTCTTTTGTCGAGTATTTTTATTGGTCTAGGACACAGGGGCATTGAGGAACCAGACCTTCTGCCAGAGATGGCGCTCCTGGACCACAAGCAGGTACATCGCACGACCCAGGGAAGCACCGGGTCTCCATGCCAGGAGGAGGCGGACCTAAGACACAATTGCACCGCTGCTGCCCGCTCCACCGACGGGATTCCCGAATACCCCTTCGCTGCACCACCATCGAGGGTGGTGAGGGAGGAGGAGCCCACTGGCCGGTTTATGGCAGTAAAAGGTGCCGTCCATGATTTGGTGAGCTCTTCATGCACTTCCGGAAAGAAAGGCACTGGGGTGGGGCACTGAGAACCAGCGCACAAAATCAATCATCCAGCCTCGAGGGCTCGGGACGTGGTGGAGGATTCCACTCAAGCCCTACCCTCTCGGCAGCCTGGGAAAGCATAGCTGCCATTTCGGGGTCCGACTCAGGCTTTGCCACTGTCCCAGAGGGTTGGCAGCGCAGCCAAATCTTCATCCGACAGCTATCCCTCTGATGCTGAGATTGACATCTGGTTGGTTCCCTGCAGGGTTTGCCACCACTGTGACCTTCAAACCACCCACGCTACTGCCGGAAGTGATTCTCGTCTGTCCACCAGAACGAGCCCCAGATTGCGGCAGAGGCAGCAGGACTCTGCCCCCTGAAGGTAGCGGAGCCTGGTTCGCAGCTCTGAGATGGTAATTTTCCCACAATGAGAACATGACGCTTCCACAAAAGCCACCTTAGCGTACTTGACGCCCAGACGCGTGAGGCAGCGATCATGACCATCACCCGGTGCCAGGTAGCGACCATATGCAGAAATGCATTGGTAAAACGTCATCCTTAAAAGGTAGATCCGTCGTCTTTATACAGATGCACCCGTGGAGCTCTTTTAGAGGAAATTAGACTAAAATGCTCTTTTAGTGCTGAGGCGCAAAGGGGAGATGGCCGCTTGCAACACGACAGGAGGTAGTGCAGCCTGAAGTGTGCAACCCACTCGACACTGGAACGACCGCCGCTGAAATGCTGTCTCACCAACACAGGAATCTACCCAGAGAGTGCTGAACTCACAGTTCACCGTAGTGTCATAGTGTCACTCGGCTTCGAAGCAAAAACCTGGTATGCATTGCACCTGCTGCCTTCTTATACTCACGCTGTGATCAGCAGCAGCTGGATGCAATAATTGCATGCCAATGTGCATTGGCTCATGTAGTTTACTCTCGAAGTAGATTGGTCTATAGAAGCAATATCTCATTTTTGTCGGTCACCGACGTGGCGCCGAGAGTGACCAACTGAAAGGGAACTCGGAATTCTGAGAAAAAAGTATGACCTGCACACTGAAAAATGTCTGAATTGTGAGATAAAAAGTTGTACTTTTTAATATTGTTGTTATATAGGTTATTAGACTGTGATAGAAATGCCAATGCAGAATAAATAGAAATATATATTAAAACTTGTGAAATTTTCATTATAAAAAACAATAATTTAATAAAAATAAAAAAAAATATTATCATGATCTGATTTTAAAATAGTTATAAAATAAATACATTTACATTTATTCATTTAGCTGACGCTTTTATCCAAAGCGACTTACAATTGCTATATATGTCAGAGGTCGCATGCCTCTGGAGCAACTAGGGGTTAAGTGTCTTTCTCAGGGACACATTGGTGTCTCACAGTGGATTCGAACCCGGGTCTCTCACACCAAAGGCATGTGTCTTATCCACTGCGCCAACACCACCCTTAAAATAATTTTTAATCCATTAAACATCACGGGATGTTAAGTAAACTATTTAATTTAAGAGAAGCGAATCCAACAGCATATGGTGTGTGTCATAGTTAAATGCAAATTAAGACATAAACAAAATAATCTCATAATTAATTGCTCCAACAGGTCGTCAAGAGATATTTACTGGAAAATATTAATGATAGAGTATAATAGTGAGAGTAAACTCGTGTGTGTGTGTGTGTGTGAGAAAGAGAACGAGAGATGAATAAGGAATGATATATGACTTCTGTGTAAAATTAATGACACGCAGCTAATGAGTGTTTTCCTTCTCATTTGTGTCTCGTATATCCTGAAAATCTTGTCTAATGGAATGATATGCATTATAAATCATAAATCATTGGGTTTTTAGGGAATTCAGCATTTAATTAGCATTACATTGACATTAAGAACTTATTCACCCTGATCCTAAAGTATACAAAATATATATATATATTTTTATTATTATTATTATTTTGCATAAAGGAAATAAAGGCTATTTTATAACCGTTAGCCTATTTTTTTTTTTTTTTTTTTTTTTTTTACATCATTTTTGGACTACTAAGTGCATTTGCCTGATGCATAGACATTTTATTTATTCCCTTTTTTGTAACTCTCATTTCTCATTCTTTCTGAATGTGATTCTCATTAGATTAACATGACTTTAATATAGTATTTTAGAATGAGTTGTCTTCAAAATAATGTCAAAATGCCGTTGGCTGATGCACATTATAAATCATAAACCACATTCAGGGTGATATTGTAGATGTGACAAAAATAAGAGATTATACTTTGCATAATGAAAATGAAGCCTCTTTAATAACCATTAAAAGTTTTTTTTTGCATTTTTGGAACTATTAAACACATTTCCCTAAAGCGTAGATGTTTTACTTATTTATTTGTTTTTTTGTCATTCTCGCTCTTTCTTGATGTTATTCACGTTAGATTGTCATTACTGTAATACAGTATCTTAGAATGAATTGTCATGGAAATAATGTCAAAATGCAAAAGCTTTCATTGTACTAAAATAAGCCTTATATTCATTAATCTCAAAACGTCATTTGTTTTTGTTTTAGGGTGAAATATGTAGACATTTTGTTGAGAATTCACTCTGTGTTTTCCCTTGCTTGGAGCAGAAAGCCCATCTGTGCGCGGGGAACCCCTGTCGACTCCATTATGCTGCTAATGGAGGTTTGTGTTTTAATGGAGATGAGCTTTGCTCCAAGACCTTTCACATCTGAGATGCAGCTATTACTGTAGAGCAGTGCGACCCGTCTATAATCAGGACAAAAGGATGGTCCTGCCGTAACGAGCAGGCATCAATCATCTCCCAACAGCCCCGGCGGGAAACACGAGCGCTCGGATAAGAGTCACATGTGAGTGCACCGACCAATCACAGCGGATTCAGACAGAATCGCTTTCACAGCTGATTGACAGCGCTCTTAAACATTACTTAAAGTGTGTTTAAGATAATGTCAGACCTGTATGACTGCAGAATGACTCTCATGAATATTATAATTCAGCAGTGGTGGCTTTTATTGGGGTCTTGTATTGTTTCATATTGTTGTAATAAACCAAAAGAAGATGATTTTTTTGGTGATTACTTATTTTGGTGTCACCTTTAATATGCCTTAAGAAGAAATTCAGTGCACTTTAAAGATTTTTTTTTTCAGTGTAAATACATTAACTACAGCCATATGCAGACAAATACAGTAGAAACAGCTATATTGTGCAAAATTTCTATCAAATTAAAATAATAGTTTTTATTTGGATATATTTAAACATTTAATTTATTCATGTGATGCAGTTTATTCCTTTACAGTGTTTTGGAGCTGTAAGATAATAGGGCTGCACAATTGTAAAAAATAAAATAGATTTCATGAGAAAAATGTAAATAAATAAAAAAAACATTAATTAATTTAATTTAAATAAAATTAATTATTTATTTATTTTTGATCTTAATAACAATAAACAGAGACAAATACCATAACCACCTTGATCTAAGGAAAAAAATACAAAGAAAAAACAAATAAATAATTAAAGTAGTCAAAGTAAATTATTAGTGTTGTTGTTGTTAAAAATAATAATTTTATTAATAATAATAATATATCTGATTCGTGCAGCCTTGAACAATTAATCAGAATAAAACCAAAATTGTGATGTTGCTTGATCAAATCACAAAGGCTGTGACAAAAAAATAAAAAAAATAATAATAATAATTTAATTATTTTATTTTATTTATTTTTTTTACAAACAGAAACAAATACAAGAACTGCCTCGAACTAGACTGAGGAGATAAAATACAAAATCAAATAATGAAATAAATATAAAAGATAATCATTATTATTATTATTGTTGTTGTTGTTGTTAATAATAATAATTATTATTATAATTATAAAAATATCAATAAAAAAATAACATTTTAAATATGGTTGTAAAATACTGTTGTAACCTAACCCTAACCAATAACAACAACAACTATTATTATTATTAGCCATATTGCTTTATCATCATATAATCACAACATTATGGCCAAATTGAGCAGGCCTTTTTACAAACCTGAATGTTAATTTGTAAATTGCACTAAATTGTAGTTTTTATTAGAAAACAAACATTTTTATCCACAAATATGCAGACCTAATAGATAGTAACCAAAAGTCCTGTCACTGTAACTAAAAGTAAGAATTAATATGTAAGAGTAATTAATCCCTCCATCTGGTGTAGTAAACAGGTCATTCTTTCAAAGCAATTAAAATGATGATCCCAAATGCTGGACGCTGAGCACCTGTCCGCCTGGCATCTGGACGTCCTGGCAGTCTCTGACGTCTGGTTTCGGTTCGGTCATTAGAGGAGAAAGAGAGCGCGGCAGATGCTCAGATGAACAGCATTTATTCCTGGATGGAGAACTGCATTGCTGTCTCATGCATGTTAATGTGTGTGAATTCACAGATCTGTGAGTGGACTGCTTCTAAATGACTTGCGTAGGCCTGCATTGTGGATGAAGAGGGCA
Source organism: Carassius gibelio (assembly GCF_023724105.1). Lineage (NCBI taxonomy): Eukaryota > Metazoa > Chordata > Actinopteri > Cypriniformes > Cyprinidae > Carassius > Carassius gibelio. Next base: position 9,422,850 of record NC_068400.1, read on the forward strand.
TCTTTTCTCAGTTTGTTTGTGGAGTCTGTCTCTTTGGCTCTAAATCTGATCATGCATATTGACTCTAGAGGGATTGCATCCCAGTTGCACTCAGCAGACGTCTGGATTGGCATCTGTACAATCAGAATGAGCAGCTTGTTTGTATTTGATCTGATGCAATAGTAACACCCAGTCGACAACAGCAAAACAGTGTGATGGGATTCAACTAAATCAGATCAACTGTGAAGCTGTGTGTATATTGCCAAGGCATCCACATAGAGTGAAATTGATTGTAATTGGAGCACTGTAATTTTGATGCTCTGTGATGTGCCTTTTGCTTTCAGTTATGATAAAATAAGACTTATTTTATGAACTTATTTTAGTAATTGTCCATTATCTCAGAAGTGGTTCTGCCTAGTGCGATTTTGTGTACGTGATATTTACACATTTTAAATTCAACATTTTGTGTATGCATTGTAATATTAAGCCCATTATTATAAAAAAAAAAAAAATATATTATTTAAAGAAATCTCATCTGCTCACCAAGGTTGCATTTATTTTATCAAGAATATAGAAAAAAATATACAATATTATTACAATTTTATATTTGAATAAATTGTGAAATGCAATTTATTTCTGTGATGCGCCGCTGTATTTCCAGCATCATTCCTCCAGTCTTCAGTGTCACATGCTCTTCAGAAATCAGAATAATATGATGATTTACCGCTCAAAGACATTTCTGATTATTATCAGTGTAAAAGAAGCAGTTATGCGGATGAATATTGTTGTGGAAACTGATGTGTTTAAAAAAAAAGTTCAAAAGAACAGCATTTATTTGAAATAGAAATCTTTTGTGACATTAGAAAACCATTATTTCAGATCAACTGAATGTGTCCTTGCTGAATAAAGGGATTAAATTCTTTAACAGAAAGCAATGCATTGTTAAAATCATCAGAATCTCAGATTGAGGCTGAACATCGCTGACTGTTGAAGAGACACCAGATCCAGCTGGCGTGACATGCACTAAACACACACGCTCTGCTGAAATCAAAGCTGTCACCCTTCAGATTCGCCAGCTACAAGATGAGCAATAAAGAGCAAAGAGAGAGGAGCGCTGATGGAGCATCTCTGACGTTCTGCTCAAATTTCTGATAGTTTGATGCTGAGCGTTTCAATTATTTATTGTTTGTTGGTGTTTTTTAGTCATATTATGTAGTGGGTTTTTCAGAGGGAGGACTGAAGCTGTTAATTAGAGAGTTGCTGTATACAGAATTACCACAATGTTGTCTGTTTGGTTTAGAGGTGACCCCTTTTACAAGATGTAGAATAAGTCTCTGATGTCCCCAGAGAGTGTGTGTGAAGTTTTAGCTCAAAATACCTTACAGATCATTTTTATAGCTTGTTAAAATTGGCACTTTTAGAGTATGAGCGCGGCCGTTTTCGTGTTCCCCTTTAAATGCAAATGAGCTGGTGCTCGTTTTCAAGACCTCAAGCTCCTGCAATACCAGTGCTTTCCTTAGTACATAAACACTCCACTATTACTACAAGCCTGTTATCTTCACAGAAAACACACTCAGATTAAAAGTTAGTCATCTGATTGTACTGTGCATATAAAATGCATTTTATAAATTACGCAGACGTTTGTATCATTATAGGGTGGTTGTGTATACACACTGCCAACACACATTTATATCCAAACATGCTAAAGTGAATTATGCATAATAGATCCCCTTTAATACAAACAAACAACCTGTATGCAGGTTGTTTTTCTGTATTTTCTGCTTTTTGCATCACAGGAAGGATACCGTGTACACATTTCTGACATTTTGGTCAAATTCAGGATGATTTCACATTAGTTCCTGAATTATTTAAAAATCATATTTATTGGGTTCAAGCTGAAACCATTACCTAAAGACCATCATCATGGCTGTTGTATGCTGATTTACCAAAATTAAAGTGTTTTCCACTTGGTTTAGTACCTAAAAACACCCCTTTAATACCTAAATCTACCGCCTTGGGTTGTCTTCTGTATTCTGTTTCTCAGCTGTGACTGCTGAATTAAGCTGGATGGGTTGAGTTGCTCTGACTCAGTCTGTCCTCCATCAGTTTAGAGATCTGAAACTGATCTTCTGCTGTGTTTTCTCTCCTCAGAATGGCAGGGACTATGGGTTCCTGGTGCGTCAGAACTCAGAGCTGCTGCGAGCGCTGGAGGAGATGGAGAAATCATGCAACGCTCTCAGAGAGGAGAACAAGATACTGGTGAGGCTTCATCAGCACACAGCCCTGTTCAAACACCTCCTCTCATCAGCCACCTGTGTGGAATTTATTTGCATTTGTATTTTAAGTGATTTTTTTTTGTCCAGTATATTCATTGAAAAATGGAATGTGTTTTTTTTTTTTTTTTTTTTTATGAAACATTGGAACAAATGAAATATTTGAAACATTTAACATTTTGTTTAGTTCCACATAAGTACTACAATAACTAAACCGACAAATTAGACATTGAAAAAAAAAAAAAAACTATATGCATAAAAAAATTAAATTACTAAAACAACTAAATAAATGACTTTAAAATACGTGAAAACAAAAAATTATATTTAATATAATTCAAAATTATAACAAAAGTTATAATAGTATATCAGTGATAAACTAACCTTATACGCCTAATAATGTAAATTTATGATTTCAATTTTCCTTAACATTTTCTATTCTTAAATATTTTCTCTTGTACAAGCATTAATGGTCAAATCAATATTGCAAACAGCAAATCTATAAAAAACATAATTTAAAATAATAGCTTAAACAATAATAGAATATCAGTGATACTTAAATAGCCCTTCCTTATAATGTTAATCATATTTTTTTTTTTTTTTGGTGCAAATCAATGTTGCATGTGCTAGTAATTATTTATTTGGAAAATAGCATTGCAACACCTAATACTCATGTTTGGGATTATTTAGTGGAAATGATTGGTTGGCTGCACATTATGTAGCACATTTTATCTCAAAAGACCATGGAAAAATCTCTTAATATTAGCCCTTTATTTTTTTATTTTATTTTATTTTTTTATCATTTTTTATATTAAATCACATTTTAACTTGCTCGTGGCTCTCAAACTGTCCTGGTGTATATCCAGTTTTTAAATACACACTCTGCATCATTAGGCCTGAATCTGTTGTTTATATCTCACTACTTTGAACATATTTAATGTTGCTTTCAGTCTCTCTTTATTCTCTAAAACAAATTGTGTAATATTCATGTTTGGTCAGAGGAAGAGCAGTTCTCCGGAGACGGAGGAGAAAGTGAAGAGGTTGAGGAAGAGGAACACCGAACTCGCTGTCATCGCCAAACGTTTGGAGGAGAGAGCGCGGAAACTACAGGAAGCAAACCTTAAAGTGGTGCGTGCACAATTATACACTTCCTAAGTGACCCTAGAGCACAAACCCAGTCTTAAGTAGCACAGCTATATTTGTAGCAATAGCCAACAATACATTTTTCTTTTATGCCTAAAATCATCCGGAAATTAGGTAAAGATCATGTTCCATGAAGATATTTAGTACATATTCTACCATAAACATGTATAAAGTTTATTTTAATTAGTAATATGCATTGCTAAGAACTTCATTTGAACAACTTTAAAGATGATTTTCTCAATATATAGATTTTTTTGCACCTTCAGATTCCAAATAGTTGTATCTCAGACAAATATTGTCCTCCGAACAAACCACACATCAATGGAGAGATCATTTATTCAGCTTCAGATGATGCATACATCTCAATTTCTAAAAATGCACCCTTATGACTGGTTTTGTGCTCTATGGCCACACATGATTTAGTGTCTAGAGTTGATGAGTTTTTGCATTTTAGGTAAAACACTTAAAAGTTTTATTTATTTAATTTCATGCATGGGTAAATTTTGAGGCTATAAGTACAGTCAGTCTTTTAGGTTTTTCTGGTAAGTCTAATTATAAAGACATTGCATTGATTTTTATACTTTTAATGCCATAAAAGGTGGGTAAATAATAGCTAAATGTGTTTTTAATGGAACTATTCATTAAATTAATTACTGGATTTTTGAATGTGGTATTATCTGCCCTTTTGTCTTACATCTTTTGAACTGAACAATAGAAGATAGAGCAGCTGACCTGAGCGACCTGTCCAGTATTTACTGATTCATTCTGTGCTCTCTTTTGTTTGATTGAACTTTTATTAACTTTTCTTGCTGTTGAATTTGTCCTGAATGACTGTGACTAGTTAAATACATTAACAATCATTTCTTAAACAAGCTTCTGTTTTACAGTGACTTTGAGCTTTTGTTGTAGAGCAACAATACTGGTTACATAAGACAAGACGAAACTACACACAATAGTGCAGTAGAGGGGTGTGTGTGTGTGTGTGTGTGTGAGAGAGAGAGAGAGAGAGAGAGAGAGAGAGTTTGTGTTGTCAGTTTTGTCTTTATTATATTATACTAAAGTTTCCCTTGTTTTATTGTTATTTATTTGCTGTTAAAAATACATTATAAATATTATCATAATTACTATCTTTATTCATTTGTTATTTTAGCTTAAGATATTGTGTCTGTTTTTTAACTTTATATTTAAAAAAGGAAAAGTAATAAAATGCAAATAAAATATAAAATAAAAAAATACAGAAACATTCCTCCCAAGTATTAAACTAAGAAACTAAAGATAAAGATAGCTATAACTAAAAATAATAATAAAATGATAACTATTTTAGCATCCTCACAAAGTTTAAATGTTAAAATGCTTTTATAATTTTTTTTTTCATTTTTTTTAATGATTATATATATTTTTTACCTGTTTTTCCAGTTCATTTTCCCCATTTTTACAATCAACGCTATATTTAAGATCTTTCTCTTTATATATTTTAATTTTCAATTCTATTTGAACCTTGTAGAAACCATAATAATAATAATAATTCAGACTTGCATAATTTTAGCTGTCTGGGTATTAATTATTATAAAATATTTATTTCAATAATATTATACATTTTTTAACTTATAATTTTAATTATTAACTTTAAGATTTAACAAAAACAACACAAAAATAATTATATTATATTATATAATAGCAATGCAAAGAATAATAATATTATTTTAGTTTTAATAGTTTTAGCGGTCAAATTTTGTTTTTCTAAACTTTATATTCAAATAATGGAAGTTTGGAAATGTCCTATTGATTTAAAACCCATCAACAACAAAAATTACAAATACTTAAAACCTGTAACAATAGCAATAACTATATTATCATCCATAATAAAATGTTGTTATTGTTATAGTGGTGGTGGATTTTATTGTTGCCGAAGTACGGTGATTATTAAAACTTACCGTTATTATCCTTAGTGTTCGATCAGTGCGGACATCATTTGTGAAATTTACATATTGAGCTGTGATTGGTCTTCATTCTTGCATTTATTCCAAGCAGTTTCCTGAAGATCCAAGAATGGCATGTGATTGGCTGGTTTATCTGAAGGCGTGTCCAGAGTGGCCTATCTGATTGGTGGAATGCCGTGATTGACAGCTGGAGTAATTGATAACACTGACAGTAGTTGTAGGTGATTTCTGTATGAACTCCTGCTGTTTCCAGGTCAATACTCCGATGCCGGTGAGAGCGGGCGCTGTGGAGCAGTACAAGCGAGCGTTCGCCCGTCAGAGAGCCAGAGACCTGGCGCAGCACGCAGACACACTGCTGTGTAAAGACAAGCAGATCGCAGCGCTGCAGCACGAGTGCAGACAGCTGGAGACACGGCTGGGACAGGGGACGGTACACACACACACCAGCACATCTCCTCACTGAAACCTTCAAGAATTGCTGAATTGCTACAGAATCTGAATAGATGTGTGGCCGGTTGGATAAACTGTTTATAACAGTCTTAAAAAGTTTTCCATTTATATAAATACAAATATGTAGATTTTAATCAGAATAGTGAGATGGATTATCTCTTGGCAACTAACTGATAGTTTGTCAAACTAGTTCTTATGTATAAGTTCTAGTTCTCTGTTGTTGGTCCTATTTTTTTTATTCTAGTTTAGAATTTGTGTATGCCATAGTCATATGTTTTCTTTTTTATTTTGGCATTATAATTTTTTTATTGTGCATCAGAATCTTTTTTTTTTTTTAGATCTCATATAGTTTATTTTATCAAGTTCTTAAAAAATCTTAGCAACTTTTTGACTGTAATATTTACTAAATTTATAAAGTTTTTTTTTTATGCAGTTGCTCATGTATTTCAGTTCTCAGTTCCCTCATGCATTTTCCTTATTATGACTTCTGTCGCCATCTGCTGGGGATATCATATACTGCACATAATCGGCATTTACTGAACACATGCTTTTTATACATGCACTTCAATTTGAAGTCTAAACCTGGCACAGAAATTTATTTGTCACACCGCAGGGCCGTTAATGTGAAGTGCTCTTAAAGCTATGATTGATGGTCTCTCTCTCAGGGTCCTGTGGGCGTCAGTGAGTTCGAGCGTCTCCTGAAGGAGTCTCAGAAGGAGGTGCTGCGTCTGCAGAGACAGCTGTCTGTCACCTCCAGCAGAGACCAGAGCAGTGTGACCACAGAAAACCCTTCAGAGACACAGGAGCGAGACAGCAGGGTGAGAGCAAAAACACGCACGTTTCCCAACGCTCGGCAACAGCATCAGCTCTCTGATGCAACACAGGAATGCTTATATTATAAAATAAAATAAAAATATTATTATTAATAATTATATTATATTCTATTATATTATTATATATGCTTATATTATATTATATTATATTATATGCTTATATTATATAACATATTATTTATTCCTTATTTAGCAAAAGAAGGGAATTATTCAAATGGACCAATGTCAGTGTTATTTCAGTATTATTGAGGTGTTTTTATTAATATTTGGCAGTTTTGTTTTTATTTTAGTTTTTATTTTTAGTAATTTTGTTGTGTTTTTGAGTTTTTGTTTTTTTACAATGTCTATTTAGCCTATTTTAGTTTTAGTTATTTTAGTACATCCGGTTAAACTACATGAAAATGACAAACAAAAACAAAAAAATATTGAAATAAAAATACAGCTATTTTTATTTATTTAAATACATACTTCCTCATTTATAGTTTTTTTTTATTTCATTGTTTATTTTATAAAAATATATATATATATATATATATATATATATATATATATATATATTTTTTTTTTTTTTTTTTTTCAATATTTTTTTTTTTTGTAAAAAAAAAATGGTTAATTCTTTTGTAAATATTTGTATAAACATTTGTAAATATTAATCTTTTAAATTTACAGTTCTTGGTTTGCTTTTAAGGGAATTTGTCTTTAATTTTGTCTAGTTTATTTTAGAAAATGAGTTTCGTTTAGTTTATTGCAATTTAGTTTTAGTCAAAAGAGATATCATATAGTTTTCTTTTTTTATGGAGAGCTAAAAAATTCTGACTATTTTTACTATTTGTATAAAATATTTTCTGTACTTGTTTCAGCTCGGTTACATCTTCGCACTTGATTTTTTTTCCCAACAAAGGTTTAGTCAGCTGTATTTAATTCAATTTACATATTATTGTTTTACCCATGCAGTTCTTGATTTAAATTTAATGACACTTTTATGTAATTTTCTACAGTAGTTTGTCATTTTAGTGGTCGGTCACCTCGTGTCTTGTGAAGTGAAACCAGTAGAAAAGCGCTGGTCTGCATCGTTCTGACCAGTGTAGTGTAATCCTCTGTTGTAATGCTGCTTCCCTGCGCTCTGAAGTGTCACTGAGATAAAGGGATATCTAGAGGATTCTTCCTGAACACACACATATCCTCTGTGAAAGCGGCCGGTCAGGAGTCGGATTATATTGAGTGTGTGTGTGTGTGTGTGTGTTATGTTCCTGTGGGTTTTTTTTAGGGCTTATTCTGTGTTTACACTCAAATGAATGTTGTTTCTGCTCTTATGTAATGGACTACACCATAATCTGTAATACTAGCTAATGAACAACTCAGTGTACTGAAACCAGCGCGTGTGTGTGCGTGTGTGTGTGTGTGTGACCTGAAAATGCTTTCTTATATACCAGTTTAATGCTCAACTCCTACTCGACCAGTGACTTGAGTTTGGGCTAGGCCTGACATCTGATTATGGGAGGAGCAGGTGCAGTAGACATGTTTCATTAGCTAAATCTATGACTGTTTATTCAGTTTTGGTTTTTCCATTGTTGCAAAAATTATCACCTTTAAAGGAATAGTTCGTCCAAAAATGTATGAAATTTTTTTAATGCGCTCACCCTCAGGACATTTGAGATCAGATCAGATTTGGAGAAATGTAGCATTGCATCAGTGTCTCATCAATGGATGCTCTGCAGTGAATGGGTGCCGTCAGAATGAGAGTCCAAACAGCTGATAAAAACATCACAATAATCCACAGCATTCCAGTCCATCAGTTAACATCTGGAGAAAACAAAAACTGAGTGTTTGATGAGACACTGATGCAATGCTACATTTCTCCAAATCTGATGAAGAAACAGACTCATCTACATCTTGCATGTCCTGAGGGGGAGTAAATCTTCAGCAAAGTTTCGTTTTTGGGTGAACTATTCCTTTAAGTCTTAATCAGGTTGATTGCATCAGTCTTTCTCATCGTTATGTGTGTTGTGTGCATACTGTATGTGTGTGAAAGGCTTCTACCTAAAGGCTTGAGGTTAGTTAATGAAATTAATGAAACTTTTGACTGCTAGTCTAGGTTGCACTCCCTTTACTGACCATGTGAAGTTGAAATCTCAGCTGTCCTCGCCGTCTCTGTAAAGCCTGGATGAGAATGGCGGTACAGGGTAATCTGGTCATTTGCGACACACAGAAAGAAACAGGGCCATGTTGTGTGTGCTCTAATCCCCTTTGACAGCAGAATGGTACGGTCCTATAATCCTCTGGCTGTTGCCGTGGAAGCGTTGAGAGGGTTTTGGATGGTAGGTACGACTTCAGCCCAAAGCGAACCAAAGATTCCTGCAGCCGTCCCAAACGCAGACACTTTGCTTTCCGTTGGCTCACAGGACAGGGGTAGGTCACTTTTACCTGTAGTGACATGTTCAGACTCGGAGCTGTTGCGGAGGAGAATGCATCCTGTAGCGTGAACATTGCATGAATGTTGTAATGATGTAACATGCATGTGTTATATGATTCTGAAGAGTGTGTGTGTGTGTGTGTGTGTGCACGTGTGCCGTCAGCGCAGGAGTAATTATAACACTCACCTGTCCTCATCTGCAGACGAGCTCTGGCGTCTGACTACGGCTCTTCCTGCTTCTCAAAACTCACTTGCACAGTCGTGTCTTTGCACGCATGAAGTGTGTGCATAATTGTGCACGAAAGAATAGCTACAGAAGAAGCACTTTTTAGGCCTAGTTTGGATGATGCATAACTCAGTTTGGTGTTTTACAACAATTCAGCTCAGCCAGACGTTACAGTTTGAACATGCAAACAGATTTCAGTAGCAAAATGCATGAAGACAGTCAATGCATTTAATGCATGTGCTATAAAAGCAAACCAGTGCCAAGCAGGCCAATCCATTAAGGTGCTTTTTAAAGAAGTGATCTAGTTACCCGTTTCAGTAGTCCACGGGATTACAGCAATGTGCTTATAGTGAACAGAGGCCGGCGTATGGGGTCGAACAGCCTTAACGCAAATAAAATAAGGCTTAAACCGTAGGCTCTGTTTCGGATTGGTTTATTTGACTGAGTTTTCAGTCTTAAAGGTGCGGATGAATAGGACGGGGAGCAAGTGTTAGCTTTAGCCGCCAGCAGGCCTCAATATAAGGCAGTTTAACCCTTTATGTCTGTAATTTGAGTGTTAGTTTTCTATTTAATTTAGAATAAAGAAGAAAACTCTCAATATACTGTTTGTCTGTGCAGATTGCATATAATCAGATTGGGAGTTTTGTGCATGTTAGCTTTACAGCTGTGTTAATGCATTATCACTGTTGTATTTGAATATATATATTATTCATTTTCATGCACTAGTCAAATCTAAAGCTATTTTGCTCCTGTAGCATGTCTTCTTTTAGACTAGTGAAAACAAAATTTTAAAAATACAAATTTAAGCGTTCATTTTATTACACTTGGTCTTATTGCATCTGTATATTTCAGTTCCTTTGTATCTTTTTAAAGGCCATGAGCTTTTCTCCACATCAGCAGCACTTTCTTATACCAGCTTTATTCCATCTGTATATTATTCATATGTTGGATGTCATTCACCTGAAACATTTTCAACATTTTATTTTTAAAAACAAAAAGAAAACGACCGATGTTGTGTGCAAATAAATCAAAAAAAGTGTTTTTTGTTTAAAAATCTTATAAATGTATGAGGTTACAAGGGGAGCCTTTTAAAAAGCATAGAGCAAAAGGCAAACATTATTGATACAAATACTTTAGATAAAATAATGCTGTTGTTTTTTATCTTGACAATACTCAATACCTGTTCGAAACAATCACTTTAGCAAAGGTTTTCTGCTATATACTGTCATTAAAATGTTCATAAGAAAATATATTTTAATATACAGAAACAAAATCAATTTTAAAAAGTAGGTCAACACACAAAAGTATAGAAATTCTGCATTGATATAAAACAGATTGTGCTCTGATCAGATCAGAATCAGCTGATACTCTGAACACAACTGAATATTTATCGGATTTGTTCTAAAGAAATTGGTGTTGTTGAATCCCTAGTTTGGTTAAACACATTCTTCAAACTATCCTCTGCTGTTTTCATCCGAATCTATCAAGGTTTTGAACCACTTGAGGATGAGCAAATAATGCCAGAATGTAAATTTTTGGGTGACCTGTCCCTTAAACATGTGCTTTTGAAGCTCCACCCAATGTTCCCCAACTATTAAAACTGCAGTTGCATGTGTCTGACAGTTTTATTTAATTAGTGCACGCACAAATCTGTCTTTACACTTGAGAAAAAAAATAGGTAACACTTATTGGTATTGATATTGGTAGCACTTTACTTAAATCCTTTATATGTAATGATTTATAATTGTAATGCACCTTATGATGCATTGTATAATCTCACGAATAACTGTAATAATATAATACTTAACTTTTCATTCTTACACCTTTAGAAATTGTAGCACATTCTAACAGACCTTCAAATTCATTTTAATTTTGGTTACATATAAGTTACATATATATATATATATATATATATATATATATAATGCATTACAACATGCTTCATGTAAAGCTTTAAATGTTACCAGAAAAATGAAAATCCAATGCTTATTTCTTAGAAAACATTACAAAAACAAGATTCCTGTCTGAATCTGAGCCATATAGCAACTATTTGCTCAATTGTAAGTCCATTTTTTAGTCAGAGAAAATACAAATATAATCCAGGTGCATCAACACAGTCACAGAAAATGACAGATTTTATGAAAAAGCTAAGTTTAAAAAAAAAAAAAATTCACTCCTTTGCAGATTCTAAGTAAATAATACATTATGAATGATTCTTTTTGTCATTAACACTGAATATTTGTTATTATTATTATGTTAAGTGCATTTAAGCTAAAATAACAAGAATAAAAAGTCATAATTCATAATAATTCTTATTTTGTGAGAAAAAAACTAAAAACTTTTTTATATTTCTGAACTCAGCACCTTCAAATTAGGTAATATAAGGCCTTTTTTTTTTTTTTTAATCGGCAGATTTTTTTAAATTTTTTTTTTTTAAGCTCCACGGCTATAATAAGTAAAAGAACAATACTTAATTGCGAAAGAAACATGCATTTAAAACTTTAAGCCACTGGCTTGATTTAAATCGCTTGCACCATGGTAGGTTTTTGCTTTATTATTCAGCTTCTCTTTGGTGAGCATGGATGGGATCTGAACTTCCTGAAGCCGACTGCAGCGCTGAATCATTATACTAACAGAATAAAGATTCCTCTCATTGTGGATCTCTCTTTGTAGAGTATACCTCGTATAGCTGCTGAAGTTTGGTCTGTTGGCCAGATAGTGAGAGTGTGTGTTAATGATCCTGTTACTGGGTCGTGGCTTTGGCTGCAGTGGAATCGTTCCACTCTGAGCATAAGTAGGTATGGTCACTAAAATTAGCCACTAAGGCATTTGACCCTTAACCTGCTGAGTAAAGACAAACTGACCAAATGACAACTTCTCCCATGACTGGTGCTTTCAACTAAACTAGCTACATGGACTTTATGAATACAATGATGGTAAAGTCATCTTTCAATAACTGGTAATCGATAACAAGAAAACATTTAAAGGAATGTCCATGTTTATTTTTTCTTTAAGTAAAAAGGATTGCATATCACATTTTATGTTGACTTTAAGACCATTAAGGTTTTTTTTTCGTGAAGAATTTGACAACACATCCCTGAATTATTACAGAAATATGTACTGAAATGTGAAAAAATCTCATTGGTAGAAACCATTTTCACTTAAATTTCACTGAAATACAGATTTTTTGAATTTCAGAAATTGATTTGATTTTATCTTTTTGAAAGAAATATTTTTACATAGTAGGTTGTTGTCATTATCTTATATATTATCATATGGTAAAGCATTCGTGACCCTCTGCTGCTGCATGTTTGGTTACAGTTTATAAGTGTTTTTTTTTTTCAGGTTGCGTTTGAAGCCCCGCCCACAGCAGTAGATGAGGCCCCTGTTAAAGGGGAGGAGACTCCTGCAGAGGGGGAGGAGTCAGAGACGCAAGTGAAGCCCGAACAGGGCACAGGCTCCACCCACCAGGAAGAGCAGACCACAGAAGAGCGTCTTCAGTTGCTGGTAAGAGTCACATGATCACAGATATGGGTGTGTGTGTGTGTGTGTGTGTGTGTGTACATTCACACTGACAAATTAATATGCACTGTCATGAAAAACCTGGAAATCTCAGGAAATTCAAAAAATTTTGGGAGTCTTTAAAAAATTTTAAAACCCTATATAGAAGTAGAATTTTTCTAGTTTTGTTCAGCTGTAAAATATTCAGTTTTATATTTTAGAAATTTATATTTTCTGAATTTTTTTTTTATTTGTCTTCCAAACTTGCAGTCTTTACTATTTAAATCATTATTATTTGTATTAATATTTGTTGCTTATTACATTATTGTATTTATTATTTGTTACAAATGTATTTATTAAATATGTTCATTCTTGTTAGTTTTTTTTGGCACTGTGACACATTGCTTATGTGGGATAAAAGCGTTTGCTGAATGAATGAAAGTAGATGCCAAAAAAGTACAATTTCTGACACTGAGCCTATTAATCTAATTGATCATTTAATGACTAATAATAAATAATTAATAATAAATTATTAATAATAAATTAATAATAAATAATAATTAATTAAAATATTTGTATAAATAAATTTTTTAAAGGGAAAATCCCTTTTTAATTTATAATTTTTCTAGTGTTGTTCATCTGTAATATATATATATATATATATATATATATATATATATATATATATATATATAGTTCTTCTCTGAATTATTAAAAAAATGATTATTTTATAATATTATAATTGTTATTGTATTCTTTTTTTACTTACTCTGACATTATGAATGACTGCAAAAGTCAAAAAAGGTGCTCTTTTCATTTGATGAATATATCCATGTTTCTGATTGTGTTCTCCGATGTTTCTTCAGGAAAGTGAGTTGGTAAAGAAGAGGAAAGAATGTGAAGTTCTTGAGCATGAGGTGCGGAAGAGACAGAAACGATGTCTTGATTTGGTGAGTGTTTTCTCATATTTTAAAGCTTACAGTGCATGTCTCCTGCATGTCAGGCTGAAAAACTGTGTGTGTGTGTGTGTGTTCACAGGAGAACCAGCTAGTGGACGAGCGCAGCAGAAATGAGCACTTAGTGGAGGAGGCAGAACTCCTCAGGAGAAAGGCTCAGCTGCTCGACCAGGTCAAACACTGTCAAATAAAAATTAAATGAAAATTTGCTGACAATGTTCTCACCGTCAGGTCATGCAAGATTAGGATGAGTTTGCTTCTTTATCAGATTTGGAGAAATGTAGCATTGCATCACTTGCTCACTAAAATGGATGCTCTGCAGTGAATGGGTGCCGTCAGAATGAGTCCAAACAGGCGATAAAAACATCATAATAATCCGCAGCAATCCAGTCCATCAGTGTCTTGTGAAACCAAAAGAAACAAATCCATCACTGAGATGTTTTTAACTTCAAGTCCTCTATCTATAATACTATAATACTATACTCATCTGGTCTGAATCAGGAGAGAAATCTGCTGAGATCAAACACTGTTTACAGGCCAAAACAGCTCTAAACAAATACGTGGCTGGATTTTAATGTGAGACACAACAGAAGATGCTCTTTTTCACCGTATGAAGCATTATGGATTACTAAAACATCTTAATGATGGTTTTGTTTCTTACAAACACTCAGTTTTGTCCTCTCAAGATGGAAACTGATGGACTGGAGTGCTGAGGATTATTGATGTTTTTATCAGCTGTTTGGACTCTCATTCTGACGGCACCCATTCACTGCAGAGCATCCACTGATGAGACACTGATGGTGTCACCCTCTGGGGTTTAAAGGTCAGTGTTTCTCTGTGTTTCTGTAGTCGCAGGCTGAAAATGAGGAGCTGAAGGAACAGCTCTGTGTTTTGAACGCTCAGCATAGTTCAGTTCTGGAGGAGAACCAGCGACTCCGTGCAAAGCTGGAGAACCTAGAGCAGGTCCTAAAGGTGAAACACTCACGTTCAGTGTTTCTCAACACGTTCCCAATGCATTCGGTGTGTAATGGGTTTGTGTGTGTGTGTGTGTGTGACGGCAGCACATGCGAGAGGTCGCCGAGCGCAGGCAGCAGCTGGAACTGGAGCATGAGCAAGCACTGGCTATCCTCAAGTTCAAACAGGATGAGATCAAGCGACTCCAGCGGGTCAGTTGCACACTGTTTTGTCATAGTAATTCTGCTTTGGATGGGAATTTAAATAGGAATAAGTCTAATGTTGATGCTTCGTATTCCTGAATGCAAACTCTGATGATCTGAAGACACAGGGTCTAATCAAGGGTTATGTGACGAATCAGAGTTTACACAATGTCAACACGTCATGCCTAGCTAGAACAGAATGTTATGGATTTGTATGAAAGTGTGGCATTGACATTATGCCACAAATGCTATTAATAATGCTGGTATTTTAATATCAATATGTACTTTATGTTGTAGTTATTCAGTCTTTACATGCCTCTCACGGTCACAGCATCATAAACTGTGACAATTTTGTGTTACATTTTTATTACTTGCTAAAATTGTATTATCAAGTTTCGAACAATTATCAAATTATTATTTATATGGTTGGCTCTGTGAAAAATTGCTTATGTTTTTCATTTGGCACTTAAGATAAAAACATCTGCTAAATGAATACATGTAAATGTATAATTTCATTTATTATTTATTATTTAATTTCTTTAATTATTAAACAATTTTACTAATTTATTGATGACTCTGTGACAAATTACTTATTTCCCTCATTAATTCATTTAAATATAAAGGTATAATTTAAATTATTATTTGTCGTTTATTAAATTATCATTACTTATTATTTACTAAAAGTGTTTTGTCTTTTAATGAAATGTTTTAATTATTATTTATAGTTGGCTCTGTGATGAATTGTTTACGTTTCTCATTTGTAGCTTTAAATATAAGCTCCTGATGAATTAAAACATGTAAAAAATTATAATTTAAATTAATGTTATTGAACTTTTATTTGTATTAACTTTATTAAAATAAAATAAAATATGAATTGTTTATTAAGCTTTTATTTTATTTTTGAAATATTATTATTCATTGTTGGCTAAATGAATAAATGTAAATTTAGAATTTAAATTATTATTTATTTTTTATTAAATTCTTATTATTTGTAATTTACTGAAATTCTGTTTTTTAAATATTGTATTTATTATTTATTGTTGGCTTATATAAATTTAAATGCCAAATTAATTGATTCTCTTCCTCTGAACATGTGAATTGTCATTATAAGAAATGTATTAATTATATTTGTCAGCACTTTTGTGACAGCATGCACGTCTTGCACAGCTGAACTCAATGATGAATCAGATAATTAAATATGAGATCTTGTGCTTCCACAGGCTCAGTTATTTGCTAAAAGAGAACATGAAGGTGTCGTGCAGATGCTGGAGGTGAGTTTTTGATATGATCGTTTCTTGTTAAATGACCCATTTAAATGGCATTAACTAAAGAGCTGTGATGAGTGTCAGTGTTCATGATGCTTGGGGTTTTAATGCCTGTATATTTGTGTGTTGTTTAACTGAGTCGTGTCTTTCTCAGGATCTGGTGCAGCTCGTATTGCACAGAGAGCTGGTAGAGTACAGCGTGTGCACTTCCTGTTTGATGTGTCGCATTTCCTGTTTCTCTCTCTATCACCGATGCTTGTATGTGCGACCTGCAGAGGGCTCTGTTTACCTACTAGTCCAATTGAGATTTCTTTATAACTACTTTGAGTTGTTTTACATACAATATTGGCAAAACATCCGTTTAAATGTTAAACAATAAATAAATAAACAATATGCAACCGATTAAAATGCAATAAAATTAAATATTAATTCAACAAGTTGGGAATGAACATTTAGAGTGCTTAGAGAGCTCAGAATTAGAATTTGATTTGACCTTTACATCATATCAGTATCAATGGGAATCAGATTTCTTGCTTGACTTTCCTTGCAATAAAATAAAGTATGAAACATTTCACTCTTGTTCCTCCGAACTGAAAAATAACTTAATACTCTCAGCTTCGGTGCATTTTGAGTCTTTCTACAGTGATGCGGTTCAACAGGTCCTGGACTGCAGCGTTTATCATCTAATCTAATATCTACTCGGACTGTTTTTGAAATGCATGATGTTTCCTCTCTCTCTTTCTCTATACTTGGTGTTTTGTGGCCACTAACCAGAATACACTGGACTGCATGCAGGTATCAGACCCGCTCAAAACACATGCATGTGACCAAACCACCCCCCCACCCACACTTTTTTTCTTCTTTCTTTTTTTGCTATAGTTTCTAGAGCTTGTGTGTGTGTGTGTGTGTGTGTGTGTGTGTGTGGTTTGTGCAAGCTGTTTTAGGTTTTCTCAACTAGACAAGGTTTTAGCGCTCAAGTGCAACACTCCTAAAAGTGTAGTTTTATTAGTTGGTGCTGATCAGCTTTTTGTGTTGCAATATGCAAATTAATTGTGCTGACTATTTTCTTGTCTTAAAGTTAAGCGCGACACTTAAACTTTGAATGTGACACATAGACTTTTGAGGTACGACTTTTACAGGAAACTCTTTATTTTTAGAGTTTGAGCATTGACTGAACAAGTGACAGTCAACCAGTTAGTGTGTGTGTGTGTGTGTGTGTGTGTGCCTTGTGCTCTCGGTGTGCCAGGAAACTGAACCACAGAGCCGGAAGTGAAACTAGCTCACCGTACTCTCACAAGCACTTGAGTTTTTAATGCTTTTACTACATGTTTGTGTTTTACACTCAGCAAAATGGCTTTAACCCCTTTCCTTTTTTCCTGTTTACCTCCTCATTGCTTTATTTATGAAGCTTTATTGTATTGCAAGATGCTTTTTTTTAATAAAAGACTGTGCATATATCATGTGGTGATTATAGCAGACCCAGTGTGTTGATGTAGTTATCTAGAAAAGCTACACACCAGGTTTTTAGGATATTTTCAGTAACACAAATCTTAACATGTAAGAACTATTAAAGTAGCCTGTGTATATAATTAGCACTTATTGTTTGTGATTTGAACAAACTCCAAACAATAAGGAATAAACTTCACTGAGTAATTTTCTTTAATTTATATTAACCCTCAAAATAACAATTTTCATCTGTTGAATGATAAATTATATATGCACACATACATACATGCATATATATATATATATATATACTTGTGTGTATATGTATATGTCTTGCAAAATATTGTTAACTAAACGCTATGTTTTTATGATTTTCTAGGTTTTAAGTTTTATTAACACAAATATTAACATATGTAAGAACCATTCAAATTAAAATTGAACATTTTTCCAAACACCCATATATTTTGAGGAGGGATGTGCTGTTTCTGATCAGACTTAAGATTTTAATAATACATTTAAAAGACAAGTTTCTAAACCTTTACCACCTTGCAATGATGCTTTCGTAAAAAAGACTGTGCATGTTGTGTATATATATATATATAAAGATCATTAATTTTGTATATGTAGTGTTAGTATGGTTATCTAGAAAACTTACACACCAGGTTTTTATGATTTTAACTTTCAATAACACAGACAATCAAATGTTCCAAAATAATTAGTGCTTATGGATAATGATTTGAACAGACGAAAAAAACTTAAGCCATAAACTTGTGACTTGTGATTTTCATCTGTTGGATAAGTAATATTTATCAGTAAATGCATAAATATGCAATTTAGTTGATTTGTTAAAATTTAATGATTGTTAAAGTTTTTAACAGCACTTTCCACTGAGATTACTATAACTTGATAAAAGTTCACAAAAATGTCTTGAAAACCAAAATAATTGATAGCTCAGATTGACTTTTCGTTTAGATTATTAAGCTATGATTTGACACAAGAGCCTTGTGTATGTTGATGATGTCATCTTGGTCGCATCATCACACGCTCTGATTGGCTGATCCCACATGTGCAGTGCATCACTCATTGCTTTGGCTGACTAACAGCATCTGCATTTCTTCGTCAGACAAGCTGATAATGCACCTCATGAATATTAAGTAATATCTGGATATTAATGTCGACCCTGTGTGTAGGCAAAAGTTCGTGAGCTGGAGGAGAAATGCCGCAGTCAGAGCGAGCAGTTCGGGATGCTGTCACAGGAACTGGACAAATTCAGGGTTCAGGCCTCAAAGATCGACCTGTCGGGCCCCGGCCTGACCCAGCTGACCAATGGGGTCGGCCTGTCCGGTGAGACCGAACACTACACGACACATAACAGATGCTTTTGTCTTCTTTCCGATTTAAACAAAGGTTTTTGCATCAAATCAAAGTTTGCAGTGTTGATTTATTTCACAGCTGATTTGTTTGGGTCGAGGCGTTTTATTGCAGAATTGTGGCATCCTTGTCATTCTCTAGCATTGTTGGTGTTTTATTTCTTTGAGCACATGAAACTGCACTGTAGGTATTAATCCTTAAGTTCTTGTCTTGTTGATTCCTGTGTCTAACGGAAACAAAAGCGGCGGTTTTCCTTTAAGCACCGTACCTCGAGATGAAATGCTGCAAAACCAGCTGCTGTTTTACATCCTCAATCCACAGCACAGAGTAGTCTGTTGTGATTGTTTACAGAGTTTGGTTATGTGCATTGGTCCACTGATACAAGATCAAACAGTAGCCTAAAGCCTAGTGAGCTCGCTGTGCACACAGGCATCAGTCTCAGCATCCTAAATGAAATGCAGCTAGTTATGTGAATGATTTCAAACACTCAGCAACACTTTATATGTGAAGTGCACAGGGATTTTACAATCGATTCCAGTGGAGTTAGACTTCATCATTAGTGATGACACTAATGAAACTAAAACACTAGAAAAAAAAAAAAAAAGATTAAATCATTATTTTTTATGTGTATTATATTCAAGTCTCAATATAGGGTAAAGTTTGGGGCCAGTATACCTTTTTATTTTTTTTATTTTTATTTTTTTTAGAAATGCTTTTATTTAGCAAGGCTGCATTAAATTGATGAAAATGCAAATTTGTGCAGTACAACTGTTTTCAACATTGATAATAATCAGAAATGTTTCTCAAGCAGAAAATTATATTGATTTCTGAAGATCGTGTGACTGAAGACTGTTAAACACAGCAATCTACTACATTATTACAATTGAAAACAGTTATTTTAAACTGTATTTTTTTCTCAATATTATAGCTTTTGCTATATTTTTTATCAACTAAATGCAGCCTTGGTGAGCAGAAGAGATATCTTTTTAAAAACATTACAAAATCTTACCGACCCCAAACTGTTGTGCATCCTTAATGATTATATTCTCTTGATTTTTTTTCTGTCTTAATGCATTCTGTGTGTCTGTAGAGTTAGGCCAAAACAAGCTGTGTTTGAAGGTAACATACAGTAGTATTGCTGCTTTTGTTTCGGGTCACACCTCTGATGCTTCATCATGTTGTCAAGGTTGGCAGCTCACTAGGTTTTGGAGCACAGCCTAAGAATGAGTGTCTGAGATCCATAAGTGGATTGCGACTGCATTATCCCCTCTTTTTCCAGGCACAAGTGCCTCATGGGAAGACATCGCGTTCTGGAGTTTGGAGGGTAATGAAGCCCTCTGTGACACCTCTGAGTCTGGTATTGAGATCAGTTTGGTTCTAGGTGTCCGCCTGCATGAAGAACACATGGAGTGTGACCGTGTAGTGAGCAGTGGTCACATCCATGAAGATATGTGCTGATATGTGCAGTCCTGAGCTAGAGCTGGGCGATATGATGATATATATACAGTATATATATAGCGTGAGAAACCAGTGGATCATAACGCCCACCGCTAGCCTGAACCATAAAGATGTTCTTTGTGTTGATTGTTAACATTGTTAACATAGGTTTGGTTTGGTTTCTGTCATATGATCACTTATGCACTTGGTAGCATAAGACATTGCATGTCTCTCAGCTTTGTGAGGATATGATTGGCTGCTTTATTCTGATCGTCCAATCAGAATTCACCATGGTGATATGTGCTTAATCACAGCTGCTGCTTGACTATGTTCACAATGGCATATTATTTAATACATTACTTATTATTTTTGCAGTAATGCATATTTATACATACAGTACACCACTGGCCAACAGTTTGTAATAATAATGACTTTTTATGTTTATGAAAGAAGTCTGTTATGCTCATAAAGGCTGCATTTATTTGATCAAATATACAGAAAAACAGAAAAACATTATTACAATTGAATATAACTCGTTTATATGTGAATATATTGTAAAATGTAATTTATTGCTTTGGTCAAAGCTGAATTATAAATATTATAAATGTCTTTAGATCACTTTAATGCACACATATTAAGCAGCTAAAACTGTTTTTAACATTGATAATATAAGAACCATTAATAATAATAACTGAGCAGTAACTAATGGTTGCTAAAAATTCTGCTTTCTTGTCATATGAATACATTTTATTGATTTTTTTTTTTTGCTGCATTAAATTGGATTAGAATGTTAAGTAACTGTGGATTTAAAAAAAAAAAAAAAAAGATAATTACTAATTACTGCAGAACTGAATGTGTGCTGTTTGCTGTTTGCAGTTAGTACTCCATTCTGAACATAGTCCTGATCTTTTGTTGCAGGTCTGGATGCATTATTTTGTTCAGCACACAAATAACAGCATGTTAACATGCACTTTTTAGTTTCTGCTATGCATTTTTTGTGTTTCTATTTGCTTTTTCTAATTAATCCTCTGCAATATGATGAATTCTTAAAGCTGCAGATGAAAATGCTCAATGCAAATTACATTTTATATCAAGCAAACAATGTATAATTGTGAGCAGAGGGAGGAGATGAAGGTCAAAGAATGATTTCTACTGGAGTCTCAGTGATGGGGGTCGTGACCTTTATGCAAGCAGATGGTTTTCACTTAGTCAGCCCTGATTCTGACCTTTAGATCAAAGGGGTCGACTAGTCACATAAACACATACTTGTAAACCGCAGCTCAAAGCATTATCCCACATCTGTGCATACACACATATGCATGTTTATCTCATTGAGGACATACTAGGGATGCACCGATACTAAATTTCCTAGCCAATACCGATAACCGATAACTGATTATTCAGAATGATATATGCCGAAACAATATTCAGTTTTCTTAAAGGCAAAAATCTCTCCCAATTAATGCTGTAAAATGAGCCTTCTCATTTGGTACTGGTACATAATACTATAGGTTAAAATGAACGATAAAACTATTATATTCACTGCTATATATTTTAATATATGTGACTCTGGATCACAAAACCAGTCTTAAGTGTACATTTTTAAAAACTGAGATTTATAAATCATCTGAAATCTGAATAAATAAGCTTTCCATTGATATATAGTTTGTAAGGAGGACAATATTTGTCTGAGATACAACTTTTTGAAAATCTGGAATCTGAGGGAGCAAAAAAAATCTAAATATTGAGAAAATCATCTTTAAATTTGTCCAAATGAGTTCTTAGCAATGCATATTACTAAATCAAATAAGTTATTGATAAAATAAAATAAACTAATAAGTTTTGATATATTTAGACTGTTAGTTTACAAAATATCTTCATGGAACATGATCTTTACTTAATATGCTAATGATTTTGGGCATAAAAGTCAATAATTTTGACCCATACAATGTATTTTTGGCTCTTGCTACAAATATACCCCAGAGACTTAAGACTGCTTTCGTGCTCCAGGGTCACATTTAATAATCACAATCAAAAAACAATGGCTGATAGTTCTGGTAATTGCTTTCAGCAGCCGATACTGATTATCGTCCGATATATCGGCGCATCCTTGATTTCAATATCTTCTCAAATTTATGATCAGCATTATTTTAAGTTGTTCTTCTCTGCAATCGTTGAATGTTAGATGTGGCTGCGGTTTTGCGGACGGGCTCCACTCCCCACGCAGCTGAACTGTCCCGTCCCGAACGCTCACCGACCGTCAAACACCGAGAGCTGCCTGCCATCAGCCTGAAGTCCGGCTCCACGTCCAGCCCTACGCCCCCCAGATCGCCTGAGACAACTCACCTCTCTCCCAAATCTGCTGGATCTCACCCGGCCAGCCCCAGAAAGGCCAGCCCTACACATGAGGTGAGAGGAGATACCAGTGTTTACAGGGATGCACAGACGCAAAAAGAGCCAATATTTGTAATATACAGTTTCAGGTTTTCAGAGCTGATTGCTTTGCTGCTTTTATGTCGAATCATCTAGAATGCCGGTCATTTGTTGGTTTTGTCTGGGTTAGATTTCATCTATGGGTTTACCTTGAAGCTTTTGAGCTTTAGCTGGGAAGTTTAAAAACTGTTCCTGGGTCACAGCGCAGACGCTCTCGCGCGGGTGCCGCTGTCTAAAGCTGATATTCAGTGAGATAATCCTGAGCAGTGCTGCTGGATTATGAAGGCTGTAGTAGTTGTAAGTGATTATCCATAAAAGGGTTTTACCCTTGAGCTATAAATACTGCCTGCATGCCTCCATTACTTCTTACTCACAGCAGCACTATATTTAGATGATTTCAGCAGCTGACTCTGCAAGTTTATTAAACCACAGACCTGAAAAATTGACATTCTGCATGTGCTGCATGTTAGATAAATGAGCACAATGCATGCATAGTTGTTATAGTTTTTTGTGGTTTTGAGTTTTGCTCATGGTTTTTGAAGATCAGGGGTCATGCAATCTGTCCATGCAGACATCTTAGTAATTAGATTCATACGGTAGTTTGTTCAGAAATACAAGCCTACAATTCAGCCTATTGATTTTACTATGTGTTCAATTTTCTGAGTGTGTGTTGATGTGTGTGTTTCAGGTGGACACTGCTAGTGAAGTTGAGGAACTGGATATTGATGTTTCTCAGGCGTCGTATTCAGTCAGTAAAGGAGCAGCGAAACTCCAGGTCTTCATCGCACGGTACAGGTAAACAGCATTTAACTTCATTTATTGATTTCTGCTTACGAGCTTACAGCATATGCTAAACTGCCATGGCCATCATCAGTGTCGTGGAGAAAACAACCTGTGAATGGTTCACTTGAATGACACAGTTCAAGTGAGAGAGTATCTTAATATTGATCAAATAACACAGTTTAAATGGAGGCTTGTTTTATTTTCTAATTGCAGTTACAATCCCTTTGATGGTCCTAATGAGAACCCAGAGGTCGAGTTGCCCCTCACAGCGGGGGAGTACATTTACGTCTATGGAGACATGGATGATGATGGCTTTTATGAGGGTGAGTTTATTACAATTTGTTTAATTATTTTTTACCATTTTAATACTTTATTATTCTTTAATAAAAATAAAAAAGATCATTGTTGCACTCATATGAGACAAGTATATAAAAAAAATAAATTAAAAAATTTCCAGATTTTAACTTGTAGCTTTCTTTTGTAGTACTCATTCAGTATGCAGACAGTATCTGCCTGAGATATAAAAAAATAAAAAATTTTAAGTCATTGATTTTTAATGAGTAATGGTTTTTTTGTTGTTGTTTTTTTTATAAAAGCTGATAATATATATTTTAAATCTTTTAAAAAATGTAACAAATATATATTTTAATTAATAATAAGATTTGCTTTCATAAATGCAAAAAACTAATATTTATAATATAATTTTTATTGATGCTTTTACTTTTTACTTCTTTTTTTTTGTAATGAATAATACAATTGTTTTTCATAAATGCTGAAAATATGTAATATTTATAACATATTTTATTCATATTTGTTACAGTTTTTGAAATTGTTAAATTATGAATAGTAATGAATAGTAGAAAAAAAATAATGATAAATTTCTAATGTTTATATATATATATATATATATATATATATATATATAGATGGATGGATGGATGGATGGATATAAACATATATGCTGTGTATAATTTAAATTGTGTATGTGTGTGTACGTGTGTGTGTATACTTCTCATCACACTTTTGCCCAGAAAATGTAAAAATAGAATTCAGTTCTTATTTCTAAACTTCTGAAAATCTAGTTTAAATTTCCTTCAACATTACTCCCTATACCTAACACTATTGTGTTGCACCATCTTTCTGTATCCCCCTGTAGGCGAGCTAATGGATGGCAGAAGAGGCCTCGTTCCCTCCAATTTTGTGGAGCGCGTGTCGGACGATGACTTCATGAACTCACACCCTCACCAGGCTGGCGATATGTCCCATAATTCCTTCCAGGAGAGCAGCTTCCACAGCGGCAGCGAGCGGCTGCACCAACACCACTTACGCTTCGCCCACAGCGCCTCCGAGAGGACAGAGACCTCCATGACAGCATCGGCTCCCGGTGAAAATGCCAAAGCTAACCCTGCCCCGGCCGCCCCGCTCAGTAATGGCTTAGACTTGGATCTAGAGGAGGTTGGGGTGGACACTGTGCCTTACCCCCGCAAGCTAGCACTAATCAAGCAGTTAGCCAAGAGTGTCATCATTGGCTGGGAATCTCCACTGGTCCCGGCTGGCTGGGGTTCTGTGTTTAGCTATAATGTCTACGTGGACCACGAGTTGCGACTCAATGTGCCATTTGGTACCCAAACGAAGGCCGTTCTGGAGAGGCTAGATTTGGTGCAGAAGGCATATCGGATTGCAGTGCAGTGCCTGACAGAGCGAGGCAACTCGGATCAGCTGCGTTGCAGTATGCTAGTTGGACGGGACGTGAGCGTAGCGCCGACTCAACTGCGTGTTGAACGCATAACGGCTACCTCAGCCAGTCTAACCTGGCTGCCTAGCAGCAGTAACTATGTGCACATTGTGTCTTTAAACGACGAGGAGTGTGAGCTGGTAAAGGCGGGATGCTATTCACTGTGCCTCAGCAACCTCACACCCAACATGCATTACAACGTTAAAGTGGAGGCCAGGCCACACCGCACAGCCTGGGAACTACCGCCGGAGTGCAGAGAACAGAAAACCGCAGTGACCTCTTTCACAACCCTGTCTGCAGGTGAGATGCAAATAGGGTTGAGCAATGTCTATAAATTGGCATCAGACAATGTCTACAGATAGACGATGACATACAAGTGTTTGTCAATTGACGATGGGTGGGGGGTCGGCTAGGGCTAAAAATATATCAACGATATAATGTTTCGTATCGTTCGGTATCGCTAATTGTTGACATTTTTTATAATCCTTTTAAAAAGAAAGAGCAATATATTTTTTTAACCACTGTTATGTTTGATTTACCCAATTTATTAAGACAACAAATTGTTTTTTTTGTTGTTGTTTGTTTTGTAGTCATACACAAAATAAAATGTAAACAAATATCTCCTTTCATATGTTTTATATGCAGATTAATAAGTCTGAAGGAAACTTTTGTCTTGTCTACCAAGGCCACCGTAGGGCTCAATGAGCTAAATAATGCAGTGCATTAAATTGTTTATTCAATGCAATGAAACCACAACTATCTATTTAAAAAAGTGCATAACGTCTAAATTAACATATATAAATCAAATATAAAAACTTTTGTTCTTCTGCGTCATAGTTTGAGCTGCACCCTCTACTGTACAGACATGAATTTACACTTCCTTCAGCCTTCAAGAACTTATTTTATATTAAAGCGTAAATGTAACAAAACACATTTTTCCATACAAAATAACTAAGTAATGTAATTAATTACTTTTTTAGGGAGTAACGCAGTATTGTAATGCATTACTTTTAAATGCGTTTAGTTACTTCTTAAATATGAGCAGGGCTTGATTGTTTTCAATATAAGAAGTTCTATTTATAGCAAATGTAATAGACCTTTCACACCAAAAAGTGCAATGAATAAACCTCAGGTTTCACTCCTGTACAGTAGAAGGAGAAGAGCACAGGAGAAGAAGGTTAGGTCTTCAGCAATAAAAAAAACAATGAAGCACAATTGTTAG
Organism: Carassius gibelio; assembly: GCF_023724105.1. NCBI lineage: Eukaryota > Metazoa > Chordata > Actinopteri > Cypriniformes > Cyprinidae > Carassius > Carassius gibelio. The sequence continues at coordinate 9,449,410 of NC_068400.1, forward strand.
TTGATCTAAAGTCATCTTTGCTTATTAATATGGTTGAACTGGATTACAAAGGCCAGTAGCAAAGACATTGGTTAATAAAATGGGATTAGATACATTTTTGTTAACATATTTCATTATTGAAGGTTTGTGTCATATTCTGAGTTTGCATTTTAGTTTATTTTGATGAATACTAAATCTGTTTTCAGAGTGGGATGAATTGATGCACATTATCATTTAGTCTGTAAGTGCATCACGTTGACACAGCAAACACAACGCCTCTGTACTTCCAATTTCTCCCAATATGGGGACAGGAGTCTTGGCAGTCAATAAATGGGAAAACAAAGTAACTGACGTTACTTTTTTAAAAAAGCAACTCAGATATTTTCTTATAAATTTAAAAGTAATGCATTACTTTACTAGTAACTTGAAAAAAGTAATCTGATTAAGTAACTTGCGTTACTTGTAATGCATTACCCACAACACTGCCCAACGCTGAGTAAGATTCCTTTTTGATCAAATTTTAACTTTAACTTCCTTTGATTTGACCTTTACCCTTGTCCTCCAGGTCCTCCTGATGCTCCTCTGGATGTGCAGTTGGAGCAAGGCCCATCTCCGGGAATAGCTCAGATCAGTTGGCTGCCTGTTACTATAGATGCTGCTGGGACATCCAATGGTGTACGAGTCACTGGCTACACCATCTATGCTGACAAGAAGAAGGTGAACCTAAGAATTCTTCTGAAAAGACCACTTTATATTATAATTTCTACTAGAGCTCCACAATTAATCTAAATTAAATAGCAGTCACAATTAGGCAAAAGCTGCGATTTTTTTTTTTTTTTATTATGTGCAGCTTGTCAGTTGAGCAGGTGGAGTAGTAGTAAATACTGCTCTATACGAAGGCCTGATGGTGCTCTTGCATTGAAACACCAAATATGTCCTACAGAAGAAAGGTGAAGCACCTCGTTCCAGGAATTCCCTTAAGTTTTAGCTGAATAAAACAGAAGATTGAACTGCATTCATTAATTCAACATGACTAATAAAAACACAACTACGACAATATGTGGATTATCTGAGACCTTCGTATTATAATTTTCATTATAATAAAGTATATAAATAATGCCATGCTACCTGATATAGCCTTTATCACTGCATAGAATACTATGAAAAAACACGTTGTGTGCCTTATTCTGTTTAAGAAGTCACATCATCTCATCTGGAAAGTTGTTTTATGCATGTTGATTTTTTTAAATGCATGTTATAAGCGACTCAAACTAGCTGTGTTTTCAGATGGAGCAGTATTTACTTCTAAACCAGATTATTTATGTCGACCCTGATTTTGATTTATGAATCATGCAGCTTTTATTTCTACAGTAAATGTGCATGTTTAACTCTCTCACCTTTGTCTGCAGGTATTAGAGGTGTCGTCACCCACAGCAGGCAGCGCTCTGATTGGTCCATCTCAGATCCAAACATTACAGGCGGCCCATGAGCTCACCGTGCGGACCATGTCAGCTTTTGGCGAGTCGATGGACTCATTGCCGGTGAATGTGCCCGCCAAATTGCCTGCCATCATGTCCGGTGCCTCATTGCCTCAATGCCAGTCTGTGCCAGCCACCGCCAGTGTCCTCACGGCCAGTGCCAACCCAGATCCTGCTGTCTGTGCCACATCTCTCTCATCTGCCAAATTGCCCATTCTGCCACACACTGCTACAATGGATGAACACACCATTGGTCCTGTTCGGGGAGTCTATGTCAGTGCACCGAATGCAACCACCCGTGAGGTGTCTCCATCTCCTGCTTCCTATGTAGAAGCCTGGGCAAACCCAACACCAGCTGCACCCATGCCAGCACAGGAGGCACTGTCGATATGTAGCTCATGTACTAACTCAACGGTGAGTTTAAACTAAAAATCTACTTGTCTACAGTTTTAGTCACTACTGAATGTGCAAATAATAAGTAATTAGCTTATACCATATCCTTAAAGAGCCAAAAATAAAAATGTTGTCATTGTTTACCCATGTGCAAAAGGAGATGCTTAGCATCCGTGGAATGTGCAAAATGACCCTCTGCTTAGAACCCTGAGGCATCTCTTTGTGCCATATTTAATAAAACTCAGACATGAAGGAAATTTTATTACTGAAGTGGATGTTAAATTTTGGTGTGTTCATGGTCTTCATAAAACATGTAATATAACCTTCCCATGTGAGGTTATTGTTAAGAAAACACCCAGGACTTTTCACAAAAATTTTGATCTTTGAATTTTGGCCTAAGACCAATAACCTTATGCTACAAAATGTATTTACTGCATTACCCTATCCGCATTCTTAAAATAGAATAATTTTTTCTTAAGTTGGCTGAGATTGATTGTCCATGTGTAGAGATCTGGGATGTATGGGTTCTGTTTAATATTGGAAATTGGTTGGGAATAAGTATTGTATCTGTTTGAGTAGTAATTTTTGTAAGCTAATAAAGCATCTCCATCTGCAGGTGAGTGTTACACATGCACCCATGGTCGTGCCTGTGCCTCTTGCTACACCAACATCCATGGCCATACCAGCTCCCTTGACCTCACTAGGAACTATGCCCACACCATTGTCCATGACAGTGGCAGGTCCTGTAGTTGTGCCAGCACCTGCTACCATGCCTGTGCCCATGTCTGCGGCCAAACCTGCACCTATTGTTGTACCTGCATCCGTGCCAGAGCAGTCTTGTGTGGCTCCTGCTGTGCAAAACACAAGCAGAGAGACAGACAGCCCAGGAGGCCTGCGTCCTGTTGCCTCCCTCTCCGACTTCTTGGAGGATCCACGTGCCAAACTTCACACACCACCACCACCCAGTTCCACCTGCCCCAAAGTCAACATCCCAGGAAAGGACCCTCTCGATATTCCAGATACGCACCCACTGAGACCTCCTAATCCGTCACCCTTTGAATCAGAGCCAGAGGAGGACAGGGAGAACACCAGGCTCGTATCCATAGAGGAGTTCCTGCGGCCTGTGCCTCAACCTCGAATAAAGGCCAGTTTCCAAACTAAATCTGGAGACCATGTGTGTCCCTGTGGTTTTAATCTTTTCCTACTGCACTCATTTTATTATCTTACCATTTTCCTCAGAGCTAATCTTCCTTCCTTTATATACTAACTTAATCCAGCAGAGAAACACCTTCATTATTTGAAACATTGTGTTGTCCTAGTGCAGGGTTGCCCAGTCCTGTTCCTGGAGGACCACTGTTTTACAAAGTGTAGCTCCAGCCCCAGATAAATACATTTGAACCAGCTAATCAATGTGTTTGGAATTACTAGAAACTTCCAGACAAGTGTATTGGGGCAATTGCAACTTAATTCTTCAGGAGCAGGATTGGACACCCCGTCGTAGTGTCTCAGAAAACTGTGTTGAAGTTATTGTTTTTGTGGTACATTATTAGGTCTATGCTGGTGGTCTTATGGACCCTCCCCCAGACTACCAAGGGGAGAGCAGTCGGTCTGATCTGTCTGACATACTGGAAGAAGAGGAGGAAGATCTGTACTCTGAACCAATTACTGACATCTCCAGAGGTTACAGTACAGCTCCTACGGGCAGGGTATGTACATGCACATGGATGTTGTACTGAATGTTCCTCAGGTAACCTTTCGACAAAACGTTGAGTTCTACTGCAGTGTGTCAAGAATCTTTGTATTGCACCAGATAATCACGATCACAGTGAAATGCCACAGGTTCAATATCCTGCTCAATATAATGATATATTAAACATTAAGCAGGTTCTGATTGTCTGTAATTACTAGTGAAAACTTTTAGCTATAACTCAGTTTTAGCCATACTTGTCATCTACGTTCTTCTGTTCTCATATTTCCTCTGTTGCATTCTAATTTTCTTGTTTCTTTGCTTTGTTTTGTTCAATTTTCCACTTTTGACACCAATCAAACCTTTGCCTCCTCTGTATGTTCTCGATCTTTCACCTTGCTCGTTTCCTACTCTGGTAATATCCCAATGCTCCTCCAAAACAACCCTAGTCTGAAATGTGGGAACCTGACAGCGATGAAGAAATTTTGGAGAGGATTATAAAGCTCCCCCCTCAAGCCTACCACAACAAGCAGCTCTTTAGCATCCCAGAAGTCACAGAAGAAGAAGACAACACTGAATCTGAACCCTACACTAGGCCTTCCCCGGGCCGAACAACTTCTGGCAATGGCCGCCAAAGTGGACATGATGGTCGTCGACATTCCCCCAATCATCACAATCAGGGACATAAAATGGAATCTGATTCCCCCGTAGTAAGGTACAAAGGGAATGTGCCAGTCAGGACTAGACCCAGAGTGCACTACGCTGACAAGGTGGACACCATCAACTATCTGGATGAGGAGGAGGTGGAGTTGGACTCTGACAGTAGTCTGTACGCTGGGCCTAGTTCTGTTAATGTGGCTGCACGTTGTACACCGCACAAAGGTCATGGCGACCAACTCAGGAGAGAGGCCTTGCTCCGTAGCCAGATGACTTCAGGAAAAGGGCATGGACCGCATTTACTTAGCAAGACCATTCACCGTGTGAAGTCACCCACTGGACCCTCAACAGAGATTGACGTAGAGTATGGAACCGATAACGACGAGGAGCCTCAGCTGTTTGATCCTGGAGAAGTGGTGTTAGAACAAATGAGCTCGGAGTGGTGGGTTGAAGGCGGTAACAATGAGTACCACCACTTGCCCCTGACATGCAGACCCCAGCCAGAGCTGCCCCAAAGCAGCCGCTCATGGGTGGGTTGTCATCTGTCCATCTGTCTCCTGTTCTACCACAGCCATCGATCCCTTGAGAAGCTCTCTTTGAGAACCTGTCCATCCCTTTAGGAGATGGCTGAAACCTTTTGTGTCCTAAAAGCAAAAATGACCAAGTTTGCACCCAAATCAACTGCTATACTTATCGGTTCACTGTAGCTTAATTTGTCCTACTTGTTTTATCATAGTTGAAAGGTTTAGAACTAGGGGGTCTCAACTCTGGCCCTAAATGTCCACTTTCCTGTAGAGTTTAGCTCCAACACTGTTCAAACTCACTTGCCTGTAACCTTAAAGACCTCACCTAATAAGTGGTTCAAGTGTGTTTGATTAATGTTGGAACTAAAATCTACAGAAAAGAGGACCTTAAGGGTCAGAGTCAAGAACCCCTGGCTTAATGTGTATTGTTGGAATTAATGATGATTGTCTTAAGGAACTGAGCAATTCAGGTTACAGTTTTTATTACTTAGTTATTCCCACCTCTGCATGGAGCTAACATTTAAAATGCATTTATTTACCACATACAGTGGCTACTCTGTCATATGGGATTCCACCAAGTGCTCAATGACTCTCTAACTCTAACTTTACTGTGGAAACAAAAGGTTTAAGCCTGTACATCTCGCTTCTTGTGTACCCTACACCCTTTCTCTCAGTCTCTAGTCAAGGCATCTTCGTATTTGTAGTTGCATAGCTGCCAGCACTGCTCTATGCATTTGTCCTACATCTTATTCTTCCCAGTGTTGAACATTGATGTTCTAAGACTCTGGCTGTACATTCTTGCTCAATAAATTTTCTAGCTCTTTTGCATCTCCTTTCCTTGACACAAATGGGATGCTTCTTGACCCATGTATTGTCAAGGTTGTCCAGAGACTGCTTGAGCAGTAGAGACTGGACCACACTGAAGTGCTGTATGAAACTGTATGTTGTGCTTGCACAGGGATCTCCTCTGTTCCCATAATTGCACTGTTGCAAAGAACAACCCCAAGTGCTGCTTATGTTGATCTGGAATCAGACGTCGCTTGAGCAGTGGCTTTTTTGACTTGTGTGTGTGTGTTTCAGGGCTCCAGGCTAATTGCTAATTCAGTACAAAAGAGCTTGCAACAGTGATTTCAAATCTATTTGCATTTAGCCTAAGATACCAGAACGTCATGTGCATATACCCTAGGAAGGTGCACAAACACAGATATTAATGTCTGGCCAATGCAATCGCAGTTGATTGTACATAGAAGCTCTTGAATATAGTTATTAGGTAGCAAGCTAAGCAAAATAAACTGCACACAGGAACATTGTGTGCAGGAAATTTTCCAAATGCTAGCTTGGCAATTTATCTAAAGGGTTAGTTCACCCAAAAAGTAAAATTTGTCCATGTTCTACACACTCGAAGCATCCTAGGTGTATGTGACTTTCTTATTTCAAAATAATCCAATCTAAAAAAAAAATCCTTGCTCTTCCAGGACTTTCGATGGGGTAATTGGGTGTTTGTTGTCAACAGTTCAGATGACATCAAATAAAGTGTACACATCTGTAATATAACGTCCCTCACACGGCTCCTGGGGGTCAATAAAGGCCCTCTGTAGCTAATCCATTCATTTTTATAAGATAAATATCCAGATTACAATTGGATATTGTAACTTTGTCAATTGTCAATTACAACATTACAATTACAAATACAACATCTCCTGACTGTGGGACGCAGAGATTTTATTTTTATTTTTTTTACTACGATTGGATTATTCTGAAAGAAGAAAGTCACATACACCTAGGATGCTTCAAGGGTGAGTAGAAAATGGACAAATTTTCATTCTTGGGTGAACCTACCCTTTAATATAGACTGTTCTGATTCTGTAATGAACGTTCTTCAAAATGTTTTAACAGAAGCAAGTGGCTCCTAAGCGATTGGTCTAGTCTGGGGCCCCTAGTGTCCATTAGTGGTATTACATGCAGATTGTGTGATGTTACAGTTGTACATTAACATGTTAAATTAGGGAACACTATTCACTATTAATTTGTTGCTTATTAGCCTGCATTTTACTTACATATTCGCTGTTTATTACTATTTATAAAATACATATTAATGCCTTATTTTGCATGGCAATATTCTAGTTCCCTTAATCCTAAACATACCTACTAGAAACAACTACCTTGCTTACTATCCGTAAGCAGCGAATTAGACGTTTTCTGAGGGAAAACTCTTTAGTTAATAGTGAATACATGTTCACTAATCTGAAGTGTTTGCCATGATGCTGTTTCGCACGTGACATTATCTAACTGTTTGTTTCTCTCAATCCAGGAGGCAGGTGTAAGAGAAGCATCGGTGGGAGATCCAGGTGCAATGTGGTGCGATGTCACTCCAAAATCGCCACGGCCTGAAATTAGACTACATAGAGGTGAGAATCTCTCACTTCCTTCTCTCTCTCTCAATGTGAACAGTGTTTAGCTCTTATTTAGATCACATCCTTTTCTCTTTTTTTCGTTTATCCATTTGAGAGTCCTGTCCACCCACTGAACTTTAAACTGCGCTTAACTCTTCTTCTGCAAACTTAGTTTCAGCCAAAGCAACACATGTATCTAGCCTAGTCTAACTGCTTTTTCTTAAAGTTAGTTATATAATAAAACCAGTGACACAATGTATTAAAGTTTGGCATGTAATATATTCAGAACTAGCTTGTTGAGGAGTGCTGTTACTTTTCTAAGTGATCAGACATGTAATTTATTTAACTGAAAGCCCATTTGCATTTATGGACAGTCAAGTAATTTTTAATCGTTTTTGTCTTTGAGGACAAGATGGTTTTTCGAAAGGTAGCCCCTTTTTCTGTATATTTGCACTCAAATAATGTCCTCCTTTCTTTGCTCTGCCCTTGATTGTTGCTACAGATGGTCTTGATCCTCACTAATGAGATTAGCATATCTCACTGCTGGAGCTTAACACAAAAATGACAGACACCTGTTAGCACCACTGATTATACACCTCTGTTTTACACTATAGTCCTCATCCAATCCATCTAGAAACAGGAATTGCTTTCAGACTGCAGTGTACAGCAGAGTTATCATTCATGCACGTCCAATAAATAGCACAGGAAAATTATGGATGGTGTTTTGGAGCATTTGTGTTTGCTTTCCATTTATTTACACATGTAACTTCATCTGTGCAGTTGCATTGACTTATTTAGTAGACACTTTTTTCCATTTCTGGCTTACAGTGATGCATTTTTATCAGTTCATATAGTAATTGATTGTCCAGCACAGCTGCTTAATTGTGAGACATGGTGATTTTTAACACATTATGGGAAATATTAGCATGACCAATCAACGCTGAGAACCAGAGGTGGGTTGGTTTTATGAAATATAATATTGATTTGTTTGATTTGTTTATATTGTTTGGTTTTACATGTGTGTGTGTGTTTGTCTCTTCCTGTCATTCCCGCTCTGTACAAATGAATCGTGAGCGCACGTTTCTGTAGCCACTCACGGCGGCTTAGGATCAGGAGGTTTTAGTTTGATTACCTCACTTTAGGACACGCCTGGGCCGCACCATTATGCTTTTCAGGCGGGGGAGACCTCAAACATTAGTTTACTGATTGTAACATTTCACATTCGTCATGGAACGTTGCATTGAATGTAACTTAACTTTACACAATTCCACCTTCAGCTTTTCAAAATGTGATACAGGTAGGGCTGTGAATCTTTGGCAAGGCAGCGATTCGATTCGATTACGATTCATAGGATTTCGATTTGATTCAAGAACGATTTTTGCAAATTTAGAACGATTCAAATTGATTCGATTCACAATTAAATTTGATTCGATTCAATTATAACGATTCGATTCTGCATTCTTTAAGTGCATTCACAGGATTATTTAAATGCTTCTACTAAACTCTTTAAATGCTTAGTCAGGGGGCAAATTACAGTAGCATTTATGTTTAGAGAACCATAGGTTAGAAACCATAGGTTAAATGCTAGTTTAATGATGCGACATGGCATACGTACAAATGTATGAAAGCAAAGTTTTAAAAAAAGAGCTTAAAGCGTATTATGTATAAGTTAACATTTTGTCACACCAGGGGCGTAACCATAATTTCAGAAGTGACAGAAATGTCAAATACAATCATTTTATGTATGTAGCCTATATAATAATAATAATTATTATTATTATTATTATTATTTATTTATTTATTTTATTTTTTTTTATTTTATTTTTTTACAAGGAATTATCTTCTTTTTTAATTAGTTTTAATTAGCTGTAATAAATCAAATACACTGCTGGACAATAATCAATCATTTGTAATCAATATTTTTTTCCTAATGGCAATTTTATGATTGTTTTATATACTAGGCTACATTTAATTAGCAATTTTTTTTTAATTTTCTGCACAGAATAAGGTAGAAAATATACTTTATAGTTTATGTACTGTAATAAATGTCAATTAGCACTGCATCATTCATAAATTGTTTGTGGGTTTTTTTTTTTAGTTTCATCAGTTCATTCTGCTTTTATTCAGTTTAGCTGCAGATATAGCCTGGCACGTCTCTCTTTCAGTGTGAAAACGTCTTCATCTCTATTTAACTTTTCCTCTCCATCAGCGAATGATTCTGAGAGAAAACGCGCCAGATGTCTGTTTGCTAATGAGACAAATGCTACTTTCGTGCATCTGATTATCAGATAAATCCCGCGCTCTTATTTCAAGGTCGTTGTTAATGCTGTGGTTAATTGTAAAAGTTTCCTTCGTATATTCGGTTCATCCACATTGTTTAAAAACATTTATCATTCAATGGATCTGCGCGTATGATTTAGACACTTACATTACCGCTCCGTCCATGCAATAAATACAGCTGTCGACGGCTCCGGTAACTCCGTCGGTAAGATGCAGAGAGCCACTGACAAACTACAGAAAATTAAAACTACTTCACGTTAGCATTACTGGCCACAGAGACGAACGGAGCGCAATCCTGTGACTGTCTCAGGCGGTAAACAGTGGAGCGCGTGAAGGATAGATAAGAAGCACGATTCACGAACACTCTTCAATGTCTCCATTAATTCGTGTGTGTAGTAATTTAAATTTTTGAAAGCATTGAATCGCTATAGAAATCGCGATTCATTCGAATCTTAGCATTTTGAATCGATTACTATCCAAGATCGGTTTCAAGATCGATGCATATGAATCGACAGGGTTTGTAATCGATGCATCGAGAAAACGAGTGAATCGTTACACCCCTAGATACAGGCATGACATTTCCAGATTACCCACCAATGTGTAAATCTCATAATATATCCTGTGAAATAATTTTGCGTTTGCTCTTTGGTGTTGCAGAGCCCAGAGCATCTGGAGAAAATGAGGTGAGAGTCTTCGTTGCCCTCTTCCCATATGATCCTGCAGTCATGTCCCCCAATCCTGATGCTGCTGAAGAAGAGCTTCCCTTTAAAGAAGGACAGATTATCAAGGTATGACTCTTAACCCTATAAATAGCAACATATATAATAATAGTAGACATGGAACAGTTTAAATTAAGTTTGCATATACTGTATGTTTTGAGACATATTAGATACATTGCTTTTAAATACCTTCAATACCACGACTTAGGTGCCCTTGAGCAAGGCATCGAACCCCCAACTGCTCCCCGGGCGCCGCAGCATAAATGGCTGCCCACTGCTCTGGGTGTGTGTTCACAGTGTGTGTGTGTGTGTTCACTGCTCTGTGTGTGTGCATTTCGGATGGGTTAAATGCAGAGCAAAAATTCTGAGTATGGGTCACCATACTTGGCTGAATGTCACTTCACTTTATGGCTCATATAGTCCGATAGTCTGAGGACAAACAGTGTGATATTCTGATGCATCTATTGTAACTCAATGAGATTTTTATACTGTAACAGTATAGTGGATATTTGCATAAAATGATATAGATATCAGTCATCACTCTGTTATATTAAGATGAGATTTAAATGATCCAAACATATAATACAATGATGATTGTGAGATGTTCTACAAAAGCCTGAGGATCAGATTTGATAGATTTTAACGTGGATTAAGAAAATGAAAATAATCAAATAAATCTAAGATGCAACAGTCCAGTAGGTCTTCATCTTGAAATATTACTAATAATATAAAAGTTATGGAGTAATGCCCACAAAACCTTATTGCTCTCATTATAGATGTCAAAAAATATCTCTTTGCTCTTTCTCAGTTCCTGTAGAAAGTTGATTGCAGTGTTTGTTTTCTGCAGGTTTATGGGGACAAGGATGCGGATGGTTTCTTCCGGGGCGAGGCGGGTGGCCGTCGTGGCTATGTGCCGTGTAACATGGTTTCAGAGATCCAGGTTGATGATGAGGAGACCAGAGACCAGCTCCTGAAGCAGGGCTTCCTCTCCACAGAGACCTCATTGGAAAAGATAGGTGCGTTCATCAGCGCATGCATCAGACTCACACATCTACACCTCAATGTCAGCTTTCACACCAACAACAGATGCCATGTTTGACAAAATATTTGTGTGTGGAGATCTTATTTGATTCCTGCTAGCATTAAACTCTATATAGATCAGCTGTAATCATTACAACTCATTAGCATAATGTCACTGATGGCTTCACACCAGGATCTTAAAGTGCTGTCATTTTAGCATAGCTGGAATCACTTGCAGACGCGAGATTTAAAATAGGCTTCAAGCTAACGACTGTGAGGACCTTAAAGGATCTTGAAGTGATGGTGGTGATATGTGGTGCTTTATTATGCAATCTATTAAGATACATGTAGTAGTCTTTATCTCATTTAAGGGCGAGATGCTAAATGTAATACCATTGCTTTTTGAGATTTTGGCTCCATAACATGACTTCTTTCAGACTTGTGGAAAGAAAGAATCCTAAATACACTTTCAAGTGTTTATTACACTTCATCTATTTCATCTTTATAGGCTTTTTTGTTTTTTTCTCCACTTGAGCAGCACATGCATACACCAAACTTTGGTTTTATTCTTATCAATCTAAGATATTTACAGGGGATTTGTTAAAACATTATTCACCTGATTTATATAAAATGAGATCTTTTTCTCCAAACATGGTGACAATGTATGTTTTTCTGGCAGAGTGATAAAAAGAGATATCAGGAATCTCCTCTGTTAAGAACGTACAAATGTCAGCAAAATGTGGCAAGAATTCGGAATTCAGATTCCTGTTCTGTTCTTTTTCCGTGTTGTTTATATCTCACAAGATTTTTTAGCGAATTGCAATTTTATCTCACCATTCTGTTTATATTTTGCATTTGCATTTTGCATCTTTTATTTTCTTGCCACTGCGAGATAATATCTCATGATTCATGATTGTTTTTTTTCAGCATTATGAAAGAAAAGTCTAAATTGTGACAGAAAAAGTCACAAATACTTTTTTATTTTTTTAACCCATGGCAGAAACAAGCTTTGACTGGTTTATGTTTCCCAGTCTATGTTTCATTCCAGATCTCAAAGCTTTGCCGGTTTTAAATTAGTGCCAAAGTGCTGTTGTTGTGCTGTGTGTGTTTTTGTGGTCACTGTAAGCAGTTCAAAGAGCGACAGAGGATCTTGTTTCCCAGAATGCTTTGCTGCAGTGGTGGATCAGTTCTTTCTTTCTCACTGCTGTTCCTCATTGCTGATGCTTATTCTTATTCTTGTTTTCAGCTTGATGCTTGTTTTGTGAGGTTTTGCTTTTCTTTTGGCTTCTCATTCATTCTTGTCTGCTACTTGTCTTTTTTTCCCCCCTCGTATCCTGTTTAAATTTCATAAAGACGCCCGCTCACATGCACAGCTTCCACGCCGCCCCGCTGCACCGCCGAAACCTAGACGCTCCAAGAAAGGTGTGTGTCAGCGCTCGCTGTCTCCTCCTGCTCTCTGAGATTTGGTTTGCTGAACTCACTCCCATCAGCTTTCTGCTTCTGCTTCAGGAACTCTGACCAAAGGGGGAGACCAACATTAGATGTTCTTCGTCTCTCTGGTTTAGTTTTCAACCACAGTCAGCATCAAATTTAAATTAACCTTTTTTTACCAAATAAATGTTCCTGGTCTTATTGTGCATGATTCATTGATTTATTCATTAAAGAATCCTGAAAAAAAATTATCACAGGTTCAAAAAAATATTAAGCAGCACTTTCCAGTTTCCAGCACTGATAATAAATCATCATATCAGAATGATTTCTGAAGATCATGTGACACTGAAGACTGGAGGAATGATGCTGAAATAATTCAGCTTTGCATCACAGGAATAAATAACAGTTGAATGTATTTTAAAATATAAAAACGTTATTTTACATCATAATGATATTTCGAAATATACGTTTTTCCCTGTGTTTTTGGTCAAATAAATGCAGCCTTGATGAGCAGAAGAAACTCTTGTAAAAAACATAAAACATAGTTCTGATCCCAAACTTTTGAGCGGTAGTGTGTAGAAACATGTTTTTGTATTAAGTGAGAGTGCCGCAGATGCTGTCAAACTTAAACCTGGAATGATTTCTTTAGATAAGTGTTTTCTAATGTTTGGGCTCACAGCCCCCTTTGGTCAACTCACCATCAGTGTGTGTGTTTGTGTGTGTGTGTGTGTGTGTGGCTCATAACCACTTCACTCATATTCTCAAAGCGATGTGGCTCATTTTGTTTAGTTCAAGTTTTCTTTTTCCCCGTGAGCCCGAGTGTCAATCAAGGTCAGGCAGCCAATCAGATTGTGTCTAACCCTTCCCTCCCCGCCCACTTCTGTCCTTTCCAGTGGAGTCGGCTGCGGTGTTAGACGACACGTCCGCTATGGACTCCTCCAGTCAAGGTTTGAGCTCCTCCTGTCCTGTCCTGCGGTTCTCTCTCATGTTTTCTAGCCTCATGTGACTGACAGTGTAACTGCATGCTGATGTACTGATGCAGCGCATGGAGACCTGCATCCACTCGCCCTCATCTCTGAACTAACCACTAATGATCTTTCAGTCTCTCATTGGACAGCTGAGCTCATGTCTTCTGTGATTTGCTTCACTCTGCATGTGATTTCTGTGTGTTTCTCTTGAAGAGTGTTCAGTGTTTATCATGCATGATTTTTTTTTTAACACAAATGCAGAAAGAGTTGTACATAATTAACATGCATTCTTGATAGAGATAGACTGAGCCTGATCGACTGAGTTTCATTCTCTGACACTACTTCTGTTACTGTACACACATCAACCTTTTAATCAGCTGTTTAATTAACTTCCTCGGCTAAACCGTTTTCAAACTATTCCTCTGCCATGACACTTGTTGAACTGAAACTGATAACCGTTATGAATAATGATCTAACATTATACAATAATGCAGAAATTAAGCTTACACATCCTGAAGTTTAATGTTCATAAGCGTGCATAGGGTGTATCTGTCTTACAGTTATAATGTGAGATATTAATTCAGTTTAAAACAGCTGTTTTCTGTGTTCTTTATATTGTCAAATTAATCACTTTGATGCAAGTTTATGACTATCAAATTCTACTTTCTTTTAAAAAAGGGCATTTTTGCAGATTGTTTTTCTAACCTTATAGTTCACAGCAAACAAATCAATTAATTGAAACACGCAAGTTCATAAAATCTGCAAATATTAACATGGTTGTAAATAATGCATAAAATGCTAGAATACATCTGAAGTAGTTTTTACTGTCAACCATCACAGTAGATTATGATATAATTGTAATTTCATGTTTTGAGGTTGTTTCCTTCATATTCAAGCTCAAATCATCACTCGATAAACCTATAATAGAGACTTAACAAATATATAAAATTTTCCATTTCAGATACGTATGTATTTTCTGCCATTTCTGTCCCTTTCTGTGTCATTTTCACCCACTGCATCTTTAAAGATGCTCGTTGTGTTTGACTTGCAGACCTCAGTCGCTCGGCGGGTCCGATGGGGAGCTCCAGACCTCGCAGGATGGTGGCCATCTTTGACTACGACCCGAGAGAGAGCTCTCCCAATGCAGACATAGAGGTGACATTATTACTGTGAGAAAAAAACTCCTTATGCTAGCAAACGGTCTAAAGCATGAGATTTTAATACACTGTTTGTCCAGGCTGAACTGACCTTCAGCGCAGGCGACGTTATCTATGTGTTCGGTGACATGGACGATGACGGCTTCTACTATGTGAGTTTCTTTCGTACCCGTTTCTCTCTCTGTCTGTTAGTGTCATCATAATAAATAGGAGTTCTGTGCAATGACACATTTGTGGCCATGCTACCTTTGAACTTATTTCCAAAGTGAATAATAAAAGTTGCTAATTACTTAATAACAGTATCTGAATTAGTTTTTTGCATTTTATTTGTTTTTTGTAAATATTGTAATAGTCTGTTTGCATAATAAAAAAATCACACAGGAAAAAAATAAATAAAAAAAATAACAGTATTTCGATGCTGTAGAGATCTGAGCAGATCTGTCAGAGCCAATGTTGGGGGCAATGCATTACAAGTAACGTAATCAGATTACATTTTCTCAAAAGTAACATATTATAGGTAATATGCCTATGCATTCCTATGCCTTTAATATTCCTAATATTCCTATGCCTTTGGCAAAATATGGAATTTGATTTAAGTAATTTCCAGGTCTGGAGGAGTATGGAAAAATATGAGCTTTTCTATTATTAAATATTTTTTTAATAATAGAAAATCAAGAATTTAATAAAAAATAAGTTTATTATAAAATAATTGTTTTCATGTTAGCTGTTTAATGATTGTCAAACACGACTGAATTAATTCAAGGTGCACTTTTAATTATGCAAAATGGTTTGGGCTTCTTCGAATGATATTTGTAGCACCGTATAACGGTCTTGAGGACCTTTGCAAAAATAAAAAATATACAGATGTTTATGTGTGCACAAGAAACCAAGAAACTTAGCGTATAGGACAATGCACACTGAGCCACCTATTGTGACATCAGAGGATGTGCTAATTCGGACATATTAGAGGTACAACTATAAGGAAAGCCACATTTTGAGCAAGTAGATCTCTATTAATTCAAGTGCATCCATGCTTTCACTTTATTTATAGTAAGATGGTAGTGATGCACAAAAAAATAGGTTAAATAAAACTAGAAATTGTAATGTGTAAGCATGCAAAAAATTCCCATGCACATGTGAATAGTTTGCAAAGGCACAAAAAGTTTATTGTGTGGATGCAAAAGACACTTAGAGAAAATCACTGTAAAAAACCCTGAAAAAATTAAAATATTGACAGATGACTTTGTATATACGATGAGTCCAACGATTAATCGCGTTTAATTGCATCTAAAAATAAAAGTTTTTGTTTACATATGTGTGTGCTTTTTGTATTTATTATTTATATATATAAAGACACATATGTTTTGAAAATATTTACATGTATTTATGTGTATATATTCCTATAAATGCTATCATATAAATATATTCAATATATAAACATGAAATGGTTTTCTTAAATATATACATGCATGTGTTTGTATTTATATAAACATAATCAATATACACAGTACACACACACACACATATTATGCAAACAAAAACTTTTACTTTAGATTAATCGCGATTAGTCGTTTGACAGCACTAATATTTACCAAATATAAAACTGAAAAAAGTGATATGGACCATTTATGTTAAATATAGTCTGAAAATCTACGGAGAGGTTTTGGAAATTTGAGTCTGGAAAAGTGTGGAATTTTTTAAAATGGAAAATATATACTTACCTAATGTTGTCATTCCAAACCCATTATTATTATATTATATTTTTCATAAAATTTTTCTTGTTTATTTTTGAAAAAGACTGAAAAAAGACGAGTTTTAAAGCTGTTGTTATCGAAGCAATTGTTTGTAAATGTAGGGCAAATGCACATATGTGGATCAGGGGAATAAAAATATATCCCAGAACCTCTCAGTTTGTGTACTTCTGTATTTCGAAACCCTGTGCACCGTCATGAATGACTGAGTAAAGCAGCAGTGCATGATGGGTATGTGTTGTTTTCAGGGGGATCTCAATGGACACAAAGGCCTCGTACCATCCAACTTCCTGCAAGCTTTTCCAGAGACAGAAGAAGATGCAGCACGGACGGAGAACACGGTGACGGAGAGCCGCAGGGATTCACAGGTGTGTGTGTGTGTGTGTGTGTGTGTGTGTGTGTGTGTGTTTATTGCATGCATCAATGTTGATCATTGCATGCGTTTTCCATTCTGCTCTGTCCATCACAGATGAACAGCATTAGTTTGTCCAGCTGTCTTTTGTTCTGCATGTCGTCTTATATGTGTTTGTTTTTATTTTTGCATGCTTTTCAGAAGCACAGGAGAGGTGTTCACTTTAAACAGTGACCGTAAGTGTTTCATAGACCTGCAGCAAACCTTCTCTGGCATCTCTAGATAAAATGACTGAAGATCAGTCTGAAGATCAATTATATAAAAACTATAGAAGTACTGGAAAGTTTTAGAGATTCAATCATTTTGAATCCAAAATGCTTGCACCCCAAAAATGTTTATTTAAAGAGATAGTTCACCCTTGAAAAATTTTGTTTTGTTTTTGTCAGGGTTAGGAACCAGTGTTATTTTTGTATTATATATTTTCTATTAATATTTTGAATTACCCTTTATTTTCATATTTTTCAGGTTTCATTGTATTTTATAGTTTTAGTTCTAATAATTTTACATGCTTCTGTCATTTTTATTTTTTATCATCATTACTACTATTTTTATAATTTCCTAGGATTCATTTATTATTTCAGTTGTAACTTTTGTATTCATTTTTATTTATTACCAGTCTGTCCTTTTAGCGCTTTAACATGATTTGTATTTTTAGGTGAACTGTCCCTTTAAACTCATGGTGTAAGCCATGCTTCATGAATTTGTTTTGTAATTTAAGATGAAGCATTTTATGATCATAAAGTCAGATGTGTGTCATATGCTCAGACTCGGGACTGCTGCTCGATTTTTTCTTCTGCTACTTTGTATTCCCATTTCGTACATACAGTATTAAATCATTTTAGTCTTTTTATTTTATACAACTATTATACAATTGGTTGAACGTTAACTGGACTTTTTTAAATAACAGCTTTAGAATTGTTGCCTGTCTACCTTCATCTTTCCTCTGTTTTTCTCCCAGGGGAGTCAGACAGAATCGTCTGAGCATCTTGATCCTCTGAGCTCCTCTCATCCAGGACTAAACCCTGAGCCGGACTCAGATCAGAAACCGTCCCTGAGCTCGTCTTCACCCGTGACCCCTCTGGTCCCCGACACCTCCCTGCCTCAGAAGAAGAAGAACGGGTTCTTCTCCAAGGGAAGGAAGCTTTTCAGAAAGCTGGGCTCCAGCAAGAAAGAATAACTGTGAGCCTGAAGATCTGCAGATTGCACTTTTTCTTGTGTGTCGTGTCAGTCAATCCAATAGAATCTTTCTCATTCTGTGATTTTTGCCATAATGATGCAGATTTACCAGCGCTTTCGTCTGTCCGACTGTTTCTTCTTTTCAAAAAAAGCAAATAATCGCAATACTTGTGCAAATAGGGAAAGGGTCTGAACCCATTAAAGCTGTGACTAGAGCTCATGCCTGTTTAAAAGCGATCAAATACTCATTTAAAGAGTAAAAAGATAGCAAAATATTCTAAATAAATGCTCCGCTATAATATAACCGCATCTAGACATGAATCTGCTAGTGTCTCAAACATCATCCTCTGAAAGGCAGAGCACACTTAGAAGACGGATGTTGAATTCTGGAAAATAAAGCGTGAAAATAAAGGGACAAAATCATTTTTTGCACTACATGTAGGGTCCAAGACTGCAGAGCTGTGTTCCTTCACCTGGTGTTATCCAGTTAAAGCTAGAATAATACACCAACTCAAATCATTACACATTCATTCATTCGTTTATGCTGGAGAACATCTGAATGATCGCCGACTGAACGAAAGCTTTCTTATTGTCTATATCACAATATTTCTGGATTATCTGATTAGTAATGTTGTTGTATTGTACTGAAAATAGGGTTTTGTTATATTCTACACACTCCTGTGTGGAAGCCCGTTTCTGCCGCTGAATTAAAATTAAAAAACTTTAGTTTAGAGTTTACATTTTACAGTTCTGACTTTTTTAACTCAGAATTTTCCAAGATATAAACTTGCAATTTTTAGGTATTAAGTCAGAATTGCAGTATGTCAATTAGAAATTGCAAGAAATAAAGTCACAATTTTTTTTTTTAAGCAATTCTGACTTTTTCCCTTGTAATTGTATGTTTATCTCGCAGTTCTGAAATTCAGTCTTTATTTACCAAACTCACGACTGCGACTTTACGTCACACAATTCTGACTGTATTTCCCAGAAATGTGAGATATAGTCTGAATTACAAATTTATATCACGCATTTCTGAATTGTGAGATGAAAAAGTTGTGATTATTTATTTATTCATTTATTTGTGTGTGTGTTGCAGAAAGGGGCTTCCATACCTCTGTGCTCATTTAGGCAATCGATTGCATTCTTATGCATTTTTTTTTTCATGTAATTGAAGATTATGCTTGCATTTGCTCAAAAAAAAAACCAGCAACAATACATATTTACTATCATTTCCAACTTTTTGATTAAAGTCGTTTGCATGCTAAACATCACATTGAACCGGAAAATGTTGATCGTTCTTTGTAAATGTAATATTGTGCATCTGATGATGCACTGAAGCTTTTATTGTTCGTAATGAACTTTGCATTTAATTCTGCTTCACCTTTTCTCAAACTCGCCGACCTGGATCTCACTTTACAATAGTGACATTAATAATTCACGAAACAGAGAAACATTGGCTTCTTTCAGCATGAGCTCTGTCTTCACTCTTCTTGCTTAGTTCCTGATTTCTTTTCCTCCGTTTTAGGAGCGTCGTAATACAGACACAGCATGTGAGCGTAACGCCACAAACCCTTCAACTTCACGTTTGTTTTTCTAGCGCCATCTGCTGGTTCTTGCTAACATGAAATCATTTCTCAGGTCGAAGCGCTCATCAGTTTCGCGTCTTAAGTCAGCTCTTGCTCTTCTCAGGCAAGACTGTCCAAACCACACGATCTTGCCAAAGCTTGAGGTGCTCTGCACGTCACCACAGCGACCAATCACAGAACGCCAGGCATTTACAGGGGCGGAGCTAGAACCCAAAAGCCCTCACAGACAGGAAGTAGGTGAAAGTTTTGACCGTTTCTCAAACTGGCAGAACAGAATATACAAAGAAAATTGTGCTTTAGCATTATTGCAGATTGTGTGTGCCATCAAACAAACACCCTTGATCATTTTTTGGGTCGTGATGCGCTGTACAGCCCCTTAATATCAACTAGTCAGGTGATTTTCCCCTCGCTGCACAATATAATCCAGACGCATGATGCGATTCCTGCCTCGGTGAAGCTGATGAACACACAGGCCACAGATCGTACCATCATAACTTCATATCCTAGGCCATAATACTAAAAAACTAGCCTTATAAGACCTTGTTTAGTCTTAACTTCAAGTTTACCACAGCTGTGTTTGTAATGACTGCATGCATGATGGGTTTCCATCTATACTCGGCCTTATTTATTCTATTTATGTGTCGTAATAGTTGCACGTAGCTTTGTTTGGCCGTGCGCGGCATTGAGCTCGCTGTATTTTTGTGATTTGAGGGATGATGTTTTCATACAGCCAGAACGAGACTCTATTCATGTGTCTGTCCTGAACGATGTTTTTTCTACATTTTTGTAATGCATTTTTTGGAAACTCATCTGTAAATACGGCTTCTTTTGGTAAAGTATTTTTCGGGTTTCTCTTGTGCATGCTGTTTTTGGATAGTGACACAGGCTTCTTGCTTTGTGGGGAAAGTCATTGAAGTGAATGACAAGACTTGTTGCAATATGTACTTTTTACAGAAATAAAGTATATTTTCACATAAAATGAGTTTCTGTTGTGATGGAGTATCATTCAGATTTTAGCATATTGTTATATATTTTAGTATATTATTATAAATATTATATGAATTAATTTTTGAGTCATTTTTTATATTTCATTTTTAATTTCAGTTAAAATATTTCTTTTTTTGTGGTTTTGGGGAATTTTTATGTATGGATTTTTAGTATTTATCAGTTGTAGTTTTAGTTGTGAATGAAACAAAAACTAAAATAATTAGTAAAAAAGTATATATTTTTATTTTATTTTCAGCTAGCATTTATTTTGTTTCAAGAAACACATGCCTTTGTGTTAAAAAAAACTTGTAATTTTATTTCAGGTTACAAAATTATTTTCATTCTAGTTTCAGTTTTCATTACCAATAATGAGCCTGATGCAAACACAAATCTGTTTTATTTGTTTCCATTTTATTGAAGTTGACATGCATCATACAAGACATTTTCAATGATTTTACAGCAACAGCAATTAGAGAAACCTGGCTTTAGTTTCTGCAAGCATGCGGCCGTCTCACGTGGACGAGCATTGACACTATGAGACGTGCACGGCTTTACGAAACCAAGCCAGTTCCTCTTTTCTCTCTTTCCTGTCGTTCTGTGTCGAGCGTTGTGAAGTTTCCCAGCAGCAAACAGTACACTCATCCATAAAGTAGGAAACACTACACTGTGGCGAGGGGTTTAGTAGTGCTTTCTACTTTATGGATGACTGCACTGTACATCCCAATGTCCAGGTGTCTCGGTGTCCTCTGGAGAAATGCTGGCGATCTCAAACTCCTCCTTCACATAAACACACACACATTTCCACTTCTGCACAACTCGTGAACCGCACCCAAACTCTACACAAACTCTTCAAACTCTTAATGTTTGAGGAAATCGAGTTTGACTGATTGCTATTTGAACATACGACATGCAAAACTTTTATTAGGTGCATTGTGCATGACAAATATACTGCAACATGCATTTTGTTGAATTGTGCTTAAGTTTATACAGCAATTTTAGAAAACAAGTTGATTAAAATACTAATTTTATGAAAGAATAATGCGTCATTGGCAAATGCTAGCGGTGGCGACACAAACGTATTCCTCACTTCAGACGGCAGCCATTTTTCTCAACATGAGTAAGCTTTTTCTTTCAAAAGAAGTTGAGCATTTTATTACAGATAATTATTTTTAAAATGCTCACCTTTTTTGTTTTTGCTGTCGTTTTGTGTTGGAAATAAAGAAACTACAATAATTGAAAATTTAGATTTCTTACGCACTTTTAGCAACTTTTGTTGACCAGGAACTGATGCAAATACATTACTTATAAAAACCTTTCTTCATATTTTCAATAAAAAAATAATAGTGAAATACAACTGACGATCTACTGAATTCCAAAAATTGATCTGAATTATTATTATTTATTTTTTTTGTGCACATGCATCCGAGAGAGTCCGACATAATGCTTTGCTCACAAATGTTACCGTGAAAAACGTACAAATATTTATGCAGAACATTAATACATAAAGTCGTATATCGTTATGTGCATTGATAACGGAAAAAAAAGTAAAAATACACAAAATAAATCGCTTCCTGTTTCCTGCGCATCCCAGTATAACGATAACCATACGTTACCCATCAGAACTTGTATTATATGGCTCGATTCAACCATACCTCTGTAGATCAAGACCAGTAGTGCCATATTTGCCTCTTTCGTCTTCTCCAGCGGTGTTAGCAGAGTTCTTCAGGCGTCTTCCTCTCCAGCCCAAGCAGAAATGGGCCTAAGACAGGAGAAGTGCTCGTATTTAACCCCGCTGCCAACCACGTGGTGCTCAACCACACAGGAAGAGGCATAACAGCCAGTGCCTCACGCCTCTCTTTCATTCGCTGCTCTTTTTGACCCCCGACTCATTTAAGCACATGCTAATTCGTACTACATACAGTATTCATGGATTCGCATTTCCTTTGCGGTGACGTGTTTTGAATTCTGCATTTATTTTACAGGTGCCATTGTTTCAATTGAGCCCGACTTCTCGAAAAATAGATATTAAAAACTCACATAAATGTATAGTTCATCCAAAAAAATAATAATTTACCAAACCTGTATGAGTTTCTTTGGATTCATAAAAAGATATTTGGAAGAATGTTGGTAACTAAAAAGTTGTTGGTCCCTAAATACAGTGGAAGTCAATGGGTACCGTCAAGTGTTTGGTTGACCAGCATTCTTCAAAACATCTTATTTTATGTTCAGCAGAAGAAAGAAATGTATACAGGTTTGAAGCAACTTGATGGTGAGTAAACGTAAAAAAAATAATTTTGGGGTGAACTGTCCCTTTAAGAGTCTCAGTTCTGGTTAATGCAAGTTTGTATTAATACATAGTGGGAACAGTAAAAAGCATGGTTTTTCTTGTCAATCACTGAAGCCAGTTCACGAATATATTTGTGCATATAGCAGACACTTTAATCCAAAGAAAAGAGGAAAACAACAAGTGATTCACCATAAAATATAAGGGATTCATCTAAAAACAAACAAGCAATTCATCTTGAAATACAAGTGCTTCAACCTAAAATACAAGTGATTCATCTTAAAATACAAGCAATTCATCTTGAAATACAAGTGATTCATCTTAAAATACAAGCAATTCATCTTGAAATACAAGTGATTCAACCTAAAATACAAGTGATCCATCTTAAAATACAAGCGATCCATCTTAAAATACAAGCGATCCATCTTGAAATACAAGCGATTCATCTTAAAATACAAGCAATTCATCTTGAAATACAAGCGATCCATCTTAAAATACAAGCGATTCATCTTGAAATACAAGCGATCCATCTTGAAATACAAGCGATTCATCTTAAAATACAAGCAATTCATCTTGAAATACAAGCGATCCATCTTAAAATACAAGCGATTCATCTTGAAATACAAGTGATTCATCTTAAAATACAAGCGATTCATCTTGAAATACAAGTGATTCATCTTAAAATACAAGTGATCCATCTTGAAATACAAGTGATTCAACCTAAAATACAAGTGATCCATCTTAAAATACAAACGATCCATCTTAAAATACAAGCGATCCATCTTGAAATACAAGTGATTCATCTTAAAATACAAGTGATCCATCTTGAAATACAAGTGATTCAACCTAAAATACAAGTGATTCATCTTAAAATACAAGCAATCATCTCGAAATACATGTGATTCATCTTGAAATACAAGTGATCCATCTTAAAATACAAGCAATTAATCTTGAAATACAAGTGATTCATCTTAAAATACAAGTGATCCATCTTAAAATACAAGCAATTCATCTTGAAATACAAGTGATTCAACCTAAAATACAAGTGATTCATCTTAAAATACAAGCAATTCATCTCGAAATACATGTGATTCATCTTGAAATACAATTGATCCATCTTAAAATACAAGCAATTCATCTTGAAATGCAAGTGATTCATCTTAAAATACAAGCAATTCATCTCGAAATACAAGTGATTCAACCTAAAATACAAGTGATCCATCTTAAAATACAAGCGATTCATCTTGAAATACAAGTGATTCATCTTGAAATACAAGTGATATATCTTAAAATACAAGCAATTCATCTTGAAATACAAGTGATTCAACCTAAAATACTGTGGACTCATCTTAAAATACAAGTGATTCATCTTAAAATACAAGCGATTCATAATAAAATACAAGCGATTCATAATAAAATACAAGAGATGCATCTTAAAATGCAAGTGATGCATCTTGAAATATAAACAACGCATCTTAAAAGACAAGCGATCCATTTAAAAATACAAGTTATTCACGTTTAAATACATGTGATTCATTTCTAAATACAAATGGTTCATCATTAAATACAAGTGATTCATTTTAAATACAAATGATTCATCTCAAGGATTTAACCAAATATTTAAAACTGGGGCACCAAACGTTTATGCAGAATGGTCGAAATGAACATTTAAATGAAAAGAAATGTGCTTGATGACTATTTCCCCGGTCAGCATTCATTCTTATCTTGCCTTCTGTTCTCCTGAGCTCTCTCAGTTTGATCTCCCATTGCTTAACAGTTGCAACACGAGAGGACACGCCGAAGCATGTCTCTTAAATCCCCATCAGAGGGAAGTGAATTATCAGGCGGTGCAAGATTGTGTGTGCGGGGGTTTGTGTCTAAGCAGAATCCAGATCAGTAGGCTCAGTTTATTAGTGAACCAGCCGGGTTATTAGTTCTGAAAGGGTGCTAAAATGAAGTGAAGTTGACTGAAAGATGAGAAATGCAGATCTGATGTGATCAGGCACAGGAAGGAGACATTAAGCGACTCAAGCGTGTTATTTCCTGTGTGCAGCACCTGCAAAGAACTCGGCATGCATGCATGAGTCTGTTGAGCAGTTGCATGTAGTCTCTAACTTATTTTACAAAGCTTTTAATAACGGCCTATTGCTGTCAGATGTATTTTGATGATTGCATGCTTGCATACGAGTCTAACAGCTGTGGCTGAAGGGATGTCGATTCATGAGAATACAATAAGAGAGATGAATACTGTCTGAATGTGATTTTTAACCCAGAACACTGGAACATTGTGGTTTTAAGAAGGTCTGCTCTGTTGCTTTAGCGGTTTATTGACATGCACATGATGCTGCAGGTTTAAACCAGCATAAACCACATCGCTCTTCTCTTTCTTCTTTGTATCTGAACAAGGGCATCAGATATAGCTCGGGTATGAAGGCTCTGAGCGTTTAATTTCATACAGGGAACACCGGCCAGGTTTCAATTCCCCAGCTCACATTATCAGACCAGCCTTTCAAAGTCTGTTTGCAGCCATGACAACCTGACACGGCCAGAGCCAAGCCGGGGATTTTTTTTTAAAGTGTGTGTGTTTGAGGTCAGAGCCGCATGGTTTTTCAACAATTAAAAAAAGCAGAGTGGAAAAAGGTGTGGTGAGAGAGATGTGATCTGAAGTTGACTCTCGTCTCGTTTGGTTTCGCTATGACACATTTACCCGCCTGTTTTAATGCCTTTGTCTTTTAAAAGAGGAAAAAGTCTTGAGAATGTAATGTTTAAAAATTCTATTTTTTGTATTGATGCTGTTTTAAGATTAGATATTTGGATTAAAAGTATTTAAGTATTTTTATGTTAAAAGTATACATTTTAAACCTCTGAAATGCACAAAACTTTACTGTTCTTAGGCCTAAGTTTAAGTATGTTTAAATTTAAGTTTCTTTTTTTCTGAATATTCAATGTCTATATAGTTTTAATAAAATGTATGCATTTTATTTCATTTATTTTAGCTGAGATAGCTTAAGTAAAATTATTTTGTTTATTTTACTTCAGTTTATATTGTCATTTTTAATACAATATTTTATTTATTTATTCATTTTTAGCTAAAATTGATTAAATTATTTAAAAAAAATATTTTAATGCATAGACAGAACATTTATTTTAATGTTTTATTTATTAGTTTTAACTCAAATAGATACAATTTAATAATTTTATATTTAATTTTGTTTAATAATGTTTTAAAAATTTTATAACACATTATTTTCAATTAATGTCATAATTAAATATTTTATTCAAATTATTTTAAAAAAAAATTAGTTTTTAGGTTTAGGTAACTGTAATAACCCTGTAGCAAATAGCATTAGTTAAGACTTAATGGAAGTTTACTTAGTCATGTTTAATAGAATTTTACTAACCAGAAATTGGCTACTGGGAAACATAAAAAGGTTTGTATGCAATTTAAACTGGGTCATGATTGAATCTAGCAGGAAATGCTCTTTCATAGTTAGACACCACACAGCGTTCAGGTCAGTCAGACAGTCATGATGCTAAATAGACTGATGAAAGATGCTCTGAGAAGCAGCTCTTTTGTCCTCACATATGTAGAAATATCGAGAAAGAGGAAAACACAAGTCAAGCGAGTGTGAGGAGAGTGAGAGTTCGTTTCTAGTGACTACTGGAGTCTAACTGTGTCACAGGCGATGGGTTTGTGCTCTTTCACTCTTCCTGGAGTGAGAAGCACAATATCACCTACAGCAATTAAAAAAAGCTCAACTGTATTCAGTGTCAATATAAAATTAAATCCCTATTTTTAGTGCATTAGTGCAAATGATTATGAAGAATGTATGTTTTTCTCCACTTGTAAAACCGTTTTGGTTAGTGTTAACCGATACTCGGCTAATTATTCACTGTTTTATGTGGCTGTTTTATGTCAAATGCTGTACTAGTTAACTATTCATGATCCATTTAATTCCAGATGGATCAAATATTAGTGTTTTTCCATGCTGAACATTGATTTTCTCTTTAAAACACATCCTATTATGGGAGTAAAATGAATTGTGTGTTGATTTGAATGCATACAGCTGCCTATTTGGATGCATTTGTATAAGTTCCACTTTCTGCTATATATATATATATATATATATATATATATATATATATATCAGATCAAGTATTGAAAGCACAACATGCTTGAGTTTGAAATGTTAAATCTATAGATTTATTTTTGTGTTTGTGGTCATGCTGATAGGTAATCTGATTCTCACACCTGTGGTTGCTCATGTAACTGGTTAACGTATAGATCAGTCTGAACAGGAAGTGACCTGTGCTGGTGCTGGAAGCTGATTGGCTGCTCTGTCCAGACTGATAGACCTTATCTGGGTTGGCACCAGCTTCCCCTCCCCTGCTGTCCTCCTGTGTGTCTTTGTTCCCTTCATTGGTCTGAACTGTCCTCAAGACTGACCGCTGACCAGTGTTGTGCAAATGATGGCGTCACTGATTGTTACTTCCTCTGGTTTTAAAATACGACTCTGAGCCGCTGTGTGTGTGAGAAAGAGAAACATCTATTAAGATCTTCTAATATGCATTAGTGATCTAGAGATCAGTCAAGTAGTTATAAATGCATCTTTACAGCCTTTTTCTGTTTACAGCAGCTTTACTGAAATATAAAGATGTATCAACATATCTAAAAATGAATAGTCTGAATATTACAAAATCATTTGCAAGTCTTGTTTTTTAGCCTGAATATAAAAATAATAATAATAATTATATTACAAAATAATTAGCAAATGTCTTGATTTTGTAACCAGAATATTTCAAAATTAATTTAATATTACAAAATATTTTGCAAGTGTCTTGTGTTTTAGCCAGAATATTACATAATCATTTAATATTAAAAAATAAATCGCAAGTGTCTTGTTTTTAGCCAGAATATTACATAATCATTTAATATTAGAAAATTTGCAAGTCTTGTTTTCTTAGCTGGAATATATAACAAATATTTTAATATTACAAAATAATTTGCAAGTGTCTTGATTTTTTTAGTCAGAATATTACAAAATCATTTAATGTTACAAAATAATTTGCAAGTGTGTTGTTTTTTACCCTGTATATTAAAAAAAAAAATCCTGAATATTACGGAACAAGTATCTTTCAAGTGAGCTGTTACTTTGTTAAGTGATCACATGCACTATTTTCTCCTGCTGGGAACACAAAACAAGTAAGACGCACATTAAAGATCACTTTTTTCATGCAAAACCCGCTCAGACAACCCACACTGAGATGAGTTTTGTTCTCTCAGATTCATTAAATCATTCATCTGCACTCACTAGTGTGCACGTCTCCAAATATGGTCATAGAAGGAACCGGCCAATAGCAGCCGCTCTAGCAGACGTGTCATGATGAGGTCACACATGACAGCCATCATTCTGACTTTAAACTGAAGATATTGTGACTGAAACTCTCAGAGATCCTGCTGTTGACTAACTCTGTGTGTGTGTGTGTGTGTGTGTGTGTGTGTGTGTGTGTGTGTGTGTGTGTTTCCTCTCACTGGAGGATATGATGTAACATAATGTGATTAATAATTTGGTCTGATTTGTTTGATAAGTCATTCAAAGAACATTTTGAATTCCAAATTAATTTCAACGTTATCTGCCATTTCTTTGTAACTTTTGTGAAAATTACTAACACATTCTGAGTGAAAAGTGTTTCAAAGTGAATCCTACATCATACATTTCTTTCAATGTAAAGATCAATATAATGCTCCAATGAAGGTTAAAAATACTTATTTTTTCAATAAAATGAATGCAATATATTTTTGTTTGATAATATTATTATTATTATTATTTAATGATTTGAAATTTTAGGGGATTTAATAACACTAAGTTATATTTATGAAATAGTGGTGATCCATTTTTAACCTCTCCCTTACTATTTAAGTACCAACCTGAAAATTTAATTTCCAAATTAAACAGCACATACTTAAAGGGTTAAATCATCCAAAAATGAGCATTCTGTCATTAATTACTCAGCCTCGTTTCATTCCAAACCCGTTAGACCTTCCTTCATCCTCAGAACACAAATGAAGATGTTTTTCTCTCAATGCAACTGTCCAGAAACACAGTAAGGACATCGATAAAATCAGTGTAACTTTACGAATCTACGAGAATACTTTTTGTGTGCAAGGAAAACAAAAATAACTAATGTTACACAGGGCTGGGCGATATGGCAAAACAATTATCACAATATGATTTTTCATATCAGTTGATATCGATAATTATTGTGATACATTTTACATTTTTAATTCTTTCAAGTTTACATGTTTGCTGAATCCAGACAGTCAAATGTGATTTCAAACTACTGTTTATTGTCAGAACACTTTGTGTTTTTGAATTCTTTACACTTTTACAGTCATTTTTTTTTTTACAAAATAAATATCTTCATTAAAAAATCTTATCTTCTGCATGTTGTAATGAGTGATATTGTCTCAAATCTTGACGCAGGTTTGTGTGAAGCAGGATGATGTTTATCTTCAGCACAGTTTGCAGTGCAGGCTGCAATAATGACAAAATAGCTATTTATTTTTGTCTCAGAAATGCACATTTTAAATGTATGTTCATTATCAAAACAGTACCATCTGTAAAAATTGTAAAATCCTTGAATTGAATTATGTCTGGCTGTTTGAGTTTTATATAGGTTATGTAAAATTCTTAGACAGTTAAAGCCTTAAAACCATGGTAAAAATCTATCTGTATGGTTTCTAGGAATTTGTTTGAAAAACAGTAGTGTACATACATTTACTATTAATGCACAACACATGAAAAAAAAAATACTGTATATTCCTTAATGTATACCTACATTAATAACATAATAAAATTCTATATGAATATCCCACATTTCTGCCTCAGTACCATGGTGCATAGTTTTACTACAGTATATCCATGGTACAAGCTATCTGACCGAAGAAGCGAACTCAGTAATACACAAATCATGAGTAATTAAATGTGATGTGTTCTTATTCTTGGCTCATATGCTTGTCTGTGCAAAGTATGATTTATTAATAATGTGTTTGGTCTTAATGCATAAGCCGTGTTAAGCATTTTCCTGATACGGTTTTTTTTGGGAGGAAAATGGTTAAAGCATAATTAAATACAATGTGTTCTTATTCTGGACTCATCTGCTTGTCTGTACATTGTATACTTTACTATTTATTAGTGCTGTCAATCAATTAAAATAATATATTAATTGCATGTTTGTTTTCATGAAATTAATCGTGATTAATCCCACTTATCATTTAAGTTTTAAAATATACTTTTATATTGCAATAATTTCACGTTCAATCTTCAAATTAATGTACAAACAACGACAGTATATTTTAATATTTGTTTAATGGCATTTTTCTTTTCTTTTTTATGACAGAAGGCCATTATCACTGATACCAACACAAGTGATGTCTCTATGAAATAGTTTTCCCCCTAATATTTAAAGCTGCGGTCTGTAACTTTTTCTGGTTAAAAATAATCCGAAATCAATATTTGAGCAAGAACATAAGCAGCCAGTGTTCAAACCTACGGTCTTACTTTAGCCCGATTCACATAATGTTTTCTAATTGAGTGGCTCGGCTAGGTATTCGCGGGAAATTCGAGCATGCTGCCGCGTCATTACATCACGTCTGAAACATGAAGAAGTTGTCCGGCGGTGGAGGATCATTTATCGCCTTATTTATTCGCTTTTTGGGTTAAAAGAATTTCTTAATATGAAATTCAAATGGTATGATATTTTGATATTAGACTGTACAGAAATTGAAATCTATGCTAATACACACTATACTCATAGTAATGATGTTGTTAAAATTCTTAATTTGAAAATAAAGTATAACAATAATAATAATTTGCAGGGTTTGATGTGATATGAGCTAACCAATCTTTAGATTTAATCACCATTGGTAGCGTGATTTATTGTAATGCGTTTTTCCTCAGTTGGTCAGAACAAACGTGGCAGACTTGTTTCTTACTTTTTCAGATGACAATATCTGGTGGAAATTCTTATTTGGGTCATATATTTCAAGACTTTGGCTAGAATCTGTGATTCAGAAGTACAGTAAATATCCACACACACACACACTCCTAAAAACATCCATGCCGAAGCACAACCCACACAAGAAGATAATACCACAAAAAACTGCAATTGCAGGACTTCAAACAGAGATGGCGACAAAGAGGCAAAACTTACAGCTTTAAGTTTATTATAATGAGAAATGCATAAAAATACTCATTTTAAATTCGATATGAAATATGTATTTTCCAAAATATTTAACTCCAAAACTGCAGGAAAATCTAAATCTAAACAAGTTGTGTTCCAAATTTTAAGTTGATATCACAAAAAAGTCAGATTTTGTTTGTGCGCAGTACCAAAAGGTTTCATTAGATAAAATGTATTCCCATTAATTTTCAATATAGTCATTTTAGACCACAAAGAGTACATGTGTGACTTTTTTTTATAAAGTTAGTGTTACTTTTTGAATATGTCTATTTTATAAATAAATATATATGTCTGTGTGTGTGTATAATGTATGTATTTTGTATAGCAAGTGCCAAAACCATCAGAAATGACTGAACAGCAATGAGGGTTTAATATTTAGACACGTGTGAAGGTTTGGTAGTCTTTGTACAGTAGAAAGTGAGTCGTGTTTTTAATCAGGTCAGTCTGAGCTAGACGAGACTCAACGGTTGATCTTGAAACAGGAAGCTGATGTGGATCTGAGCCTCAAATCTCTTTCATTTGATTATCAATCAAGCTTACAAACTCAACTTTGTTTTTTTAACTCATTTTAGTGTATCAAGAGGATTTTCATGCTTGAGCTAGTTTCAGTTAGCTTTTGAATGATAAAAAACAAGTTCTAGTAGCTTGTTACTATGTGCACACAAATTAAACAGAAGAAATGAAGAGCATGCATGCTTTCAATTAATTGTATTTAAGCCAGAATTCAGTCTGCTTAATTAGGATTTTGTACTATATGTGAGCTTTATGTAAATGGTTTTCGGTTGGAGGCTGACTTGCTGGTTTTGAACTGGATCTTTTACTGAGTGGGTGTGTTTTTGCACCATGTTTTAGGGCGTAGACTCGGGTGCAAACCCGAAACACTTTGAAGTGCACAAATACAGCCTACACAGTGAGCCGCTGTTATGTATCTGTGGTTAAACCCAACAGAACTCAAAACTGAGGAGGGGAGACGAGATCACCTGCTTTCGCGCCCAAATCTAAACGAGATCTTAAAATACAAAAGTGTTTCTAATATAAGAACCTTCATTAATTCTATAAATAAGTTTTCTAGTTTTCTACTAAAGCATCTGCTTTAGTGTTTTAAAGAACCCAAAACATTGATTCGAAGTATCTGTAATGATTATGTTTTTTAATTCATTCATTCCTGTTTGCATTAATTCAGTCTGTCATTTCTCTTGAGAGCACTGACGTTATTTCTGTCTTGTGTTCTAATGAGAAGTTGTACTTTCACTCATAAGTTTCATTTACTACATTTTAAGTCACTTTCTCTTCTTCATTTGTATATGAGCCTCATCATAACTCACGGACATGAGATCAGTTCTGAGGCGGGTGCAACAGCATATAAAACAGCTTGTGTGTTTGTTTGTTGTAAGTACACTGGCATTAGGGACACTTAATATAAAGTGGGACCTTAAAATGTATTTAAAATATACATCCAAATGTTGAAACATATTCATATACATTTTTTGAACTCAAACTTCCATCTATGTAAATGAGCTGTGAAATCATTAGGCACATTAGTAAGATCACTCTTCGAAACGCAATGTCTGATTCAGCTTTGCGTGTCAGTTCATAATGACCTTGATCAAACGTGGTGATATGGCAGTGATGCAGGACTGTGACTGGCCGTGTGTCAAAGCCATACAGATCCCATCACTTACAGAACTACTATGATTCATTCACCGGGGTTCATGCCTCATGTTACGCAGGTGACATTCAAAATGACATTTAGTCCTTTCTCAGACTGTTCTCTGTCTCAAACATGTAACATTTAAAGCTCCAGTTAGAATTTTGACTCCGTTTAAACAAACCTCTTCCTGTCTGCTGCTAGTGTCACTCGTACAGTGATGTTTGTTTACTACAGTCACACTAGATTAGATATGAAATATCACTCAAACGCTAAAATGATGTTTTCCAGTCTCTTGTCAAATGGTCTGCTTGTGTTTTCTCGGTGTGATATTATGTGATCTAATGCAGTAACATTCCAACATTTGAGACTTAAGTGTGTGTGTGTGTTTAACATCATGTAACATCAAGAAATGTACCATGAAAATGCTTCTGGTAAGAAGTTTGTGAGTGCAGCGTTTCTCAGACAGCGTGAAACGACTGAGATGACTGTGAAGACTCATTTGTGAGTCAGTAACTGTTGTTTGCTCGTGTGAAGGAGGTGATGTTTCCCTCTGAAACGTGACAGAGGAGGAGATCTGAAGTGTTTTTCTCAAACATGGAAAAATCAGGCCCACCCGCCACGCATCCCACATCCATATCGAAAAAAGAAACTTTCAAAAAGCTCAGATTCGTTGCAGTAGCAGTATTTATGATGCAAATGATGAACAGTGACACTTTGTTGCATTAGATGACAATTTCCTACAGAAACAACAATGCATACAAGCCTTATTATTCATTAGCACTCAGGTCCCATCTGTTTGCACCTTCACCAAATCTTGGTGGATATCACAGTAATAAATAAGTATACTGTCACTTATCTGATTTTTTCAGTTGGACCTGCCAAAATAAATGCCTTAATAAAAGATAATTCTGTTTATATATATATATATATATATATATATATATATATATATATATATATATATATATATATATATATATATATATATATATATATATATATAGACACACACACACATTTCAATCTAAATATTTGAAAAACTAAGAAATTATGCATAAGGTATTACTCATTCCTTGTCAATAATCGAAATGTTAAACACGTTTAAAAATTGCATGGAAAGGGAGGAAATCTGAACTTGTCAGTATTCTTTGAAAAGGTCTGTATAATGAGAGTAAATGTTTAATTATTCAGATCTATTTAATCTTGTTCACTACATTTACTCCATTCATGAGGAGTATTTCAGCCATTTATCAGCTTTAACCCTCGCTGTACTGAAAGTCCTTTACTTGATTTGATTTTCCTTTTCCATGTCAAGTCTCAAAATGCTCTAAATCTTGAATTCAGTATTTTGAAAAGTTGATAAAACCATTGAATCCAATATTTGGTATTAATACAGCATAAGTAATTTTTCAACATTAGACAGGGGTCAGTGGGGTGTTTAGATCACTAACCTTGGCTGCTAGTAAACCCTATTAATGAATCTCTTTAACAGACTCTTGAATGTTTCTCAAGTCAGAGTCAGTATGAGGAGCGACAGCGTCCTCTCATGGTGTCCTCTCACAATTACACACGCTCTCCAATACCTTTTAAATATTTGACAGTAACACAAGCATAAGGTTTGAATAGTTCTGCTTCCAAACACTAGAATATGGAAATAAGGTTTACTGTAACTTCTGATCACACAACAAAAAATAAAGAGATGTTCTTCATCAGTTTTCATCGGAAAATGTCTAAAGATTCATTCAGACTTGAAAAGCAAATTGACAAGTCTTGTTTACTGAGAAATGTATTAAAATTAAGTGTTTATGATTACAATGAGAACAAATATCTGCCAGTGGGGTTGGTTCACAGATATTGTTTTTTCTTTTTCTGCACAAGCTCACTTTTGTTCAGTTTCTCAGAAATCAACTCATATCATTGTTTTTCTTTCACAAGTAATATATTTTGATCTAGGGATGTTTAGACATTTGTGTCATGAAAAACAAACAGAAATAGATGTCTTCCGCAGGGAACATATTCATTTCTGCAGTGCGAGCAACATTTAATTAAATGAAGTCTCTGATTTAATATTTTAAAAATGCCTTCATTTGTGGAAGGGTGAAAACCCTACTGACCATACAACAACAAAAACAGGCTGAGCAGAAACAAAACGCTCTTTTATTCATGTTTAAATCATTTACATGGAATAATCACATCAATCATTTATTCATAATCAAACCATTATCGATCCAAATTCTCAAAAAGTGTAAATCAAAAGAGAAAATCATAAGACATTAAATGAAATAGCAGAAGCCCAGTCACTGAACAGCTGGTTTGATTGATGAAGCGCTGTTCTTATGTTTTAACAGCCGTGTCTCTGGATCTGTAGATGACTCCTCTGCTCTTCAGCTCTCGCACCACACCTGAGACACACAACACAACATCAAGCTCCGAAAATACACCACATCCTTCACTTACAGTCATGATCAGACACTAACCTGGAGGTAACCGACCCGTTACCGTCACTGCATACACGCCTGGCTTGAAGTTACCTGAGAAAATAAATAAGTAAATGAATAAGGTGGGCAAAGAAACTCCAGCTGACTGCTTCTGAACACCTCGCAGGTGAAGTGCACTCAAACACTCACCGATTCTTTGCCATTTTGCAACCCAACTGTCCTCAGAGCTCATCATAGCAATGACTCTATAATGAAGACACATCAGAGCTCAAATGAAATCCAACATCAATGCATGTGTTTTTTAAATAAATACTTGACTCAAAATTAATATTCCACGAGTTCTGACACACCTAACTTTGAGAACCAGTGTAATTCTCATCCTAAACGCTATGTAATGGTGCTTTTTACGTGTGAAGAACAGCTCTGTCAAGTATTTCTGTTTTTGTTAGAAAGGGAGCGAGCCATATAGGTCTCATGTCGAGTCTATTATGATCTGAGGGATTTCTCTTTTTAACTACACACCCATCAAAAGAAGAGCTTGTGCATTCATAGACCATCTCTCGATTGCCCTTCATCTGCAGGTATGATTCACAGTTATCACATCCGTCGTACTCGAACTGATCAATGGTCTGAAACCAGAGGAGATGAGAGATCATATCAGTCACACAGATTCCCAAGTATTTACCTAACAAATATTTACCACAGTAAACTATGTTAGTTTTATAAGGTTGTAACTGTAATGCCTGCATCTTAAAATATGATGTACACTGACTGTATATATGTTAGAAATAGAATGATGTTTTGATGTGTGTGTCTGTGTTATTGAAGCATTGTTATATTCATAACAAGGTATTTCAATGTCCGAAAACATTATCGTGATACGATAGAGAAATACTGTCTATAGAGCTTTTTGCCAAATTAACATTGTGCTATATTTGTCTGCTCTAAGTATCGAAATATGGTAACGATGAATGCATCTGTTTTGGTTAAAAACGTCGTTTACCTTGACAAGAGAGCACAGCAGACACGCTCTCAAATGACGCAGATCTTTCGGGACAGTCTCCAGAGACATTCCTGTTGCTTTGATACAATATACTTGAAAATAAACACCAAAAAAACAACAATATGTGATAAGAAACACTGAATGTTTCGATGATCTGTTAGCGTAAGCCAGAAGCCAGAACCGCACACTGGGCGCAGCTTAATGACGTCACTTATACGCGCCGCTCGTCCGTGATATGAAAAAAAATAAACATTTGTTATTTATTTTATTTAACACATAACTGTTAGTTTATTTAAATTCTGTCGTTAAATTGCATTAAGATTATTAATCTGTAGGAATTGTGGTTTGTGACTAGTGAGCTCCATTACCTACTACATCCCTACAGAACAAATCACAAAATAAGAGTTTCATAATGGAATGATCGAAATAACAGAAACACGGAGCCTATTAATTCCATAATTCCCCCCCCCCCCCCCCGCCTTAATATTCCATGACAGTTAAACATATTTTTAAAACTAAATTTTAGAGAGTGAATGTAAATGAACTGTGCAAAATAAGAGTTTCGTAATGAAATGGAAATTATGTAATGAATAAAACCCAAAGCCTAATAATTCTATAATGTTTTTTTGAATACTCCATGACGTTTCAAAATTGACGTTTTTAAATTGAGAGCTGAGAGGTCGCGTGAGCATCATTCTGATGCGGTTTGAATGTGCTCTATATGTGTACGCGCATAACGGTTCCAGTAACGGCTGCAGTAGACGATGGTAAATACAAAGACACGTAAAAACACATTAATTAATCAATTTCATTAACAAAGATTAATAGATTTTGATGATATACATGTATTGTGTTGTATTATGATCACAACTTTTATCATTATTGAATATTTCTAACGATCTGTTCAATTTAACTACGAATTAATTACTTGTTAAAAAAAAGTAATAATTGTTTTTGAATGTTTATATTGACTTTAAGTGATGTTTATGTCATTTCCATCATCTGCAGGTCATTAAATGGTTGATGATTTGATTTGTTCATGATGGATGTGGAGTTAGACAGGTCTCTTCTCAGAGTCCATGTAAACTACAATAACTTTCCGGCTAAGTTGTGGCGTTTGATAAACGATCCCCAAAATGACTCGGTCTTCTGGAGCCCCAATGGAGAGAGCGTGATGGTGGACCAGCAGCGGTTCGAGGACGAGCTGCTGTCACCGGTCAAACAAGACGCTAAACTGTTCAAGACCTCCAACTTCACCAGCTTCATCCGCCAGCTCAACCTCTACGGCTTCCGGAAGGTTTACGACCGGTCCTTCAAGGACAGGCGACGAAACCTGCACCACTTCCACAGTCCCTTCTTCAAACAGGGTCAGCCAGAGCTTCTGGTCCACATGAAGAGGCTGACCATCAGTAACAAGGCCAAGATGCAGGCCGGAGAGGAGGTGACCTGTCGCCCCCCGCGCCGAAACCATCAGCAGTCTCAACACAACACTACTGATGCAAAGAGAGGCCAGTTTAACTCTCATATGCTAGATTGAACATAGTGCATGCATATAACAACTGTCCTAAAAAAGACACGTGTACGTCAAATGTACATCAATGAGATTTGTGCAGTACAGCAGATGCTTATATAAAATAATACAGACACCAGTCTTCACTCAAATCATACGTCTTAGGTAGATGAGATTAAATGATCCAAACATATAATGCAGTGCAAGCCAACGATGATTGAGAGGTGAAGAAATAAACGTTCCTCAAAAGCATGATCATTATTTGATAGGCTACTCACTGATTATTTTTCTATAAATGAATAATTAAGTAAAGCTCAGCTGCTTCAGTTCAGTAAGTGTTCATCTGGAAATATTACAGACAGTTTCAAAGTATTATGATGTTAACTTTATAAAATCAGTTAAAGATTTCACATCATGACATGTGCGTGAGGCTGTTTAGGGAAATATGTCCAAAACTTCATAAAAATATTAATTTGTCAAAACAACCAATGAGATGAGTATTATATGTGACCCTGGAGCACCCAAGTCTCTGGGGTATATTTGTAGCAACAGCCCAAAAAATACATTGTATGTATCAAAATGATAGATTTTTCTTTTATGACAAAATTCCTTAGTATATTAAATAATGATCATGTTCCATGAAGATATTTTGTAAGTTTCCTACTGTAAAAAGAAAAATAATTTTGGATTAGTAATATACATTGCTAAGGACTTGATTTGGACAACTTTAAAGGTGATTTTCTCGATATTTATTTATTTTCATATATTTTTTTACACCCTCAGATTCCAGATTTTCAAATAGATGTATCTCGTGCCAAATATTGTCCTCATAACAAGCATCAATGGAAATATTATTTATTCAGCTTTCGGATGATGTATAAATCACAATTTTATAAAATTGATTAGTTTTGTGCTCCAGGATCACAATTGTCTATTTAAATGTCAGTCTTTAGTGAAAATGATTTAGTACGTTTATAATTCAAAAGGATTTAATTGGGTCTGAAGACAATTGATATAGCGAACACTTAGGTTTTATTATTAATAGTTATTTTTATCTGGGGTTGTTGTTGTTTTTTCTCCATGAGACACAAAAAGAGCTTTTAAGTCAATTCCCTCTTTTTTAATACACGTCAGGTTCAGCAATTTTGCTTGGTCTATTCTAAAAATCAGGATTTGACCCTGGCCCTCATGCACACTTCTAGACTGTCTTTGGAAGACAGAACGTCACCTAAAAAAACAGGCTTTTTTTGTAGCTTTTTAAATCTTTTAATGATCTATAAACTTCTCAAAAGCTCATTTATACTTGCTTCTCAGGTTTTGCAGAGCCAAATCAGCACTTTGGTTCTGTGTCCCATCATCAGCAGATGGGGTCGGACCGAAGCCCAATCCCTCCGCGCTCCTGGATCGTTCCTTACAGTGATGTGCCTCCCTTCTACTCTAACAAAGGCATCCCTGTTTCTGTCATCCGCCTGAATCCGTACAACACTCCTCACAGGATCCAGTCCGGCCCTGGTCCTCTGTTTCCACAGGAGCCTAAATATATTCCTCATCAGCTGTCCTATCCTCCTGGATTTTACTCGCCAGGTACTGATTTACTTTGTCCTTCAGGGCATTAGATAAATTTGTTAAATAAAGCCTTTGTTACAAATGTTGCAAATAGTGTTTTTAGTGTATTACAGTATTTTCCACAGGAAAAGGACTCACTTTGAGAAGAGATCTCTACAGTGTGCTCAGATTTGTAGAGATACAGCAACATCCTCCTAATTTCAGGAGAGACTTCTGAGACAGACTGTTATTGTTGCCTTTCTTCTTGCTTATGAAGGTTTTGTTCAACATTTGTTTATTTGTCTTGCTCTCAGTAGTCTGTCAGTGTTGCACTGCTGGTTTTATTGAAGCAGATCAAGCAGGTGCAGATCAAACAGCTCTACCATATTCACATTATGCTTATTACCAGGTGAGAAACATCACACAGTTCAGATGTTGCATGTGCTTTTTATGAATGAATCCCACAAACCTGAACACATGTATGTGTGTGTGTATATAGATAGATAGATAGATAGATAGATAGATAGATAGATAGATTACAAAAAGTTATAAAAGAGGAACAAAGCAAACCAAGGAGCTTATTATATACAGGTGCTTCTCGGTAAATTAGAATGTCATGAAAAAGTTCATTTATTTCAGTAATTCAACTCAAATTGTGAAACTTGTGTATTAAATCAATTCAGTGCACACAGACTGAAGTAGTTTAAGTCTTTGGTTCTTTTAATTGTGATGATTTTGGCTCACATTTGGCTAACCCACCAATTCATGATCTCAACAAATTAGAATACTTGATAAAACCAATAAAAACAATTTTTTGTTGGCCTTCTGGAAAGTATGTTCATTTACTGTACATGTACTCAATACTTGGTAGAGGCTTCTTTTGCTTTAATTACTGTCTCAGTTCAGCGTGGCATGGAGGTGATCAGTTTGTGACTCTGCTGAGGTGGTCTGGAAGCACAGGTTTCTTTGACAGTGGTCTTCAGCTCATCTGTATTGTTTGGTCTCTTGTTTCTCATCTTCCTCTTGACAATAGCTCATAGATTCTCTCTGGAGTTCAGGTCTGGTGAGTTTGCTGGCCAGTCAAGCACACCAACACCATGCTCATTTAACCAACTTTTGGTTCCTTTGGCAGTGTGGACAGGTGCCAAATCCTGCTGGAAAATGAAATCAGCTTCTTCTAAAAGCTGGTCAGCAGTAAGAAGCATGAAGTGCTTCAAAATTTCTTGGTAAACGGTTGCAGTGACTTTGGTTTTCAAAAAACACAATGGACCAACACCAGCAGATGACATTGATCCCAAATCATCACAGACTGTGGAAACTTAACACTGGACTTCAAGATACTTGGGCTATGAGCTTCTCCATCCTTCCTCCAGACTCTAGGACCTTGGTTTGTGAAATACAAACTTGCTCTCATCTGAAAAGAGGACTTTGGGCCACTGGGCAACAGTCCAGTTCTTCTTCTCTTAGCCCAGGTAAGACGCCTCTGACGTTGTCTGTGGTTCAGTAAATCTCTCGACACGTTTCTGTGTGGTGCTCTTGATGCCTTGACCCCAGCCTCAGTCCATTCCTTGTGAAGCTCACTCAAATTCTTGAATCATTTTGCTTGACAGTCCTCATAAGGCTGTGGTTCTCTCAGATTGTTGTGCATCTTTTTCTTCCACACTTTTCCTTCCACTCAACTTTCTGTTAACATGCTTGGATACAGCACTCTGTGAACAGCCAGCTTCTTTGGCAATGAATGTTTGTGGCTTACTCTCCTTGTGAAGGGTGTCAATGATTGTCTTCTGGACAACTGTCAGATCAGCCGTCTTCCCCATGATTGTGTAGCCTAGTGAACCAAACTGATAGACCCTATTGAAGGCTCAGGAAACCTTTGCAGGTGTTTTGAGTTGATTAGTTGATTGGCATGTCACCATATTCTAATTTGTTGAGATGTACCTGTATATATATATATATATATATATATATATATATATATATATATATATATATATATATATATATATATACACAAAAAGCTCAATATATATAAATTCAAAAGACAAAATAAAAATTATTTTTACTCTGTTGCCTTATTTCTGTGGAATATGTAGATATTTTATAATACAACAACAAGTCAAGTCACCTTTATTTATACGGCACTTTTAACAAAATACATTGCTTCAAAGCAAATGAACAACATTAATTAAGAAAACAGTGTAATATCACTTTAAAGATATTATTCTCATTACTCTAGCAAAACTATTCAGTGAGCCACCATCCCAACAGCATCCAAACAGCAAACTGGCCTGCACACCTTACACCTGAGTCTCAGCGGGGCGACGTGAACCTCGACAGGGTGTTCCAGATGGTGGATGAGTTCCAGGACTTGCCAAACGTCCACGTAGTCCGAGTGGGCTCCCCTGTGAACGGCCAGCACACCTCCAGCCCGTCTCTCTATACTCTACCTGCTGCCTCTAAACCTGAACCTGCCAGTCCTCAGACTGTGAGAGACCAGCGTCCCAGTGTGGGAGCTCAGTACATCAAACTGGAGTCTGAGGGACATGATGCTGAGAAGCAAGGAGCCAGCCAACTCAAAGAAGATGACTCAGCATCCCTGGAGACCTCAGAAAAGGTCAAAAGACGCTGGTATCGTCTTAGTTGTTCTATAAGTGTATGTTGTTTTACCGTACCAAAAAATACAGTATCACAAACTATAAAGACTACTTAAATTAAAACGCTATAACTCTGTAATACTCTGTAATCAGGCTTCTACAGATCAGAAAGGGAGTCAGGAAAGCTTTATATACTGACAGCAGAGCAAGACTCTACAGCTATTCTAGGTAGGACAGTTTCAGATTATATCACACCCTTGAATGAGGATTTTGCATAATTATTCAACTTTTTATGACTTTATGGTTGTTATGATCCACAGATGACTGACAGGATTCATCAGCATATGCAGACGACAAGCATCACAAAGCTATTAATTATCAACTTAAGTATTATTATTAATTATATAATTTATTTACAGCATTTTAAAAATGGTGAAACTTTTGAAGATTTGAAGAAGTGTTAAGTTAATATTGCTTGCTGTTTATTTTTATTTTATTTTAGTTGTTTTCTCACAGAGTTTCTGACTTTAATGGTATTTATGCTAAATATACACACTTTAAATATCTACAGTGAATGTGATATTATTTTATCTTATATATTTTTATATTATTGATCTTATATCCTATATATTTCAGTATTCATAAGCATCAGTATATATATATTTTAAATGTAGCACAAGAGTGAAAGTCAGATTTTAATAGCATTGAATGAACAGATTTGTTTTCAGCTTTTCTGAATTTGAATAAATGCAAAGCAAGTGATAAAGACTGAATGTGCTGTTTGTTTTATGTTATTTTGACTGCTCATATAATTACATTGGTTATATTATTTATTATATTATAGACCAGCTCAAGTCATGAATAAATGTCCAATATAAATCCTTAAGGACATAATTTGAATTAAAGTTAAGTATACCATTAAGTTAGGAGACAATATAATTAGATTTTGCAGTTAAAG
Organism: Carassius gibelio; assembly: GCF_023724105.1. NCBI lineage: Eukaryota > Metazoa > Chordata > Actinopteri > Cypriniformes > Cyprinidae > Carassius > Carassius gibelio. Next base: position 9,492,235 of record NC_068400.1, read on the forward strand.
TATGTTACTCTAATATTTAGGGTTTTTTTTTTGTGCAACAAATTGTAGTCACTCAATTTGACTAATAGGCTTACTGTAAATGAATCTTCCATTTAATTCCTTCTGTTTGCCTGAAATCAACATCCCTAAAAAGACAAATCCAAAATACTATTTTTCAACATTTAATTTTTAGTTTTATTTTAAAGGAGTAGTTCATTGAAAAATCTAAATTTGCAGAAAATGTATTCACTTTCTCTTGATGAAGGGTTATTATGGACTCGGTTTTATTTGGTTTGAAGTTAAACATGTCTTAATGATGGATTTAATTTTTAAAAACATGGAGTTTATGGTTTATCAAGATGTTAACAGATGGACTGGAGTGCTGTGGATTATTGTAATGTTTTTATCAGCTATTTGGACTCTCATTCTGACGGCACCCATTCACTGCAAAGCATCCTTTGGTGAGACACTGATGGGAATGCTTCATTTCTCCAAATCTGTTCCCATTAACATCTGTTCCCGTTATTATGAAGCTTAACGTTGTTATACTGATGATTATATTCACGCTTAAAAATCAGTTTTGGCATCCAGCATAGTTCTGTCATTTAGATTTTTCTCCAGTGATGTCAGCTAGAGGGCGCAGTGTGAGTGTGTGTGTGTGTGTACGCGTTTAATGGGTCGGATAAGTTCTGCTCCACCCTCGCTGACAGTCAGCAGGTACACACACGCACGCACGCGCTCGCGTTCAGTCTCAACTTTAAACTTTTCCAGTGTTCTGCTGTCCGGATCAACAGCACTGAAGCTTCGGGACAGCGCGTGCGGATTCTACATTTGAAGTGTCCGGATTTCTCGACATGGATCTGTGGAAATTTAATCGGAGTCCAACATGTTTGTGAATATTTAATTCATTTAGGAACATGGAAACGAGTGTTTAGAAAAGGCTCTCTCCTGACAGTGTTTTCGATCGCTCCCGCAAAGCTCTTGTTTTATCTGGATAATATTGTTTTGTTGGACCTCATGGGAAACGTTTCCAGGCGTTCACTGTGATGCGTGTTTGATCAGAGTGGAATAACTGAGACATTGTTGCACTGAAGGATACAGTGATTCTGCTACAACCTGCTACATTCTGGAATGTTTGGAATCCTTTGAAGTGGACGCGGCGCACCGCACAATAATGGAGCCATTATGACGTCACGTTCTCAATCACGACGCGCGGGAATCCACTTGGGAATCTGTAATATTATTGATCCGACCTTTAGGAGATCACATTAAACTCTTTTTTTTGTCCTTCAAATCAATGCTCGCGCCGGGAGTCTGTCCGCTGTCAATCACCCTGTCACTCTGTCCGTCATGTTCTGTCAGTGATACGGGCCAGTCTCCGACTAAAGTACCATTGAATTGATTGTGATATTCTTTTATTTCAAATCCCAGTCCTGCAGAGCTTCTAAAACTATCCACTTTAAAAGACACCCGGTTTCAGTGACCTCTAAGGATTCTCCTGTCTTTTATCTGAGCTCTGATTGGACGGATAGCGCATAATGTATGGCTGGGGCCCGCCGCTGCAGCCAGGACAATGAGGGTCCCTGTGCGGCGACTGGCCGGGCTCTGGCCGTGGCTGCTCATGGCTGCCTCGCAGGTGGCTCTGGGTCACACAGGCCTGGAACTAGCTGCTGCTGTGGAGTCCGAGCGCTCCGCACCCCGAGCCATGATCAAGGTGTCTCTGCTGAAGCAGGAGCCCACCAGCAGGCCCATCACCCTAGAAGGGGTGTTCGCCGGGGGCAGCGCAGGCTATGCTGAAGGCAAACTGATGCAGGTAAGAGCTGGAAGATGTTTTCAGGGTTTTTCCATTCCACAAAAGGTTCTTTACATTATTAAAATGTTCTTTATGCTGGAAAAACTGAAAGATTCTTGAAATGGAAGTTCTGTTGCGTTGCTGCAAACCCCCCTTTTTTTAGAGTCTAGGTAACGAAGTGGGATCTGAAGAGAATACAGCTGTGTAACTCATGCATCTTCACTCTTGGAGACTTTAACTGGCAGACGTTGACATCAAAACGTGTTTGGACTCTTAAGCAACACTTATATCTGTCTGAATGTCAGTGCATTAGATGTTAGATCAAAGCAAGGGGTCATTATAAAGAAACAGCACAAGCACTTCTCTTTATTTTGGACTATTGTTTTTCATTTTGGTGCCACTGTAGATGTTTTGTCAAAGTACCAGAAACACTAACAACTTTTCGCATGATCATCTTCAGTCTTCAAAGATTTGACCTCTAGACAGTGTCTCTAAAAAAGATTTTGGTCAGCTCAAACTGTCTGAATGTCATTGCATTAGTGTCATTTATTGTAAAGAAACAGCACAAGCGCAATCACATTGTTAATTCTGGGCTATTATTTGTATTATTATTAAATCAGAAAATGATTCTTTGCATGATACTTGGAGGCTTTAAGTGGCAGACAAATGCTCTAAATGTATTTGGACAGGTAAGCAACCCTTAAAACTGTCTGAGTGTCAATGCATTAGATGTTAGATCAAAGCAAGTGTCATCTATTGTCACTCAGTTGACAATAAATGACATTTGACAGCAGTTCGCATTACAAGATGATTGCTTCATTAGACACGGATGCAGAAAGGTGTTTCTGGAGTTGTATTTTATTGGCAAAACACATTTTGCCCCTCTGTTCTGTTGCAAGTTGCAACTAGATTTTTGCTTTATCTAAAGAAAGTGTGCTTGCCTGTGCAAAACGTGATGTGTTGTGGGTGGTTGCTAGGTGGCTTCTTACAATTTTTAAGTCAAGAAAGTCCACCCTCAAGTCTCTGTGATGTTCTGGTCTCTCTTCAGTCTAAGCCCTGAGAGTTTATCTAGGTTGTTTTATCAAAATCACAAACGTTTTGAGGTGTTATTCATGCCGCCGGTAACTAGTATCTACATGCAGAATGTAATTTGTAATTGCAAGCCCATGCATCAGAACATTGTGGGTTTGTAACTCAAAGGTTTAAGGTTCAAGCCCTGTGAAGGGTGTTCTGTGAACTGTCGAGTCACTGAAGGTTGTTCTTGACAAAGTGCTTTGCGTTGGTTAAGAAACATCTGCTTCTATGAGTAGAGCTAATTATCAGAAAGATAATGCATGCATGTGAGTCTGATTTACAGAAGTGTATCAGTCTCTTGCTTACAGAGAGCGTGTCGCACAGACGGATGCTTTTTGTTGCAGCGCCAACCTGTTGCAACAGGCCTGGCTTGCTTTGGCGCATTGTCCTCCTGCATAATGTTCCCTTCCTCTAGGGGACAAAGTGATAGAAGACGGTGGGGGTAGGGGGAAGCTGCTATCTTTTCTTCCCTCACCTTTTCCTTTGGCCAGACAACATGAATTCAACCTTACGGCTTTTATCTGCTTCTGGGAAGAAAGATATCGAGTGATCTGCTGTAAAGCGTGTTTTTATGCTCTGCATCGAATCATGGAGTGCACTAGAGCTGGGTGAAAAAGCTTTTATTATTTCTCTATATTTGGCCATTTTAACAATATTTGTTATCTGGATATTTATATGTATTTGCTTTGAAATTGTGTCCATGGTTGCCATTTAAATCCAAAATGTACAATAAAAGAAGTAAAATGCAATACAAATCTAGTTAAAATAATCAAGGCATGTTTTGCACCGAATAAACAAAAGACAGAATACTTCCAATATGTTATTTTTATTTTGTCCAATGTTGCTTTTTAAATTCAAAATGTTTAACATGAAAAGAAAAATTTGAAAAAAAAAAAAACACTTTTATTTTTCCTTTCTTTTGTTTTAATAAAAATCTTTCATACCTGTTTTTTCCCCAATTGTTTTCCCAAATAACCCATGTAAAATCTAGATTAATAAAAAACAAAACACATGCAATAATATCTACAATATTTTGTCTAGATATGCATTTTTCTTTCTAAAATTATATACTTTTTTTCTATTTATCTTTTATTAAATGTCTTGAAATGTATATGTATTTGCTTTGAAAAAAAAGACATGTTTTCCACAGCTATGAACAGATGGAAGAATATTAACTATTAACTTTTTGTCTTTTTATAAATATAAAATTCTTCATGTAGTGGTGATGCTAACAAAAAGTTAAAAATTAAGTTCTGAATTCATTTGAGTTTGAACTGATTCCCAGAAACGAATCAATCTTATATTGTTATGATGTTCACAGTTATATTTCTAGTCAAATGCATGGTCTTTAATGAACTATATATATCGCCTGGGTTTATTTTCCTCCGTATTAAACCCTGAAGTGAGCGAGGTGAAGCAGTAGCCCTCCTCTCTAGTTAAGTGTGCTGAACCAGGCGTGTCTGCCTCGCTGTCCTCGGGCGGCTCTGAATTCACTGCGTTGAGGATGACAGCCAGTTTTCATAACCACCAGTAATTACACATCTCCCGTCCCATTTGATCTTCCTAAGCATGTTGTTTCTCCAGGCCACAGGTTGGCGAGCGGCGCTACCCAAATTCGACTGGCTTTTCTGGGCCGGTCGGCGGATCACAGGCAAAGCAAAACAAGATCAGACATGATGATGGTGGAAATGTTTTATTTAAGGAGAAAAGGCCTCTCGGCACAGCCACCGGTCTTTAATGGAGGCCGATCGTACGTGCTCTGTTTATTTTGCATTGCAAATGTGCAATTTGATTTGACACAAGTGGTACCTTTTACTGTTTAGACCAAAAATAGATTATGTTTTATATATATATATAATATATCATTCTAATATTACAGTACACACAGTTACTATTTGTATGTCAGTTAGACACATGACATGAAGTCCTCTTACCACACGGATTTTCTTTCATAAATATCCAGAGACATAGTGTAAAGCATAAAAACTTCTCAACAAACCACCAAAGTGCTGTTTTCACCAACAAAGCAATACAGCGACCACAAAACGTATTTAAAAATTGAATAAATATTATAAACATGGAAGCTTGTTTTCACTACAGGATTAAAAAAAAACTAAAAAAAGTTACAGTGACTTTATCTCACAAATCAGACTTTTTTTTCCCTTAACTCTTGCCATGTTCATATATTACAATTCTGACTTTTTTGAAAACATTTTATTTGAGGAAGCATAGCAATTGTGAGGGGGAAAAAAGTACTTGTAAGATAAAGTCATTTTTAACTTTTATTTGTTGTGGAAACAAAAAAATTAAGGAAAAAGTAAAAATTGTGAGATTGAGAAGTCACATACTTTTTTTGTTTACTCGCCAGACTGATATTACATACATTATATATAATCATACTTTTATTTATTCTGTAATTCTGTGGTGGAAACAAACATTCATATTTAAATTTCAGAACATCACTGTCAAATTGAAAACCTCAAACCATTTGTTGTAAAGAAGATGCATTAGCACACTTGAAACAAAACTAAAGCGAAGTGGCCAGGTATGTTTTGGACCGCCATTGCTGAGGTCAGTTAAACCCTGCTAACCTGGTTTAAAGCGTGCACTTTCCTTCTAAGTCTGTTAGATTAGTTTCGTCCTTCTTCCCTCCCGGTTTGTTTGGCGCTTTATGGCAGAGAGGTCAGCTTAATCTTTGTAAACGCTCACAAAGAGCCATATCAGGTTCTACTGAGCCCCTGACCGAAGCGACTGATCTGAGATCAGATCCTCTTACCTGCAGAAGTGCTGGGTGGCATGATGGGGAAAAGGGCTCGGGACAGATTCTGCTCCTCTGCTTATATTGCACTTAATATATACATTTAAAAAAAATGATGGTGCATTAAGTTGATCAAAAAGGCACAGTAAAGGCATTTCTAATGTTACAAAATATTTCTGTTTCAAATAAATGCCATTCTTTTGAATTTTCTGTTCATCAAAGAATCCTGAAAAATAAAATGTGTCACAGCAGCACAACTGTTTTCAACAATGATATTAATCAGAAATGTTTCTTGAGCAGTAAATGATCATATTATTCTGATTTCTGAAGATCATGTGACACTGAAGACTGGAGGAATGATGCTGAAAATACAGATTTGAGCACAGGAATAAATTAATATACATTTACTACAATATTATTCAAATGAAAACATCTCTTTTAAATTTGTAAATTTTTGACAATATTGTGTGGTACATTTCACCATTAATTAAAAAAATAGAATAATAAATAATTACGAAACAAATTTACGAAAAATGTAAATTTAAATGAAAATTCAACTTTGCATCACAGGAATAAATAACGTTTTACAATATATTCACAAAGAAATAGATATCTTCAGTTGCAGCAATATTTAACACTTTTACTTGCTGAGCAGAAGGGATTTGTTTCAAACCCCAAACTTTTGAATGATAATGTGTATTTGTGCGTTTTTGTACAGTATATGCATATGTTTTCATTCCATCTTCAACAAAAGTAACTACTCCTGATTTATGATCTGATGGAAAGAGCAGTCCTTTACTGACCAAACTGACCTCATTTTTCTGGTGTGACCTCCTCAGAAATGTCTTATTGGACGTTAGACGTTAGATTTAGTCGAGGCAAACGCCCTGGTATCGTTCGTGTAACTCTCCACTTTTCTTCTAAACCGTCTCCTGTCCTGTGTGATCTCTCAGGAGGGAGGCCGGGATGGATGTGTTAATGGAGTACGAGATCAAAGCGTTAGGTTGGAAACGCGAGTCTGGATGATTAAAAAGGAGCTTGTTTACTCTGCGCTTCCGATAGGCCTCCCCTCCCCTCATTCAGACGGGTTTCCTGTCTATATTTCCCTCTTGGAAACTGATAACAGGCCATTCGTCCCGACCTGTTGATGTTTGTCTTCCAGCCTGCGAATTGAAAGCCTTTGCTTAAGTCTCCTGATCTTTCTTTTATATAAAAAAAGACCTCGGGAATCTCTCGTGTGTCTCCTCTCGAGTTTCAGAAGAGATATCGTCATAAACACAAACGTTTCTCATCACACTCTCCCAAATTCAGATGATCTCGCTGCATTTCACAATTAATTACAAAGAAGTGCCAAGTAACATGTTGAATTAAATGAAACGTTTTGACGTAAAAAAAAAAATTAATTGTGTTTTCTTGTAAAATGTGCTTAAATAATTGTTGTACAAATTCGAAAAATCATCTTGTACAGTGTAGGAAGTGATGTTATTTATAACTAAAACCATAAAAAAAATCTTTAAAATAAAAAATAGATAAGTTTAAGTAAACAAGTAAATTATTGAAACTAGAACAAAAAATACATTTCATAATATTTTATGAAATATTTTAAAAATATTTTATTGACATCACAACAAAAATTCGGAAATCAAAATTAAATAAAATAAAATTTAGTTTGATGAAATATTTAGATTTAAAAGAAATATTGAGAAATGTTTCACTTTAAAATGCTGTCTTGGCAGCTAACTGACTAATTAAAAACACCATAAATGAATGGAAATAAAATAAATTAAAGAAAAAATATTTTAAAATTATATTAGAAAATGTAAACATTTAAAAAAAGAAATATATTATTATTAGAAATTATATAAAAATATTTTTTTATATTAATAAATTCTGTTATAGTGTCTAAATAATATATAAAAAGTTTGTAATATTTCTAAATTATATAAATAATGTTAAAATAACACTGAATGGTGTCCACATTAATATTAGCTTTTAATATGAGCTCTTTATATTTACTCTTGGCTCATTTTTGCCTCTTTTTTTTCATCCTCAGGAATTGTTGAAGTATACAAGTAGATGTTCTGAGCCTTTAAAGAGCAACATCTGAGCAATTACACTTCCTCTGTATAATCTGAAATTGATAGTTTGTTTCATTCTGAGCACAGAATCACAATACGAGTTCACATAACAATTACATCAGTAATGTGAGTGAATGCAAACCACATTCTGTGTGCTTTCAACAACATTCACCCTAAAATTGGCCTATGTTAGTGCCAGCGCATTTGCTAACGGTGTTAGCGATTTGTAGGACGTTGTATTGAAGGCTAGCGGACGTTACAGGCTGCTGTGGGACATGATTGGGGTCACAGTACTGTCACCGCTGCTCAAATCAAACCGAGCCAATCAGATCACACGCCTTTATGGCCCACTAACAGCTTGTTGTTTCCTTCGTCTCATTGTAGAATTCTCTGTGATTTGAATGAAGACGAAAGCAACAGGAAGCTTTTTTCTGGAGCGACGGAAGGCACTCTGGATCTGTCATTATGAAGTTGATTAAAGTGTGTGTGTCGTAGCATGCAGTGAGTGGAGATTTCACAAAAGATCGGCCTGTGGTGGCTTTGAACTCTTTAAAAGCCTGATTAATCCTCTGTTGACTCTTGCGTAAATCCATATTAAAACTCTATGAACATGATAATCCCTCATTTAACTCTCTAATAGGCTTTTCACTAGTGATATATATATATACACTTAACCGTGGGTTCATGTTGGTTTACCTCCAGGTGTTAGAGATGGTCCTCCTGTCACTTCAAAACTCAGAAGGAACACAAAAGACCATTGGTTTGACTTTAAGAGTATGTCAAAAAATAAGATGGTCACTAAGTTAATGGAAACTGAAACTCTTTGTTTACTGGCATTCTTTAAAGAAAAAATAATGTTTTGTGTCTTATAGAAGAAAGAAACTCGTATAGCTTTGGAATAAGTAAGCAATGACGGAATTTTCATTTTTGGTGGACTGTACCTTTAAGACTACTTTTAACTCTGGTTTAAGTGTTTCACACTTTTACATTTTGGTTTGTTTTTATCTTGTAGTTTCAATAGTGGTCTACCGATGTATTGTCAATGCATATAAATATCGGCTGATATTTGCTGATTTTATCTATTTATTTTACGATCAGCATTGACTGTTTTTTTTTTTTTGGCTGATGTGTATGAAGCGGGACTTTTATTTTGACAGCACAGAGAAATGTACTGAGTGGCACTGTTACACTGTTTAAATATTTTATATTTTTAACAAATTCTTTATTTTTTAAATACTATTATACTTGTTGCCATCTAAATAGATGTTTTAGAGATTTATAAAGTTAAATTTTTTTATATTTATATTTTTGATGATTTCTAATAAGTAAGGTGTAAAAAGTATTTTTTGTATAGTTTTTTTATTATTATTATTATTTTTTTTTTTTACTGATTCCTTTTGAAATTATTTATTTCTAATTATTTGACTAAATATTAAGCAAAATAAAATGTACATTTCATTTAATTTCGTCCTCTTTATAATGGCCATTGGCCACTCTGCACTGTAAAATATCAACATCGGCCCTAAAAAAAAAATCTATAGTTTATTGACTCCAGGTTAACAGTTTCAACTGCGAAAGCCCATAATAAGCCCTTGATTAATCAAAATCTTTAGCATCTCATATCTGTTTAATTGTATTTACCAGATTCTGCAGTGAAATGTTTTTTGCTGCAGTTAAATGAGCAATAAATGCTTTTTTGTTCCTTGTAGACAGGAGCTCAGCGTTTCCATCAGCAGGTGTGTCTGTCTGGTCCTTTACATATTTACCAGCGAGTCTTTGAATCGTTTATGGGGGAATTTCCAATCATGAACCCTTGACTGTGATCTCTGTGCAGATCTTTCCTCATGCACAGGTCTGTTCTCTGTAGTCTTGATGGCGCAGCTTCCACTGAGGTTGTGATCGGTGCTGCTTTTGAAGCGGGTGAATGCATGGACAGATAGAAGTTCACGTCCTTCAAAGCGCCGCGGTCATCAAAGCAGCGCTTCTGTAAAACATTCACCAGCGTCAACAGTAAATTTCTCTCAATTACCGTCAGACTTTCAGTCGTTTTGCTCTGAGCGCTGTTGCGGTTGTTGGGGAGAACTCTGAAATAAAACATTATTGTTATTCAGCCTCTTTATTTCTTGGAAATATTGAAGGACTGAACTCAGCAGCCGTTTAATTAGTGCTAATAAACACGTCTGATCGTGTCTGGTGGACAAGAAGATAATAATACATAATATATATTGAATTTGGATATATTGCAACAATGTTAGAATACTGTTTATGATTGCTTTGGTGTTCTCATTGGATTTTAGTGCATTGCTATCCAGCTGCAGAGTATTGTGGGTGGCTTTTTACTCATTTGAGCTCCTCTAAAGTTTCTGTAGATGTGACTCTGGTTCCTCCTTCAACGTGCATCTGAGGGATAATTATTATTACTTTATTATTATTAATTTCTGTGATGCTCCGCTGTATTTTCAGCATCATTCCTCCAGTCTTCAGTGTCACATGATCTTCAGAAATCAGAATAATATGATCATTTACTGCTCAACAAACATTTTTGCTGATGCTTACAATTGCTGCCTGAATATATTTTTGGTAGTTGTTATCCATTTATTTCCAGGATGAATATATATAACAATTATTTGAAATATGAAATATTTTTAACAGTGTAAATGTCATGAATGTACCTTTTTATTCAGCATTTAATTGATCAAAAGCATTTTAAAAATGAACTTGAACAGTAGTGTGTGTGTCCTGGTTTAGTTAACTAGGTGTGTGTGTGTGTGTGTGTGTGTGTGTGTGTGTGTAAAGGAGAGGATGCGTGGCCCAGCTCTTAAAGTCACTGGGCCGCGGTCTCTTGTTTTAGTCATTAGAAGAGAAAGGAATGCTGGGATGTATCTGTGTCTGTCAGTTGCATGTTATACAACACATTCCTCTGGAGTTTTCAGGGAAGCAGACTCTACGAGAGGCTCCACCAGCCCTGCACCGCACACACACCGTACACACACTCTATACACACCGCACACACACACACCACACACACCGCATACACACTGCACACACACGCTATACACACCACACACACACCGCACACACACTCTATACACACTGCACACACACCGCATACACACCGCACACACTCTATACACACCGCACACACAACGCATACACACCGCACACACACCGCACACACACCGCATACACACCGTACACACACCGTACACACACACCGCACACACACCGCACACACACTCTATACACACTGCACACACACCGCATACACACCGCACACACTCTATACACACCGCACACACAACGCATACACACCGCACACACACCGCATACACACCGTACACACACCGTACACACACCGCACACACACCGCACACACGCTCCATACACACACTCTATACACACCGCACACACACCGCACACACACCATACACACACTCCATACACACACTCTATACACACCACACACACACCGCACACACACTGTACACACACCACATACACACCGCACACACTCTATACACACCGCACACACTCTATACACACCGCACACACACCGCATACACACCGTACACACACCGTACACACACCGCACACACACTCTATACACACCGCACACACACCGCACACACACCATACACACACTCCATACACACACTCTATACACACCACACACACACCGCACACACACTGTACACACACCACATACACACCGCACACACTCTATACACACCGCACACACTCTATACACACCGCACACACACCGCATACACACCGTACACACACCGTACACACACCGCACACACACTCTATACACACCGCACACACTCTATACACACCGCACACACAACGCATACACACCGCACACACACCGCATACACACCGTACACACACCGTACACACACCGCACACACACCGCACACACGCTCCATACACACACTCTATACACACCGCACACACACCGCACACACACCATACACACACTCCATACACACACTCTATACACACCACACACACACCGCACACACACTGTACACACACCACATACACACCGCACACACTCTATACACACCGCACACACTCTATACACACCGCACACACAACGCATACACACCGCACACACACCGCACACACACCGTACACACACCGCACACACACTCCATACACACACTCTATACACACCGCACACACACCGCACACACACTCCATACACACACTCTATACACACCACACACACACCGCACACACACTGTACACACACCACATACACACCGCACACACTCTATACACACCGCACACACACCGCATACACACCGCACACACACCGCACACACACCGCACACACACTCCATACACACACTCTATACACACCGCACACACACCGTACACACACCATACACACAACGCGCACACACACCGTCTGTACACACACCGTACACACACCATACACACAACGCGCACACACACCGTCTGTACACACACCGCACAGACACCGCACACGTACACAGTACACACACCGCACACACACCATACACACACCGCACACGCCGTCTGTACACACACTGTACACACACTGTACACACACTGTACACACACCGTACACACACCGTACACACACTGTACAACACCGTCTGTACACACACCATCTGTACACACCGCACACACACCCTACACACTGTACACACACCACACACACACACCGCACTCACAGCAAACATCAGTGTGGACTAAACCTGCTAACGGTCTTTTGTTTCCCCCGGGTCATTTTTAACCCTGGACTCATTAACCCCAGATGATCTTTTGTGTCTCACACTCTTTATACTGTATGTTAGTTATTTATTGGCACAGCAATTTCAGGTGAGATATGTGTGTGGTTTCCAGTTAATTGGGGGTTAAATGAATCATTCAGTTATTATTTGTCGTTCCAAACATGCAGGCTTTTATTTTTTCATGCATTTTTTGATTTGACAGAGTGAATTTATAGTGATTGTGTCTGTCAGGCTAATGGGGAAGCGATTCATCTGCAAAAAAGACTCAATACCTAGCTTCTGTTTCTATTGTTTAGAATTTTTTATTTTACTGCTAGGAAAGATTATTTCGTTTAATATCTATTTGTTTTCTACTTTCACTATCGTTTTTATTTTGCTTGCACTTAGCTGTAATTAGAATATTTCCCATCGGCTAAAAAGAAGCAGCTTATGCAATCTAACCATAAAGTAAGGCAGTAACTTTGGCTGTTAATTATTTCCTGATTTTAACCACAGGATCACTACAACAAATAGAAACACCAGATATATTTGATTCTGATGTTTTTATACCAATGCACAGCAAAAAATGTTAAGATATTTTTAAAATCTTAAGTAACAGGGTTTTTAATGTGAATATATAGCAAAATGTAATTAATTGCTGTGCTCAAATCTGTATTTCCAGCATCATTCCTCCAGTCTTCAGTGTCACATGATCTTCAGAAATCAGAATAATATACTGATTTACAGCTCAAGGCATATTTCTGTTGATAAAAAATGTGGAAAACTGTTAATAATAATAATTAAACATTGTTTACAGGATATATAAGAACTATTATTTTTTTGTAACATTAAAAAAGCCTTTACTGTCTCTTGCATCCTTACTGAATAAAAATGTCACGTTTGTTTCCGAAAGAAAACGAATCTTTTGAATGCTGGAGTACATAAGCAATATTTAGCAGCAGAGCCCAGTATTAGAAACGTCTGCATGTAATATTTCACTCCAGTCAGGCGGAGATCTCTGGATTCATGGTGGTGTTTCAGGATCTGTAATGAATGATAATTGTCAGTCTTCAGCTCATCTGATGAGATTCAGATGTGTGCCGTTGGGTCTTTATTGGTTCAGTCTGTGGGAGGAGATCAGGATCTGCTCTCAGACATAAAAACATCAAAATGAACATCATCTGAATGTCAGAGGGGAATTGATTTCTGACACACAGCGTCTGTTCTCCCTGCGCTTGAGGTTGTGTCGGGAAAAGAAATCATATTCTCTGAGCTTGCGTCATTCAGATAGTGTGCGTTCCTTTTGTGTATATCACGAGGTCAGTGCGTTTGTGTATGTCTATAAAATAACATAAGTCTTCATGATTAATGCTTTTATTGAGAACTGACATCGTTGGCTTCCTCTAACAGAAGTATGCAATCTTTGTAAACAATAATAAGCGTCATGTTGCTTCTTCATTAGAATACAGCAAACATAGAGGATGGACACAGGAAGACCGTGATTACTGAAGGAAGAGATTCATGAAGAATAAAATGCATCGTGTCCACAAAAATATTCATCAGCACGACTGTGTTCAACACTGATGGTCATCAGAAATGTTTCTTGAGCAGTAAATCATCATATTATTCTGATTTCTGAAGATCATGTGACACTGAAGACTGGAGGAATGATGCTGGAAATACAGCGGAGCATCACTGAAATAAATTACAGTTTACTATATAATCACATGGAAAGCAGTGATTTTATACCGTAAAAATATTTCATAATTTTCTGTGAATTAAATTTTTTTTTTTTTGATAAATTAAATAAATGCATCCTTGGTGAGCAGAAGCGACGTCTTTCAAAAACATTAAAAACACTTTTTAAAAAGCAACACTGTTATGGAATATTTGTTTGAGTTATTGAGTACCGATGTCTATATTTAGCGTCTAGCTGCTGTAAAGCTGTTCGACTGTGAGCAGTCTTTGACGAAAGCGAGCTGTATTGTAGTTGGTGAGATGTTGGTAACGCTCAGTTGTCAGTGGCGCCGTGTTGTTTGTGCTGTTCAAGCTGTTGTTTCTCTCTGATGAAATGCTCTTAGTTAACTGCTGTATTGCATCACTATGCTGCCAAAAGCACATTTCCTCATTGATATCCTGAAGAAGTACAGTTTATCGTTTTTGTTTTGTGAGCAGCATATAAATCTTATCGTCGTGGATAATGTTTTACCAGGTCGTTTTTTTTTTTTCGTGGAGGCTCTTAAAAAATGAATGGCTTTATATTTCCTCCGCTTCCATTAGTTTACAATCAATATTTTATATTTCTTTGTCATTTACACTGATCTTAATTTAATATATATATTGCTTTTTGTAAAGCATTACAGTATTAATTCATGGACCTAAGTGACTGTATAAACTGAGATTAACAAAGACAGATAGATACTGTAACAAATAGTATTGTTAGTTTTGGTTAGTAAGTGCATTAACCAGTGGAACCTTATCGTAAAGTGTTACTGTCTTCAACAGGAAGTGATGATTTGATCGATTTATAAACCGGTTAATCACAGTTTAATTAAGTTTCTCTGAAATTCTTCTGATTATTGCAGAACAGTTTTAGTGCTGAAAACTGGAAGTCAGTGTTCTGCCCGTCAGTATTTGTTTGATTAACACCTAAAACACATGATCTAGCAGATAAAGTCATAAAGAATAAGAACTTAGACATGAACACAAGAACAAGTGAATGCTTTTTTTACTAAATCAGCTACTTTTACTAAATTGGTGGGTTTTTGTTAAATGTGAGCCCAAATCATCACAATTAAAAGAAGCAAACACTTAAACTACTGCAGTCTGTGTGTATTGAATTCATTTAACAATTTGAGTTGAATTACTGAAATAAATGAACTTTTCCACAACATTCTAATTTATTGAGAAGCATTTGTACATTTAGTTTCCTGGTGGTGTGTTAACAATCTGTGCATTTTTTTTTATTAGCATGAACGCAGTCTTTCAGAAGAGACATGCTGGTTTTAAGACGGCTCTTGTCGTGTGTGTGTGTGTGTGTGAGACTGTAGGTGTTTCTGTCTGGCGTTTGCTGTTTTCCTTCATTATTGACTCTGATCTGTTTCTTTCACGAGCGGGAATCCTCAGAGAGTAACTTGTGCTTTATATAAATAAATTGTTTTACTATTATTTTACATTACAGCTGTAAAATTACATTACAACATTTTCTGGCTGTCATTAAATGTATTTTTATGGAAACCTGCAGCATCTTCAAGAAGACAGGTTGTGCATGTTGTGTTCCCGAACTTGTAACATTATATCAATATGCTGGATCTTCAGCTGAATGATGATGATGATGATAGTGCTTCTGTTCGAGCGACAGGTGGAAGAGCCTCTCCTCCCCTCTTTTGATTTGACCGAGAGAAACAGAACGGAACATCTCCCTCAAACACTGCTGTGCTGCATGAGCCACATGACTCTCTCTCTCTCTCTCTCTCTCTCTCTCTCTGAGTCTCTCTCTCCCTCTCTCTCTCAGTGTCTCTCTCTCTCAGTGTCTCTCTCTCTCCCTCTCTCTCTTTCCCCCTCTCTCTCTCTCTCTCTCTCCCTCTCTCTCTTCCCCCCCCCCTCTCTCTCTCTCTCTCTCTCTCTCAGTGTCTCTCTCTCTCCCTCTCTCTCTTTCCCCCTCTCTCTCTCTCTCTCTCTCCCTCTCTCCCTCTCTCCCCCCCCCCCCTCTCTCTCTCTCTCTCTCTCTCTCAGTGTCTCTCTCTCTCTCTCTCTCTCTTTCTCTCAGTGTCTCTCTCTCTCTCTCTCAGTGTCTCTCTCTCTCCCCCCCCCCCTCTCTCAGTGTCTCTCTCTCTCTCTCTCTCTCCCCCCCCCTCTCTTTCTCTCAGTGTCTCTCTCTCTCTCTCTCTCTCTCTCTCAGTGTCTCTCTCTCTCCCCCCCCCCCCCCCCTCCCTCTCTCTCTCTCTCTCTCTCTGAGTCTCTCTCTCTCTCTCTCTTTGACTCGCTGCAGGAATGTTTAAGGACCGTTGCTGTGTTGGCCTCTCCTGAAGTTCAGAAGCCAGAGCTGCCCACATTATTAACCCTCTCCTCTCCACTCATTGTTTTGCTTTTAGTTTAATAACTCATAACCATACAGGTACATCTAAAACTCATTAAGTTTATTATTTTGGAAGTTGCTACGGAGTCTGACACGAGTTGTTAGTGTGCTGTTCCTGATGCAAAGCATGCAGTCTAGCCAGTATGATGATCATGACAGTTTAATGTGACTTATGCATATGTTTTTGTGTTTAACCCATTTGTTGCAGTTTTGATGCCACATGTCCCTCAGTTGTGCTGTTTTCATGCATCTTATTCTAAAGCAATAGTGCATGGTACTCCAGTTTTTGCAGCGCTGTGCCGTTTGATTTCGTTGGTTGTGGTGTGGGTCTTTAAGTCCAGTGACTGAAGTCACAAAGAGCACTTCACCGAGCCTGTGAAACGTGCAGCTGCCTGCACGTCGTTTTTATCCGTGACTGTAGCTGGCTTTCTTTCAGTCTCTTCCACATCAAGGCCTCGCTTGCATCAGCCTGAGTGAGCTTCAGAGTCACGCTGCACTTTGAAACCGCACACACGCACACTCAGAATGAGTGAGAACGGCTCTGGCTTTAATAAAAGCAGATATTTAAAGCAACGGAGGATGAGAACGCAATGAGGTTCGCTCGAAGTGAGCTCCTCTCTGGATGTATGTCACGAACACAGGTCCATGTCGTATTACACCTAAATATTACTTACAACCATATCATTTCATTTGAACAAACACAATTTATTGTATTTTCTTAATGCATGTAATGGATGGTAATGTAAGCAATTCATACGTGTTTCTTTACATGTTTTACTTTAACCGAAATGTCATTTTATTCATATATACTGTATATATATATATATATATATATATATATATATATATATATATATATATATATATAATATTAATGTATATGTGTGTATATATATATGTTTTTTTTTTTTGAACAAACATACAATACTAAGAATGCAACTTTTGTTATTATTTTTTTTTTTAATCAAACCCATAACCCAATCTTTGAACCTTATCCAGTTAATTTTTAAAATGTAATACATTATTTTAGTTGTTTTTGATCAAACCCAATTGTAAACATGCACCAAAAAAAAAAGAACAAAATTATTTTTAAAAAATTATTAAATAAAAAAAAAGCTGAAATATCAGTGAAACAGTTCTGGGTCATATTACACCTCGCAATGTAAAGAAAAAAAATGTATATACATTTTATTTAGCATTTTCATCAAAATGTAACAATGCAAAGAATCTTAAACATGCAAAAATAAATAAACTGTTTTTTTTCTTGAATCAAAAAATGCTATTTCATTTTGATCTGGAATTTGATTGGCACATGTTCTTGAGTGGTCTCTCCATTCATATTTCTCTCTCTGGTGTGTTAATGGAGTCTGTGTGTGTGTGCCATGGTCATGCCATGTTAGTGTTTGTTGGGCCGGTTTCCCTTCAGATAATGACATGTCTCCCAGAAGACCTTGGAATATGTCCTCAACGGGACGGTGCTGCATTCCTTACACACGTGCACACCAACACCAGCTCACACACACACACACACACACACACACACATGCCACTGATGTTCTGTGCACATTTAATATGTATTAATGCATCAGCAGCCTACAGTTAATGAACCTCTGTCTTACTGGAAGAATCATTAATGCTGCTTGCCATTAATTGGTCAAACTAACTCAAGATTAGTGGTTTAAATAAATCCATAAACATACAAAACTCAAATTGCATTTACATTACATTAAGTTAAATAACATCTTTCCATTGCATTGAATTTCATGACATGCATCAAACCCATAACCCAACACTGAAACTTATCCAGTACTGTATGTGCTACAGACATGTAAGATTCCTCAAATCATTCTACTCAAAACACTATTATTAACTATTATTGTTTCTACCATTATTTACCAATGGAGGCCATGCATAACTGATTTTTACTAAAGTTTAAGGACTTTTAGACACTCCATGTCACTTTAAATCTACATGAAATGAAAATTAGCCCATGCATATTAGATCTAATTATGAACCCTTCATATGTGCATGGGATTTATTCTTCTGAACTCTTTGACATTGGCATGTTTAATCAAAATGAAACCAGCAGACGTCTCTCAGGTGAGGTAAGCCAAACGTACACAGGATCTCGTGCATTCATCCATAAAATTACAGTAGCAGCCCCTTGAGGCTTTATTGCTCTTTCAAACTCTTGTTGTGAGAAATTGCGTTGCGGTTTTATTGTGATGATGCTGAGGCTCTGGTGAGGCCTGTGCAGGTGTGAGAAACACTTTTGGTTTTTATGTTGTCTTCTTTTATTGGAGTCTTCTTGTTGCCTGCAGCCCTAATAAAATCCGGTTCCCGTCCTGATCCTCTGTGGTGTCAGAGAGGGGAGCGGCTCGGAGGATCACACTAATGATGAAACACTCATCTTTTGATGTCAACATTCCACGCTTTTATTTTATTAATGCAGGGGCTCAATTAGTGTTGAGTAGCGCTGGATTTCACATTCCTTCCATTCGACGTGTGTTCGGACATGTTCAGAGTGCTGCTTTAACCAGCTCGGCAGAGTTTAGCCACATCCATGTCTTATTTTATTTAAATAGTTTTTATATTATTTAATATACATTTTGCTTTATTTTTAATAATTTATTTTATATTTAAATGTATTGTATTTTTATATTTTTGTTTTATTTTTCATATATTATTATTTTTTATATTTATATTTAAGATTTTATTTAAAAATGAATATTATATTATTTCATGTTTTATTTCATATTTAATTTTATTTAATTTTATTAAATCCTAAAATAGAAATGGGGTTATTATCCAGAATTAATTAAATTTAATAAAAAATAAAAAAATCTTTATTTTTAATCTATGCTCTCATCTCCCACCATGACTTTGATGTCACATCTGTGATGACAAATCAGTATTTTTCAGTGGCTGAATCCATACTGTGTATAAAATAGTTGTTATTTTACAATATATACAGTATATATATATATTAGTCAGAATTCACCAAAAATGTGACTTTATTCTCGATTTGGCAGACTGTCTGTGCTGTTTTGGCATTGACACAAAGGATGAACACACTTGTTAATTGGCAGAACAGACACAGATGATCTGAAAAATCAAAATTAATATTTTTATACCAGTCCATCATACACTGGTGCAGGCAAAAACGTAAAACTAGGTTGCCGTTGCTGTGCACTTTTTTTTTTTTTTTTTTTTTTTTTGCAGAAGCGAATGAATGGCAGATTGTGTGTGATATGAGGCTTTCTTTCTCTGTGTTTGCCGACTGTTAACTATTACCAAGCCATGTGTGTTTTGGCCGAATCCCAAACTGTTACACACACACGAGCGAATATCAAAAGACTTGCATTACGGCCTGGAGGAGCTCCAAAAACTGCTGCTATTGTGCTGCGCCTCCATCTTCCTCATTCAGCCACTTTCATATCAACACTTATTCACTTCTGATATTGTCAGAAGTTCATAAACGCAGGCAGATATTGCTGCTGGTGTGTGACCTGTAACTCTCTGGTTATTAATGGATAGCTGATCAAAGACTCAGACGCCGCCAGCACAACTTTACTCTGTTTACTTGCCCTAATATCTCTTACATTTACTTCAGCCAAACAGTTATTCATTAATTTCTCCTTTCCCTCCTTTTCTTAATGTTCCCTGAGCACTTGATTTAGAGTTTTTTTTTTTTGTCTTTTTGTTTTTAATATATATATTTTTTTATTTTTACATTAAATGTAATTGTTTATGTGTAATTTTAGTCATTTTTCTTTTAAAATGTGCATATTTTATATAATATTTAATTTTATTTATTAATTTTTTCTATTATTTATATTTTGTTAATTTTAAAATAAAATAGTATAAAATAAATCTAAAATGAAATATTAAAAAATTAAACAAATAAATAAACAGAAATAAAATATAAAATATAACAACTGAACAAAAATATATATAAATATATAATATAAAATATATAAATATAACACTATATATTAAGTATAAAACCATTAATATCTATAAAAAATGAATAAAATATTTTTCATTTTTATATTTTATTTTAGAATTTTATTTTATATTGACAATGCAATGTTACAATTTTACATTTCATTTTAGTGTATTTTTATATTATGGTTTTTATTTTTATTTTAAATTTTAGTTTTTAGTAATATTTAGTTTAAAGTTTTAGATTTTATTTTATTATTTTCTAATTTATTCGTTTTTTATAGTGTTTTTTTTATTATTTTATTTTACCTTTTCATATTAGCTTTTTATTTTAACACACACTATATTTATCTATCTATCTATATATATATATATATATATATATATATATATATATATATATATATATATATATATATAGCTGTATTATGTTTATACCTCCATTCACTTTGACCATCATATCTGGTCGACAGATCAGTTTAATTGAATTATTTCAGCATATACATGTATTGTATGGCTCATTTTGCTTCATAAAGGGCCGTTTGCTCTGAATGCACTCCTTGATCTGCAGGAGTTTCTCAAACGCTGGTTTCTTCAGCTCTGTGTTTGTGTTGTTGTTCAGAGATTAGTCACCAAGGCGTTCTGGAGTTTGAGTCATGAACAGGAGACGCTCATTTGGCTGGAGTGTGGGTGAGTATGTAGTTGTGTCTTTGAACACTGATTTAACACATCAATCAGTCATAAAGATCCTCCGGGGAAAACCCTTCCTGGAATGGAGCTCTATCTGCTCTCCGCTGCATTCTGCCTCCTGATTGGCCGCCTTCCAACCATCCAGTCACCTTCAGAGCTTCTCATTGGCCGACGCCGTGGCTTTATCTCTTTGATCAGTCTCAATTTCCTGCCGCTATTGCAGAGCCTGTTTTCATGCAAAAGGGGGAAAGAGACGGTGCTTTGGAAAACGTAGCAGTGCCTATCGCTTTAATCTGTGATCTGGAGAAATAATTCACTCTGAATATGAAGTGAGCTCGAACAGACGCATGTGTCGCCGCAGGCTAGAGGAACCGCTTTACAGCGTTTAACAAGTTTGCATTTTAGTGATGCACTTCTTCTGTGACGCTATGAATGCAGTTTAAACTGCAGGAAAAACAAAAACTAATCAAATGAATGCACTTTGTGTGTGTGTGTAGATAAAAGTCAATATAAATATTCATAGTTATTTATTTTTATTTGTTTTGTTCAGTGAAATATTTATTTGTTTTTAAATATGAATATAAATTTATATACAGTATACTTAATAAATACACACAGTACACACATACATTGCCAATGTTGCTGCTGTATGTTAAACTGCCTTAAATGACTTTTCCCCACATCTGCACTCCATACCATAATGGCAAAGCAAAAAAATGGTTTTTAACATCATTGTAAATTTATTACAAATAAAAAACGTCAATGATTCCATAGAACAAGTATTCAAACCCTTATCTGGGACAGTTGAAATTTATGCACATTTAACCTCTGGCAAATTCAGTTGAATGGGCATGATTTGGAACGGCACACACTTTTTAATAAAAGATCTAACAGCTGATAATCAGAGCAAAAACCAAGCCCTGAGGTCAAAAGAACTGCCTGTAGAGTTCAGAAACTGGTTTGTGTCAAGCCACACATCTGGAGAAGAGTTCAGAAAACAATTCTGCTGCATTGAAGGCTCACAGAAACATGTAGCCTTCATTATCCATAACCGAGTTTGAAACAACCAGCACTCTTCCTAGAGCTGGACTCCTGGACAAACTGAGCAACTGATGGAGAAGGGCTTTGGTTTGACTGGTGACCGAGAGCCTGATGGTCAGTCTAGTTGAGCTCCATGATCATACGTGAAGAGAGGAGAAACCTACAGAAGGACAAACATCACTGCATCACTCCACTGATCTGGACTTTATGGCGCTGTACCCAACTCAATCCTCTCCTCAGTGAAGACACATGAAAACACACTTGAACATGATTCTCTGGTCTGATGAAGCTTAATTCCAAGCATCATGTTTTGAAGGAAACCAGCCCTGCTCATCACCTTCAGAGTAGCATCCCAAAAAAAGTAAAGTGTGCTGGACCGTCATGCTGTGGGAGTGTGTTTGAGCGGCGGGGACTGAGGAACTCGTCAGAGGAGAAGAAGAGATCAATGCACCAACATATTGAGATCTGCTTAAAGAAATCCCAGTCCAGAGCATTCAGAAGCTGTGCAGAAGAATCACCTTCCAACAGGAGTGGCTTATACACAGCTCTGTGAGAGTCCCGTCTCGTTGAGCTTGCTGTGTTTTTGCTGGTAAGCGTGAATGTGAATCTGCTGTGAATCTGCTGTATAATGCAGATGTCTGAAGTGGCAGCTGCGACGAGTCTTTGTTACACGCTGGTAAACGGACACCTCGTCACTCAATGCTCTGAGGAGACATCGCTTACCCATCTGCCTTTTGTCCTGCACAGAGACTGATTGTGGTGCAAGAAAACATGCAACATCTTTAGTCAATGTTATAATGTAAAAATGTAAAAATTATTTAATTCTGCAAACTGTAAAGTAAAATTATTCATATTAATTATAAACATAAATGTTTCTTTTTTTAAACTTTGATCTTACATTTTGCCGGTTTGCATGCATGCAGGCAGATTAAATAATAATTATAATTAAGTATTCTAAATGTATAGCCATCCCACAGCGATTTATTTTGTGCATCACTAATGTTTATAATTCTTTATTATAATGCTCCCAATTTTGTTGTTCCTTTTTAACATCATTTTCAAATTTTTTCTGATGCAGTGCCACGTGCGACAGCAACTTCAGAATGCTTTCATAAAGTATCTGACGTGCATTTTTAGTTTGGCATGCGTTGTCATGTGCTTTCAGGGCACATCGAGTCTCTTTTTAAGAGAGGTGAAAGGGGATCCAGCCGGTGGATCTGTTACACCGTCCGTCTCACACAAAGACAGAGATTTCCATCCGTGCAACACAAAAGAAGCCTCATGTATGAAGTGAGACAGACGGTCCGTCCTTGACACCCTGTGTGTGTCTGAGCTCAGATACTGTGTGTTCGGAAGAGGTTACAGTAATGGAAAGGGTTAAACGTTAACACTTTGACCTTTTCAACCTCCCTTTAGGAAGAAATCATAAACTAGTGCATCTAACTGAGCTCACTCTCACAAGCCAACAATCATTGACGTGCCCGAGAGTTTGCAAAGCGGGGAAATCAAAGGCGATTGTAATATAGGCCTCTGTGGGAGAAAATGATGGGCTGGGAAAATAAATAGACGTCGAGCGAGGCTGGCACGCCCTTCGGCTAGGGTTGAGTTTCAGTAGCTGCCTTTGAAAGACGGCACAGGTAACTAGAAACGCATGGAAAGTTTTCTGCATGCACTGGATGCAGTTTAGATCTGCTTGGTGGTTAACGCCTCGCTATTGTGTTTGTGTGCGTGCATGTGCATTTGTGTGCCTCGTGCATTGAGCGTTTGGCTCATTCGTCCGGCCGGAGTGGCATTAATATCAGTATGAATATCACAGGGGCTTTAATGCATTACATGGTTTTCCGTGTCACACGGGCTCCTTTTTCCACGCTGTCATGCCAACTATTTACACCAGTGATTCTCAGCTGGTGCGTCGCGATCCAAAGGTGGGCTGCAGGTCTTTTTGGGTTAATAAAAACTTGATGCAAATAATAAAATGCATTGCATTCCAGTCTTCAGTGTCACACTATCCTTCAAAAATCATTTTAATAATTGCTGAAGAAACATTTCTGATTATCATCAATGTTGAAAATAGTTGTGCTGCTAAATATATGTTTTGTTTTGAAGAAATTAATACTTTTATTCAGCAAGGATGCATTAAATTGATCAAAAGTGACAATGAAGACATTTATAATGTTACAAAATATTTTTATATTTAAAAAATGCTTCTCTTTTGTACTGTATATTCATCAGAAATCCTGAAAAATAAAATGCATCAGTTCCACAAAAAATGTTTATCATAATAAAAAGAACCATTACTAATAATTGAGTGCTAATAATAATTAGATTTCTGAAGATCATGTTGACACTGAAGACTATAATGATGCTTAAATTATAATAATATTTCCCCAAATTATTATATTTTTACTGTATTTTTGATTGATTAAATGCAGCCTTGATGAGAACTACTTTTAATCATGCATAGTAAAATAAAAAGCTATAGGACTGGCAAAATGGCTTAAAAACTTTTTATTTAAAATTTTTCAAAATGTAAAATATATTTAAATTTAAAATGCATAATTTCGTTAAGGGTGAAGAAAATCTTTCGGCTTCTCTCCTGAGGCTAAAAGAGGGTACATTGAACAAAATAATACTAATGCACATTTATTCAAAGCATAAGATTACATGACTATCTGTAAAAAAAGTGCACAATGTTTATAAACAAATTATAATTAAGTTGCTTAAATAACTATAAAACAAAACATGATGTATGCATAGTTTAATATAAAGGGCTGAAAGCCAATCACACAGAGTACATTTTTAATTTAAAAACACGAGTTCCAGTAGAATGGGGAAAACCCACCATAAAGTCTCGAGACATGTTTTTTCAAAATTGAACTTACATTATTTTTACATGCGGTTTCTTTTGTGCGAGATACGAGTGCAATAGTGATACTCGAAAAGTTGGGACACTGTAAAAATTGTGATTAAAAAAGGAATGGAATAATTTATTTTTATCTCAAAAAACTTATATTTTATTCACAATAGAATATAGATAACATATCAAATGTTGAAATAGAGACATTTTGAAATGTCATGCCAAATATTGGCTAATTTTTGGTTTCGTGAGAGCTACACATTCCAAAAATGTTGGGACAGGTAGCAATAAGAGGCCGGAAAAGTTAAATGAACATATAAGGAACAGCTGGAGGACCAATTTGCAACTTATTAGGTCAATTGGCAACATGATTGGGTATAAAAAGAGCCGCTCAGAGTGACAGTGTCTATCAGAAGTCAAGATGGGCAGAGGATCACCGATTCCCCCAATGCTGCGGCGAAAAATAGTGGAGCAATATCAGAAAGGAGTTTCTCAGAGAAAAATTTAAAAGAGTTTGAAGTTTTCATCATCTACAGTGCATAATATCATCCAAAGATTCAGAGAATCTGGAACAATCTCTGTGCGTAAAGGTCAAGACTGAAAAACCATACTGGATGCCCGTGATCTTCGGCTCTTAGACAGCACTGCATCACATACAGGAATGCTACTGTAATGGAAATCACAACATGGCCTCAGGAATACTTCCAGAAAACATTGTTGGTGAACACAATCCACCGTGCCATTCTAAAACTCTATAAGTCAAAAAAGAAGCCATATCTAAACATGATCCAGAAGCGTAGGTGTTTTCTCTGGGCCAAGGCTCATTTAAAATGGACTGTGGCAAAGTGGAAACTGTTCTGTGGTCAGACGAATCAAGTTTTGAAGTTCTTTTTGGAAAACTGGGACGCCATGTCATCCGGACTAAAGAGGACAAGGACATCCCAAATTGTGACCAGCGCTCAGTTCAGAAGCCTGCATCTCTGATGGTATGGGGTTGCATGAGTGTGTGTGGCATGGCCAGCTTACACATCTGGAAAGATGAGCACCATCAATGCTTAAAGGTTTATCCAAGTTCTAGAACAACATATGCTCCATCCAGAAGTTGTCTCTTTCAGGGAAGACCTTGCATTTTCCAACATGACAATCCCAGACCACATACTTCATCAATTACAACATCATGGCTGTGTAGAAGAAGGATCTGGGTACTGAAATGGCCAGCCTGCAGTCCAGATCTTTCCCCCATAGAAAACATTTGGTGCATCATAAAAGAGGAAGATGTGACAAAGAAGACCTAAGACAGTCAAGCCTGTATTAGACAAGAATGGGACAACATTCCTATTCCCAGGGGCGGAATGGGACCAAAAAATCTACCGGGAAATTTCGTAAACCACCGGCCCTCGTGGTCAAAAAAAAAAAAAATGCATTCAATGCAAATCAATTCATTGGATAAACGAATTCCCCATTCCCAGGAGGTTTTACTCCATTCTATGTTAATTTAAGAACAAACAAATGAATTAAATACTCGTTTTTTGTTTGTTTTTTTGTGACCATGAAAGTTCTGAGTAATACAGTGCCGTCCGCCGCGCTCCCGCTCCCGCTCCCGCTCCCGCCACTCTCACGGCCGTTATGAATAATTTATAATGGGTCGATCATGAAAATTCATCGGAAAAGTCCCGATCGTCCCGATTGCCACTCCGCCCCTGCCTATTCCTAAACTTGATCAACCTGTCAATGTTGAGTTTAAATGTTTGATAAGTCATCTAAGTTGTATTCTGAATAAA
Organism: Carassius gibelio; assembly: GCF_023724105.1. Lineage (NCBI taxonomy): Eukaryota > Metazoa > Chordata > Actinopteri > Cypriniformes > Cyprinidae > Carassius > Carassius gibelio. The sequence goes on from NC_068400.1 coordinate 9,519,053, forward strand.
ATTATTAAATTTGAAACCTCCACATCATTGCATTCTGTTTTTGTTCTCAATTTGTACAGTGTCCCAATTTTTTTGTAGATGTCCCTCTAGAAAATGCGTGGAATATGTGTTTTGTGTGAACTTACATTGTCATCGCATCTCATGCGCCACTGATAAGCTTGCCTCCTTAACGCACACCTAAAACTCGAATGCAGCATTTTTGCATTAGAATGTGTATTTTTTTTTTTTTTTTTATTCTAAGAATATTTGAAAATCTATTTATTTATTGTTTTGGACAGCCCTAAAAAGCGATTATGTTCACATTAGTGTAAAATGCATTTAACCTATTTAAAACCAAAACTGGCAATATTTCAGGCCGATATTAATCAATTTACATGTTGCTGTTTGTTAAAACTTTTAGCTTTTGTGCAAAAAAAAAAACCTTTTGGAGACATGTTGACAATGACGTCCAATGCCAGTCTGGGTTGAGAACCACTGATTTTCTCGTTTTTCAGTTTTCAAACAACACTGATGTTTGCTTGTCTGACGCTGACTTTTATGTGCTTATCATGTTGATTTCTGGTCTTTATGGCTGTTATTGCTCCAGCAGCTGGAGAGCTGGGGTTTGATGTGCTGCCAGCATGTTTATCATGTATGTCGTTCTTTGAGCGTTTGACCTGTATAACGTTGCTCTCTGGCCTTAATTTCATATCCTTCCCCCACACGCTTTTATCTGCGATGTGGCCGCGCACCAGTATCATATAGGAAAACTTTGAACTGTATTGTTCATTGTTGAATTGGGATCTGAAATGCTAATCTAATGTAAATAGAAATGGAGCAAGCCCTTCATTTACAGTGGATATTTTAAGCCTGCGCTCCCTCCTCCACTGATGGAAATGTGTGAACTTTGACTCTCAGCGAGATATTCGACCATACCGTAGCAATGCTTACCTGTTTACAAATGGTCATTTCCACATTGAAATTCAGGCATTGCAAAAATTCAATTAAAAGGATGTTGTTTAATTTAATATTGCAATTTCAATGTATCTTTTTATTAATATTTTTATTTGTCAATTTTAAGATTTGTTGTTTATTTTGCTTCCATTATATGTCTAGTAAAAGGAAAACATCCTAAATACACATTTAAGTGTTTATTTTAATACACATTTTCTATTTTTCATATTTTTTGGTCTGTTTTCTCAAAATGAGTTTCTCCACTTATCATCACTTACATTCACCAAAACTTACAGATTTATTGTTATTTATAGTTTATAGTTTTTACTGAGGGATTTGTTTCTAAATAATTTACACTTTATCTGTTTACTTATGTAGATTTTAATTACAGTACATATCTTTATTTATTTAAATTTATCTTCAAAGATGGTACGTTCGTTTCTGTTATTTAGCAAGAGTTACATCAACATTTACAGATTTATTCCTCTCTATATTCAGAAGTATTTCACTGAGGGGTTTGTTCATCCATAATTTGCATCTGTTTACAGTTTTAGTTTTATGTCTATTCTGAAGGTATTCCCCTGGTTTTAGTATTTAACTTTATCTATTTGCGTCTGTAGATTTCACAGTACATACTTTTAAAGAGAATTTAGTCAAATAGAGTTTTTTCTCCACTTCAGCTGCACTTACATAAACCAAAACTTACAGCTTTATTCCTATCTATAATCTGAGGCTTTTTATAGAATGGTTTGTTCACATTTCAATCACTTTGGTTTTTTTTTAAACATGGTAAAAGTTAGTTTTTCTGGATTTTGACAGTTTTCTGATTTATGAAATGATGCAAAAAGATGTTCGAAATCCCATTCTGTAAAAACCCTTAACTCTAATGTGTCAATGAAATAAAACAAGAAATTTAAACCTGGCTTCATCCAATGTTCTAAAACATTTAGGCAAATTTGTGCATATTTTATCGTATACTGCAGAATTTAGAAATTGAAACATTTCAAAGAACTGTTACACAAAATTGTCTTAATATACTTAAAAATGTATGGCGATATCTTTTAAATTTGATAAATTAACAGCTTTTTTGTTGTGCGATATATTGCCCCAGAAATAATTGCGATAATCAATAATATTGTCATTTTAAAAAACATTTTATTCCACTAAATATATAACCATAATGTAACAGCGTAACAATGCAAGAAGGCCTACACACGCTTCCAAATCACAACAATTTTTTTAATTTTTAAGAATATTTAGATCATGGAAATTAAGTATCAAAATACTAGACACCTGAAAAATAATAAATAAACATTTTCTAACAAAAAGTGCAAAGTAACGAGTAGAAAAAAAAACATGCACAAATAACTTGAATGGAGATTTTTCCATCAACAGATTTTACCCTGACCTTCTTTTCTCTGTAAACTTAAGATAATAATTGCGACAGGCCTACAACTGATTAAGAAAAATGATTTTTTGCAGTCTGATTGAATGCAAAATGAATGCAAATTCAAATCAAAAAAGAAAGTCGTCCATCTTGCATCAGTTGAATATCCAAATAGCTTTGTCATGTTTGAGTTTCCTCTTGTTGGCTTTGTTCCATGCAGCGCAGGCACGCATGACGGAGAAGAAATGTGCATGGAAGATCAAGATGAGAAGATGAAAGGCTGCTATCAGAATAAACACAGAAGCTTGTCCTAGTGCAGCTCCATTATAAACAGACAGGAGCTGTAATTTGATATGCATGCGTATGGCATGCAGGAATGCAGACAGGTCTTTCCCGTAGCCATCGTTCAAACATCAAAGCTCTCGTAACACTTTGTGGTCGATCTTTACAGATCATGATTATTTTTAGAGCCACTATCTGAAATCGGCATGACAGGACGGTGAAAACAAACCGAACGGTACGTCTGAACCTGTGTGAAGCTGAGCAACACGGCGTACACAAACATGCTGCCTGACTGAAGGGTGCATGTCTCTTTCTCTCACACTCTTTTACAGTATAACAGACTTCTGTAAAGATATTTCCATGCATGTTCATAAAGGGTTAATACAGGCCATGCAGATGCAGAAAGGATTCACCCTCTTACACAAAACATAAAATGCATGATATTATGTTAAATAAACCACTGCTCAATGGTTTGGGGTAACATGCTGTAAATTTTTATTTTTATAAATTATTATTTATTTGTGTCCCTGGACCACAAAACCAGTCTTAAATATCACGGGTATATTTGTAGCCATGGCCAACAATACATTGGGGATCAAAATTATCGTTTTTATGCCAAAAATCATTAGGATATTAAGTAAAGATCATGTTTCTTGAAGATATTTTGTACATTTCTTACTGAAAATATATCAAAACGTAATTGGTTATTAGTATTATGTGTCTAAGAACTTCAGTTGGACAATTTTAAAGGCACTTTTTTTTTTTGCACCCTCAGATTTCAGATTTTAAAATAGTTGTATCTCTGCCAAATATTTTATATATATGAAAAATACAAATTAAAACAAGTGGAAAGTTTGTTCATTCAGCTTTCAGATGTTGCATGAATCTACATTTTAAAAAAAAGATCCTTATGTAGTTCTGGGTCACATTTGTATAATATTTGAATATATGTTAAAATATAATTTATTTCTGTGATGCTCCGCTGTATTTTCAGCATCATTCCTCCAGTCTTCAGTGACACATGATCTTCAGAAATCAGAATAATACGATGATTTACTGCTCAAGAAACATTTCTGATTATTATCAATGTTGAAAACAGTCGTGCTGCTTCATATTTTTGTGGAAACTGTGATGCATTTTGAAATATTGGCACTTGGACCTAACATTAGAAGCCTAGTCTGATGTCTGCTGTGTGCATCTGAGAGATCTGGTCACGCAACACATGATGTGTATTATTTGAGTGGGTGAATAGGGGACATTTCTGCAAAGGAGTGTGGGAAACACTGGACACCGTTTGCATGTAATGGAGGGGAGAGTCTTTGTTTGACCCTCTCTCAGTGTGTGTGTGTGTGTGTGTGTGTGTGTGTGTGTGTGTGTGTGTGTGTGGTTGTTTGCTTCACAATCAGCATTCTGAAGTCTTTGCTAAGGGGCCTAGTTCTGGCCTAGTTGGACAAAAACTGTGTTACAAAACCCTAGATGTCTCCCTTGCTGTCAGATGTTTGATATCTCTGGTGTTGTTCCACATGCAGTCATATGTGACTTTATATGCATGCAATTTACACAAGATGCTTGTAGGTAATAGTTATTTCCATGCTTGTCACGGTTGCAATATTTCAGTGGTTTATACCACAGCAGAAAAAAATAGTCAGTGACCTCCTTTATTTAAAATATTAATATTTATAAATATTAACAAGTTAGAGTTACTTGAATGAAGTGAAAACACTGGCATGTTGCATGTATGTACACATTGTGTCAAATTATTATTTGAACGTTTATCGTCGTGATGTACACAAACATCCTAAAATACTTACATGAAGTCTTTCGGAGATTGTAAGTGAATACAGCATTTTTTTGTTAGATTAATATTTAATTGAATGGCACATTTGCATGTTCATGGTTCTCTGACTAACAACAACAACAACAACAACAAATATTATCAGGTTTAATTTGAAGGTTATATTCATTTTTGTGCTTTTGTAATTAGGCATTTTATATTTTTTACTTATTTTTTTTGGAGCAGTGAGTGATTTTTATATCTCAACAATAGAGAGCATCATTTTTACTTTATTTAACCTTCCTCGATTCTCATTGTTGTCCCTTTTTATTTTAAGTTTTGGGTGATTTCTCCTAACACACATCACATCACGTTTGCGATGTGTTGGTCATGTATTCGTTTCTGTGTTTGCATTCTTGTGTAAAGTGTGTTTCTGGACGCTCACAAGAGGAGATGGCAGAGGAATTTGGGAAATGGTGTGTGTGTGTGTGTGTGTGTGTTGGGGGTTGGGAACAGCTGGTCTTCCATTGACGAGTTTTGAATGCTGGCAGTTAATATTTCACTCTAGAAGTGTGTGTGTGCACATGTATGCGTATGTATCCAATGTATGTGAACAAACACACACACACACACACACACACACACACACACACACACATTCTGCTTCTTGACAACAGAGACCAACTGCGTAAAAGCCAAACCGAGGCCATATGGAGCTCAGGAATCACACAGTACACAGTCACGATCACTGAGATCTCCTGAAGACTCGTCCCGTGTGAACAGCAGGACAGAATGAATGATGGACACCTGTCCAGAGCTTTGATCACTCCACCATGTGACCTTTTCCATCCTATCAATAAACTCCAGCAGAACAGATCCTCATTCACGTCTGTTGTTCGAAGGTGAAGTGTGTTTCAGCTGATCTACTGCAGTCGTGTGTGAGGACATCAGTTTTATAAGATTAGAATTGCTTTTATCATGAACTTGAGTTAAGTTACAGAAACGTATATGTTGTGCTCAAGTTGAATATCTTTTTTCATATAGCAAAAATTACTTTTTAAATGTTCAAAGTAAACAAATATTTCAAAAACAATAAAAAAAAGAAACAAGGTATCCAGATTTATTCATAATTAATATTAAAATAATTTCTTAAGACATCACGTTTGATGAACAAAATCTGAACAATTCATGCTCTATAGTTCATATTAAAATTAATAATAATTATTAGTGTGTCATATATAACACATTCTATAAATGTTTTTTTTTTGTTTTGTTTTTTGTATTTCATATATATATATATAGTACGGACCAAAAGATTGGAAACATTACTATTTTTAATTTTTATGAAAGAAGTTTCTTCTGCTCATTAAGGCTGCATTTATTTGATCAAAAACACAGAAAAAACAGTAATATTGTGAAATATTATTACAACATAAAATAATAGTTTTCTTTTTGAATATACTTAAAAAAATTAAATTTATTCCTGTGATGCAAAGCTGAATTTTCAGCATCATTCCTCCAGCCTTCAGTGTCACATGTAACATCAGTCGATCACATGATCATTTAGAAATCATTCTAATATTCTGATTTATTATGAGTGTTGGAAACACTTCTGCTGTCTAATATATTTGATCAATAAAAGGTTCAAAAGAACTGCATTTATTCAAAATAAAAATAAAAATTATAATAATATATTTTCTTTAATATCACTTTTTATCAATTTAACACATCCTTGCTAAATAAAAGTATTGATTTTATATAAAAAAAAATATAAAAAAATTACTGACCCCAAATTACTGACCAGTAGTGTATATTGTTATTACAAAATATTTATATTTTTTTACTTTTTATTCATCAAAGTATCCTAAAAAAGTATCACATGTTCTGAAACAATATTAAGCAGCAGAACTGTTTCCAACTTTGATAATGAATCATCATATTAGAATGATTTCTAAAGGATCATGTGATAATGATCCTAAAAATTCAGCTTTGCATCACAGAAATAAATGATCATTTAAAGTATAATACATTTAAAAACAATTATTTTAAATTGTAATAATATTTCACAATATTAAATTTTATTCTGTATTTTTCATCAAATAAATGCAGGCTTGATCAGCAGAAGAAACTTCTGTCAAAAACATTAAAAATAGTAATGTTTCAAAACTTTTGGTCTGTACTGCATATATACAAATCATGTATTTTATACTTTTTAAATTATATTTCATAGATATTCTAGAATTATTCAGTTAATTAATAATATAATAATAATAATTAATTTTATTATCATAAAATGATTAATAATTATTATCATATCACATTTGATGCAGTTCTGTTTTAAAACAGATCTAAATAATTCCTGATGTGGTATGTAGAATGATTGACAGTATTTTAAAGCACCCATGATGATAACTGCATGCGTGTTCACTCCTGTATGACTTTAAAGCATCATTTATCTGCTGTGGTTTCTGCAGCTGAACTGTGTGACGTGTTTGTGTAAGCCGTCTATACCGTATGTTTAAGTCCAGACACAGCAGTATAGACGGAGGTTTCTGAAGACTCGACTTTAACTATAGATGCCGGTTTTCTCTTTTCCACGAGCCGCTGAGGATTTATTGATCTCTTCATGGAAACCTAGTTATTTGTAGAGGCCAAAAACAGGCTGACATGGGAAAAGACAAGTCTGCAGAGGATGCATTTATTGATTTAATGTCTGTATGACTTTTTGATTTCTTTGTGGGTTATTTACTTGGACACTTTCAAAGTGTTTTATTTAGTTTTGTTTGACTTCATTTGTTTTATGTATCCTACATATTTGAAGCTGTTTTGTGTTTTATTTTATTTTTATTATATTTTATTTTATTATTTAATGTCCTACACATTTTAAGCAGTTTTATTATATATATATATATATATATATATATATATATATATATATATATATATATATATATATTTCTTTAAAAGCAGTTTCTATTGTATTTTAATATCTATACTTTAACACATTTAAACCAGTTTTATTTCTTTATTTTGATTTAGTTTTCTTTTTTAACATCCTATATTTGACACAGAATATTTTTTTTTACTTGTATTTATTTATTATTTAGAATTATTTATTGATTTCTCATCATATTTAGCATATATTTTGTTTATTTATTTATACAAAAAAACTGTATAATTTCTAATAACATTAAACTTATTTAACCTTTTGTTGTTGTTTTATGCACGATAGACACACATTTATCGCTCTAGGTTTAAGTGCAGAACTGGGATCCCTTTCATAGCCTTTTAAATGGTTAAACTATAGAAATCACTTTAATTTCCAAACAAACCTAACCAGTTGGAAATGAAACGCCATCCCCCTCAAAATATATTTGTTTATATGCATCTACTTGTGTTCGTCAGACCATGAAGACAGGACAAGAGTAGGTGATGATGCCTTGATGATGTCATGGATGAAGGGAAGTCGTTTTAGAGGCGGAGGAAGTTTTACTGTGCGTTAGATCCGGAGCATGTGTTAAGATCAGCCCACGGTCTTTCTGAGCTTGTGTCTGTTTTGTGGTGTTTTAGTGTGTTTTCCGTCTCTGACAGCCGGCTCTAACACTAACATCCAGTGTGTGTGTTCGCAGCTGTCCAGAAAACCGTCTAGATCTGTGGAGAGGGAATGAAAGATGAACGAGCGTACGACGAGGGCTGCTTGTGTTTGCTTCGGAGCCGATCTGCTGATGCTCTGCCGTCATTAACACAGATATTACTGCTCGGCCGGTGACAGACTCATTAGTGTAATGAGTTAAGATGTTTGTCTCAGAGATCATCAGACACACATGAATTCTGCTTCAGATAGCCCTCATCCATAACTATCTCTCTTTCTGGTCCCTCAGGGCAGCTGCTGTAGTTATGAGTTAAGGTTAAAGTTCAAGTTAGTTTGTCTCGCAGGTACTGGGCTTTTTCTAAAATATAAAAACTTAGTATAGGCGTACCTTCAAGACGAGCTAAAAACACGGTTTGGAAAAAATGTATTCATGATGTACTCCCTTATTATGAAAAGTTTGTACATTTTGGACCTCATGCAGTTTTAGTTAATAATATGGTTTTAGATGAATTATAGCATGTCACAGAACAGAATAACAGTTTTCAGGAAAATATGAAACAGCACAACATTGATAATAATCAGAAATGTTTCACGAGCAGCATATTAGAACGATTTCTGAAGGATCACGTGACACTGAAGACTGTAAAATTCAGCTTTAATCACACAAATAAATTATATTTTATCATATATTCACATAGAAAACACCTATTTTAGACCATAATAATATTTTACTATTTTTACTGTATGTTTGATCAGATAAATGCAGCCTTGTTGAGCAGAAGAGACTTCAAATGCACTTTTACCAGCAGTGTGTATCTAGCATTCATTGTTAAGTGGTCTCTCTCACACACACACACACACACACACACACATGTTTGTTTTTGTGTAAAGTGTGTTCATCCCATAGGTGTAATGGTTTTTATTCTGTAGAAACTGTATATTCTATGTCCCTTCACCAACCCTACACCTAACCCTAACCCTCACAGGAAACTTTGTGCATTTTTACTTTCTCAAAAAAACTCATTCTGTATGATTTATAAGTGTTTTGAAAAATGGGGACATGGGTTATGTCCTCATAAGTCACCCTCTCCTTGTAATACCTGTGTCATATCCATGTCATTATACACACACACACACACACACACACACACACTAACCCAGCGCAGCAGCATCAGTGGAGCTGAACCGCTGTAGATTGGACATTCAGACGGCGCTCAGAGAGGAAGTGAAGCCGAACACACTCAGGTGCAGCGCTCGGCTCTTTCTGCGCTCGTGCAGCTGGACTCTTATCTCGCGCTCATCTGTTGATCTTGGCGTGGTTTTGCAGGTAAAAGTCTTTGTGATTTATCAGCCGTCATCTCTTATCGCCGTCTCGTATGTGCGAGGTCTTTCTCTTTATTCTTCTTTATTTCCCATTCAGCCTTCAACAAGGGTTCAGGAAAACACAACTGAGTTTTAATTTAAACCTTTAGAAAATCATTACTTCAAGAAAAAAAAGAATGGCTGAAAAAAAAGAAAAATATAAATAAGTTGATTGTTATATCTATTAGTATTTTCATTTTAGTTGCCAGGACAAAATTCAGTTTTTGTTTAGTTTAAGTGTAAGTACCACAATAACTAAAAACTAAAACTTAATGAAGACTACAGTAGACACATAAAAAAAAAAAAAAGAACAAATTTTATATAAAAATGTCATTTAAATAATTTTAAGATTTTTTTCAGTTAGTTGCCAAGTCAAAATTTATTAAACCATATTTAAATATATTAAATAAGAAACAAAGTATATACAATAAAAAGAAACACACACATATACAAAGCGTTTTTTGTTTTATTAATTTTATTTTTATTCAAAACTTTAAACTTTATAGACGTATAAAAAAAAATTATGAAAACACACAAAGAAATATTTGGGGAAATTAAAAAAAAAACAATAATAATAAAAAAATCTATATAATAACAAAAATTATTACAGTATATGAGACATAGAGAAATTATCAGACAGAGCAATGTCACAGTTTGCTTAATTAACATAACATTTAATTGAGCAGAATGTAAATTCTGAATAATGTTTTCTAATAATTGTTTGACTGTTTTGAGTCTTAGTTTTTAACTCCGATTAATGGTAATATGAATTTGTTTTTACACTGATGTAAAACTATTTTTTGGACCTTAATCGTCTGCTCTTTTGATTCCTGTCACTCAAAGTGTTTCATTGCAAGTGTGAATCAGTTTTGTAGCTATTTCTGATAACAGTAGCAATTGAAGATGTCAATGTTAGAGTGATTTTTATTAAACTGGAGATGCATGCACCTGTATCTCGGTCAGGTTGAGAAGTCATCCGTTTCCAAGCATTTTAAGAATCTATTAGATTAGATTCATCTTTATTGTCATTGCACAGAGACCAGAAGTGAAAGACATGATTGAAATATAACATGGTGAAAGTGCAAGAAGTGTAAACCAGGGTATAGATAAAGTGCAGAACATGAGGGTTTAGGACAGAATGGTGTAGAATATGAGCATTTTGATGTCAGATTTTATGCAGAAAGCCAAGATTGATTCATAAGTCTAGATTTATTTTGAAACTAACATAGTGACAGTAAAGCCATTTATAATATTACAAAAGATTTCGGTTTCAAGTAAATGCAGTTTTTTTTTGAGCTGTCTGTTCATTTTCCAGAAAGAAATTGGGCTGTTTTCAGCACTGATATATAATTATAGAATGATTTCTGAAAATCATGTGACACTGACGACTGGAGGAATGATGCTGAAAACTCAGCTGCGCATCACAGAAATAAATTACATCTTAACAGATATTCACAGAGAAAACTGTTATTTGGAATTGTAAAAATTTTTCACAATTTTACTCTTTCTGCTGTATTTCTCATCAGATAAATGCAGCCTCAATGAGCAGCAGAACCGTAGTCTAAACGTGAGGTATAACCACGACAAAAACAGCATTTCAACATTGAAGTCTTTTGATCTGGAGATGTGCTAATAACAGACGCAGGGCTTGTTTGCATGATTCACATGATAACCGGAGCAATCTAAACAGACGTGGTGTTGTAACATGACCCTCCGATTATAATATAATTATAATATCCGATTCTAAACAACCATTTCCATCCACACGGACTGGAGCGCAGGAAGTCGCTGTTAAAGTGTTTATCGTGTCCTGATTTAGTCCTCTGAGCGACCACTCCGGCCTCTGACCTTCTTGCTTTGATCCGACGGCGTTCCTGTGCAGGGAATCATGGGAAGTGAGATAGGAGAGGTCATGTGATCGATGTTCTAGTCCGATATACGGTAACTTTTTATTAGTTTGTCGAATGTTGTTTTATGTAATGTTATCAAATGCTGGTTTTAATGAAAGAGGTGTGGGATTGGTTTGAGTCTCTGCGTGTCAGCTTGAGATGTTTGCTTAGTGCTGTCGACTTTCACCATTAAATGTGCGTTTATGTTGTGCGAGGAGGACGTTTATGGACTTTTCTGAGCAGATAACGGCGTTAAAACCCTCGCCTGTCCACACTCACACACACACACACACACAGCTGTCGCAGGTCTGTATCTCAGGAACTGTGAGCGGTCAAAAGTCCAGATACACACATGCATTTTTTTCTCTGGAAGTGCTTTTGTGTGTTCTGCCTTAAATTGGGATTGTTTAGTAAACTGAACAAAACTAGCTATTCTGTTTTCTTTTTATTTTAGCATGTAGCACACTTAACGTTGCATTTGTGATGGAAACAGAAAGTGTCAAGAATGTGCTAGAATTTGATTGAAAAGTTTGCATTAACGTGAAATTGCACATTTGTGTTTTGGGTCATATTCTCAGCGTCTCATGAGTTTTGTTGTGATTTTAGTTGTGTATTTTTTAGTTTATATCTGTTTATTATTGTTACTTTTATTGTATTGTTGTTTTGTTTTATATTACTAGGAGTTTGCATCTGTTTGATTTCATTTAAATCACCCTTTTAAAACGGTGATGTCCGGAAATGATATATGCCTTTAAAATACATAAAATATAATACATTTCAGGCCTAAATATTTTTCCTTCTGTTTTGTGTCACACTTGATGTGCAGCTGTAGTTTCTGCTGTAAGAGTTGTTTTGTGTGTGTGAGTGTGTGTGTGTGTGTGTGTGTGTGTGTGTGTGTGAGAGAGAGAGAGAGAAAGATGGATCATGCAGATGAAGTTTCATATGTGGCATCCTCACAGTGGCAGCTGGGATAGTGATCTGCTTTGATGTGTGTGTGTGTGTGTGTGTGTGTGTGTGGAAAGCACCCTGCTCTACTTCCTCTTCCTCCTCTGATTTTGGGGCTTCACTTTTACATTCCTCAAGACACTGTGTGTTTTTCCATGGGGTTCCAGCAGAACTATGTCAGCTATTTCTGTCTGTCGTGTAGTAATATCCGGAGAGCATCTACTGTAATTAGTTTTGTAAAGCGACACAGAAGACAGGATTCTTCCCATAGACTTGTGTTGTTATCTAGAATTATTCTAAACTCCAACTTAACAGAGAACTTTGGGGCTTGTTGCAGAAAATACACTGCTTTTGGGCTCAGTAAGTCAGTACTGCTCACCAGGGTGCATTTATTTTAACAAAAAATGCAGTAAAATAGTGAAATATTATTACCATTTCCAATAACTGCTTTCTATGTGAATCTGTGTTAAAGTGTAATTTATTTCTGTGATGCTCCGCTGTATTTTCAGCATCATTCCTCCAGTCTTCAGTGTCACATGATCTTCAGAAATCAGAATAATATGATGATTTACTGCTCAAGAAACATTTCTGATTATTATCACTGTTGAAAACACTTGTGCTGCACAATATATATATATATTTGTGTGTGTGTGGAAACTGACATCTTATTGTTCTAAAAGTTCAAAATAACAGCATTTATTAGAAACAGAATTTATAAATGTCTTTACTGTTACTTTTAATCAATTTAATGCATCTTTGCTGAATAAAAGCATTAATTTATTTCCAAACAATAATCCTGCTGACCCTGAGTTTTTGAACCGTAGCGTATACTGTGTGTGTATATATTTGTATGGAGTAGTTTGTGATGCAGTCGCCCCTCTCCAGCTCGAGGAAGACTTGGAGTGATCTTCAGACACCGAGGGTTGGAGGAGGAGGATGTGTGTCAGACGCTAGGCGTGTTTGATTCCCCAGAGGCAGTGCATGCTGGGACACGTCTCTCTCTCGGTCTCCTGTGGTCGTGGAGCTGTTTTAGGACTGCTCTGGTTTGTGTCTCTGTGTCCCTCACAAATCTGAGACATGTGATCTGCTTTACTAAAGTCGTTCTGATCAGTGAATAAATGAACACCAGCGACTGCTGAAGAAACAGTTCTGTACCACAGCTGTGCTCTAGATGTGACACAAGCATTGCTTTCTTCCACACTTCCTTCATCCTCGTTCTTCATATCTTCCTTTCTTCCCTTCCTCCAAACTTCTTTCTTTCTTTCTTTCCCTCTTTCCTTTCTTTCTCTTTCTTTCTTTCTTTCTTTCTCTTTCTTTCTTTCTTTCTTTCTTTCTTTCTTCAGTACTGCTTTTTTGTTTGTTTTCTTTCTTTCCCTCTTTCCTTTCTTTCTCTTTCTTTCTTCTTTCTCTTTCTTTCTTTCTTCAGTACTGCTTTTTTGTTTGTTTTCTTTCTTTCTTTCTCTCTTTATTCTCTTTCTTCTTTCTTTCTTTCTTTCTTTCTTTTCTTTCTTCTTTCTTTCTCTTTCTTTCTTTCTTTCTTTCTTTCTTCAGTAGTGCTTTTTTGTTTGTTTTCTTTCTTTCCCTCTTTCTTTTCTTTCTTCTTTCTTTTCTTTCTTTCTTTTTTTTCTCTTTCTTTTCTTTCTTCTTTCTTTTCTTTTTTCTCTTTATTTCTTTCCTTTTATTTTTTGTTATTCTTTTTTCTGCATTTTGTTCATTATTTAGTTTTTATTTTATTGCTGTCAAATGATTAATCTCATCCAAGTCAAGTCTGTTTTATTATACAAAATAAAAGTTTTTGTTTTCATAAGACATGTGTGTGTTCTGTGTATATTTATTATGTTTATATAAATACACACATATACAGTATATATTTCAGAAAAATATGTTATGTTTATATATTAAATATATTTATAATAAAAATCATATGAATATAAATATAGACATTTAAATACAAACTGTATGTGTGTACAGTATTTATACATACATGATAAATATACGTAGAACACACACATATATTATGCAAACGAAAACTTTTATTCTTGATGCAATTAATTGGGATTAATCGTTTAGCAGCACTACTTTGTTTGTTTGCTTAATTTATTTATTGTGTAGTGCTTTCTTTCTTTTGTTTGGTAGCTTTCTTTTCTTTTCTTTTCTTCCTTTCTTCCATCCTTCCTTCCTTTCAAACGTTTGGTATCAGAAAGAATTGTAAATGTTTTCTCTGTGAATATATTATAATATTTAATGTATTTCTGTGATGCTCCGCTGTATTTTCAGCATCATTCCTCCAGTCTTCAGTGTCACATGATCTTCAGAAATCAGAATAATATGATGATTTACTGCTCAAGAAACATTTCTGATTATTATCAATGTTGAACACAGTTGTGCTGCACAATATTTTTTCTTTTAATCAATTTAATGCATCTTTGTTGATTAAAATCATTAATATTTTTTCAGTCAGTGTAAATCTTTCCAACCCCAAACTTTTAAACTGGAGTGTGCTTCTCTCTCTCTTTTCCTTTACTCTCAGATGAGTGTAGTCGTTCACCCTGAACATGCGATCAGAGAGCAGCTCGTCTCGTGAGATGAGTTTATTCTGTCTGCGTAAACTGTGGCGTGTTGGTTATGGACAGTGATGCCGCAGGGAGCGCTTCTGTATGTTTTCATAACCTTCTGAATAACATGAGTTTCTGGCACCTCTGCTGCTAAACTCTGTCCAGTTGCCAAAATACACACACACACACATGCAGATGCACACACACCATTTCTCATCGCCTGTAGTCAATCTGGGAAAAGTCATGTGCTGCTAGTCGGATGCATGCACGGCATTAAAGTCCTTCAATCAAAACTGAATCTGCTCTTAGTGTGATCAACTCATTAATGCACAAAATATGAAAAATGTGTGTTTATCTTTGTCTGTAGTGTGCAGTTTGCACGCTTGTTCTGTTTTTGTTGTTAGCTGGCATTAATACTGAGTGAATCAGTCCACACAAGACCTTTATAGTCATGAAATATCTTTAAATTCAGTGTTCTTTTCAAATTTAAGGCAAAAAGTATATAATTTTAAGACGTCTTGAATTTGCAAGCAGGGATTGCAATACATGCAAGCGTGCTTATTACACTTCAGAAGGCTGTGATTGAATTAAATGTGAATGCTGAGTTTTTAAGGTCAAAATTTGGCACTTTTGGGCCACAAGTTTCCACGATTACTGCATATTTGTGCCAGGCGATTGCATATGATCTACCGTTGATGAATTATAACAATGTTTATGGTGTTTATATTGTTATATGTTGTGAAGTGAGTATTTTATCTCCCTAATCTGTTTTATATCAGCAGCTAGAAGAAGTAAAGCACAGACATTTCAAAGTAAGAGTCCTTTCTTTTAATTAAAAGTCCTGAATTACACAACGAATCTTTTCTGGATATTATTGGTATTTTAGTGACATGATTGAATTATTATCATTTTTCTAATAATGACCAGGATTATTATAGTCAACTAAAACCATAATTCCAAAACCATAACCATCTTTGTTACTATAAATAAAATAAATGTTAACTGAAATAAATTCACATTTAAAAATGAAATATATTTAAACTAAATTAAAACTAATACAGAATTATACAAAAATATATAGGACTGTTTTATAATGTTACAAAAAAAAAAAACTTGCTAAATCTTTATAAAAAATATATATAAAAAAATAAAAATACAATTCAAGATATTAACAAAAATTATCAGTGATAAAATAACACTGGTAAGGACAATCTTCTTAATACCTTTAAAAAAAAAAAGAAGAAATATTTTAGTCAACTAAGTGGCAGTGTAAGTAAGAGAAGCAAGATGCATGATTTATTTTGCAATCATATGGGTTGTTCTATATGGATATGCTGTAATTTATTGATGCATGCTTTAATTTCTTCTTTTTTTAAGTGTGCAGACTGTCAGTCTGTCTGTGTGTAATATTAAAATCACTTTTTGATGTTTTAGGTATTTCCTGTTTGTGCCTGTATTTTGCTGGTTCATGCATCAGTAGTCGGTCATTGTAACGGAGTAATAGGTCATAAGGTCAAATCCCACGAGTGCCTTGTGATCTTAACCTCAGCGTGAGGCACTTAACCCTTAGTTAACCTTGTCTAATAAATCTCCTGTGATCAAGTCATGCATGCCTCTGTCAGCAGCGTGCGCTGGTTTGATACGCTGCTTGATGAACAAAAAAAAACATTACATTTTTTAGGATTTTTTATATGTTTGTGTAGTTTTTTTCCTCTTTATTTTAGTAGTACATCAAAATAACTATAATGCATATTGCATATTTTAACATATTGCATATTTTCTGTTTAGTACATAATTTAATTTAGATTGTTTTGTAAGTTTGTTGTGCTTTTGTCTATGTTAGTAGTTGTTTGTGTCTGCATAGTTTGTGTTAATTAATTTCAGTTTTAGTTTTAGTACATCAAAATCACTATAGTACATATGAATAGCACATATTTTAAAATAGCACATATTTTTTAATTTTTCATTCATTTTAAAGTTTTAGTAATTTTGTTGTTTTTTGTTTTGTTTTTAAATTAATCTATTTAGTTTTAATATTTATTTTATTTATTACATACAATATTTAATAGATAAAATAACATCAGTGTGCATATTTTAACATGGTATATATTCATTTAAAGTTTTAGTAATTTGCTTTGTACTTTTGTCATTTTAGTAGTTTACACATTTTGTTATAGCATTTTATTTCTAGTTTTAGTTCTTTTTGAACATCAGTTTAAGCTAAACTAATTGACAAAATGTTCGTAATTAGCTGAAAATTATTTTTTGTTTTCAGGTAAATGTCTCTTTTACTTCAAATAATGAAAATGTTTTTATATTTGTAGTTTTAGTTAACCTTAATAACCCTGATAATCAATTTGACAAATGACTTGAACAAGCAACTGCACGAAAACACTAGCTTGAACTGTCCTAGATTTAAAACTAAAACTGAATTAAAATGGCTTAAAATCACAAGATATTTAATTTGACTCAAGGTATTTAATTTTAATGAATTGTATGTGCACTGTTTAGTTTAAATTTCTCTTTCTGAGTCATTGCTGTGTGCTTGTGAACTATTAGTGCATGAGAGATATGCTGTCTGTTCGTTCCCATATGAGGAATCAATGGCGTTTCTAAAGTGAACATATATGAGTTCATGAGCGAGGTTTGCTAACGAACCCTGACCAGGCATGTGTGGAAGGATTATGAATCATAAGCTTTGATTTAATATCCATATTTCAGCAGAAAGGGTGTTGTGTTGGAGAGTAACGCTCTGTTTTGTGTCGAGGTGAAGTGCTTTTCCAAACATCTCTGCTTTTTATTCAGACTTTGTTTGATGTGATTTATATTTAGTCGTGTACTGTCCCCATCATGATGCAAGTGTGCTTTATAGAAATCTGCCAAGTGCAATATAACATTCAAGTGTATGTATATATGTATATGTATCTATTCATTTATTTGTCATTATGTGCAGTATTGGACAGATATTGATTCAAATGTGAAAAGTGGGCGGTGCCTGTCAGAATGCAGGCAGGTGATTGGTGGAGGCGGAGCAAATCATTTGAATACAAATACTTTTATTTATAATAACATGAAATGATAAGACGATGACAGTAATAGCAGGAACATGAATGTAAACCAGGTCTATGGTGATTTCATGATGACTATAGTGACTGTTTTTCATTAGTTGCTGTCTGTCGCTGATGGAGAGTTAACGGTGTGGTTAGCGTGTGTGTGTGTGTGTGTGTGTGTGTGGGGATCAGTGTTTTGTAGGCCACCCATGT
Source organism: Carassius gibelio (assembly GCF_023724105.1). Lineage (NCBI taxonomy): Eukaryota > Metazoa > Chordata > Actinopteri > Cypriniformes > Cyprinidae > Carassius > Carassius gibelio. Next base: position 9,537,035 of record NC_068400.1, read on the forward strand.
GGCAGTGTGGCTTTTTTCACCGAATATGCGCTCCGTTTGACTGCCAGCGTTTCACCTCTGAACTGATTTATTGCATTGACTATAAAGTTTTACTGATCTGAGAGATTTCTCTCTTTCATTCTCTCGATCCTCTGGTGCAGGTGTGTGTGTGTGTGTGTGTGTGTGTGTGTGTGTGTGAGTGATCTGTAGTTGTGTCCTGGCATGTCTACAAAGGCTCAGACATTGAAACGAAGCTGGGATTTTTTTTTTTGTGACCCATAACCAAAATCATCCATAAAGCGGGGGATGTTTTTCCAAACGCGTCTGCTTTCGTTCGGTTCCCTCGTCCATCTGATACAAGTGTGTTCAGATTCAGTGTTGTTTTGGGTCAAAAGTGTAACGAATAATTCATCATGTGCAAAAAAAATAAACACATGCAGGTCAATCTCATGAAGATTAATGAGCGGCTCATATTTCAAAAAACATTTTCCTAGAGGTTATAACTATTACATTTTGTTATGTCATTGTGATATTTTCTTGTTAATTAAGCTCACTTGTTCTCTAACTGCCTCAAAAAAAAAAAAAAAAAACTAAAAAACATTTTTAAAAAACATTACTTTAACACAATAATGAAAATCATCCAGTCTCTATTTATTTATTTAACATAAATGACATTCAGATATCTTGTTTTTTAAATCTCTTATTTGTGCCTTTTTTAGATTTAGCAATTTTTTTCAACTTATACTTAGTTTATTAAAACGTAACACTTGAAAATTAGTGAAAATCATCCTGTGTAGATCTTTGTCATTTATTTATTTATACCTTATTAACTTGATACATGAGAAAACATACATTGTAAAAAGTATTAAAAAATAAATTAAAAGGAAATTATAATGTATGCCTTTATAAAGTCTACGTTCAAAAATGTGAGTCAAAGTTTTAGTATTATTTGGATGTACATCAAATTAAACTAAAATATCTAATTTTATAAATCATACAATTCTTATTACTTTAATACCGTAGTGAAAAATCATTCTGTCTAGACTTTATTTATTTAGTTTAGTTATTCCTTCCTTTATTTCTTTCTTTCTTTATTTCCTTTTAATTTGTTTTTGTAGAACACGGCCATCTGTATCTATCGTTCGAGTGATTCACACACATTTAGGCTTCGTCTCGGTCTCTTGGTAAAATCCCATTGTCCTCCGAAACCATCGGTCGTGTCTCGGTCGTCCGTCCCCTCAGGACAGGAAACTGCTGTCCGTGGAGGAAGTGATGCGTGCCTCTGCAGGTCAGAGGTCAGAGGTCAGAGTCACTGGACCCCTCAGCTCTAGTGCCGGTGCTGTTGCTTCACTGAGGTTTGGGTCAGGTTTGACGCTGTGGGACGAGGCGTGTTTTGTAAATGAAACGGGAAGCCTGTAGCTGTTCCTCCCGCCCGCCCGCCTCGCTCTCATGCCTTTGATCTGGAATGGAAAAGAAAGGATGCTGGGACACCGAGCCTGGTTCTGGAGGAGCGATTACACACACGGTTTCTCCTCTGGCTCGAGCGACTGGCCGTTCCTCCTGCGGTTTCTTCAAACACGCTGCTAGTGGAAAGAGCTCCGAGCGAGTCGCACGTGATCCACAGCGACCGAAATATCAGGCATCTGTAGGCTTTAAACCGTCAGACTCAATTGAGCAATTGTTGATCTTTTGTGATGTACCAATTAGTAAGATATATATATATATAAAATAAGTGCATTGATTCTGTTATTGTCCCCACTTCAGTGGTGAAAATTATCCTGTGTCATTTATTTAGTTTGTCATTTATAGCTTTTGTATTTTTGTTTGTTGTCTTTGTTATTTATGCTCATTCCTTTTATTCATTTATTATTGATTTGTCATTTTATTTATTATCCTGATTTTATTTTCACTTTATTTGTCTTTTATTTGACTTTTGTCATTTATTTTATTTTGTTTTTATTTATTTTGTCTGTTTTCATTTATGAAATGTTTTGTTTATTTATTTATTTGTCTTTTGTTAATTCTAAGTAATTATTTGTGGTTTATTTATTTGATGTGTGCATTAAGTTTAGTTTAATTAGTTGTGTTTATTTTTCTTTATTTCATTAGGAACCATATTAATTTATTTTCTCTTTTTATCTTTTGTCCTTTATTTTATCTATTAGACTTTTATTTTATGTATTATGTCTATTTATTTATTTAGTTTTTAGTTTATTGATTTATTTTATTTGTTTATTCTAACTAATTCTTTGTATTTTATTTATTTGACGTGTGCATTAAGTCAGTTTAATTAGTTATGTTTTTTATTTTATGTTTTCATTAGGAACCATATTTATTTATTTTCTCTTTTTTTTTGTACAGCAGAATATTTTTGGAGCTCAAGAGAAAATAAATGGGAAATAAATGGTAATGGTGCTCAGAAGAGTGACTCGTTCTGTGCTTCTCGGCGGAACGGAAATCATCCGGGTTTGGAATGACATGAGAGTGAGTGAATGATGACAGATAAGTCACTGCTCCTTTAAGATCTGCCAAGACGTTTCCATTAGGCTTTTCATTTTTCAGGGCATTTCCCAGTAAGAGTTCATGAGTGATTTATCCTTAAGTCGCTCGTGTTTGACAGTGAAGATCCTTGTTGATGTTAAGTTTGCTTGTGTTCATAAGAAGAAAGGTTCTGTGGTGGTCTTCAGGCTGAACGTGTGACCTGGAACGACCTCGAGTGATAAATCTCTAATGGGCAGTAATGGAAATCCAGAGCGAGGACGCTGGAGAAGCTCTTTGAAGACGTGGAGAGTGAAATACAGATGCCAGAAGGAAATGAGTTAAGGAGCCCCTTGGAACATGTCCTGGCCTGGTTTTGTCATATGTCTGAGCTTTTTATAGTCATATAATCATGTAGTCACTCTGGCCTATTCCAGACTATAGGAGGAGAGAGATATGTTGAGTGCCTTGTGTATAATAATGCATTTCCTCATTTACTCTCCTTACATCGACTAGGAAGAATAAGATGTAAATTAAAAAGTGTGAGTGAAAAGTGTGAAAAGTGATGTGACGTACAGCCAAGTATATGTTCGTGGATATACAGTACAGACCAAATGTTTGGAAACATTAGTATTTTTAATGTTTTTGAAAGAAGTTTCTTCTGCTCATCAAGCCTGCATTTATTTGATCAAAAATACAGAAAAATTGTGAAATATTATTAGAACTTAAAATAATTGTTTTCTATTTGAATATACGTTTAAAAAATAATTTATTCCTGTGATGCAAAGCTGAATTTTCAGCATCATTCCTCCAGCCTTCAGTGTCACATGTAACATCAGTCGATCACATGATCATTTAGAAATCATTCTAATATTCTGATTTATTATGAGTGTTGGAAACACTTCTGCTGTCTAATATATTTGATCAATAAAAGGGTAAAGAGAACTGCATTTATAAAAAAAAAAAAAAAAAAAATTATAATAATATATTTTCTTTAATATCACTTTTATCAATTTAACACATCCTTGCCGAATAAAAGAATTGATTTTATAAAAAAAGAAAGAAAAAAAAATTACTGACCCCAAATTACTGACCAGTAGTGTATATTGTTATTACTAAATATTTATATTTTAAAAACATAGCTTATTTTTTTTTTACTTTTTATTGATCAAAGTATCCTAAAAAAGTATCACATGTTCTGAAAAATATTAAGCAGCAGAACGTTTTCCAACTTTGATAATGAATCATCATATTAGAATGATTTCTAAAGGATCATGTGATAATGATCCTAAAAATTCAGCTTTGCATCACAGAAATAAATGATCATTTAAAGTATAATACATTTAAAAACAATTATTTTAAGTTCTAATAATATTTCACCATTTTTCTGTATTTTTTATCAAATAAATGCAGGCTTGATGAGCAGAAGAAACTTCTGTCAAAAACATAAAAAATAGTAAAGTTTCCAAACTTTTGGTCTGTACTATATATATATATATATATTTTACATAAATGCCTTTACTCTCACTTTTGATCAATTTAATGAGTAAAAGCATTAATTTCTTTAAAAGAAAAATGCAATCTTACTAATTGCTAGTGCATGTAAGACATAAATATATTTTTGTAGTTGTTGTGTTTGATTGTTAAAGCCTCAGGAGGCTGTTACGATTATTATTTTTTACCACATGCAGAAGGTTTAATCAGTGCAGTGCAGTTGTGTTTTTTCACTTGTCAGTCACGATTTACATCATGCCAAATTGTGTTTGTCAACCAGTCGTCCTGTGAACTAGCCAAAGATGTTTTCCTCTCAACTTGGTGCCGGAATGACCAGATTTGATGTTTCGGTCCTAATTCAAATGTTTGTTTTGACGTCAGCCGAACGGGAGGCCCGTTAAATGACCGCTGTCCTCGCTCGCGTCCCAATCGCTCCGAGAGGGGGAGGAAAGGAAAAGCGAGGGATGAAAAACATCAAGCGTCTGGATCTGGAGCAGAAGGCGGTGGTGGTATGCTTGAGGGAGGCAGGCCTGTGTTTATGTGTTCGTAGCCGGCGAGGACGATGGTCATAACTCAAGACGCTTCGCCCTCTTCTGTAATTATGTCAAAAATACACTTTAAAGCGGGATGATGTGGAGCTGTGGGTGCGGAGGGGATTTTCATGCTGATGACTTTCCCCTCCGCCTCTGATGAGGTTTGGGAACGCCGGCCAGAGCGGCCCGTGACACAAATGAAGATCGAGCGATGCTTTATTTTCTGCCGTCTCTGTTTGGAGCGAGGTGGCCCTGTTGATGCCTGAGTGTGTGGCACAAAGAAGCTTTTCAATCCAAATACCATAAGTGAGAATTAGCAATGTTTAGTGTGCAGGAATACCCTAGTTGTTATTTTAACAATGTGCGAGCTGACATTATCGAGTGTTTCACTCACTTTGACCGCGTCATGAAGCCTGTTTGAATGCACTTAGACTTCCCCTATAATGCCAGACAAAAATATCCCTGACTGTATGGGTTTTGTTTTTGTATTTGTACAGTTAAGTTATATAACGTGTAAATAGCATCACTGTTTCGTTGTGTTTCTGTCACACACACACACACTCTTCTGTTTACCTGAATCAAGCTCTGGAATGTTCCAGCATAGATGGCGTGTTGATGATTATTATGGGATGGTTCTGGCAGGTGCGACTGTGTCACAGATTGTTACTGTGGGGAGAATGAATTCTGTGTTCCTCCTGTTGTCTGTCGGGATCCCAGCAGCGATGAAGAGAAGGATTTAGTTCTGGAGAGACTGCAGACATCAAAGCTCTGGGAGAGTGTGTGTGTGTGAGTGTGTGTGTGATTTGATATCTCTGCTGCTGTATCCAATGATGCATTCGTATGTTTACAAAAGAAAGATGTTTCATACTAGTGCTTGAACCCATGCACTTGAAAATGTCGGAATGTGTTTGCGTTAAAAAATGAAAGAAAGCATGATTTATTGTAAAGAAAAATGCACAAACAGTTTGTGCAGTGAAGAAAACACACTTTTCAGACGTGATGCAATGCCAACCTGCTACTGTAAACAAAAGCTCACAGCACTTGCCCCGCCTCTGGGATCTTCTGATTGGTCCACTGTTTTGGAACTGACATTGACGAGTTCTTTTAACTTGACACTTAAAAACACAAAAGACGCGAGACGAGAGTCCATTTAGCGTGTTTACTAGGGATTTTCCCCCAACTAAGGATTTTCAAAGTCGAATCGGAATTTTGTTATCTTATTGATATTCGAATCATGCTTGGGGGCGGGGCAAAATACATTTAACAAGAGTCAAGTCAGACATTCGATTAACATAATTACTGATGTTAACACACAGGGAAAATGTGTAACGAACACCTTGCAGATATAAACGTGGTAAATAACGTTTTATGTTTTGATGAACAGATAGCTAACACTTAACGTTTTTGTTTTTACAATAGTGCTCTCATTATAACGTTACCCTTAAACTTTAGTAGTTAATGTTCTGCATTTCTGTTTTGAGCTGTGTTCACTGAAGACGACCAGTAGAGAGATGCATTTGATAACAAATTGGGATTCAACTCATAATTTCATCTAGGTTACGCTTCGTTATTTATACAACATAACGTTAATATTAAGACTTATAGGCTATTTGCAAAAAGAGCCCAAATGCACAGGAACATATCTGTGGGGCTCTGAATGAACTCCTTTTGTGGACGCTTTCTTCACGAAACAATGTGCAGAAACACGGCAGCTAAACTCTAGTAATTCGTAGTGTTTTAGTATAATGGTCTTCTCATTATAATAGTATGTATATAACACTCCCAGTCATAGTTATTAATATTCTGCATTGTAGTTTGACCTTCTCGAGCTGTGTGCTGAAGCGGTATCTCCGTAGTACTACAATGAAACGCTTGACTTAAAACCAAATGCATCTTATATCAGGTAAATAATATATCTGTGTTTAATAAATACATGCATATATTATGCAAACAAAAACTTTTGTTTTGGATGCGATTAGTCGCGATTAAACAGTACTTCTAATGCATTCCTGCATTTAACGTCATATAATTTGATTAAAATGCAATTAACGTCAAGCACAAATGGATTGTTGAATTTCTGTACTATAATTTTATACTTTAATTTTTTATTTCTGTTCAGTGCCATTAAATTCAACCATTAGGTTTAATTTTATTCATTACTATTTTAAATGATTTCTTAATGTGAATTGTATTATTTTATTAAGTTTAAATAAACTAAAACTAGTAATGAAGTAAAAGCTAATAAAAAATATAGTAATAGAAACTATAATAGTATCTGAAAGATGCTAAAATAACACTGACTTGCAGTCATCAATTTGGACAAACTTTAAACCCAGTTCTGAGGAGTTAAAGTGATGGTTGTCTTGGCAAGTTGAAGTTGGTTTGCTGCTGTTTGCTTCAAGAAACACTTTCCTTTTTTCTTCTCTTCAGGAATTTCCATGAGGATAACACAAAAGTCAGTCTATCGGTTCAAGCTGTTAATTGTCCGCTTGTTGAAGCTCCAGTAATTGATCGTTCGTCAGAGGTCAGGTGGTTGCCATAGAGTCTGTTTGTGCGAGCGAGTCGTGTTTACACTCCAAAATAAAACAACAATAAAAGAGCGGGCCTTGATGTGGCCGTTTGTGTACAGACGCACTTTACCATCATTCCAGAGTCTGACTCCCAGGAGAGATCTGCTGTAACTCCCACACGTCAGTACAGTGACACGCCGCCTTCAGCTCCAAACACACTTATTAGAACTGCAGAATAGTTCATTTCTCATTCTATTTTTTTTTTGTGCATATTAATGTGAATTGTAAAAATTACTTGAAAAATCATGCAATTTGACAAATTTACACAGCATAATAAATGCTTGTAATTGCTTTCAAGTGAAAATTGTTAGCTCAATGGAAAGCTCTTTGCATGTTTAATAAATATTAATACTATTTATTTATTATATTATTTTTAATGGTTATTTTTAATTTAAATTCAATTAGATTAAAACTACAAATTTATTAAATAAATAATTAATATCGTTTTTTGAATTAATGAATTAAATTAATATATTTAAATTAGTGCTCTCAAATGATTAATCGCAACCAAAATAAAAGTTTTGTTACATAATAATATATGTGTATACTGTGTATATTTATTATGTGCATGTGAAAACAAACACATGCATGTATATTTTTAAGAAAAATATCTTGTTTATATATATATATATAAAGAATATTAATATATAAATGTATATGCATGAAAATATTTTTTTAATATATACTGTATGCGTGTGTTTTTATATCCATAATAAATATACCACAGTGCACATACTGTACATTTATTACTTAAAAAACTTATTTTGGATTCGATTTATTTGCAATTAATTGTTAGACAGCATTAATTTAAATATTAAATATTTAATTCTATTTAATAATCAATTCTAAATAACATGCAATTTTCCATGTTTTATTTATTTTGTATTTTATTTATTTTGTATTATTTTTTTACTTAATACAGTTAATACAGGTGTCATGTGGATCCCAAGTCATGTGACGAAAAAAAAAGTGATTTTAACAGAAAATGTAATTGTAAATGTAATTTAATTATTAATATATTTTGAAAACTTCAGAATTTCTTTCTTTTTTTTCAGTTGTCCATTATGGAGGTTACACACATGCAGAGCAATAAAACAAGACCATATAATTAAAGTAATTATTTGAAGATGTCTAAAGATCTAGATTTTGAGATCTATGTCAGTATTTGATGCTGATCGGCTGCTGTCTCCGTTTCATCTGTCGTGTCTCTTATCGTGAGGTTTTCTGTGTCTCTCTGATTGTACAGAGAGGAAAAGATGGATGAAAGTGAATCTGAGAGGAAACTGTGACCGCTTGGCCTTTGTGACCAACTGAGGGAGAAATCAGTACAAGAAAAACAAACAAGACAGGAACCGGAGGAATTCCTCAGTTTCTCCTCAGCTGTGCGAGTGTGATAGGAGGACACTGTTAGACATCAGCTTACATATGAACCCTGAGATTGATCTTTAGAAGCATCTTTAGAAGTTTTCCTAACCATCTTAAAAAAATTACCTTATGAAAAGACATCAACACATTTCTTAAGAGATTCGTAAGAATTGAAGTTGATGATTTTATTTCATTTTAAGAACTTTTTTTTTCTTTTTCTTTTATTTATTTGCTGTGTATTTTTAATAGTTATTTTTTGCCAAAATGGTCATAATTAGTAAAATAATACAAAATTATTTAAAGGAATTCGAATTGTTCTGAAGTTTTGTTTTTACAACAGTCTTACGAAAAAATATTTTTAGTATTCTTATCTTTATTCATTCTTTTTTATTGATTTTTATCAATACAAGGTACACAGAAATTGTTTAGTGACAAAAAGCATTTCCAAAGCCATTCCTTTTTTGTCTTTTTCTTTTAATTTCCATCCCAACACAAAATATAAAATAATAATAAAACAATAAAGTAAAATATAAAATGAAATAAAAAATATATATAAACTATAAAAAAGTTAATATAAAGGTTATTACTTTTTGTGCCTTCAAAGAGGGAGCACAACTTTTTTTATCAACATAAATGTATTTTAAGGTTCCCATTGTAAAATTTTTAGAGACATAATTAGGTCATTCTTAACTTTATTCTTAAGTTAAAATATAAGAAGAAATTATATTATATTATATTATATTATATTATATTATATTATATTATATTATATTATATTATATATTTTTTATGTTTTTTAAATCTGACCAATTTGTTTATGATTATACTATAATATGTTGAATTTAATATTTTTTGCTGCTGTATTGTGATGAACCCAAGAACTAGAAAAAATGTTTAATTTAAAAAAAAAAAAAAAATTGGACTCCGCAAATGACCCAGATCTCATTTTGTGTGAGATCTTCTGTATCTGCATTGGCTGTAATGATCGTTTGGTGCAGATGTGTGTGTGTGTGTGTGTGTGTGTGTGTGTGTGTGTGTGTGTGTGTGTGTGTGCGCGTGTGTGTGTGTGTGTGTGCGTGCGTGCGTGCACCCCCTCTGCTGGATGATTTGTGTGTGACAGTGTTAAACTTTGACCCTGTGTTATCACACACTCATCTCACACTGTGCCCTGATTCATCATCACTCATGATCTTTGTCTAATGTCTGGAAGACAACAGCTCTGTTCCAAACCCTAGCGATTCTAACGGATCACTTCACCCCAAACTGAAGTCCGCTGGAATGTGCTCACCCTCAGGCCATCCGAAATATAGAAGAGTTTGTTTCTTCATCAGGTTTGGAGAAATATCATTGGATCACTTGCTCAGCAGTGGAGAAAGCGATGTAACAGATTATTGTGATGTTTTTATCAGACTCTCATTCTGACGGCACCCATTCACTGCAGAGCGTCCAGTGATGAGACACTGATGCAAAGCTACATTTCTACAAACCTGATGAAGAAGCAAACTTATCCATATATTAATCCAGCTATTAATAATAATAATAATGTGCATTATTGTGCATAATCACCCTTTACCTGTGGTCAAATCCCTGTAATGCTCTCGTGTTATTGCTCTAGTTTGACTACAGCTTGTCTGTTATCTAGACTGTGATCGTGAGTCGCGTTTCATCCACCTGACGATTTCTCCCGGTGAAGTTACCCAGTCTCCTCTATCGTCTCCTCTCCTTTCCTCTTCTCACAAAGCTCCACAATACCTTCTAATCCCTTTCATTGAGTCAGCAGACTATGCGACCGTCATTATGGTGTGGGTTTCTGTGCGTCTCAATGGGAGCCGGAGCCGGCTGTAATCTGAGCTCGCTCCTGTTTTGACAGTGCTGTAGCTCTAACAGCCTCGCCAACATCTCCCAGCTCACTTTTCCAGACTTCATTCTGTCCGCTTCTCAGTTTGGAGGCACAGAAAGCAGGGGAAATCAGATGCAAGTTAGCGTGTAATTATGCATGAAACGTCCACTTCACATCTCCCTCGTTTCGATCGCTACAGTACCATTCAAAAGTTTGCGATCAGTAAAATAAAGAAATTCATATTTTTATCCAGCCAAGATTCCACGATACAGCAGTAGACACTTGACTTAATTCATACAGCAGACGTCTATTTGCAAAAGCTAGAATCTCTCTCTCTTGTGTCTGAGTCCTTGAGCAGATGTTCTCCGTGGTTCATGTTGTAAACGTTGCATCTGCAGATGAAGACACTGATGTCCAAACACATGCACAAAACAAAGCAGCACAACCCAATCACTGGACTGAGATAAATCACATGCGTCTTAATAAAGCACATGTGCATGCATCCATGATAACGATAAACACACAGACATACTACAGTAGAGAGTTTGTTTGATTCAGGCTGAATAATTGAGCTTTTGTAACATTTTAAATGCAATAAAATTGAATTGTTTTCCAGGACAAATATCTGAACATTCTTAAATCAAGATTTACTTGAGAAGCAAAGTGAGTTAAGATAATAGGGATTCTGAGAAATTGATCAAAATGAAGTGAGTTTATGCTTAAAACAAGAAAAAGAAAATAAACTAATGATATGAAAAAAAGCATAAATCTCAGAAAACGTAAAATAAGCAACAGAATGATATATATACACCAGTTTTAAAGAAATAAAGAGTGACTGAATTTTAAATGTATTTTTTATTTCTGTTATATAGTTAGAAAATATTTACATATATACATTTATATTTATATTTATATATATATGTACAAATATATTTAATATGTAAATAGTATATTAAAATATATACATGCATGTGTTTGTATTTATACTGTATATATATATATATATATATATATATATATATATATATATATATATATATATATATATAATATATAATGAATATACACAGTATACACACATATATTATATAAACAAAAACTTTTATTTTGGATGCGATGAATCATTTGGTGGCACTAATGTATGTATATGTGTGTATGTATAATATGTATAATGTATATCTCCTTTGAAGCTAATAAAGAAAATAGTGTATATATATATATATATATATATATATATATAGCCTTTTATATTTATTTGGCAGTACATGGAAAAAAAATAGTGATTATAGAGAAAGTGAGAGCGAGAGAGAGACTGATGCTGATATACAGTAGTGTTAAATGAGAGAGAGAGAGAGAAAGAAAGAAGGAAAGAGAGAAAGAAAGAACTAAATAGAAAAGTGTAACACAATATATATATGTTTGGGCTGAAGTGCTGCTTTGGCATTAAAGAGTAAATAAATAAGACAGAAAAGAGCGTCTGGAGCTCAGCTGGCAAAACATGAACAAACTGCGTCGCTGGCAGAAGAAGAAAGAAGCTCCACAGGGCAAGAATAGTTTCTCACCGCAGCAGCTCTTTATTATCTCTCCTCTCCTGTGTTTGTTATGAAGGCCGTTTGATTTATGAGTATTTTTAGACGTCTGTCTGTGGTGGAGATGACGCTGGAATGTCTTTATATGCCACTACAAAGCGATGGAAGGGCCGTCTCATCCCCAGACGGTCTGTGGTTCAGACAGACGGACGGACGGCTCGGACTATTGTCAATAATCTGTTTGTGTGTGCCACCGTTTCTCCAAAAACCAAATGAAGATGTGTCTTTTGGGGTCGGAACCGATGCCGTTTTTAGCTCTCTGCTCCTTTGTGAGATAAAAATACCCGGCGGAGATGCTAGACTGCGCCGGACGGTCTCTCGATGGTTAACAGAGCTGGTTTACGCCGGTCAGAGATAATGATTAGCTTTACGCCGAGAGAACTGATGAGAGCGACTCGTTCACAGAGGATTCGTGAGAGCAGCTTTGTGGGATTTCAGAGCTGCTTTCCTCTTTTCTCTTTCTCCTCAGACCTCTGGCAGACATATAAAACTTGATATTAGATAAGATATTACAACTTTTATTCATCGAGGATGCATTATAATAATCGAAAGTCACAGTAAAGACATTTATAATGTTACAAAGGATTTCAAATAAATGCTTCTTTTAAACGTTGTATTCATCTGTGAATCCTAAAAAATAAAATGTGTCACGGTTTCCATAAAAATATCGAGCAGTACAAGAGTTTTCAACACTGATAATAATCAGAAATGTTTATTCTTCTGATTTGTGAAGATCATGTGACACTAGACTGGAGGAATGATGCTGGAAATACAGCTGTGCATCACAGGAATAAATTATATTTTACTATATATTCGCATAGAAAACAGCTGTTTGAAATTGTAATAATAGTTCACAATATTCCTGTTTTAACTGTATTTTTAGTTTAATAAATGCTGACCTGGTGGGTTATTTTTATTAAAATGTAAAACATTTTTCTGTTATTTTTTTTTATCAATTAAATGCATTTTTTTACAACAATGGGAGATTTAAAAACTGTATTGAATTGACTCCTTTGAAGTCCATGTCCGTCTCAAAAAAAAAAAAAAAAAAACTTTTATTTTTTTATTCTGTGGAGGAAACAGGATTCAATGAATATACATTAGGGCACTCAAAACTAAACTGTAATCATGCCTGTATATGGTGACCTCTGACCCTTAGTGCAGGACTCAGTCATTTCTCCCTCATCTCTGGGTTTGATTGACACACACAGCCCTTCTGCACGGATGACATCACTGTCTCTCTGCTGATCTGCCAGCTGCTGAAGTCACGGCTCAGTTTCACGCTGGGATTTCCGCCCCGTTGAGCGGGACGAAGGGATGCTGGCGGGTCACGGTCTCCAGCATCCCGCTGCTGCTGGAGGATTATTTGGGGAAGGGTCCAGTGCATCCATGGTTCTGTTCCGATTTGCATACTTTCACAACCCACCAGAAGATCACTCTGTTTTAAGACTGGATGCCGGTGTAAGGACAGATCAGGTCACGATACTGCAGACCCATTTATCTCATGCTTCTTCTATAACAAACTTTAAAATAATTTCTATAAAAACATTAATGTCCTGGCAGTGTCAAATGGCTTGTTTTGTATTTAATTTAATTACATTAATGTTATAAGTTTAGATTTAGGCAGACAATAATGCAATTAATCACGATAAAAGTTTTTTTTTTTAATAATAATATATTATACTTAATCAGTTTAAATATTAATTCTTTCTAATGTTTGTATGTACGTATAATCTAATATTACACTATATAATATATCATTTAAATATTTAAATAATTCAGTTATTTTAATTTGCTTTATATATTTATGGATACATTTTATGTGCAAAATAGTATTATATTTAAATTATTTAAATTTATTCATTACATAATACATACTGTACACACACACACACATATATATATATATATATATATATATATATATATATATATATATATATAAGTGAATATGCTGGACAAATCACCTAATTAATATTCATGAGCTTGCCTTGTAGCACACCCCCCCCCCCTTTAAATTTCTCTCTCTCTCGCCTCTCTCTCTCTCTCTCTCTCTCTCTCTTTCTCCTAACCCTAACTTCTATTTTTTTGTTTTTATGGATATTGGGACTATTAGTCAAATGTTCACCGATGTGTGTAGGAAAAGGAAGCTGTCTCTTGAGCATCAAACAGCCGTTGCACGCTGAAGTTTCATCTTCATGGAGTCGTGTATGTGTGTCTCTTGAATGTGATGCTGCTGCTGTATTCAGAAAGAAGAAGAGTGCACTAAATGTGTTTACATTACTAAAAGGATGTCATCATATTCTGATTCATGACGTAAATATCCATGAAACATTTGCTTGATCTCTGGGAAACAAGTCTCATCTGTGTGGAGGTTTACTGAACCTGTCTCTCTCTCTCTCTCTCTCTGTGTGTGTGTGTGTGTGTGTGTGTCTGCAGTCTCATCCACTGTCTCTGTGTAACACCAGTGAAGATGACCGTCAGGAGACCTTCTTCATCAGCATCGTCAAACTCGAGAGTCCAGAGAGCAAAGTGCCACAGTGCCTGCCGCTGCTGGATAAAGTAAGACCGATGGGAAACACGCACACACACACACACACACACACACACACACACACACTCTGGAGTTACAGGAGTTTTAATCTCACTTATCATGTTTGTCCAGGTTTCGTGCACCAGAAACCACACATCATATGCTGTTTGTCTTGGTCATTGTCTGTCCTCTCTATGAATGAAGCGGGCTAAATGAGTCATGAATTATTTATGTTAATGAGCTCTGTTGTTATTGGCTGCGGTTTAACCTGTAATTTATCAGCAGTGAAGTTGCTCTCAAAAAGATGTTAATATGCAAATGTGGGAGTTATTTTAGTGGCTTTTATGTACTGTTATAGTATTGATTCATATTTAGGGTTTTATTTAGATAGATCTACCTGTCTGTCTGTCATTTGTTTGTTTATTCATTCATTTTATAGTATTGTTTATTACATCTATCGTTAATTCATTATAGCACTCATTATATCTATCCATCATTCATTCTTTCTAATGTTTGTTTTATAAATGTTTTGTTACTGAAACTTTCAGTACTGAATAAAATATATTTATAATTGACATTTCCCTCGACTCCGGTCCACCAGGTTCATCACGGTGCATTCTGGGATTGGATTGATGTGATGCTGGCTCTGTGGATGCTTGTGTGTTGTGTCTGTAGGCAGCTGAAGGGTTTAATACGGTTGTCCATGTGAACGTCACACCGTCTGCTCCAATCACACTCGTCCAGACAGTCTGAACAAGTTAATCAGAGTAAATAACCCGTCTGAAGAAACCGCTTCCGTTCTTCACGTTTAGCGCCCGGTTGTGTCTTTCTCTTGGTAGCAGCATACGTCTGCGGTCCAGCTTTATTTAGTGAACATCTGAAGGAAAACAAAGCTTCTGGATGGGTATAAATACACGTGAGAGCGGGCAGAGTTGAGGAAGTTTGGTCGTCTGATGGCTGTGAATGTTTAGTTTGTGTACACACTTCATCTCACTGTTTACATCATACTGTGTGTCCCAACAGTGCAGCCGTCTTAATTCAGTCTTTGAGATGGTGATCTGGATTTATTCAGATTCATATTTTTTATTCATGTGCATAAGTAGTCGACTTTATTATTAATTTTCAAGATTTAGTCATTTCATTTTGTTCTGCCTTTTGCATATTTTTTGTTTGTGTTATATAAATCATATATAACAGATATATATATATATATATATATATATATATATATATATATATATATATATATATATATATATATATATATATATATATATATCATAAAAATTAATAATGTATTAGAAATATATTTATTATTTTATAATATTTTATTTAAATATCCTTTTAGATTTTAGATTACTTGATTTCTTTACTTAATTTAGATTTTATGCTATATAAATTATATAATATAATATAATACACACCTTTTTGGCATTAAAACTTATATTAGAGTTTGATTATTTAAATATATTAGTTATACACCATCTAGCTGGATTTAGTTTTTTGCTTTCAGATTATTTTTTTTTTTCTGTTTTATACTTTTATAACTTTCAATCTCCAAAAAGGACAAAAACACCTTAAGTCCATGTGACCTGAATGTTATATTATTTAGTTCATTTTAATATATTAAAGAGAAAAAACATATATATATATATATATATATATAATTTAAGCATTTAACATATATTGGATTATTTTACTATTATATATTTTTTTATGTTTTTGTATACTTTTTTTAATACTTTTAAATGTCATACCTGTCAAGCTATGTTAAATTTGTTATTAATAATAATAATAATAATAATATTACATCTTGATTAGATTTTTGTCATTATAATTTATTTTAGAGTTAAATTATTAAAATAATAATGTCAACTTTTTATTATATTATATTATATTATATTATATTATATTATATTATATTATATTATATTATATTATATTATATTATATTATATTATATTATATTATATTATATTATATTATATTATATTATATTATATTATATTATATTATCAGTTGAAATGAGTTGATAGTATTCCAGTGATGTTTCTTCAGGTGTTAGTTAATAACCCTGCAGTGCAGTTATTGAGCTCTGGAGACGGAGATGTTCC
Organism: Carassius gibelio; assembly: GCF_023724105.1. Taxonomy (NCBI): domain Eukaryota; kingdom Metazoa; phylum Chordata; class Actinopteri; order Cypriniformes; family Cyprinidae; genus Carassius; species Carassius gibelio. The sequence continues at coordinate 9,553,530 of NC_068400.1, forward strand.
TTCATGTGCATCACAGATCAATCCAATGCAAATGTTCCAGTCTGAAGATATCATGGACTTTAAGGCCAGTTTCTGTCCAGATGCTGATTTCCTTCACAGGCTCGTACCGTGGATAATGTACGTCCCTTTCAAGAAGCGTCCCAGTCTGGACTAGTCCGGCGGTATGAAAAGAGCTCCAAATATTTACCCAAAACTGCTCCTAGTCTCCCACACAATCCAAACATCCCCTGCGTCTCGGGCTGAAGGTCCTCGCCAAACCATCAAAGGCAAAAGCCTGGGATTGCAGCTCATTGTGATTACGAACGCTCCCAAAAGAGCTGCTGACTTTATATTTGCTCAAAGCTTAATCCGCAGAGCGCTGTTTTCATCCCGAATGAAAGGAGCGAGTGTGTGGCTGGGAACGTGAGTCAGAGCGAACAGGAAGAGACGGGAGCTGTGTCTCGACATGCTGCCCGCTTCTCAATCAAACACTCCTCTGCTCCACATCTAATCCTGTGTGCTCTTACAGAGAGAGAGAGAGAGAGAGAGAGAGAGAGAGAGAGAGAGAGAGAGAGTGAGAGAGAGTGAGAGAGTGAGTGAGTGTGAGAGAGAGAGAGAGAGAGAGAGAGAGAGAGAGTGAGAGAGAGAGAGAGAGAGAGAGAGAGAGAGAGAGTGAGAGAGAGAGAGAGAGCGAGTGTGAGTGAGTGAGTGAGTGTGTGTGTGTGTGTGTGTGTGTGTGTCTGTGTGTGTGTGTGTGAGTGTGTGTGTGTGTGATGGAGAGCTTTTAATCACTGTGATGATGTCACTGACGCGAAGTCTGTTTTATTTTTTTATCATAGTAATAATTTATTCATTATACATGTACTATACTTTTATTTTATGGCTAAATTTTATGTTTTTTACATTTTAATTTATATTAAAGGTCAATTATTTAATTTTCCTAATGTATTTAAGTACTCAATTGATATCTAGATTTTTTTGGGGGTGGGATTTTCATTTATATTAGTGTTAGATTGTTTTAATATATTAATAATAATTTATTATTTTCAATAACCTTAGTTTGCATTTTAATTTAGATTATTTCAATATATTAATACTAATTTATACATTTAAACTGATAACATCTTGCTTGTTTTTTAGCATTTTAATTTATAGTTACATTATTTTAATATGTTAATAATAATAATTTATTAATTTAAATAATCTTTTAGTTGACATTTTAATCATTTTAATTTACATTAGTTATTTTATATATATATATATATTTATATTCATAATTTATTAAATTATTAAATGAAGTACTCTTAATTTACATCTTTTCTACACATCTTTTCTACTCATTTTGTGTGACTGTGCATTATTCTACAGTTGGATTTCAGATTTATTTATTTTTTATATATAAAAAAATGATTTTTGTATCATTTTAATTGATTTTAGAGATTATATTAAGATTAATTTAAATACTTTTTTTATTGCGGAATTTAATTCATTTCTTTAAGGCATTTTAAACACAAATTTGTTTAAAAAGTGTCTTGCAAAAAAGCAGAGATTGAGACACACCTGAGATTACTGTGCTCTTTTCTCTTAAATACAGAGACTCGTGCAAATGACAAGTGTTTTCGATCACGTTCAGAGGATCTCTTAATGTTGGGGTTGGGCTCTGGTGTGTGTGTGTGTTTGCTCAGGAAGTGTGTTAAAGAGGGAAATCTTCCAACACACGCGTGTAAATGTGTTTCTCTCACAGCTCAGACTCTGTGTTTTACTGGTTTATTCCTTCACTTCATCTTTCTTTGTGCTCTTTGACATGGCCATACAGAGGAAGCACTCTCTCTCAGAGATGATTGGATATCGATACAGAGCACAAACATACATCATAAGCTGAATACTGTTTATAAACATTGTGTAACTGGATGCATTATTCAGTGAATGTTTTACACCATTTCAATCTTAAAAATTCTACTTTTTTGCAATTATATATATATATATATTTTATTAAAATTAGATTTGTAAAAATGTATGTCCTAAAACATGTTTGGGTTTTGTAATATGTACTATTTAAAATATTTTGCATAAACAAAATGAAGCCTAGTACTTTTTTTAAGTTTATCATTTTGAAAGTAGTGTATAATTCATTTTATAATTCATCTGATTATTATTAGTATTATTATGTTTTTATAACAGTGTGCATTTTACAACACCTGCTTTACAGCATTTCAAAAAGTATTTTTAAACATTTGAATAAAAATTATATATTTTATAGAATGTAAGTGCATATATATATATATATATATATATATATATATATATATATATATATATATATATATATATATATATATATATATATATATATATATTAATGGTAATATTTCAAATCTAAATAAATATTTTGCATGGGCAAAATTGAGCCTTTTATTATAAATATGTTTGTTTTATGTTTTTTTTTTTTTTTTTTTTTACATATTTTTTGCATTAATAAAAATACTACTTTTTTATTATTTCATTTAATTATGTAAAATAAATCATTCAAATTTACCTTTTAAAATTAATTTATAAAAAAAATGATTTATATTATTATTATTATTATTATTATACTTTTTGGTTTTTCATAAAAACTGCCAAATTGTCATCAATGTTTGTATCTAAATATTTTATTATTATGTTTGTGTAACAGAATTCATTATACAGCTGTTTTACAATATTAAAATTTTTTTTTTAATAAGTTTCAGTTAAAAATACCTTTTTTCTTTCATTTAAACCTATTTTACGCTGCCTGTGTCACATGACGTGTGCAGGATAGCACTGGACTAAAGTTCATCCCAGCGTTGGGAATTTCAGGAAGTGCAGATGGAGTTCTTTTTCTTCCAGTGAATTCTTGGCTGCTTCTGATTTACATGCTTTAAGTTCCTTTAGCAGCTTTGAAACTTCATCCAAACAGAAAGGAGACTCGTTCGTCCTGCATGAGAGCTGTGTTTGTGTCGGACGTGCTTTCGTGGTGTCAGGGACTGTACAGGGTCATATTCATATTTCAGATGCTTTAGGACATGTATATGTTCTCTGCGAAGCATGCAACGGTGACTTTGAAGAGAAGCTGTTTGTGTGAAGTGTGATGGATGGAGCGCCAGATCCTCTGTTACAGGAGACCAGAGACAGTGACATCTGTATATATACTGTAAATAACCCTCTCCTCGCTGTATATAAAAATATATATCAGCATATTAGAACGGTGACACTGGAGGAATGATGCTGAAAATTCAGCTTTAAATTAAATAAATCACATTAAAAAATATTTACTTAATAGAATACTGTTAAATAACAATAATAATCATATTTCACAATTTTACTGTTCTTGCTGTATTTTGGTGAGAAGAAAATATTTATTAAAAAAACATGACAAAATCTTACTTATTTCAACATTAAAAAAGAATAAAAATATCTCTCTGTGTGTTTTTAGCTTAGTTTTTTTAATGTAGTAACTGTGTTGTATTTTGTCATTTTTATTAGTTATATTTTAATGTGTCTTAATAGTTTTTATACATTTTTATTTCAGTTTTAGTTTTAGTATAAACTGAATTTAAGGTTTTATATCTACCGTATTCTCCGGACTATAAGTCGCACTTTTTTTCATAGTTTGGCTGGTCCTGCGACTTATAGTCAGGTGCGACTTATTTATCAAAATTAATTTGACATGAAGCAAGAGAAAACATTACCGTCTCCAGCCACGAGAGGGCGCTCTATGCTGCTCATTGCTCCTGTAGTCTACACTGAACACATAGAGCGCCCTCTCGTGGCTGGAGACGGTAATGTTTTCTCTTGGTTCTTGGTTCTAAATAAATGTGACTTATAGTCCAGTGCAACTTATATATGTTTTTTTCCTCATCATGACCTTCTTTTGGACTGATGCGACTTGTACTCAGGTGCAACTTATAGTCCGAAAAAGGGGGTATATGCAATTGTGTGTGTGTGTGGGTGTATAGTTCTCAAAGTAGTTTTTAATGATTTGAGTTAACTCTAATAACCAGTATTCAAATATGAAGACAAAGTCTGAGTTTCGTGACTTTTGATTATTTGAATTATGTGAGCTCAAGAGCTGTTATAAGACATGCGCTAATCACATCTGTCTTGATCTGGTCTCTCTGTGGTCAGACACACACTATATACACACAAAAGTGTTTTTCTGGTGTGTGTTGCTGTTGCGTCGTCTCTTGTTTCAGTGTTTTTTGTAGGCCGATGTTATCATGTGTGTGATAAAGAGAGAAGAATGGGCGGCTTTGTATGCAGGACGTCCCTCATCATCATCATCATCATCATCACTATCTTCATCAGAGAGAATTTGATTGGAGATGGAAGGCATTCATACGCTGCACAGGAAGTGGGCGTGTCTGTCTTTAATGTAGTGGCTGTGTGTGAGATGCCTGTGCCACTCTCTTTTACTCACATGTCTTTGTGTGTGTGTGTGTGTGTGTGTGTGTGTGTATTTCGGCCCATGTGTCTCTGGGCAACGGCTCTCACAGTTGTTGTGGATTCCAGCGCTGCATCTGTTGTGTTTGAAGCTCAAGGTCGATAACTCTTCTGTTGTTGTTACACACCGTGTCACACACTTTGTGGGATGTTCCCATTGGATGAGAACACAAGAGCCTAAATCTCCTCTTTCTGCAGCTGTGTGTGTGTGTGTGCTCTTGTTTTTGTATCATATCAGGACACAACTCTGTATAATGACATGGGTATGACACAGGTATTACAAGGAGAGGGTGACTTATGAGGACATAACCCATGTCCCCATTTTTCAAAACACTTATAAATCATACAGAATGAGTTTTTTTGAGAAAGTAAAAATGCACAAAGTTTCCTGTGAGGGTTAGGGTTAGGTGTAGGGTTGGTGTAGGGACATAGAATATACAGTTTGTACAGAATAAAAACCATTACACCTATGGGATGAACACACTTTACACAAAAACAAACATGTGTGTGTGTGTGTGTGTGTGTGTGTGTGTGTGTGTGTGTGTGTTTGGTCTCCTTGTAACGTGACTGGTTAAACATGAGGTATTTTTTATTTTAAAAATATAAATAACAAATATAGAATATATAAATAACAAATAGTATTAAAAGTTATATGAATGAGTTATATAAATAAAAATGAATTAAAAATATATTTTGTAATTACAAATGAATAAATGTAACTTTTATTTATCAAATGTATATGTTTTTAATTTATAAAAAAAATAGTCAAGTCACTGCTGATTTGCTGCTCAAGAAACATTTCTTATTATCAATGTTGACAAAAATGATTAAAATGTAATTTTTATTTTATTTTTTTATTTTATTTTATTTGACAAATTTTCAGTACTTTAATGCATTGTGTTTTTTATTATTAATATTATTTTAATCTAAATAATTAGGATTAAAGTGATTATTTTGTAGTTAAATCAAAATTAATTAAAGGCAATATAACAAATACCTTTACTTATATAAAAATAAAAAATAATTAATTTAGTTTTTTTTTTAAATTATTATTATTAAAATTTAACCACAGATATCATACAAACATATCCAGGTCATATTTCACCACTAAATAAATATTTTGCATAAACAAAATGAAACCTATATTAATGTTTTTTAGTATTTTAGGGTGACATTTTTCTACCAAATTCTCACTACTGTAAAGCATCTGGATGTTTTGGGTATAATTAGCATTATCCTCTTTACTGTAGTATAACCTCGTATGACTGTAACGGTCACATTAATGCAGATTTTGACTCTCGGGTCACACGTCCAGTCGGAGTCTCATCCAGAGTCAGTTTTCAGACGTATAGATCTGTTGTTCAGACTCTGTAGATTATAAAAGCATGAAAGCAGATCAGATGGCATTCCCTTCTACACAAGCTCATATCTCTCTCCTTTCTCTGGTTGGAGTGTGAGGTGTGTGTGATAATCTGTCTTCTGTCATGTACAGGTGTTAGAAGAATACAGAGCTCTGTTCTCATCTGATTCAGTCAAAGTAATATTACATTTAATATGAAATGGTTTTAATGAAATGTGTGTAGCTCATGTAGAGAGCGAGCTTAACGTGTGAGTGTTTATATGGAGGCTGCTTTTGGAGACGGGGAATGCAAAATGTTTGTGTCTCGTGTCATTCTTGAAGGTGTGCTCGTTTCTTCTCGTGTCAGATGGTCGTGTGTGTGTGTGTGTGTGTGTGTGTGAGGAATGCCACTCTAAATATAACTCCAGGAGCCTGATGCTGTGCTCTTTTAAAGCTGTGCTGTGTCTATGGCCCTCCAGTGGTTGAAGTGTAAAACAGAAGTTACTTGGTCATTGCTTGAGTTGTGCTTCAGCTCTGCTGTTCTGTTTGGACACAAACATATCACACTCACACACACACACACACACACACACACACACACACACACACACAGGTATTGTGTCAGTGTTACTGTCATCATTTGTCTGTCTTTGATGCAGCGAGTGTAGTGTGTAGATCAGCCGTGGTGTTATTAGCTGTGGAGTCCCTCTGAGAACGTGTTTAGTTTTGGGTTTAAAGTGTAGCCCAGGATTCAGAAGACCACCAGAGTGGGAGATATATAACTCTACTGATCTAGACCTAAAACCCCCAAAGTAATGACGGGGGGTCTTAACTGTTCCAAAGTTTTAAAATATTAAAGAAATCAAAGCTTTTATTTAGTAAGGATACGTTAAACTGATCAAAAGTGACATCTATAAAGTTACAAAAGATTTCTATTTCAAATAAATGGTTTTCTTTTGAACTTTCTGTTTATCAAATATCGGTTTACACAAACATATTGTGCAGCACGACTGTGTTCAACACTGATAATAATCAGAAATGTTTCTTGAGCAGTAAATCATCATATTATTCTGATTTCTGAAGATCATGTGACACTGAAGACTGGAGGAATGATGCTGAAAATACAGCGGAGCATCACAGAAATAAATTACAGGTTAATAGATATTCACTTAGACAACAGTTGTTCGAAATTGTAATAATATGTCACAATATTACAGATTTTATTGGGTTTTTGATCAAATGAATGCACACCTGTTAATTGCAAACTGTAAAAAGGTCTTCAAATGTCATAATCTACCCTTCAACAAATGAAATCCTTACATTTAATTTGATTTGATTCGATTGAGTATCTTGCTCAGTATTTCTGTCTTGTTTTCCAGTACAGATATCTAAATATCCTTAAATCAAGATGTAGTTACTTCAGAAGCAAAATGAGGATATCAAATTGAACCAAATGAAGTGAGTTTATGCTTGAAACAAGAGCAAATATCTGTCAGTAGGTTAGGGAATGAAAACGGGCTTTTTCTTTGAGCTAGGTGGGTTTTTCTGACTCTGTTCGCAGATGTTTGTTTTGTTGTCATCATAAACTCACATCATTTTTGGTCAATTTCTTGTAAGACAACACTGTGAGAAATATATATATATATATACAGTACAGACCAAAAGTTTGGAAACATTACTATTTTTAATGTTTTTGACAGAAGTTTCTTCTGCTCATCAAGCCTGCATTTATTTGATCAAAAACACAGAAAAAAACAGTAATATTGTGAAATATTATTACAATTTAAAATAATTGTTTTTAAAAGTATTATACTTTAAATGATCATTTATTTCTGTGATGCGAAGCTGAATTTTTAGGATCATTATCACATGATCCTTTAGAAATCATTCTAATATGATGATTCATTATCAAAGTTGGAAACAGTTCTGCTGCTTAATATTGTTTCAGAACATCTGATACTTTTTTAGGATGCTTTGATGAATAAAAAAAAAAAGAAGCTAAGTTTTTAAAATATCAATGTTTAGTATTAACAATATACACTACTGGTCAGTAATTTGGGGTCAGTAATTTTTTTTCTTTCTTTTTTAAAAAATAAAATCAATTCTTTTATTCGGCAAGGATGTGTTAAATTGATAAAAAGTGATAGTAAAGAAAATAAATTATTAGAATTTTTTTTTTAATAAATGCAGTTCTTTTGAACGTTTTATTGATCAAATATATGAGACAGCAGAACTGTTTCCAACACTCATAATAAATCAGAATATTAGAATGATTTCTAAATGATCATGTGATCGACTGATGTTACATGTGACACTGAAGGCTGGAGGAATGATGCTGAAAATTCAGCTTTGCATCAAAGGAATAAATTATTTTTTAAAAGTATATTCAAATAGAAAAGTATTATTTTAAGTTGTAATAATATTTGACAATATTACTGTTTTTTCTGTATTTTTGATCAAATAAATGGAGGCTTGATGAGCAGAAGAAACTTATTTTAAAAACAGTAAAAATAGTAATGTTTCCAAACTTTTGGTCTGTACTGTATATATATATATAGTACAAATATCGAAACTGTCTGCAATCAATATACATTTACTAGAAACACTAAATGACTAACACAAAGGTAATGATGTTAATTCTTGATGAAATGAAGTGAGTTTAAGTTAAACATGAAAAAGTATCTGCCAGTGGGATCAGAAAAAAACAAATTAAATCAAAAGAAAATGTAATTATTTTTCTTACCTTACTGGCAGATAATTTTTCTAGATTTAAATTTGTATTAGTATTATTTTATATATATATATATATATATATATATATATATATATATATATATATATATATATATATATATATATATATATATATATATATATATATATATATATTTTTTTTTTTTTTTTTTTTTTTTTTTTTTTAAGAGGCTTAGTTGAAAGCAGATCTATTCAAAACTTAAGATATTTTATTTTTTAAAAAGTAATACACACACACACACACACACACACACACACATATATATATACTGGAAGTTGTGCATTTAAACTTTGTAGTATTGCTAAGGCAAGACTTTTACCTTTAGAGACTATATTGAGGTATTTTTGCATTGAGTTTATTCCTTAAAAAGTCTTGAATGTCCCTTCCTCCAGCGCGTGGAAACGCTGTGAAGAGCGAGGGACGTGAAGTGTTGAGTGTTCAGTGTTGTGGAGCGTCTCTAGGTACACAAGCACACAGAGGTTTACTTCTGCTGCAGTTCGTTTATTCACAAATAAATGTGTGTTTAAGCTGGAGAACTCAGTTCAAAGCAGGAACAGATGTTGTTTGGATGGCTCTATCAGGTGTGTATACACACACACACACACACTCGCAGTGGGAATGATATGACTGGTTTCACAGCTTGGATTCGCTCATAACCACATTAAATGAGCAGCTCATAATCACTGGATTCCTGGCTCTGTTCTGGCTCCTCCGCAGCTCTTCTCTTTCTTGCTCTCTTCTTAAAAGCTGAAATTCCTGAATCGATTGCAAAACGCAGACAAGTGAAGCTCTGTGGTGACAGAGAGAGTGAAAAGAAACCTCCTTGTGGATGCTGGGATTGTGAATTATCCTGAAATCAGTGGGGTTTTGTGGATTTAGGAAGTGGAAATAAACTTTAGTGTGTGTTTGGCTACTTAAAATGATATCTTTGAATATTTACGATTAATCGCATCCAAAATAAAAGGTTTTGTTTACATAATATGTGTTTATGTATTATGTGTATATCAATACAAACAGATGCATGTATATATTTATGAAAATTGTTTATATATTTATCTATAATATAAGAACATAAATATGCATGTAAATATTTGTGTGTATTTATATATACACAGCACACATACATATATTAAGTAAACAAAAACTTTTATTTTGGATGCAATTAATCATGATTAATTGTTTGACAGCACTAATATTTAGATATTAAATTTGATATCTTTAATATAAATCAGTATAGTACTGTTTACGTCTGGGGTCTTTAAGATTTTTTGCATTTTTAGCTCACCTCTTCTGCTCACCAAGGCTGCATTTATTTGATCAAAAATGCAGTAAAATAGTGAAATATTATTACAATATCATATGACTGTTTTTTGTGTGTGAACATGTTAAACTGTAATTTATTTCTGTGATGCTCCGCTGTATTTCCAGCATCATTCCTCCAGTCTTCAGTGTCACATGATCTTCAGAAATCAGAATAATATGAGGATTTACTGCTCAAGAAACATTTCAATGTTATTTTTTGTGGAAACTGTGATAGATATTTTTTATTTCAGGATTCATTGGTGAATAAAAAGTCCAGAAGAACAGCATTTATTTGTAATAAAGTAGCTTTTAATGTGACTTTTGGTTAAGTTAAGTCAACTGTGTTTAATAAAAATATTAATTTATTTAGAAAAAAAAACGTACTGACCCCATACTTTTAGTGTAAATATAATCAAAATCTGTAACAATATAGTATAGTTACTGTAATTAATAAATGAATCTATTGTCAAAGGTGCATAATAAATTAATAATATAGTGACCCCTAACCTATTTATGTTTATAACACTGCAGGATCTCACATGTTTTATAAACAATCTCTGATTTATAATGTTGTAATACTTGTTTCGCTGTCAAGGTAGCTCTCTCAGCTCATAGGAAATGCCTCTTACTAAAGTCGAACTCCTGCCCCGCTGACTCAGAGAAGTCCCAGAAACGCTGCTCGTTCTCAAACAGATGCATGACTGCAAGCAGAGGCATGCGTCGCAGCGCACACACACAGGACGTTCAGGCTCCTTACCACAGATTAAGTCACACCTTGCTCTGAAAAAGACATTTCCCATTTCCATCTCTCCCCCCGGTCTCTCTCTCGTTCTCAAGCCTGGGCAAAAACTCCCACAATCCCCTTGGAGAACCACAGCGTCCTGTCAACACCTCCTTTATCTGCAAAACCTAGCATCACGACAGGAGTCATTTTAGTGATAAATAAATACTCTGATTAGATGAGGCACACTCACTGCAGAAATTAATAAATAAATGAAAAGAAAGACATATTTCCTTCCTTAAACATGTTAAAGAAAGCTTCATTAATTATACTGGGGCGGATGAATTTGCATGGCTGGATTTTGTTATTTACATGTGCAACACTGCGTAGTAAAGATATTGAAATATTCTTAAATCAAATGCATTTACATAATATTAAATTATTATTATTATTTATTTATTTTGCTTAAAACAAGAAAAATATCTGGCATTGATCATAAAAATAAATTTGTTTTCCATTAGAATAAAGAAGATTTATTAAAACATAATCTCAGATATTTCAGAAACGAGACTCTTTATCTTTTATCATTTTGTATCTCAAGTAAGTATATCTTGATTTAAGAACGTTTAGATATTAGGATACTGGATAACAAGATAAAATACTAAGTAAAAAGTCCATTATTTGCTGTGTTGCACATAAATCAGCCATGCAAATGAATCTACCATGGTATAATCGATGTAACAACTGCCTCTCCGTCTCTCTTTACCGTCTTTAAACCCATTCCACAGATTTCCCCTCAATCAGCACAAGATGAGAGGAAGCGTGCAGATCTTCTGTGTAGGCCGGGTTATTAGCGCTCCAATAGTTCGGTGGATCGGATTCACGGGTCTTATGGAATAACAGGATACGGATCACGACAGGAATGTTTTCATGTGGCGAATGAAAGCACAGGAAGAAGCGTCTCATTAAGCTCCGCTCAGAGCTCCAGGACACGCTGGAAACACTTCACATCACAGATCATGCTTCACTCTAAACCGGTCCAGATTTTAAACATGCAGGACCCTATCATACACCCGGCGCAATGGGACGCAAGGCGCCACGTCGTTTAATTAATAATGCATTTGCACTCATTTTTGCACCCATGTGCGTGCTAGTCTAAAAAAGAGGTGTGTTCAGGTGCATTGCTGGTGCATTGCTATTTTAAGGAGCTGAAAATAGACTGCGCCATAGACCAACTCAAACCTGCTCTAAAGCCTGGTGCAATGTTTATTCTTTGTTATTTAAAGAGCGTACATGCTGCGTATTAAACACAGGAATGCACCTCATCACACAAACAAGCCATATATTAAATTAAAGGATTGCAATGCATAAGATTTTTTTGTAGGCTATATATATATATATATATATATAGCCAAATTCCGCCGTGTAAATAGCAAATCCGTCATGGCACGAGCGCAACTGGCTCTTAAAGGGAATGGAAGATGAGACTCTGATTGGTTTATTGCACGTCACGCCCAAAAAACACCCATTACTCATTAAGAGAATAAGGACAACTTGCTTTACACTTTGCTTATAGATTGGATGTATGTATGTATAGATATCATTAGGATATTAAGTAAAGATCATGTTCCATCAACATATTTAGTAAATGTCCTACAATAAATATATCAAAACTTAATGTTTGATTAGTAATATGCATTGCTAAGAACTTCATTTGAACAACTTTAAAGATGATTTCCTCAATATTTAGATTTTTTTGCTCCCTCAGATTCAGATTCTCAGACAAATATTGTCCTCTGAACAAACCACACATCAATGGAGAGATGATTTATTCAGCTGCCAGATTATGTATAAATCTTGAATTTGAATAATTGAATAATACTTTTACTTTTACATTTTTATTTAATTTAAATTCTTTAAAATTTATTTTACAACTTTTACTTTTATAATTAACATTAAAATAATTTAAATGCTTATGCAGCATTTATTAATTTGAGTTAATGTTAATTTCTGCTAACACATTATTCAAATTAAAAGTTAATATAAAAGTTAATATATGTTAATATAATTTATTGTATATTTTGTGTGTTATTGTGTGTGTGTGTGTGTATATATATGTATACTGTACATGCATTTTTATTATGTAAGTTTCAAAATGATAATTGTATCATTTTATAGTTTTATGTTAATTTGAAAAAAAATAAAAAAATAATATATATATATATATATATATATATATATATATATATATATATATATATATATATATATTAATATATATTAATTTTTCTATTTGATATATGTGCCAAATTGAGCTTTAGTATATGGGCCTGATCTTGAGATTGTAGTTTAGTGTGTGGATGCAGTGAGATGTTACCGTCAGGCGACTGTAGAAGATGATTTGAGGAATGTGAGGTTATTACAGCAGATGACTGGAGTTTCATTCGTTGTGTGTGGTTTTAACTGTGATCACTGGAGGTTATCTGAGGGGATCTCTGCGAGGGTTTCGTCTCTCCGGTGTTGGACGGGGTCCATTCGCCCGCGGGCTGGAAATAAACCAACAGCTCTCAGAACAAGGAATCAAGCTGAATTAACAAATATCCATTTATGAAGATGACAGAGCGATGATTGTTCAGTGCGATCGAATGAACCGTAGAGTGATTAAGTGAAGAGAAAGAAAGAAAGAAAGAAAGAAAGAGATGATGAGGAGGGGGCGTCTAATTGTGATCTCAATGCATTTCTTACCTGGATCTCACCAACCGCTTGTAATGTCTGTTTAAATTAATAATTCACTCAAATATTTTGTCATTATTTACTCGACCTCATGTTCCAAACCTGTTTTTTTTTCTTCTGTTTATTGTATGTCATTCTTGAAAATGGACCAAAAAAGCACTAAAGAAATGCCTAGTTATGTATGAGTTCAGAGACACATGAACTATATTTATGATAATACGTTTTATATAATTTAATGTAATGTGTTCCTGTTGCTCAAGTGCTAGAGCATTGTTTTAGCAAGCGCAAGGTCGGGGTTCGTTTTCTCTAATGACGGCTCTGTGATTGTACTTCCTGTCTCGGGAGAGTCCGTCTGCAGCCATGAGGCTGTTATTAAACCTTAACACACAGCACATTTCCCACAGTTTCTTATCATTTATCAGTCGATTATAGAGGAAACGAAATGTGTCTCACACCATGTAGTTACTGTAATTTGCATGGTGGTGATTTGCATATTTGGTTTTGTTGAGCATCACATTGGATGCATCAGGCTTTTATTGCTCATATAGTGTGATACAGTGAGGATATTGTGAAGAAAAGCTTATGGAAACAAACGCTCCTCAAAAGATCCTGATGATCAGATTTGAGATGCACTGATTTTTATATAAAAAAAAACCTTGTCCACCTGTTTTCTGTTTTCTCGGTTGAAAATGGTGCATCTGATCCCCCAGTAATTGCACACTTCTCAACAACAACACACATGCTTTGAGGAATCATTCCCGTCTGGAGCACAAACCCTTCAGGACGGCACACACAGTCAAGTTTAATTAGAGTTTGGGTTTGTTCAAATCACCAACCTTCAGTCTAATTTACAGGAATAGCAGTGCTTGACTTTGCAGGCACTGTTATAACCGCTCGATCACTTTAACACTCGCACAATCATTGTCTGAAACACAGCACTATGCTTTCCTGCAGCTCATACTGTGACCTTTGACCTTTGAACTCTCAGCGGTTGGGCAGGAAATAGACCTTTGGTGAGCTATTGGTCATTGTTTGGGTGAAATTCCCTCCCGATCGCACAAGAAGAGCATCGGTCTTGACAAACACTGGTGTTTTTCTAGTGAAGTACTTGTGTTTCTGTAGTATATGAACTCACAATAATGAGTGTGTTCACCACCTAGTTAGTTGTTAATTGAAGCAAACTTAAACTCCTAACCTGAAGTCATAAATCATTTGTTGTCGGTAACAATGCAGTGCTTGTGTGTTTTGGTACAGGCCTTCCTTTCAACTGGATGAATTGAAAAGGTGCATTTCATTGTTTGACACTTTATACTGACTTTACATGTGCCGTAGCCTCTTAAAATGTCTTAGGAATTTGGTAAGCAGTTATTGAATGTGCAGGGGTCAGGAACAGTGCTGAACTGCAGGATTCAGTGTCTCCGCATTGCTACAGTAGGATTGCCATCTGCTGGCTCGTGGGATTTCTGCAGCACAACTAAAACTCTGTCTCTCTGTGTCTCTCAGGCTCGTCTGGCTCTTCAGAGAGGCGCTCAGGCGGTCATCTTTGACATCACAGATGATCCCGGAGCTGCTCAGGAGGTCAGTGTGTGTGTGTGTGTGCGTTCCTTGTAATAATAGACCTTGGTAGCCATAGTCTCTGCCAGCTTAAAATCAGAGTAAATTAACATGGGTTCTCCTTCAATCAATGTGTATCAGTGTGTGTGTGTGTGTGTGTGTGTGTGTGTGTGTGTATGTATGTATATATATATATATATATATATATATATATATATATATATATATATATATATATATATATATATACTTTTTTTTACTTTTTTTTAACATCTCTTCCAATAATTTTATAAATTTTATTTTAATTGATTTATTATTAATATTATTTTTTATTTTATTTATTTGTGTTTTTTTCATTTATTTATTTATTTTGAAAGGCACTTGCAGATAAAAGCAATTTGTCATATCACTAAATTAAAAAAAGAGGATTCTCCTTCAATCAGCTTTTTAAAAATATATTTTCTGTTTTCATTCATTATTTTTTTTTTTATTCGTTTATTTTTAGAAGAAAGTTGCTGAAAAGCAAATGACCAGTTTTAGCAATCACTTCAAATCAAAACATGGGATGTCCTTCAATGCATTTATTTTTATTGTTTTTATTACATTTTATTTATTATTACGTTTTGAATTTAGATTTTTTTTTTTTATTAATAATTAAAAAAAAAATTATTCTTTTATTTTATATTTATATTATCATATTTTTATGTTTTTTTGTAAGACAATTGCAGATAAAAGCAACTTAATATAGTTTGTTTTAACCACTCTAGTAACTAAAGTGTTACAGATTGTTACCATTGTGAATATTAAAACATTTTGTTTCTAGGCCATGTAGGTCAAAATATACTTTATTCCATACATCCCATTTCATATTTAGACACTTTGTCTAAACTAAAGTTTTTTTCTTGTTGTTGCTTGTCTTTTACACACAGCTGCGTGATTCAGGTTTGTTGCCTCGTCCAGTGGTGCTGGTGAAGTCATCAGATGCAGAAAAACTGATGGGACTCGTCAATAAAAATGAAGAAGCCAAGGTGTTCATAGATATCATGATGGAGACTCAAAAATGGGTGAGTAATCGTATCCACGTTTAATTGATGTCTTTTAGTTTCTAGGCTTTACTGTTCCAGTCTTCCTGCTGAAAACAGCTTAAACCAGCATGATTTTACATGGCTCGTAGTGTTGGAACAGCTGACTGCCCAGTATTTTTAGGCCTAATGTAAGTGTTGGGGTTGAAACGAGAAAATACACTGAACAAAATTATAAATGCAACACTTTTGTTTTTGCCCCCATTTTTCATGTGCTGAGCTTAAAGATCTAAGACGTTTTCTATGACCACAAAAGTCCTGTTTCTCTAAAATATTTTTCACAAAACTGTCTAAATCTGTGTTAGTGAGCACTTCTCCTTGGCCGAGATAATCCATCCACCTCACAGGTGTGACATATCAAGATGCTGGTTAGACAGCAGGAATATTACACAGGTGTGCATGAGGCTGGCTACAATAAAAGTTGAAATATTGTGGCCAGCCTCATGCACACCTGTGCAATAATCATGCTGTCTGATCAGCATCTTGATATGCCACACCTGTGAGGTGGATGGATTATTCTGTCTAGTGTTTTATAATGGAAAAGACTATGCAGTGGTATGTTTAATGACTAAATAGTTTGTAGAAGCCTTCAATACTATTGGGTTTAAGTTTCTTATATTTGGGGGGTGAGGGGTCTAGACATATTCTCATACAAATATTTGCAGTAGTCTCATTTTTCGTGATATCTTATTCAGATTTGAAATAGAAACTCATGAGACATGTGACTTTCAACCCATTACTTGTCTGGATTGCTCCAGGTATCATTTCATGTATTTTCATATATATATATATATATATATATATATATATATATATATATATATATATATATATATATATATATATATATATATATATATATATATATAAAAAAGATTTCAAGGCACTTCAGTGTCTATAACTTTTAATAGTTTTGAGCATTATCAAATCTAGTTAATGAAAAGTAAAGCCCAAAGGGTTTTCTTTCCAAAGACACCAAAATGATGTTTGTAACACACTGAAGTAGGAAACTGTTACAATTATAAGTTAGGTAGAGCACTTTCAGCTGTGAGTCCCATAATGGGGGGTGCTGACTAACAGGTTAATTGTAAGAAGACTTTAAAACATGGACCATCCTACAAAAGGTACTGTTCAAAAAGTGGAGGACAGGCTTAGCACTGTTGGTTAAACTGAAACCATATTAATCCAGTATTATCAGAGTTATAGCTGTCTTAAGTGCCTGAAAATATTAATTAGTAGGGCTGGTCAACCAGGATGGTCCCTCTGGAGATGCTGGTTAGCCAAGTCTTCTTGGTTAAGCAAGTTAATAGATGACAGCATCTAAAAGTCAATTTACATACATTACATACACTTTTGTACCTTATTTACCCCTATATTAATATATTTAAAGAACATTTGTTTCCTAACTGTACTTACGAGTTATTTAGAAATGGTGCTCTTTTGTAACCAACCATCCTGGTCTTTTTTGTTTTGTTTTGTTTTTTGAGGGGATTGTTTCATTTGTGTCTAAGAATTGCTTTAACTTAAAGTGTTTTGGGGATAGCACTTTCTGGCTGTTTATTGGGTTTAAATCCATTAGTTGGTGTTTGAGGACAGGACACTCGAGCTTCACTCTTCATATGTTATGTACACAGCCTCATTATGATGTCGGCATCCTGTTGACTGTGTCTCTGGTTGTTTTGGCCATCATCATGATCTTTGCTCTACGCTTCCGCTGCAAGCCCAACAGAACCTGGGTAAGAAAACACAACACAAATTATAACAGGAGTGGTCTTGAAGAGCCACAGTCCTGCAGAGTTTTGCTCCAGCCTTAATAAAAAATGTCCTGCCTGTAGCTTTCTAGTAACCCTTGCACCTTGTTTGGCTCGTTCAGGCATGAGTTGTTCTGAAACTCTGCAGGACTGTGTCTCTCCAGGAGCAGGGGTGCTCCTGGAGAGACACAGTCCTGCAGAGTCTACATTTACTTTTTGTCTTTATTGTAATTTTTCCACTGCATCGTTGTACTCCTCTCCTTGTCTGCATGATCATAACTTATTGTTTTGACTTTTAAATTCAATCTTCTAATAATTGCTCTCAACTTCCAGGACTCTGTGCACCAGCAGACCTTGCGTGCCATCAGCAGGTTGGAAACGCGCACATACAGTTCTCAGAGTTGCTCTGGCTCCCAGCGCTCTCGTGGGGCTCCAGGGTCAAACAGCAGCTCCAATTCCAGTCCAATCTGTGCCATCTGTCTTGAGGAATTCATGGATGGCCAGGTAGGAGATAAACATTACATAATTTTGAAGAGGGGTGAGAGAAACCAACAAACCCCAGACAGGAAAAGGACCACTTTTGTATTGAGGCAAACCAATGGTACGTTTCATATTAAATTTTCTTCGTCTCTCTGGCAGGAATTGAGAATCATCTCCTGTGCTCATGAGTTCCATAAGGAGTGTGTCGACCCATGGCTCCTACAACACCGTACCTGCCCACTGTGCATGCACAACATCATGGGTAAACAGCCTCAGGGTACATATATATTTCTCCAATAACTTTATTATAAATCCTCAGAGTCAGCATTGTATTGAAATTCCTCTTCTTTCTTTATCATATGCTTTCTAAATATGAATACATCCAGTTTAATAAGATGCCCAAACCTGTGTGACTTTCTTCTGTGGAACACAACAGATAAAAGGAGACAGTGTTGTTTTGACCCCAATGTTCTTCAAAATGTCTTTCAATGTTCTAAGGAACAAGGTTATATAGGATTGGCAAGACCTGAAGCAGGATTTAATTTGTTTAGAACCAAAGCCTGAACGTACCCTGAACTCTAGTTCTTGATTTTCAAAAAGAGCTTTTTTCAAGAACCAAATGTTTTCTAACTAAATTCACCATCTATCCTTCATTAGGTTCAGATCTGGCATCCCATCAGCCCCAAAGAAGTCAAATGCCACCCCCTCGACCTGAGCACAGTCAAGCCTTCCTCCTTCCCCATAACTATTCAAACCAACACCCTTATCCCCAGCACCATGTTCCTTTTTCCCTGCGGCATCATTACCCCCATAATCCCTCTGGACCTTTACCCCAATTGGACAACTATGGCAACTCTCCCCCTCTTCATCCACGGACTGTTCATTGCTTTCCCAGCAGACCACTGGGTGCTAGCTGTGCGTACCACTTGGCTCCAGATGCCCATCATGGACGTCTGCAAAGGACAGGTGGGCACGGGTTTCGGACCGGGCATGCAGCTCCCAGAAGGTCGTGTCAGCGGTGTCCTGGAGGACCTTTGCGGAACTCTTCGGGTTCTCGGATGCATCATGTGGTATCGCCTGCAAACCATGCAACTCATCATCACCTGCCACGTGGAGGAGGCTCGCACAGTCGCCAGGATGACGGCAGCGCCTCGGGAGGGAGTTACCATACGGAGCGTAGCGGTTACCTTGCAGACGGACCTGCCAGTGATTCCAGCTCGGGATCGTGCCACGGCTCGTCCAGTGACTCCGTATTGAACTGTACGGACATCAGCCTGCAGGGTGTCTATGGCAGCTGGTCCACTTTTCGTAGCTCGCTCAGCAGCGATTACGACCCGTTTATCTACTGCGGACCAGGCAAAGCTCCACGCAGAGGGAGCATAGAGGCCACGCAAAGGCCTCGTTCCCTGGATTCTGTAGTGAACCGAACCGGTGGTGGAAGCGCTGGTGATGCCGGTGCCATTTGCCTGGAAGAACAGCAGCAACAGGTGGCTGTGTTTAGTCACGTTCACTATCACAGGCATAGACACCACTATTACGAGGATGGGGAACTCAGTCAAGGGCCCGGCCGAGGCTATGACGAGGATCAAGGAGCCACGTCCTCAGCCACAGCAGCAAGCGGGCCTTGTCTCATAACTAAAGACAAAGACTCCTCCGGGTGTCAGGTACAGGTACAGTCTTGCCACTGCCCCAAAACAGACCTCAGTTCAAGGAGGGTTGAGGATAGAGACCTGGACCCTGTTACCTCCTCAGGTGCCTCCGTAATCCTTCCGTCTCCTCTTTTAAACTCTCCGTCCCCACCCTGTTGCCACAAAGGCCCAGGGTGGACGACCGGTCGGAAAGCAGCTGGACGTCCAATGGAAGTGCCTTCGCCAGTTGTTCACTTTCATCAAAGCATGGACCTTCAGGACGATTGTAGCATTCATATACACTATGGACAGGGAGCGGGAAGCTTTTGCTGCACACCTCCGCCAGACATGGCCCCCACGCTACTGCCAGTGCCCCTGATCTTGGACTCGACGGGTATGACCGACTGGCCGTGCTGTAGTGGGGCACGTGTGTTGTGGCAGAAGGAGGTGCAGCAGGCCCATTCAGAGCCTCAGCTCCTGGGACCCACTTCTGGAATGGACAGACCCCTGTGTAGGACCCACCATGGCCCAGGGGACGAACTTCCCATGGACATCTGTCTGTACTGCCAAACTCTACACAATAGTCAGGGTGAGTATGTCTGACTGTAACGGTCACCTATAGAGTACTGCTGAAATCCTGAGTCCTAAGGCTGATGACACACAGGGCAACTTTTTGATTTGGTTAATGTTGCATTAGGTGAGACACAGGGCCCACAACCAATCTAAAAAAGTATCTAGATAGAAATTTGTTACCCATTCTCAGTTGGAAAGTGCCCAAGCAAAATAGCTCAAAAAGTTTCCCCAGTATCATGAGTTGCATTTTTGGACTTATGATTCCATTGTGTGGCCATCAGTTGTTTTTTGGTTAAATGCCTGAAATGAGATCTGAGATCACCACAGTCTCAAGATATTTTCACATTGTATTCTACCACATAATATACACCAATATTACCACTTATGTTTTTTAAGTTTTTACACATTTAGTCAACAGTTAAACTTATCTTCCCAATAGTCTTCTTTTAGAGCCTTGCTGTGTTTACTGTATAGTCACTTTCCCGCAAACTACTCCAACTCAGACTTTCCAACTTGTAGATTTGGAAATTTAGTGATGCTGAAGTTGAAGTCATGTAACCTTGGTGTAATTCATGTGTTTCCTAAATTTTAGCATTAAAAAATTAAGAATCATAAACTTTTGTTTGTCACAAAGCTTATTCTTTGCAGTAGCCTATGGAGCCAGAAGAGTCTCAATAAAGATAAATGCACACACTACAGTCACATATGCACACATAGGATTCATACATGCACACACATAATTCATAAATACACACACAGGATACACAAATGCACACAAAATTCACAAATGCACACACAAAATTTAAAAAGCACAGAAGATTCACAAATGCATACAAAATTCAGAAATGCACACAAAATTCAGAAATACACACACAATTTAGAAATGCAAACAACATTTACAAATGCACTCAAGATTCACAAATGCACAGGACAAGATTCAGAAATGTATTTCTGATGCACACACACATATATCTTGATTTACAAACTGCTTGCGGTCTGTGAACTTCACTGCATTTGTGTGTGAATTTTGAGACTCCCTTGACTCGGCTCGACACACAAATGCTTTTTTTTAAACAGGGAATGATCTGCAACCAATCAGATATCTCCCTTGTTTTAGCCAATCACAAGAATGCACCCCACGTGGGGGATTGTTTACTTATAAGCCAATCAGCGAACGACTCACTTTCCTCACGCAGCGAACGACTCACTTTCCTCAGCGAACGACTCACTTACCTCACACAGCCGGCGACTCACTTTGCGCAGCCAGCGACCCACTTTCCTCACGAGTCACGCAGCGAACGACTCACTTTCCTTACCCAGCGAGCGACTCACTTTCCTCAGCGAACGATTCACTTTCCTCACGAGTCACGCAGCGAACGACTCACTTTCCTCAGCGAACGATTCACTTTCCTCAAGCAGCGAAGTTGAGCGAACGATTCACTTTCCTCACGCAGCGATCAACTCACTTTCCTAAGCGAACGATTCACTTTCCTCACGAGTCACGCAGCGAGCGACTCACTTTCCTCAGCGAACGATTCACTTTCCTCAAGCAGCGAAGTTGAGCGAACGATTCACTTTCCTCACGCAGCGATCAACTCACTTTCCTAAGCGAACGATTCACTTTCCTCAAGAGTCACGCAGCGAGCGACTCACTTTCCTCAGCGAACGATTCACTTTCCTCACGCAGCGATCAACTCACTTTCCTAAGCGAACGACAGCCGGAGACCCACTTTTCGCAGCCAGAGAGCCACTTTCCTCTCGCAGCGGACCACTGACTCTCTCTTCATGTAGGGACTGAATATTATAATTAAAGTGACTTCTATATTGCATCCAAAAGAATATTTAAATATATTTAAATATTCAAAAAGGTTTAAACATTTTTTTTTTTTACTTTCATTAAAATATTTCAATAAAATGAAATAATTGCCTATTGCAAATTTATGAATCCATGGTTAACTTTTTTTCTGCAGTCACTGGGCTATATGTATTGAGACATTTTTAAATTTATATTTAGTAAAAAATAATAAAAAATAAACCTGAATTGTAATCTAAACATCTGTATTTTCATACAATTTAATACAATTGCTGTGTGAACACTTTCATGTGATTGGCTTATAAGTAAACAATCCCCCCACGTGGGGTGCATTCTTGTGATTGGCTAAAAGAAGGGAGATATCTGATTGGTTGCTGATCATTCCCTGTTTAAAAAAAAGCATTTGTGTGTCGAGCCAAGTCAGGGGAGTCTCAAAATTCACACACAAATGCAGTGAAGTTCACAGACCGCAAGCAGTTTGTGAATCAAGATATATGTGTGTGTGCATCAGAAATACATTTCTGAATCTTGTCCTGTGCATTTGTGAATCTTGTCCTGTGCATTTGTGAATCTTGAGTGCATTTGTAAATGTTGTTTGCATTTCCGAATTGTGTGTGTATTTCAGATTTTTGTGTGCATTTCTGTATTTTGTATGCATTTGTGAATCTTCTGTGCTTTTTAAATTTTGTGTGTGCATTTGTGAATTTTGTGCGCATTTGTGCATCTTGTGTGTGTATTTATGAATCATGTGTGTGCATCTATGAATCCTGTGTGTGCATATGTGACTGTAGTGTGTGCATTTATCTTTATTGAGACTCTTCTGGCTCCATAGTAGCCCATTAGCCAACTGAAAAACCCTATCGTCTTTTTGTTGAGGAAGCTAGGGTGATGGGGTTGGTGTATAAAATTCTCTATTGCTGGTTATAACCTGAATGTACACAGCTGATATTCAATTAACTGGTTTTAATTAACTATTGTTTCAGTTTAATGAGTTTTACATTGAAATGTTTTTTTTCTTCACAGGGTCAGAGGAAGAGTCTGGTGTTTGAGAAACTCTTCATCCAAAACTCCTCACGCTGCTACACAAGAGCCGAAATGGACAAAGCTCTTCGGCGATCTCTCGCTGTTTCTTTCGCTCATATGTTTAGTCTTCCAGATAATTCCAAACATCTTCTTGCAATATCAAACTGAATTACTCAGACCTTTCATTCTAACAAAGAATTAAGCAGTCACCGATGATTACATGGGTTTTCAAAAATACTCTTCAGTAGTGACGCTCTGTTACTAGCACCTTTCTAATGTCCAGAACAAGTCATTTTTGGTACTTTACCCAATACGGTCCAAATGCACGGTCCTTTTCATAAGCAAACAAGTGGTATTAATTAAGGCAGTTATCAAAGGATCTTAAAGATGCGCATGAGATTGATTATGGTTTCTTTCTTTCCTTTGGTTTAAAACAGGATTCGATTTGTATCTTCTCTTGTAAACAAGTCTCAGATCTCCTCGGTGATCTTCATGAAAGCCCTTCAAGATATAAACGTGTCTTTCCGTTTTCCATTGAGATTTAGACTTGGCATATGTACTTTATGTAAGTACGTAGACACTTCTATCTACACAAGGCTAGTTGTCGTGTCAAAACCGAATCATCCTGCAACATCAGTGTAATTTGTCTAACTGATTAATGACGTAATATGAAGGTATCACTATACCTTGAAGACTGAGATACGAACCATGTTCAACGAAACCAAGAGCTTGTAATGCATCAGCTGTGCACTTAATTCTGAGTTTGTGTACTTGCGTTAAGTATGTTTCATTAGTTCACTGAGCCTACTGGCTAATTTTTCAATATCTAGTCATTGCAATGCAGCCCGCCTCTTCCATTTCATTTCTAGCTTTTTAACTATGTGTTGGGCTACATTCAAGCATCTGGCCTGGTTTTCCAGCACTACCTCAATAACCAATCAGAAAGTCCTGTTAGCGAGATGGTACTTCAAAGGTACTTGTGCTTTGGCGTCTCGTTACCTCTAACAGATATTAACTCAGAGCAGCGATAGGGAGCTTTACTTTATATCATCTGTCCTTGGTCTCGGTTTTGTTAATTCAGAAATGGCAGCTGTTATTTACAAACGTTTGTGTCTTCATTTATTAATTTTGCTCGTCAAAACTGAATGAATTGACTGAATATATTTAGTGAAAGTTGTGAAGATTTTTTTATTTCGTTTTGTTTCGTTATTTTGGTCTATTAAGCCTGTAATGTGTTCAGGCTGAGAAGAACTACGTTTCCCAGAATGCTTTGCTTTCACCTCTGTGACCCTCATGTTCTCTTAAAGGGACGTGACATTTCATAGAAACCCACCAGCATACAAGCTTACCAAAAGTGCCTCTGTAACCCATGAAATGAACACTTCATGAAGTTTATACATACATTTACTGTATGTAGCCTGCTGTCATGTTCCTGGTAATACCAGCCGACACAAAAAGCTGACTCGATGTATATTGCCTGCAAGCATAGTCATACTCTGTTACCCAGAAATGTCTGTTGTCATTTATTGTAAAATCCAGCCTTTAAAGGAATGGTCTGGGTTCAAAACAAGCTAAAACATGTGACATGATGGAAGTAAACCCTTCCTTTAGTTTGTAAAAATATCTGATGCAGTTCTGAACCTGTACCATTCCTTTAAGTAAAGAAAAGGAAACACTGGAAATCTTGCCATGACAAACACCTGAATGTTTCTTTTATTTTATTTTCTCTTTTTTTTTTGTCTGTAAATGGTCAAACTGGTCAAAGTTCCTGATCCTTTGAACCACAAACACCTCCCATGAGTCTTTTTGGCTTCATCCCGTCACATGCTGTTTTTCATCAAAATGAGGCTGAATCCCAAATAAAAATATATGCAAGACAAAATATAGTAAATCCCAGTGTAGGGTTTCCTCATTCAGGGTTCCCACATCTTAAGACCAATAACTTTTCCATTTGCTTTTGGTTATTGTAAAGATTTTTAAAGTCATTTCATAGAGATCACACTCAGAAAGAGAAACGACCAGTCTATTAAAGATTTTAAAGCCATGCATAATAGCAAGAAGTTATTTTAACTGAGATGTTATTGTTTTTATAGCTTCTTTAGGCCTGGAAATCATGTTTTTTATCCCTTCTTTTTTTAAACAACCTTCTATTTTCAATACTTTGAGTTGGAACCCTGTTAAGTTCAGATACTTAGATGCATCTAGACAGTCATTTATTCACTTTTTCATCAACCAAAGATTAGAATTATCCAGTATTTTCATTAAGTTACTGTTAATTTTGAGACGGAAGATCCGCTTTACATTTCCATGTTGGCATCCATCTCATACAGATTCACATGTAAAACTCTTGTCTTTGTCTAGAAAGGATGCAAACAGCACTTTGCCTTGGGAAAAACAATTTCTGCATGTGATTCAAGAAAGGAACGCAAAGCACAACAATCGAAGCACTATGTAGCTGCAAGTTCTATGTCAATCAAATTAAAGAATGAGGAGGATTTTATTTCTCTTCCATCGGTCCTTTGTGCTGGTCATCAATTCTGTCTGTATTGTTCATACGCTCTCTTTTCCACAGAAAATCAATTAAAACTGCCTTTTTTAATAGAGCTAAATCCCTTCAGAAATCAAGGGATATGCCAGTATATGTTCAATATTTTGTGTAAAAAAAAAAAAAGAAAGAAAGAAAGACAAAACAGTTATAAGATAAAGTGTTGTATTTTATATATAATAGAACATTTCAATATGGTAATGTCACTAATATATTTATTTCCTAATATATTTATCCATTTTTGTCCAGGTCTGAGAAAAATTTTCAGAATGTTGTTTTCTCAATTTTGGAAATGATATTCTTGATGAAACGTACAGCTGCCATCATAGATGTATAAACCTGGCATCATTCCGATTATATACAAATAAATTATTTTGAAATAAAAATACAGAGAATGTGGTGTTCATTTTATTTTATTAAATATATAATTGTGCACACACACACACACACAGGAAGTAATGATGAAAATGAAGGTCCCTGTTTCATTTAATGTTTTATTTATGTATTATTATTTGTATTATGTAGTTAATAGTAACTATTTTGTCTGAAGGAAGGGACTCAAGCCATATCTAAAAAAATGAATAAGTACTTGAGTTAACCACCTACAAAACATGTTTGAGTTTTAACAACTTCAAAAGTTTCAAACATAATGGTTGTAGTTTTTTTCAATCCCATTTGACTCTGAAACTGGATGTAGATGAACAAATGAAAAAAAAAATATACAGATACATTTATACAGTTCTTATATTAAATGTCTTTATTGTTGTCCTGGACATTTGAATTGAAAAAAATCTAAAAAAATATATTTTACAGCTTCAATGTCCTTTAATAAACAAACCAGTCTTTGGATTTGATCTAGTGTCTCTGGGTTCGCTCTCTTTTACAGTTTAAACACCACAGAGGAAAGTAAAGCCCCCTTTAGTGTGATTCAAATAGAAATGTCTTGTCTTTAGGCATTTCCTTCACTTCACAAGCTTTGAAAAGCCCCTAATAAAACGATGAGCCTGTTCAAACATGTTTTCTCAGAGCTCAGATTCAAACGCTGTATTTACTGTACCTCCATAAAGACTATATTTAATCTCATATATTTAATCTGTATGACATTTTTTTATCTGTTCTGCACAGGTTTGGTGAAGATTATCGTCATAGTCTACTAAGATTTTTAACTCCTGCATTGGATAAATGAAAGAATGCATTCAAAAAATGCATTAGAAAAACCATTCAAATGTGTCCGTTTCTAGAACAGAATGGATTGTCATATTGCTTTCTCTGACCTGCAGTGTTTTGAGGTCCTCCTTGACCTCTGTCATAGGGTGTCGTAGTAATGATCGGGTGCGGACAGAAACTCCATCCCTCGAGCTCGGAGGTTCACAATCTGATTCATCAGGAAAGAGTTTGAAGTTTTGTATTTGACTTTATTGTAGTCTTAGAGGACTGAATCAAACGAGAAGAGTTGTGAACCGTCCAGCTTGGATGATGTTGGGGGTGTTTAGTGCGATGTGTTGCACTCCGGGTCCTCTGTTATAGTCTATATACTCCTTTACAAACAACAAGAGGAAATTGTGCTAATCATGTTAGCAATGTAATAAAACAGGCTTGCGATGTGTTAAATCATGTTAAAATGTTAGTAATGTGCTAAATCATGCTAGCAACATGCTAATTCATGCTTAAATTCTTTTGTTTTAACAATGTGCTGCAACGTTAATAACATTTTATTGACGGAGTAAAATACAAAATACTGTCTCCATATATTTTCATCCAAAAATGAAACAGGTTAAGTTTTTACAAACACATGGGGGGTCGTGAGTTAAAGAAAATATAATCATTATTTTAATTGGGATGTTAAATCGAATAATCAATATAATTTTAATGTTGCTTGGTTCACTTTATTTACTTTACACATTATTAATAAAGTCATATAATTTCCAGCATTTCTAGATGGACGTTTCACCAGTATTTAGCCAAAATATATGAAATGTTAAAAGGGTTGAGGGTTTCAACAGTGTGTAGTAAAAAAAATAAAATTTGTTTTATAAATATTTTTGTTGTTGTTTTTTAGTTGTTTTATAGCGCATCTCTAATTTATACACTTATAATCAGGGTTATTATTAACTAAAATTAAAACTATAAAAAGTTTTTAAAAAACAGATGTTAACTGGAATAAAATAAATTTACAAAATGTGAAATAATTATTGGACAAATTTAATTTTAATTAAACTATTATTAACTAAATTAACTAAAACTACCTAGAATAAAAACTGTGAACACAAACTATGTACAAAAATCTATAAAAATTAATTTTCCCGTACTTATTTTTTACAGGTGTTTTACCAGTATTTTGTATTTTACACTTCATTGCATTGTTAACAGTGCATTAATGTGCTTCTTGATGGTTTCCTCATAATTGGTGACTATGTTGGACCTGAGAGCGCTGTATTCGGTGTGGATCTGCTTATCATCGATGAATCAGAACCTGTGGAACATCAGACACTTCTGACATCTGCAGAAACAAAGACAGATCGAGTTTTTTTGCCAGTGAAAGCTGAAACGTATTATTTAAGCCCAATTGCATGCATTTTTAGGTTGTGAAATGTCATAAATTATGTAGTGTTTGTCTAACACAAATTAGAGTCGAGACAATGATGGCAAGTCTTCCTTTCTTTTTACTGTGCAGTATCAGAATGAACAACTTTGTGAACACTTGTGTCTCTCTTCTCTTTATGAACAATTGACTGGCCAACCAAAATCTAACCCTGAGTTAATCTAGAGTGGCAAGCAGTGCTTATTCCTGAGTTCACATTCTACTCAATACACTACAAATTAAGCAAGCCCTTATCTTTACATATATGTTTCTGGCCTAAGACTTCATTCAGAGTGAATTTTCTCAGTAAAATCACTCAGTTTTGTTAACACAGGGTCTCTGAACAGCGGCTCTTTGTATCCTGGCAGAAACAGACCTTTATACACCCCCATGTACTCCACAAATATGTGTGTCGTGTGCCTGCAAAACATCGCATCTCCAGCTCAAGCTTTTAATGCAAGTCTCTGTGTGTCTTACCGTCTGAATTACAGTGTATTTGACCTTGCCGCCTGAATCCTGTTCGACCCACGGCTCTTTGACGATCACTGCTCCTCTCTCTTTGGCTTTCTGTGAACACAACCACACTTTTATTCCAAAGTCCCTTCGAGGCAAATCAGTTGACTGTGTGATGTGTGCATTTATTCTCGAAGTGATGATTGTGTTCTGAATGCAATACTAACTGGCTGTGAACTGAATAGAAAACACTATACTGCTTACTTAAAAAGTGCAATAGTATGCATTATGCAATGATAATTACTTTAATCTTATTCAGGGTTTTCTATAGTTTTGTTTTGTTATTTTGTGATGATCTTTTCCTGAACCATTTAAACCCTCATATTAGCAAAATAAAAAAGTCCTGCATATTATTTTAAAAGTGTAATAATATGCATTATGCAGAATATATTTTTAAATGCATTATGCAGGAACATGGTGGGGTTTGTTTTAGATTTGTTTTCATTCTGATATTCTTTTCATGACAGTTAAACCCATGTTAACCTTCACACTATCACTAATGTACTGCAAATAAATAAATAAATAATCAATCCTGCTGTTAACTTTCAAATGCGATTAACTGTATTTGCAAAAGTGCAATAATATGCATTATACATATTTTTAAAGCATGTTGCATGTGAGTTGCGTCCAGCTATCCTTTTGGACATAAATGTTTAATTTTCCATTTTGAAAGTGTAATACAGGTCCTTCTCAAAAAATTAGCATATTGTGATAAAGTTCATTATTTTCCATAATGTAATGATAAAAATTAAACGTTCATATATTTTAGATTCATTGCACACCAACTGAAATATTTCAGGTCTTTTATTGTTTTAATACTGATGATTTTGGCATACAGCTCATGAAAACCCAAAATTCCTATCTCAAAGAATTAGCATATCATGAAAAGGTTCTCTAAACGAGCTATTAACCTAATCATATGAATCAACTAATTAACTCTAAACACCTGCAAAAGATTCCTGAGGCTTTTAAAAACTCCCAGCCTGGTTCATTACTCAAAACCGCAATCATGTGTAAGACTGCCGACCTGACTGGTGTCCAGAAGGCCATCATTGACACCCTCAAGCGAGAGGGTAAGACACAGAAAGAAATTTCTGAACGAATAGGCTGTTCCCAGAGTGCTGTATCAAGGCACCTCAGTGGGAAGTCTGTGGGAAGGAAAAAGTGTGGCAAAAAACGCTGCACAACGAGAAGAGATGACCGGACCCTGAGGAAGATTGTGGAGAAGGACCGATGCCAGACCTTGGGCGACCTGCAGAAGTGGACTGAGTCTGGAGTAGAAACATCCAGAGCCACCGTGCACAGGCGTGTGCAGGAAATTGGCTACAGAGAAGCAGCACTGGACTTTTGGATAAATTTTGCATGTCATTCGGAAATCAAGGTGCCAGAGTCTGGAGGAAGACTGGGGAGAAGGAAATGCTAAAATACCTGAAGTCCAGTGTCAAGTACCCACAGTCAGTGATGGTCTGGGGTGCCATGTCAGCTGCTGGTGTTGGTCCACTGTGTTTTATCAAGGGGAGGGTCAATGCAGCTGGCTATCAGGAGATTTTGGAGCACTTCATGCTTCTATCTGCTGAAAAGCTTTATGGAGATGAAGATTTCGTTTTTCAGCACGACCTGGCACCTGCTCACAGTGACAAAACCACTGGTAAATGGTTTACTGACCATGGTATTACTGTGCTCAATTGGCCTGCCAACTCTCCTGACCTGAACCCCATAGAGAATCAGTGGGATATTGTGAAGAGAAAGTTGAGAGACGCAAGACCCAACCAAGTATTGAATGCATAACTGAACATAATTATTTGAAGGTTGACTTTTTTTGTATTAAAAACACTTTTCTTTTATTGGTTGGATGAAATATGCAAATATTTTGAGATAGGAATTTGGGGTTTTCATGAGCTGTATGCCAAAATCATCAGTATTAAAACAATAAAAGACCTGAAATATTTCAGTTGGTGTGCAATGAATCTAAAATATATGAAAGTTTTATGAAATTTTTATCATTACATTATGGAAAATAATTAACTTTTATAACAATATGCTAATTTTTAGAAGGACCTGTATACACACACACACACACACACACACACACACACACATGCACTGTACATTTAATAGTGGATTGGTGCAGTACTTTGATTTGTACGCTAGAGGGAGACACTATATCATGACATATTTCACCATAATGACACTTCTAGAAACTCTTAACCAGGCATTGCATGTTTCTGACATGAAAATATGTTTTAAATTGTTTGTGTATACAGAAGATATTTACACTGAATCCCTCTGCAGTTTCATTAAAAAACAACCATGCAAGCAGGTGTCTGGAATCCTTCAGAAATGATCATCTGACTGGACAGTAATGTGCTATTACCAATAACATAAAGGAAATGAAGAAACCCGAGCTCATCTGACAGAAGTGTTATCTAGAACATTGCCAAATATTTGCTGTTTCGACATTGCTTCAAGTGCATTTTTGCTGTACAGAAACAGTTTAAGAGTGTCTGAATGGGAAGCCTCTGTCTTTTGACCTTTTCTGTAAGGACACTGACAGACTGAACTGCCTTTGGCCCAGTTCACCATCATTTCATCATATAAGAGCAGGTGAGAAGCCACGTGACTGATAACAAACCCACAGATGTGTAAGTAACTGTGGGCGGGGCTACAGTCTGCCAATCAACAGCCAGCCTTCTGAGATAAGTTTCTTAAAAACATATTGATCTAAAAGCTCAACAAAACAAAAATGTATGGTAATATATTGGCATATAATATATATATATATATATATATATATATATATATATATATATATATATATATATATATATATATATATATATATACATACATATTATAAGGGTGGACTAGTGCTTATATTTTTCAACATATTGCATACTGCAATATATTAATGGCCATTTATGATATATATATATATATATATATATATATATATATATATATATATATATATATATAGCAATGAAGACAAAAGATGCATTACATATTCACACAATAGCTTTATTAAACAACTCAATTAATTAATTCAATGCTTGGCCTTACATAAATCTGAATATATAATCATGCATTTTTATTTAAATTCATTGTTTGCATAGTTATGTATTTCATAAAACATGTGTGGTGGTATATACATAAAACGTTATATTAAATTTTTGGGGATTTTGGACAATTTGATGTCTTTGTAAAGCCATATATATATATTCCTCA
The DNA here is from genome assembly GCF_023724105.1 of Carassius gibelio. Classification (NCBI taxonomy): domain Eukaryota; kingdom Metazoa; phylum Chordata; class Actinopteri; order Cypriniformes; family Cyprinidae; genus Carassius; species Carassius gibelio. Next base: position 9,585,588 of record NC_068400.1, read on the forward strand.
TAATTGTGTGTAATTTATATATTACACATCTTTTATCATAAAGTGTATTGTTGAATACATTATTACATGCATTACGATATATAAGTAACTACACTGTCATATATTTTAAAGAAAAGTGGCAATTCCTTATATTGGATTTGCAATATATTTTCTGTATGTTTTGTATATTCAGTATATTTTTCAGAAAATGATTTTCTGCCTCAATATTTGTGTCTTGTTTATAAAACTATCTAAACATCCTTAAATCAAGATGCATTCACTTGCGATGCAAAGTGACTTAATTTGTGAAATCTTTTTTTCATCTGCTAATGGGGTCAGAATTTTTTTTTTTTTATGTTGTCAGCAAAAACCCACGTAATTTTAATGATTTTTGAGCAAGCAAGACTTAATATCCTATGCCATTATGCATCTTATTAAATATGTTTTGATTAAAAACCTTTGTACCAGAAAACACGACAACATTTCTATGTAACAGTAGAGATAAACATGGAGATCATCTGAATATTAAATCTAAAGTATGTAAAGATGCGTCAGGTTCTGCTCAGATCTCTGAATCAGATCCCAGCTGGAGACACTGATGGAGTACTGGCTCCTGGACGAGGCAGGTGTACCATCACTGACTGCTGTCAGACGGTCAATCTGTGATTAAAGACCAAAGCTAGTGCAAAAATAGCCCAAGCTCTATGTGCACAGCTACTGCAGGTTAGATCAGATACCATATCAGACGAGCTTCATGTCTTCACCTTGTGTTAAAGAACCAGTAATCAATGACTTCTTGTCTTCTGATGCATTTCTAACTGTTAATGATCATCAAATGAACAGCAACCATTGCTGCAATGACAAACTGCAAGTGTAGGCCTACAGCATCATGTTTTATTATTCATGCATCGCAAAACAATTAAAATAAGGAGCATTACTAATCCAGAGCCATATTCATGTGCATTACATTTGAATTCCACTGAATTTAAATATTAAATAAATGCAATATATTTTATACAAAACAAAGCAACATTCAATATGCAATATGTTGTTGTGTGTTCATGATCTTCAGTCCTGTATTGCATCGTTCAGCATTTCACTGGCATTCTTTTCTGTACTGAAATCATTATTTAACTCGATTGCTGTGATAGTGTGATATAAACCTGTTAAACCCTTGAAACCTCTTAAGCAGTAAAATCTAAGTAAGATCTAAACACACTCAGCTGAAGAGTCTGATTAATCATTTATACTCTATTGCATAAATACACATCGTCACCATTGTTTATTAGAGTCGGTAGCTGAGTAAAATGATAGTTTTGGGGTCCTTGTGTATAAGGTAATATATTGTTGTTTTATACGCGAGTCTTCACCTATATACAATACATGATGTTTATGTCTACTTGAGCATTTTCTATTTCTCAAAAAAAAGTATACTATTTAATGTTATCGTGGAAAATACGTTCTTGTTTTAAACTTTTTGTTGCACGTCACGCGCGCTCCGCCTCTTTAAAACCAAGCCTTGCACGAACCACGTGGTCCCCAATGCCGCGCTGTGATTTTCTATTGGCTCAAACCTCCTCCTCCCACTCCCCTGAAGCCTCGTCCTGATTGGTTCTCATGTGGGTGTGCTCGCGGCATTCAGGCGTCCTGTTGTTTGAGCCGCTAACCCACCGTAGCTCCCCATTGGCTGTTGAACGTCTAGTACGCGGCGATTCCGCCTCATCATTGGCCAACTCTAGGGACACGCTCTATCGTGATTGGCTGGCGCATAGGTCATCGCCAGTGAATGCGGAAGTAGTGCGCTGTACTGAGTCACCGTTCCTTGTGTCAGCTGATTCTTTCACAGTGAGTATCTTGATCATATTTCATTTTCTGTTTATTTAACGTGATTTTTCTCTGATGTGTTTGCAGTTACGTTATGCGGATTGTTGGATAAACTAAATACGCATGATTTAGCGTGGTTTTTGTCTGGTTTCTGCCAACCATGTGTATGTATGTAGTTGTATTGACCAGCTGGGATGTTTTACAGTCTGTGAAATCCTCAACCCATACCACACACACACACACGCACACACACACACACTTTTTAATGAATTCACAGGCGTTGTTAGTTTTGTTTTCGATATTGCTCACACATCTGGACTGCTGGTTTTATGCCAATAAGACTTTTCTGTAGTAAAAAAAAACATAAGCCATGCATGCATAGTAAAGATATTGGTATCACATAGTATTTATGCATTATTTACTTTAATTTAAATTTAATTTAATTTACAATTAAATTATTAAATTAAATTTATAACACTTTTTGCAATGAGTATTAATAATAAATAAGTAATATATATATATATATATATATATATATATGTATGTATGTATGTATTATCATATGTATCATTATATTGTTACATATATATATATATATATATATATATATATATATATTGCTTATTTATTATTAATATTATTATTATTTGTACTTTTCACAAGTCTAACCACTGACTAGGTTTGTTATCTGGTTAAAATTATTGTTAATTATTATTTATAAAAAATTGTGTGCGTGTAAAATAATGTTCTAGAAATACATGCATGGTAAATATAGCCATTTAATAGTTTAAATATTATCGAAGGTCTGACTTCAAGCTTTGCTATATCTATAATGTAATTATTTGTACTAGATATAAGAGAGTGAACTTGTGTTGAATTAGTTTGTTTTTCTAGCAGATGTCATACTGAAGTGCTTACTTTGACATCTGTTGATCACAACAGTCTCATCTGTGACACTTAAAGCACTTTTTTTGTAAACACTGGTTGGGTGTCTGCTGAATGCTTTCAGTGTTTACTGGTGGATTTATTTGTCCTTCTTCAGTTACATGTGAAACTGACAGTTTGTGGCCTGCAGCTAATGACGCAAAACCGTTTTCATATATAATAATAATTATAATTGCTCCGGTTGTGTTTGATTGTAATCGGCGAGGTCTACCAGTGAGCACCAGTGATTGGCTCCGGTTCAAACCCACCGGACGGATCCCGTTCTCATTCCTCAGCCTGGAAAGCTCAGCGATCCGTCTCCGTGCTTTATGTGAAATATCTAATTGATGGCTCATGCTCATGTTACAGGTCAAACGGCTCTTTAAATAGCCTCATGACTACTCCTGCACCGCTCTGAATCTAGGTCCCTGTAGCCCGTAACAGTATATTTATGATTTCTTTAATAACTCCTGTTAGAAAGCTTGACGTTCTCTAGCTGTGTGTGCCTTCGCTTATCTTGTGACTAAGTTTAAGGAAGTTTTCAAGATGTGTGTTTGTGGTGATAAAGTGTGTTAATAGACCGACAGATTAATTTAAACATTACAAGTAATCCACACTGCATCTTGAGAAGTCAAAAGAATCAAACCCATCATTAAGACATTTTTAATTTCAAACTGTTGCTTCCAGTTATTATCCATAAATATTGCTTCCTCCAGTGAAAAACTCCATCTCCTGTTGTCCTCTCACATCTAAATCCACCCATATTAACTGTTTTAGCTTGTATTTGGTGCTTGATCTGTGCAGATTTGTCTCCTGAATCAGACCAGATGACGGTTTCACTTGAGGAAGTGTTGTTTTGGATTATGGGGTCATAAATTAAAACGTCTTTATGATGGATTTATTTCTTCAACATGCAGCATTTGTCTTCTCCAGATGTTAACTGATGGACTGGAGTGTTGTGGATTATTGTGATGTTTTTATCAGTTTTTGGACTCTCATTCTGACGGCACCCATGGCACCCATCCACATGCATCCATTGATGAGACACTGATGCAATGCTACATTTCTCAGAATCTGATGAATAAATAAACTCATCCTAATCTTGGATGGCATGAGAGTGAGGACATTTTCACCAAAATTTCATCTTAGGGTAAACTATTAGGGATGTAATAACTCAGTCAACTCACGATTTGATTCGTTTCAAAATTTTTATTTTATTTTATTTTTTACAAAATTAATTTAAGACAGATTATACATTTAAATGTGTCCTTTTATAATTGCTTGGATCAAATGCACATTTCTTTGTGAAATTAAAATATAACACTTTAATAATATACTAATATATTTGCATATTAATGCTTTTGTGTTGGTTTTGATTGCTTCTATTTTCCACATTTGTAAGTTGCTTTGTCTGCTAAATGACAAAATTTAAATACAATGTAAACGTAAAAACAAAACTAAATTGAAATTTTAAAACAAGCCCCAAATCAGATGAGTAACACAAATAAAATAGATCTCTTCATAAAAACAAAATAAAGCTTTGTCTTTGCTCTTTCCATTTAAGATTTGAAGCAAATTTGAAGCAAAAACAGAATGGTTTGACTTCAGTTTTGTGAAACTATACATAAAAAATATCAGCAGACGAGCTGAACGAGACGCAGATTCACTCTCTGCCAGCAGGTGGCGCTTTAAGTGTTTCCTTGGTTACCGCTGTAAACAAAGCACTTATGATTATCAACTTTAATATGCATTATACAGAGGCAAGATGAAAAGAAAAAAATATCATCTAAACCTTTCTATTGACAGTAAGTTCCCCGACATACATTCATATAAACTCCTGCCTCGAAATGATTCGTGATCTGTTGAGCTTCTCAACCGATTTGAATCGTTACATCGCTATAACTATTCCTTTAAGACTAACGGCACGTTTCGGACACAAACGTGAGCACGTCTCAGATGCTCGAGTCTAGGTCATCTGAGTTTGTTTTATTACTTTATTTTTTAATCACATATTTTGAATGCTTTTACTCCTCCGCTCCTGCACTTTGACATGTTGTGTTTGTGTATAACTGCTCCTTCATATCTGTGGAATGATAAGCAAACTAGATGAAACTTTGACATGTAAGATAAGGGTTTACTATGCTAGAGCCAGATCAGACGCTTGTTTATATCTTCTACTGAGTTTTAGGAGAACCTCAAAGCAGATTTCAGGAGAATTTAGAAGTGAAACTTTCTTTTCTTGGTATAGGGAAGTGATACTGATGTGACAAGTAGAAGAAGTTCAATCCAATTCTGCCTAGAAACACAAACAACAACTTTAAAAGGGAAATTTTGTAGCTATTAAAAAGTCATTATTAAGAGTCATTATTGCCTTACTCATTCAAATCTCAAACACTCAATCTCAAACTAAGGTGTTTTATTATTTGAAGTAATTTTCTTTCGTCTGATATGATATGAAATGACAGCCAACTTTGCCAGGTGTTTGTAATCTTGTTAATTCGGACCCAACCACATATAAGTTTGAACAGTCTGTCTAAAAATCAGATCTAGTCTATTCTGATGCCATGTGCCTATTTCACTTATTCTCTGGAGGAAATCAAATGTGCAGAAAATCAAATTGAAAGCGCATCTCTCCTCAACAAATTGGAAAGATCTGATTTATCATTAATATCATAGATTTTAATGCATTTATATTGGCCCTGCCGTGGTTTTTAATTCCCTATCACCAATTAGTGCTCATAAGATCAGGGAAATAAATGAGATCAGATTGTCATCTATGCTAAACACAGGCTCACCAAATCCAATTGTCCCAGACAGATGATTTCGGTCTATTGAATTTGCTCTGTTGATGACGACAGTGTTTGTATCTGTGTTGAGATTCAGAGGTCAGCGAGGTCATGGACGGGTCGACCTGAGTTCAGGTTCACCGTCGCCTCCGCTTTGACCTGGAAACAGACAAAAGAAGTCACAGCAACTCTGGCCGCATCTTTGTAATGCATTTCATTTTTTTTTTTTTTTTTACACAGTATAAAGGGCTTTCTATGCATTAAAATGTAATAGCAGCCTACATTTTGAGCATTAGGGTTTTGTGGATTCATATTTTGGGGTGATAAGTCACATTTCTATTTATCATTTGAGTTGTTGAGTGATTTCTGAAATGCATCAGTGTGTGTTGTGTGAAGTCAAGTCAGAAATGGTCTGGCGTGTTTGGATCTGTGTGGGAATGCCGATCTCTTCATGTACACCAAGGCTTTGCTTTTCTGGAGAAGTGTGGCAACTCTTCAGATGCACAGTTACTCCTGATGCACGGTTCAGAAAAACCAAAAGAATCAGTTTTATAAACCACATACTGTTCTGTGTTTTAGCCGCCTAAAGACTGAAATACTGGCAGCAAACAAAGTTTTCCAAGTGCTGCAGAAACTGGTGCTGGTCCCACTTGTGGGGAATGGAAAGTTCATGGAGGCTAAACATAGCTTTCACTTTCTTTTCACTTTGTCGATAACACCTCACAGGTGAGACGCTCACAGAAGTCCAGTCGTAAAACGTTTGCGTGTGTTACTGCCATAAAAGGCGTTTTGTGCCATGTTTAAAGGAGAATGTTTGGAGGCTTGGAAACTATGGGGAAGTTTGTGTGTAACCTGATTAGATAAAAAGTGCAATAAACGCTGATTTAGAATATTTATGTTCATATTATCATTGATTCATAAATATAAGTGGTGTGAGGGTCTTTTAGCTTTGCCGGCTTTCTGCATGTTAGTCTTCAGTAAATAAACAGCCATCCAGGAACAGATGGAAAGATCAGAAAACATGTGGTTTCTAGATTAAAATAGCAAGAGTTTTGTTTTTTATTGTAATCCAAAGAGAAAAGTACTTTTCAAATAAAAGTATTCATTTTTTTTTTATTTGCCAGTTTGAAAAATAAAGAGCTTTGGTTCTCATGAAGTGTACAATTAATAATTAATTAAATTAATACATTTACATTTTGATGGTTCATGTAGCCTACTCTGTTAATCTGGTTTCTTGAGTCCATTATAACTGGAGTCTAATTGTTATAAAGGTGTATTTGTTCCCCAATATACAGTATTAATAAACTGTGTTTTATAAAAAAAAAAAAAAGTATAAATTGAATGATTATTGGAGTATGTTGTACAATAAAATGGTCAGTTTTTCTATACTTATAAAATCAATAAAAATCACAGGCATAGTCCAGCACCACATCGGATGCTTAAAAAGGTTGTTTACTCATTCATTTAATGAATTTAACTATTAAACAGGCATAGCAAATCAGAATAATATCTTGCGTTTTTGGTGTTTAACAAAGTAATTTTTGGTTACTGATGTTTTAATCATGTTACTTGTCTGGAGTCTATGTGATCCGGCCCAATTTAAACCCTGTGTGTGTGTTTATGAATGAGTGAATGACCGGCTTTATAATACAGTTTTCTCCGGGTCATCCCAGTGTAAACACACGAACAGCAGCAGGGTCTCAGCAGGGGTCTGGAGACTCTATTGTGATTGTGAAATGTTTCGTGGGTGGGGCCTTTACACGTAAACAAAACACAGCGAGCGTTTCTTTGCTGTGTGCTCTACTGTTACAGACGCTTGTGGACGCACATACATTAAAAGTCTGTTTAGAACCCAGAATGATGGAAGCGCGCGCTATGCTTCTGCTGAGACACGCACAGGAACAGCGCGCTCACGTACAACAACGCCCCGAGGCTCCGCCCACTTCGCGCGCTTTGAGCGTGGATAGGCGTGATCGTGGCGTGAAGCGCACTGGAGTTTGTGTCCACGCACGAACACGGACGCGCTCAGGTAAGAGCTCAACTTCTTTGAGAATGAGCGTTTCATTCACTGACACGCTGTTGCGCGCGAGTGGAACGTTGCGTTCGTTACATTTGTAGCACTCTCGGAAGTTTAGAACGTTCAGCAACCGTTACAGTGTTTCAGCTCTCAGTGTTACAGTGTGGCTTCAGACGCGAGTTAAACAGCTGCTCTTCTCTTTTTAAATAAGATGGAATGTGAGGGGTTTTTCTGATATCTTTGACGTGCCTCATGAGAGTTTGTGCTGAGAGAGTGTTTGCACTAGTGGAACAGAATCAGAGGGTGTGTTTCAAATGCATTGTGGGTAAAGGCTGCCCTCTTGCAGTCAGGTAGATCTGTCATGTTTGAAACGAAACTCTTTCTCATGTAAGAAAAAACTACACTTCTGTACCTTATTTACTCCTAAAGAGTGCATATTAGTACTTTAAAAGTACATTGTAACCAAAAGGTAGAAGTTAGAGCCTTTTGAAAAGGTACAAAAGTGACATCTGTGGCACCTTGTGTCTATAAGAATGGCCATTTAATTGATCTCAAGCGCAACATTTTTTTATAAAAGAAAATGTGTGTATATATATATTTATTTTTTTTGCTTGTCTTGCCAGTAGATATTTTTTTCTTGCCCTGCTATTTAGTTTTCATATAGTTTTTGCTGTATATGTACATGTGGACTGTACATGTATTAAGTGATTCTGCATTAAAATCCACCACACTGTATATTTAAAGATATGTACGCATGTAAATGTGTATGTAGTTTTGTGCATATACAGATACATTCATTGCTGAAAAAATTTATATTTATATTTTATAGATAAAATAAAAACATGTGAGTTTAAAATGATATATACATGTTTGCATCTTTAGTAAACATGTACATAAATATTATATAATTTTCATCTTAAATATACAACTTGCACATACATACAAATACATATGAATTGTGCATTTTTTGCTTCTTTACAAAAGTTTCATTGTAACTTTTTTTTTTAGTGGACATTTTTTTTTTTAGGAAACCCTGTCAGAAAGTGTGCACACACATAGTTGGTGATCTCTGTGTTTCCCTTGAGCTCTTGGCTCCTGTGGCGTTTTCACTTTCCCTTTCCTGTAAATCAAAGCTCATCCTATAAGTCCGCTTGTAGCCGGAGATCAAGGTCGCCTTCAGCGTGGGGTGAGGAGGAACTCCATGGGTGTGTTCATGAGCTCATACAAACACGCAGGATCATTAAACTGTGTGTGTGTGTGTGTTTAGAGCACCTGACAGTGACAGACTGCACTGATAACCTGTGTGTGTTCACATCTGTTTGCTCATCTTTGTCTTAGACTCAACATTTTTCTATCAAATGTTGCCAGTATTTGGACTCTGAGCAGGAAAAACACACATGCTGAACATTCCAGAGAAGAGTTGAGAAAGACTTTTGATCGGAGCAGAACTGAACACTAATATCACTTATGGTACAACACTGATGTGTGTCCTTGCTGCTTGCAGTAACAGAAATAAGATACATGAACATAATACTAGACATGTGCAAAGCTGCATATTTTTGAGGTCAACTTTTCAGCTGCCTGGACTGGTCTTCAGAAACCCAGCAGCATTTTTTTTTGTGTGTGTGTTCAGTGTTCACCAATTGGAAAGGCATTTGTGCATTCATAAATGGGCCAGTTTTCAAGTAGCATATTTTGCTGCATGTTTTAAAACATGTAGTTTGTCATCCTGCAGCAAAATGTGTGTGTACATACATGCACACAAACAGCACTGTTCAAAAGTTTGGATCAGAAAGTTTTTTTTAAAGTAGTATAGGATGCATTTATTTGAGCAAAAATACAGAAAAAGTAATAATTGTAAATTACAGTAATGATTGACGAGAGTTTCATAATATATAATATTTTGTAGAATATTGAAATATAGTTTCTTTCCCTATTCATTTATTGTGTCTCCCATAATGCGTAATAAACATGCTTTTAGTCCCGGTGTCCTCATATGAGGACATGTATGAAATCAAAGTTCTGTTTCGTAAAAGAAAGACATGTTATAATTACAAAATATAATCATATTTCTGTAAGAGTGTCACTAAATTAATTTCAGACATTTTTGAAGACCAAGGAGAGCGAGTGGTCCTGGTGTCTCAGACTTAAAAGTGTGACATGTACAGTCTCAGAGAAATCCACTAAAATATAATGTCCTCACATGAGGCCGCAGGGTCTTAAGAGGGTTTTTTTTTTGGAACCTGTGATGCTTCGTTCAGGATTCTTTTATGTGTAAAAGATTTGGGCTCAATATTGATTTATTAAGATTTTTGAAAGAAAAGAGCGCTCTTATTCAGCAAGCATGTGTTGGTAGGGTTAAGACCAAGGTAGGGTTAAGATTTCTATTTTAATAGACTTCTGGTTTTATTTACATTGAATATGTTCCTCATCTCACCTCACTGATGCTTATGTGTTTAGTGGACAGTTGTCATCACTACATTTAGCCATTGGCTGATTTCTGATCTGATTTCTTGTAGATTGCGTGTCTGGTGAGCTGTCACGGAGTTGAGAGACCGTCGCGGAGAGGAGAGCTGAGACTAAATCAAAGCACTTCTGCTGAGAAAATGGTGAGTCTGGGGGGAGTTCGAATCAAGTTATTCCCAGTGCAATAATGTGCTTTTTCTTTTGATCTGGGTTAGAAATATGACATTTTAGAACTGTTTTTGTGAGATTCCGAAAACTTTGTATCATCTGCTGTGCTTTTGCTGACCGAGGGTCACCTGAGAAAAAACTGATAGTTTATATATGGTTAGATTTTGTGTGCTTTAAATCTAAGCATCCACCCTGAGTGTACGGCATGTGTTCTTGTGTTTGGCTCAGTGCATGCTAAAGAAATGCCCTCCGGCTGGAAGAGCAAGCCAAGACGACATCTATCAGCTTTATGAAACCATCCATTCATTACTGGCATATCAGAGACTGATGCATGTCTGTCTTTAGATCTCATGTTGTGCTTCGTGAGTTTGTCGTGACCCAGTGGTGTTAACCACCATGATGATTTACATTCCGCGCTCTTCCTGTTCTTCATTTTCTGCTCTCCCGGAGTGGACTTTCCCAATAAAACTGCATTGCAGGGGTGAACAGATGTTGGGAAGATCCTTGATGTTTGCATGCATATGTTTGAAGAGAGTTCAGGGAATGCTGATGCCTGTTAAACGCTGACTGATGCATTGACGTGGAGTTTTATTGGAAACCCTTTTGCTGCAAAATTCCAGTTTGAAGTTAATTGTCCGACCCGTTGAGCAGAGGTTATTTCTGTCTTTTAGTCTGACATTTTCTAGACCATGTTTGGCTGTAGTTTTAGTATGTTTTGACACAATCAGAGGTTCTGCAGGCCTTAAAAAGTCTCCCATTTACAAATGAAGGCCTTAAGCAGAGAAGCAGAAAGTCTTGAATTCACAGTCGTGGCATTACATGTTGCTTTTACTAAAAAAATAGAAAAATGTATATCTTGCTCAGTATTTTTGTTTTGTTTTCTAGCACAAATATATAAACCTCCTTAAATCAAGATACATTTATTTGAGAAGCAAAAGACATCAGATAAGACTTTTTATTTTTTGGGATAAATTGATCTAAATGATGTTTATGATGACAGCAAGAACAATCTGTCAATGGGGTATGAAAACTTTTCTTTTGAATTGCATTGGGTTTTTTTTGAGCCCATTGGCAGTTTTTAATCCAACTCATTTAATTTTGGTCAATTTATCAGTAAGCATCGTTAACTTAATCTTAAACCATAAAAAACCACATTAAGTAAAATTAACATCAACTTAAATAATATAAATTACAAAAAACTTTATTTTATTTCAATATAACTAGTTGCCAAAGCACTTTTTTTCATTTTTGTTTAGCTTAATGCTAATAGTGCTAATATAAATAAAACTAAAGCAAATACATACATAACACTTTAGAACTGGAACACTTATTCACTATTAACTACAACTTTTCCCCTCAATAAATTCCTAATTAATAGTTAGTAAGGTGGTTAAGTTTAGTTATTGGGTAGGAATAAAAGGGGAAGTCGTGGCCTAATGGTTAGAGGGTTGGACTCCCAATCAAAAGGTTGTGAGTCCTAGTCCCGGGCCGGCAGGAATTGTAGGTGGGGGAAGTGCATGAACAGCTCTCTCTCCACCTTCAATACCACGACTTAGGTGCCCTTGAGCAAGGCTCTGAACCCCCAACTGCTCCCCGGGCGCCGCAGCATAAATGGCTGCCCACTGCTCCGGGTGTGTGCTCACAGTGTGTGTGTGTGTGTGTGTGTGTGTGTGTGTGTGTTCACTGCTCTGTGTGTGTGTACTTCGCATGAGTTAAATGCAGAGCACAAATTCTGAGTATGGGTCACCATACTTGGCTGAATGTCACGTCACTTACACTTTCACTTTCATTAGTGATGTAGAATAAGTAATTAATATGTGCTTAGTTACTACTAATAAATAAGATTCTAGTAATATTCATGCTTATAAGCAACTAGTTAAGAGACCTTAAAATAAAGTGTTACCAAATACATTTAATAAAAACCATATAGATAAAAAAAAAAAAAAAAAAGAATACATATATATCAGGGCTCCAAACTGCGACTAAAACGGTCGCATTTGCGACCATAAATATTAAAATGCGAGTGAAGTTTTTGCTGAGGTCGCCACTGGCGACTAGGCATATGTATTTACATGTTATCGCTTAAAAAATTGCATGTAATGCCTTTTTTCCTGATTGTTTTGCATTCACATCTTTTGTTATGTTCGCGCATTGAGTGAATGCGCATCGAAGTTTTAGTGGGAAAAAGAGTTTTAAACAGTCCTCATCTGCCGCGCAGCAGCGCTGACACACACCTGATAAACGTGCGAGAGAGAGAAATGATGGAGACTTGAAGAGAAAGTGCAGAAAAACAGCGTCTATTTCGTTCATAACTTGAACAAACTACAACAGGTAAAGCTGTCATCTGTGTGGATATTGGCAATATCGTTAACAGTTCTCGTTTATAATAATAAGGCTTCTTCTTAATAAGATCTTAGTCCATGCTTTGTTCTGTTAATGCATGAACTTCATTATTTGAAGTGCACTTGCCGTCCAGTAATCGCTTTGTGCTTTGTTACTTTTTAATTTACAAAGTGTCAGCTTTAAAATTATTCCAAATTCATAACAAAATTCAAACAATAAATAAATTTTTGGTGCTATTTAAGGGGCCGTTCACATATCGCGACTAAAAACGCGTAGAAAACGCTAGGCGTGCCGCTTTCTCTTTTTCAAAGCTCTCGGACAGAAGAGCTCCTGAGGCGTCTGCCGTTGCTAAGCAACCATGACCCGCTCTCTCCATGAAGACGCGTAAATTTCAGCAAAAGATAAATGGATTTACAGCACTAAAAATCGCTTGCAGTAGCTCTGTTACTAAATTTATTTAAAGATGGCTATCCATATACAGCTATGATCAGCTGTTCCTTCGTCTTAGCTGAGCTTTCAACTTTGGTACTGGAAAGGATGAAGCTGATTGGTTGGTTCTTGTCACATGACCTGCGGTGCGCTCTCGGGATTCTGAAAAGTTGAGATGGAAAAAAATGAGCGCATCGCTTCCATTATGAGCATGCACTCATACCACGCGACTACATTTGAAATAACGAACTTGAGCGCGCAAAAGACTTAACATGTGAACAGTCCCTAATGCGGCAGGCGCGATCGCGAGTAGTGCCTCAGTTCAAGCAGCACGTGAACCTATCATACCTTGCTCTTTACTACTAGAGTAAATAATGAACATCAAAAGGTAGGCTATTTTATAAGAGATTATATAGTACAACACTTTCAAACTGCGGAAAACGTGTAAAGCTTGTAAACATTGCAACGTAATATTAACCTCAGTAACCTTTCGGTGTCCATCATCAGTCAGCTAGAAATATAACTATAAAGAGGAGCATTTTGCTATATTTATGAGCTATTGAATTTTTATAATTTTACTTAACCTGTTGTCTACATGATTCAACTCCTCCTATAAAATTGTATTTTACTAATAAAGAAAAACAGACTGAATGTGTGAAAGACATGCACTCTTAAAAATAAAGGAGCTTAAAAGGTTCTTCACAGAACAATTTTGGTTCCACAAAGAACCATTCAGTCAAAGGCTCTTTGAAGAACAATCTCTTTCTAACCTTTTCATAATCTGTTATTGTCTTCAAATGTTAAAGTTTCTTTATGAACCCATTTAGACAGGAAAAAAGGTTCTTCTATGGTATCATGAAGCACCTTTATTTTTAAGAGAGTATGACAACATTTACAGGATGCATTGAGGAGGACCCCAAACTATACTCAGGGGCCAAGTGATGCTTATGGTCCATGATATTGGGACAGATTTTGTGTAATAAACAACGCATGACTGTATATTTCAAGTAGGAAAAGACATTTAGCTCCCACTTTAAGCGAACCTTCATTCCAAGGTTATCTACAAGATGGATTAAAATGCTGATAAAGTCAAGAAAAGATGTGACATAAACACGTCAGTATGATTAAAAAGTTAAAATGTGAAATAAATAATTTAAATAAAACACATAAAACATGTTTATTCTCTGGCACCTAAAAAAATTTTCTTATAGGAGCCAATGGCTTCTTAGTCGATTTTTTTGTTTGGAGCCCTGTGTGTGTGTGTGTGTGTGTGTGTGTGTGTGTGTGTGTGTGTGTGTGTGTGTGTGTGTGTATGTATATGTATATATGTATATGTATATGTATATATATATATATATATATATATATATATATATATATATATATATAAACAAACAACACAAAATGACTAAAACTTCTATTAATATTAATGTTAAAACAGATCGAAATATATTATCGAAAATTAAACACAAAATCTAGTTTCAAAATATTAGCAATAACAATAATGGTATCCATGTGATACTTAAATAACGCTGGTGCATCTGTTAGTAAAATGTCAAAACTATATTACTAAAACTTTTTTTAAAAGTGAAGGTTGACTCCTGATCAGAATTATTTTATAATCCGTTTTAGAAGCAGTTTTTCCAACAGTTCCGTCTTGTAGTCAGTGCATGTTTTCTGTGCTGCTGATTTGAGCATCGTTCACACTTTAAGAGTGTGAGAGCAGCGGAGTGTGAAGCCGTGGGTTTCCGTGATGATGTGTGGCTCTGAGCGAATGAATGCGCCCTCGACACTCATTAAACACTTAGCACTCTCCATAAAGCACAGCCTGTGCCTCGTCCTCCTCAGGATCCCCGATTCTCAAAGAGTCTTAAATTTGCTCATACGAAATCTTAAATAAAGTAAAAAAATATATATATTTTTTAAGAGGTCTTGAATTTGAGGATGGAAAAAAAGTTAAAGTGGTACAGATTTTTGGACAAGGCTGCAATTCAATTAAATACATACATTTCGAAGTCAAAACATGGAGCTGTTGCACATTTAACAGATTGCTATTAGTGAATATAGTGTGGTTGCTTATGATGCACCTTTGATGAATAGATGATGTTTGCGTTAGATTTGAGAAGCTCTGCAGAAGCGCTGTTAGAAGTAATTGGTGTGTGATTGGATGGGAACTGAAGGCCAGTGTTCTGGTCGAGTGGAGGCAGTCAATGCTTCAGTCAATGCTTCCGTTGCGGCCGCGCTTCTTATTGTGTAGCGTCTTTAATTGTGTGGAGAGCAAAGTGCAAATGTTCTGAATGTGGTCATTTGGGCTGTTTTTCGTATTAGTTGTTCTCTTGAGACTCCATGTGGTAAAGCAGCTTCTGTTTTTGTTGTTGTAAGAGTGTTTCTGCAGTCTCCTGATAGTTGTAGAAATTGTGGTTTTCATGTGTTTCCATTCAGAATCTGTGAGCCTGGACCACAAAACCAGTCATTTTTTACATTTGAATTGTATTGTAGGTTTTAAATTTGTATGTGCTTTTGTATTTTTTCATTTTTTTTTTTTTTTATATTTATATATAATTTAATTGATTGTTTCACAGCATCTTAAATCAATTTAATTTCAATTAAGTTTATTATTAGAATTTTAATATTTACATTTTAGTAATTTAGTGTTTAGTATTTTATGTTCTGTTGTAAAGTGTATTTATTTGTATTGTGTTATTTGTACAGTATATGTGGTGATGTCTTTTTTTGGCAGTTCTCTCTCTCACACACACAAACACACACACATATATGTATATATAATTATTAATTTTTTTTAACAACTACACTTGCAGTCGTAAAATTAATTTGATAGAATTTTTCATTACAAATTAATTTTATTTATATTTTTATTATAACTCTGTATCTTTTTCAAAAGTCATTTTAAGTTTAGTTCATATCAGTTGTGAGAGCTGGTGTGTCTCTACTTTAATACACACACACACACACACACACACACACACACACACACACACACACACACAGAGAACAAACGACTTACACAGTCTGTTCCTGTTCGGTCATATTTCGTTCCCTTTCTCTCACGACAATGAGGCTCCCTTTTTGTTTTTTTGATGTCAGGCTCAGAGCTCACCTGTGTACATCCTCCATATAAAAACATCTACGGGTTCAAATGGGCTGATCTGAGCAGTTTTATGGCTCAACAAGGAGCTTCAGGCAAACAACTGGAGACTCCGTTGCTGTGAAATCAGTCAATTTAGATCTACACAAATCATTGGTTAAATAGCCAACAATTAAAGATTTCAAGAAAGTATTGCAAGTGGTATTTCTTAATCTTTAATCTTTATGAACACAATAAAATTGTATTATATATTTTTCGACTTGTTTTTCATTTTGGCACATCTTCTCAGTTAACAACGGCTCTGTGTAGTAACAGCTGCTCTATGTGAAATCACGCACCTGATGGAATTAACCACTGATTAGAGAACCGGCTTTACTGACGAGATGCGCATAACGATCGGCCAATCGTGATCGGAGCACCTCTAACGTAGATTCATTAAATACAGTGATGATCTGGTGCTTGTCAGCTTGATTTGTCAGTATGTATTACCCAGTGTTGGACATGACTCACTGTTTGATGTTGTTGTATATTGATGAATGGTTATGACAGTGGTTGTTTACTGTAGACTAATGTGTTCTGATGGCTCATGCAGTCAAACAGAGTGAGCCGTTTGTGGAGGTGTTGTAGCTTTTTCTTCTGTATGGCCCTGTGTCATGCATTAGTGTGAAGTGCACAGCTGGGTTCAGGGGAGCGACGTGTGTGTGTGTGTGTAAGACGTGAAGTGTGTGTTACCCTGTCTGTGGCAGGGTGTCCTCCTTTCCTAAAAATAGGTGTCTTGGAGTCATAAGGCCACGTCTGCAGTGAAACACAGTCCATCAGCTCCAGCAGTGTTGTCTATGAACGCAGCACATGTGTGAAGGTGCAAATACAACCATATTACTATTTTGAGTATTTTGAGTAATATTTGAGTTTCAGAACTCAAAACTTTCTTAAAACAGCTTATATTGAAGGCAAGCTGCTAAAATGACAGCTTCTGGAATGTGTCATTCATGACATCATAGTGTGATGAAAGCCCGCCTCTGCAGAATCAGGTTAACGCCCACTTCCACATCACTGCCTCTGTAGCCCCGCCCACTGATTTGTGCATGTAAGAAAAGAGAGAGGTGAGCACAGGTTTACTCAGCAATCAAATGATTAAGATGAAAAATGTCTTTGCATTACCTTCTTTACTTCTTGGATGAACTTTAATATTTAATAAGTTCATCATCACGTCATTAAGAACCTGGTCGTCAGTTCACTTAATTTTACCACAGATTTGTTTTTAAACAAGACACAATTTCAATTTTTTTTTATTTTGTACATTTATGTTTTATTTAAATAATGCATTTATTTAAAAAAATGTGTATTTGAGTCGTGACTTCAGAAAAGAGTTTAAATCATTCATTGTCATATGATGGGACTTTTCCTCTCTGTCTCTTATCTTTTTGCTTTAATATTTAAATCAAAGAAATTCCCAAGATTACTTTTTTTGTTTTTGTTTTTAATTAAATAAAAATATCTTTATTTTATGTGAAATTTTATTTAACATTGAGCAAGCTTCTCAATAAAAATCTACTAAAAGCTGTCCTCAAAATGTAAAAATGTAAAAAATATCTTCAACATATTTGCAGAGCTGTTTGAAATCTGAAAATGAAGAGAATTATAAAACAAGAATACAGAGAAGAGAATAAAATCAAGTAAAACTAACCTAAGAATGTATGTCATGTTGAGAAGCTTTAAATGGTTCAAAAACAACTATTGTGCTTTTTTCTGTGTGGTAGAAAGTGAATTTAAAATTGTATTTGAAGACATCACGTTCGGGTGAGGTGGACATGAAATGTTGTGCATGCTGGGAATGACGTCACGGTGGAGTAGAGGCACATCGTGGCACGTTGTTCACGCTCGGAGCGCTGTGGAGTCTCTCCTAGAGATGCGCAGCGAGGTACAGCACGTCCTTTAGCGCAGACAGCGATGCATGCTGGGAAACTGCAGAGCGAGTGTCTCTCAGCAGGTTACAATAGAGTCAGTGAGGGAGGGAGGAGATGCTGAAGAATGCTGTGTCACTGGAGCCGCTGCGGATCCCCTCTCTCTCTCTCTCTCTCCCTCTCGCTCTGTGTGTTTCAGTGTCTCTCGCCCGTCGTGACTGAAGTGCGCTGATGCATCCCCCCCCCCCCCCCCCCGACCCCCCCAGGCATGCAGCATCGCAGCGTTTCTGTCTGAACTCAAGCAAAGGAAACATTAACCTGATGAGCATGTGATTTAAAATATGTATGTAATGCATTTTTTTATTTCGTGCATTGAGAAAACAATTGAATAATTTAATTGAGGAAATAAGCTAATTCCTGTTTTAAAATAAAACATGAATATTAAAAAATATATGTGTTTTAAATTGTAATTAGCTGTAGCTCAAGGTCATGGGTTTGATTCCTGAATAAACTGATTAAAATATCGGCTATACATTTATAGTCAAAGAATAAAAGCCAAATGCATAAATGTAACAATATAATCCAATAAAATATTTTATGATATGCATAGAATATAAAAAAGTGTTTATAAAAAGGAATAAATATAAGTACACGACTTTATGTAGTAAATAAATAAAATAAATACATGCATACATTTTGTGTATGTTTTGCATCATATTTTGTTTTCATTTACATTTTTATTCAAAGTTTTTTTTTTTGCTTTTTTTCCACTTTTTAATAGGCTACACAATTTTTAATTTCAGTTTTAGTTTGATTTATTTTAATACATCAATGTAACAAATTTAAAAAAAAGAAATGTTGCTTTGGCAAAAAAAATAAAAATAAATCAGATATAATTTATTTTATTTGATTATGGTTTTAGTTCGAGGTAACTATAATAACCCTGCTCTGCATTGCATCTCGTTTGTTCATTGTTATGTGCGGCTGGTGAACCTGGTGCAGTAGAAAGCCATGTTTGTTGTTTATTTCACATCTCATTCACTTCAGAGTGAGATGTGCAGCGCTGACGTCTTGCTGAGGTTGCAGGCTGGCACGGATGAGATCTCGGTGAAGGGTAAACGAAGGAATAACGAGAGCGAGCGAGAGAGAGAGCGAGAGCGTGCACGTGAGGGGATGCAGTGCTGGAGGGTGGAGCTTAGCATCAGGCTATACCTCGTCTAATGCTCTCTCTCTGTCTCTCTCTCTTCATCACTGATCTCTGTGCGCTGATGCCGGTGAACCTGTCTGTCCTGTCCTGCTTTCTCCAGCCACTCCGTCTTTGTTCTGGAATATTCAGAGCGACAGGAAGGACAGAGAATTGTGCATCGGATCGGTGTGTGTATGTGTGTGTGTGAGGTGAAACACACACTGGTCTCGGTCGAGGGAAGGATGGTTTTGCCGGCTGGTTTTGTCTCCTGGGCAACCGCGCCATGAGCCGGACCAACCGCGCCTCCTGCTCAATGCTCAACTGCTTCGTAAGTGTGTGTGTGTGTGTGTGTGTGTGTGTGTGTGTGTGTGTGTGAGAGAGAGAGAGAGAACGCTGCAGCTGTGGGTGAAGTAATTGACGACACATGACCGTACAGATGTGTGTGTGAATGATAGAAGTGCTGTTTCTACAGAGAAAGCGAGAGTGAGGAGAGTGATGGTGTTTGTGACCGGGAATATTTGAGCAAACAGCAGGAGGGAAGTTCAGAAGAGTGACCGATTTGGAATATTTTGAGGTCTTTAGGTTTTATGTTTTTATAGATTGTCTCTGTTCTGATAGTTTGAAATCTTTGTATGAAGGTAACAAAAAGTTGTTGTCATATCATAGTGCAATATTAATAATAATGTATTATTATTATTATTATTTAGCATACAAAAACAATATATTTTTTTATTATATTATAGTAGTATACTATGCTCATTATTATTGTAAATAATATTGTAAATAAGGCTAAAATATACGTAAAATATTGTATAATTATTACAATCATTATTGTTACATTAAAAAAGTATTTAAATCGTGCTAAATAATTACAATTACAATGACAATAAGAATAAAAATAAGAACAATTATTATTATATAGCTTAAGATACAAAACAATACAAATAGCTAAAATAGAAAAATAATAATAAAATATAACGAAAATAAATGATCAATTTTATAATATAATGGTATAATATTATGCTTATAATTATGATATTATTATTGATAATAGTAATAACATTAATATTACTATGAATTATTTTACCTATTAATAATATGTAATAAGCGTGATATAAAATGTGGTGATTATTATAATCATTGTTATATTAGTAAATTATGTTGATTAAAAATAATAAAGTATACAAAGTGTACTAAATCATATTATTTGTAATTATTATGTAGTGTGATAATGGTAAGTGTTATTAATGATAATAATAATAACCGAACATTGTGTTGTATTAGTTATTGGTTTGTTTCCCATGTTTCTGTGAGGTTTAATGTGTTGTTTTCTGTGTCTCAGTGTTGTTGTGATTTGGTGTTGATCTCTTTTAGTAGAAGTGTAGTGTGTCGAGGGGATGTAAGTCTCAGCTGCTCACTCAGCACTTCTGATGTTAAAAAGGATTGCCTGGATGAGTGTTTGGTGTTCATAGTCAAAAGATCTTGACGATGACCTTGTTATTGTCTGATTGGTTCATCAGGAATATATTTTCGTGAAGGATTGATGTTGATGGCATGCATTAGTGTGGCACTTTTCCAATGTATGGATAGTAGTGATCGACTGATATTGATTTATTGAATTTATAACCGATACAATACCAGTTATTTGCATGTTTATATCTCCGATAACCGATATGCAGAACCGATATTTATTTGCTGTTATACTAATGTTTTTGACACAATGATTACAACACCACTGAACTGAACAAACCATTTTATTCAAACATTTTTATCATAATCGATATCCGATTATCGGTAAATCGATATATCGGTCAATCTCTAATGGATAAATTAAACCATTAAAATCAGCCTTTTTCTATGCAGGGCTTCCTTAAGAGCAATTAGTTGACAAACTAATAAAAGATATATATTCATAGATTATGAAAATATGTATTTTTACGTGTCTCTAAGCATGAGGATGACTGTATTTCTAGGTAAGGTTTATTTATATTTGAGTGTTGACGAAGTGGGATGTGTCCCAAACTGTACAGGACTCTTGTTTGGCCCAAAATAGAATATGTAAATATAAGGCATTTCCATATAGATATTTTGTAAATAAAGCATCCTATTTGTCCAATTTCCAAGAATAATATTGATTGTAAAGTTATATTTTATAAACTATTATAAAATATCTATACATACAAATAACAAACAACTATAAAAGTTACGTGTTGGGTTTATAATATGTGAAGCATTTCATGAATTTCAATTTACAGAAAAGAATAACAATTGTAAAATATTGTACTTGTTATAAAATAAATATAAAAAACATAACTTTAAAAATAACATGTGATGGATAATTAACATTTACAATGTTTTATTTGTTCCCTTTCCAGCAACAATAACCACTATAAAGTGATATTTTATAAACATTACAAAATAACTATAAAAATAACAGGATTTTTTTGTATGTAAAGCATTTGTTAAATTTCCAGCAAAAATAATTTAGAAAATTAGATTTTATAGTTAAGAAAAAACATAAATAACTATACATATACCATATTTGTTTGGTTTTTAGTATGTAAAGCATTTTTATATTATTTTACAATTATATTTAATAATCAAAATTATTTTTAGGCTTTGATGAATTGTAAAATTCTATCCTAAAATTGTTATAAAAGTCGCATTCGTGTAAATATAACATGCTATGAGATTTACAGTTGCTCAATCACTCATGCGTGATGTAATATATTAATCATATCTCATAGATTAGACTGAAGTGTGTTTGTATTTGCTCCTGCTGTGAGTGTTTTGTTCTCAGTGAGAGCAGTGAAAGGCTCTTATTGAATGAAGAATGATTTTTCCATGCGGTGACGTGTTCTCAGTGTCTGATAGAGCAGTACTATGAGCTCTGTGATGTGTGTTAATGTGTGTGTTTTGCATGTGTTTTCCTGGCATGCTGGAGTTATATGTGGAGAGTTCTGTGTGTGTGAGTGTGTGTGAGTCTCATGGCTCTCGCCGCAGATGAGGATGAGAAGTGTGAAGCCTGGGGCAGATGGAAAGTCGTGATGAACACACCTGCAGTCTGAAAGCATTATGTGAAAGATATCACTCACAGGTTATCTAGATGTGAATCTCTCTCTCATGCATAACTCTCAACTAGAGCACAGTCATATTTAACAATGTTAACTCATCTATTGCACATACTGTTTACTGAGTTAGATTTGCATACATTGTGTATTCAGAGAGTTAATAAACAACAGAGACTTCTGCGGAAGTTACGGAATGTGTTTTTTTTTTTTGTTGTTGTTTATAAATATGCATGGTTTATACACATTTATTTATACAATATTTATTTTGTTACGGTTAAAGTACAAAAAAAACCTTCAAATTAATAAAAACAAAATATAATAAATGACAAAGCATGCAACAAAATTACTGAAATTTGAACTAATTAAAGTGTAAACAGAATGTTAAATCAAATATTACTCAAAAAATAATATTGTGGTTTATATATGTGTATATAGTGCTGTCAATCAATTACACAAATGTACTAATTAATAACACATTTTTTTTCTGAAATTAACATTAAATAACATTAAAGTTTTTAAATATACTTTTACATTGCAATTATTTCACATTCAGTCTTCAAATCAATTTTCAAACAACAAAGACAGTGTATTTTTTTTAATATTTTTTTTTTTGACTGAAGGCCAGTATCACTGACACCAATTAATATAGATTTCCATAAAAAAATTTAAAAAATCCCCCTATTATTTAACAATCGACTATAGCAATTCATTACATTATTATTAAGATCTATCAATTGTAACATTTATTAGACTTTAAAAATAACTTCTAATTTAAGTGAACTTAAAACAATCTACATAAACCCATTAGCTTATAATATATGACATATTTGGCTACCTGTGTCCCTAAACAGAAATATACAGAATTTTAATATAGTTATCAAACACTAAATACAAATGAATCCTTAAAACTATTGATTTTCTCTTTTTTTTAATTTTTGCTTCTGATGTATCGGGATCACAGGTTGTTTTGGCTGCTGTCACTTTAAGAGCTGCCTCTGCTGAACATGATGCGGATGGTAAACTCTCTTTGCATGCACAGTTTTACTGCAGCCTTAATCACCTTAACTGTGGATGTGTATGATGCTGAGATCTCGTGCAGATCGTGTTTGATTTGTGATGATCTGATGCACAAGCGCCCCACAAACAGCCGTGTTTCACGCATGTTCTCGTCAGCGCTGGGCTCTGCTGCCGAGGTTGATCTTTTCAAATATTCCTGCTCCTGAAATATTCAGTAGCAGCTAGAGAGAGAGAGAGAGCGACTCCCATCTCACTGAAGCATTTGTTCTTCATCTCTCTTCCTCCTCATGCATCTGTTCTCCTCTCTCAGCTTTTGGAGATTGTTTCTCGGCTGATCTAGACGGCTCTTCTTACCGATGCATTAATTTCACCAAGCAAAGTTTTATAAACTACTATATATATATATATATATATATATATATATATATATATATATATATATACACAAAGCTTAATTTTTGGTTTTGGTGTTCAGCTAAATGAAAACGTACATTTACAGAAAAAACAAGAAACAAAACTGTAGCCATAATTTATATTTTTGTGATTTGCAGACATATTTGGTAATTGCAATCCTTTCAAATTTAATTGCTTAACCTAAATACAAATAATGTACATTTATAAAGCTTCTCATTTATTTTGATGATTATTTTATTGAATTCTATAGCTTTGTCTTGTTGTTCTTCCTGTTACACTCATTATGGATCTCCCATCTGAAGAAAATGAAACTGTTGAATAGAATTAAATCAGTCAAATCAAATAAATCTGACGAGCATCTACAGCATACGTCTTCCTGACTTGAGTTAACCCAGATGAAAAAAGAAAAACCTCTCTCTCTCTTTGTGTGTGTGTCTGAATATGAGGGAAGTGTAAAGCGGAGACAGAATTCCTGCGGGATCCAGGAAACGAGACGAATGCATGTCTGGATGTGTTTTAGTCTGAATGGATGTAATAATCTCTAGTGAATCAAACTCCTGCGCTTCCCGCTGGATTACAGTAGATGATGATTGTCTTAAATTAAACCAATTGCTGTCCCGTCCTAAAAGCTCTTTGAATGATTTAATTCATGTTCCTGTCCTCCCAACCGTGGACGAGCTGTAGCACAAATACAGATCAAGAGCTGGAGAGTATATAGTGGGATAGAACAGAGAATAGTAAAGTTTTAGTATTATTTAGATACTTTTGCAGTTTTCTCTATATTTTAAATTAGCTTTTATTTTTTATAATTTCTCAAATTAAATTTGTCATTCACATGCTTTAATTTATTTTGCTTTAATATTTTTTTTATTTGTTATTATTATTTTAATTGATATACATTTCTTATTAGTTTTGTTTATTATTATTATTTTTTTAAATCTATTTATATTTTATTTCAGCCTCATTTCATTTACCTTTTTTTCTGATTATTTGCTTTTGTATCTTTGTATTATTTTCTATAGTTGTATTTTTTGTGTGCTTTTGCATTTTGTATTGTTTTGTATACATTGCTAATCTAATGTTTTGTTTTTCAGCTAATATTTATTTATTGTTTAGGCTTTATTTAAATTACTGAAAAAGAAACGGAATTTTTTTCTTTTTTTTTACTTATTTTTAAAAAAAAATTCATTGTTTCCTTCATCTAATATTAATTTTATTTCAGCTTTATTTCAATTGACAAAGTATAAATTCTAATTGTTTTTTTTTTGTATGTATTAGATTTTTTTATTTCCTTTTTAATTAGAATAATTTTCTATATGTGCTTTTGTCATTCCTATGGTTTTTCTATATAGTTTCTAGTTTAGTGGTTTTAGTCCTTAAACTGAATTGCCACATGTGTTCCTCATGGTTAATGTCAAAACGAAGCCGTTGTGGGTGAATCTGATGCTGACTGTGTTACTGTGTTACTGTGGAGCGTGTTGTTAATGCATTAGCGACTGCAGACTCAGTGCTTGGTCTTGTGTTACTCTATTTCGAGCGCATGCTGTTCTCTTACTGGTGACAAACAAATGAGGTAAAGAGTGGGATAGAGGGGAGGGAATCGAGCGTGACGAGGCAGAAACACAGCGTCTTCAATCACTGTGTTCCCAAAGACTCAAAGTCTGCGACAGGACATTTTTCATGCCGCTGTCTCGAAGTGACAAGATAATTGGTCTGAGGGTCAGCTGACCTCAGCTGAAGATCCATAAAGCATCTTTTGACATGAGGACATTGTGTCTTCCTGTAAACTGCCCAAAGCTGACGCCTTCCAGCAGGGATGGGCTCTGAGACATGCTCTTCTGATCGGTCTTCAGCAGCTTCTTTTTGCCTGAAATGTACTTTATTAATTTAGATTAACATTTCTAGCTACACTCATAAATAAAATGAGAAATAATAAAATATAAATTAAATACATGTCAAATAAATTCAAACATGTATAATAATTTCTTCTGACAAGTTTTTTGCATGGTTTGTGTATAAAATATACTTCATGCATATAGGTAAATTCTTCATGCTTGATTTCAAAAGTTTAGTTTTTTATTACAGTTTACTTAATTTACCCTGTTTTCTTTTACTGCTGCTCATATATATGAATAAATAAAATATTAAATTATCTGAAAATAAATAAATATGTTTTTTAGCATGTTTTTTCGCCTAAAATGTACTTTGTTTAAAACATACTAATTAAATTATTAATTTTAAATTAATTAATAAAATTATGAACATAATTTATTAACTTAATTAGATATTTAGTACTGTGAATATATTAATAAATCTAAAATATAAATAAATAATGTAAATTCCCTGGAAAAACAAATAAGGAAATAAATAAACTTGAGTTTTTGGCGTATTTTTTTGTCACCTTTTTTTAAATCGGTATTTATATAATACTACTACATATTTTTAATATTTTAATATTTTACCATTTTTTTAAATAAAGAATATGTATTTTTTATTTTTTTGGTTTTTATTTTAATTTCAGTTTGTGTATTTTATGTGGTTTTTCTTTTTTTTTTCATTTATTTTATTCTAGTTCCCTGTTTTTTATTCCTCTCTAGCTTTTATTTATTTTAATATCAGTTTCATTTTAAGTCATTTAAGTACTT
Organism: Carassius gibelio; assembly: GCF_023724105.1. Taxonomy (NCBI): domain Eukaryota; kingdom Metazoa; phylum Chordata; class Actinopteri; order Cypriniformes; family Cyprinidae; genus Carassius; species Carassius gibelio. The sequence goes on from NC_068400.1 coordinate 9,611,867, forward strand.
AAACTTAATTATTGTTGTTACTTGCCAAAGAACTATTTCTAATTGTTAGAAAATTTTTTGAAATCTAATATTTATATATATATATATGTATGTCCAGCTTGTTTGAATGTTTGTTTTGCGTTGCTAGAACGTTTCTAGCCTCGCTGTTTCTTTCTTTCTACTTTTGTCTTCGTCACTTGTCGTATGTTTGGGTGGTCCTTGCGTCTTGGCCTCGTTCCTGTTCTATTTCTGTCCTGTAACTTATTAAAGGAGTCACTGGTGTGTCTGAGCACCGTTGAAGATCTCTGTGCCACTCTGAGCTTTTTATAGCGCGTCTGCAGCCGATCCTCGTTAGGAGAGCACAATCTCCCCTCGTTAATGTCTTTAACGAGCTAGAGTGCGACCGCAGCAGAAGTGATCCATCGGCGGGATGAAAGAGCACAGATGTACCTGGAGGATGGAGAATGTGATGAATTGCTCATGGGATTCACTGAGTGATTGATTGAAAACTCAAGTCCATCAGAAAGATTGATCTTAAATCTAGCGCCCCTCTGTCTCTCCCCTGTAATGTATTGCTCTTGTCTTGCATATATGTAAGATTACCAATAATAACAATGACAACAATTAGTTATAGTTATTATATGATTATCAGTTGATGCATAATATTGAGCAATATATTTATTACAGTATTTATTGTTCTTTTATGTATGTAACATTTGTTACATATTTAAACGAATACAACTGTTTATTGTTAGTTCATGTCAGCTCAGGTCTATTAATTCATTAAAACATACAATTTAGATTTTATTTAACAAGTATTAATAAATATAACTATATGCAGGAAAAAAATGCTTTAGCACTATATTTTTTGTCAGTTTGTTAATGTAAATAGATCCTAAATTGTATTGCATTTTGAATCACAGTTATCAATATTTATTTTAATTAGATTTTTTTTCTCCCCCATAAGTTGTGCGGTTGATTAGTGCTTGTTAGGTTTGATTTATTCCAGGTTTTGTACGTTGTTCTGTCGGTGTAGACCTCTCAGTGGTTCCAGGATACTGGAGTTGGATGTTGATGTGCTGTATACTGAGATTGGACTGTGAAGGGTGTTTTTAAGGACTGATCGTGGCCTCGTTGCGTGCCGACTTCAGTCCTCAGAGAGTCTCTGCTGGCTCCATGCTTCAGGGACTCGGAAACAATGGCTCTCCATTCAACTGCTTAATGGAGAAAGTGCTGGGTCATTTACACGAGCGGCTGAAGAGTGAGGAGCTTTCTTCAGATAAATCAAGAGCTCTGTAGACATTTGTCTTTATTAACTGATAGAGGTTTTGCTCTCTCTCCTCCACTCCAGTCAAATACACACTTAGGCTTCGCTCCAAAATCTAGTGCACTATGTAGGCAGCAAGTTCATACATGAGATATTAGAGTTTTGAAAAAAAAAAAAATAAGCATGTACAGATATAAATTATCATTACTATTGTTTTTTATGTGCCTGATAACGATATGCAAAATCAATAGTAATTGTTTTATTTCTTTCTCCCATTTTTGAGTGATATTATTAGTGATACCAATACAGATTATTTGCATGTTTGTGACTAATAATCGATATGCAGTCACTATTTATTCATTTTATTTCTATCCCCTGTTTCTGCTGGAGTGTTTATTAGAGATTGACTGATATATAATTTTTTTAATAATCAGTACAGGATATTTGCATGCTTATCTGCACAATAACTGGTATGCAGAATCAATATTTAATGATATTTCCATTTGCTCTTTCTGCTGAAGCGTTGACCAATAAATTGACCAATATTTATTTTTTTAGTTATTTTTTTATAATTTATACAGATTATTTGTATGTTAATGTGCCCGATAACCGATATGCAGAACTGTAATTTATTTGTTTAACATCTATCTGCTGTGTCTGCTGAAGCGCTTGGTAAGATTTGACTGATGGTGATTTTTTTTTTTTTTAAATAACCCAAACAATATAGTTTGCATGTTTATGTGCCCGATAACCGATATTCAGAACTGAATGTTATGCCCCTTTCCATAAGCGTAAGCTTCATCTTTCAAAATAAATGTAAAGACAGTTAATAATGTCCTTAGTTTTACCATCAGTTCAAGCTGAAAGAGGAAAAGAGTCTCGTTACAGACACAGTGATGAAGCTTGTATGTGTTTGCAGAACACAAGACACAGACGGTTAAGACCGTCTCTCTCACACACACAGACACACACACACAGACGCAACGCGCAAAACTCTGCAATTGAACAATCAATAGTTGTACTTAAACTAATAACAAAACATACTTCCAGTAGCTGATTCAGAAGCGACAGATCATCCACATAGTGACGTACAGATGTGGGGCGTTTAAACGAGATGTTTTAGGGGTGTGTGGCAGAGTCCTAACTTTGATAAAGAATAAGTCTTTGGATTTGAGAATTTAGTCTTTGCAACTTTACAGATCTTCTTTCTGCAGCAAGAGCTTGTAACACCCCAAAGAGAAAGGAGAAATTGACATCGCATCATATGACCCTTTAAATTTTTATAACCGATATCAATTATTTAAGTGGCTGCTAACCGATATTTGGGATCAAGCCTATTTATTTTTACTTCTGTTTTTGACACAACGATAACGGTTTTATTTATAACACTTTTGTTTCTCTTTCATTTGAAATTTCAGTCATCTTGAAAACATGCTGAAAGCTAGTATGAAAGAGAATGTTAAATGTAACATTGCATCTCTTTATTTACATAACAGAAGCAACATTAATATTTTTTTAAAGTTATTTTTGAAATGTACTCGTATGTGTTTCCTGCCACACTGGAAGTAAATTTTCTGTGTAGTGATAACTATCCTGGGACAACATGCTAAATCATTCTAGCAACATATTTACTAACAATGCGTGACTTTATTCATGTTTTATGCGTGGAATTTGATTTATTACGAGAGAATCAAAAGTGTCTACACAACAAACAAACATATTGATATTGACAGGGTTTGAATATTAATGAAAGATAAACTAAAACCAGCAAACAATTATTCCCATCAGTGTGTGGAAATGGGGATACATTTAAATGATTTTTTTGGGCAGAAGCTTCACATAGTAAAAAGTAGGTGTCCACTGAAGGTGTTACGTCTCCAACTGTCTGTGTAGACACGGCGTTTCTCTAAGAGCTGAAGATATACCGTGTCCCATCGTTCAAGAAGAAGACTAACCGAGTTGGTCGTAGTGTCCTCGGTGTCTAGCCCAGGAGCGTTATCTGATGCTGTGACCACAGGATTGCCATTTTTTAGCAGTCTCACAGCGGTTGGTTCTTCATCAGGATTGAACACCACAAAGTTGAAGAAATAAACCCCTTTTACTGGTGCAGTGAAGATTCCTGTTGATAATGGTAGAAACTTATATGATGATGATTATAATGATGATAAAAATGTTGAAGCATTAAACTACTTTGTGCAATGGGATAATACCTGTCTTAGTGTCATAAGCATTTCCAATGTTAGTAAATGCATTTTCATACGCAAGAGTGGTTGCTTCGGCATGAGGTCCAAAATATTTGGAGCCCAGTGAAGAAGACAGTGTGGCTGAAAAAGCTACTTTTGTGCTTTCTACAAAAAATAAAGAGATGAGATGAAACTGATGAGCAATTGAAAAGAAAAACCTGTCATGGTTCTTTTCATGCTATCAAAAAAAAGGATAGTGTGACCAGTCAAATAATAATAATAATAATAATAATACAAATTTACAGTACCTTCATTCTTGCTTCTTAGTTCCCTGACTTCATCATTTAAAGCATTTAACCTTTCCCCCATGGTTTTAATATTTCTGAGTTCTTTAAGGATATCTAATGTCGGTGTGAATAAATCCTGTGCCAGTGTGGGCCAAACACACAGCAGAAGAACTATGCTTATTTCCAGCTTCATCGTTGCTTCTCTCTGTGAGTATTAGCGATTGAGATGCTTTCCTGCAGCCTCACAAAACCTAACTGCATTTATTTAACAGCCTAGAGAGACTTTGGACAACAAATATTTAATCTTCTCTTCCTGTAAAAAGGAGTAACTCTTCCCGTAAACTGAGTTTTTTTAGTGTTTTATTTTTTACTCTCAACCTCATAGCCAGCCCCCATACCCCCCCCCCCCCCCTCTTTTTTTGGGACTCAAGACGACCCTTTGGGATTTACTTTTTACCAACCATATTTGATAATGCTCAAAAATATAAAAAATTATAGACACTGCCTTGAATTTTTTTTTTTACCAAGCTTTTTTTTTATATTTGATATGAAAATGCATGAAATGAGTCCTGGAGCAATCTAGAAAAGTAATGGATTGAAAGTCACATGTCTCACGAGTTTCTATGTCAAATGGGCTGATTTGCACTCAAACAGATGGTAATCATGCAGATACATTCACATTCAATATAAAACACACTCTCACATATATAAAAACTGTTGAAAAATAAAAGAATAAAAGGAAAAGGCCCGCCTCCATCAGCTGACAGGTGCATCAGAGCGCGTCACGATGGAGCGCCAAAATTCAAATAAACTATCTTTCGCCTATCTTTCATTCATTATTTTTTTTGCACATTCTGTTTGTGACACTGTACACTGCAAAACCATGCTGTTTTTTTACTACCAAGACGCAGTTTCCGACCGTGAGTTTTTCCATAACCAGTCCCTCCAGAAAAACGCAGATAATTTTTGTGATTGTTGCGGGCAAAAATCCTTGATTTTGCGGCAGGTTTTCTTAAAAAATGCGATGGAATATGCGTGATATTTTTGCAATCTTATGCGATGAAATTGCTGGAACTTGCAAAAACTGCGGTTTGATGAAAAAGAGAAAAAAAGGTGACCCCCCCCCAGACCCTTTCAGACCTTAATTAACACATGGCTCAAACTTCCAAAACATTGAGTCAAACAAGTTCTCTAGCTTTACAAAAGGAATATTCAACAACTTCTGTAAAAATGAATACAAATAATATATACACACAAATATACAAATGCTGTTTTACAGGAATTGCAAAGTGCAATCTCTTACTGCAACGTAAACTATTTTACATACTATTAATATACTTAACTGTATAACTGTAAGGTTTTGGTACTATTCTGTAACAAAAAAATCTTACAATACAAAATACAATCTTACAACTGTAGAGGTGCATCAACTTCTGAATGAACTACAACAGTCCACTGTGAAAATGAAAGCTAACTGCGTAGCCTCTAACACTGGCCTATCGTTCGTCATCCTCATCCTCATCCCTCTCTCAAAATAATTTGCCCCCACTGTCATGTAACACACCGAGTAACTGCTTCGCGTGGTCTTTTGCGCTTATTTTTGTTGGCAGATGAGAATGATTTGCCTCCTTAACCCTGGTTTCACCGCGGGCTTCGCAGATGATGTTCACGTCGCACAATTACATCACTTCATAAGGTTCCCATTGGGAAATAATGGCGATTTACTTGTGTGAAGTAAACGCAACATTTTTCAACTTTCTGCTAAGATATAGGTGACTTTTTTTTGCAACAAAATTTATTATTATTATGAAATCATGCTACCTCCGCATATTTTGTTTCCTGAAATCGGCAATTTATGCGGCGAAAGTGCGGCGTATTTGAAAAAATGCGACCCCCGCATAAATATGCGGCCCTTGGCTGATTATGCATTAAATCAAGCGATCGCATAATCGCGTTTTTCTGGAGGGACTGAATAACGGACACAAACAGTTCTGTCTCTGAAGAACTGAAACGTAACCAAAGGAATTATGATCCATATTACAACGTTATTGCTTCGTTGGATTAAACGTGCTGCATGAGATGTCGTTCAGTGGACCCTTACCTTTCTAACTAAACCGGGATTTACAGCTGTGGATGTGTTTATGACTCGTTATTACGACGGATCTGGTATGTACAGCGTCTCTAAAATGTATCACTGATTATTTTTGTACCCATTTATGCTATGATTTAATTTGAGAATTTATTAAAACCGAAATAGGGATGGGTACCGAAACCCGGTATTAGCAAACAAGCAAGCGCAGGTTTGGGGGTTCGATTCCCCGGGAACACATGATATGTAAAAATTGATAGCCTGAATGCACTGTAAGTCGCTTTGGATAAAAGCGTCTGCTAAATGCATAAATTTAATGTGCGATCACATTAAGACGTTTGTCTGTGAGATCTGCGAGATCTCTCAATGCGCGCCGCGGAGGCTGTCTTTCAGTCACACACACACACACACACACACCACAATGAGCACGGCGCACGCACAGACATAACAGTATGAAAACTCCTGCTTAATAACATAGTGACGATGGCGAAGAGATTTTCTTAATAATGTTATCGTGCACATTTTATCTTACCAAACATTTCTAATTTGCGATATTAAGATGTTTGTCTGTGAAATCTGCGAGATCTCTCATGTCTTTCAGTCACACACACACACACACACACACACACTACAAGAACGAGCACGGTGCACACACATGCATATGGGTCCGTTCACATATCGCGTATTTTGCACGCTCAAGTTCGTTATTTCAAATGTAGGCGCGCGGTATGCGCTCTCATAATGAAAGCGACGCGGTCTGCGCCACATCGAGTTAAAAACATCTCAATTTCTCAGAATGCCGCAAGCGCACCGCGGGTCATGTAACTTCCTCATCTTTTCTGTATCAACGTTGAAACCTCAGCCAACATGAAGGAACAGCTGATAGCTGTATGTGGATTTTTAAATTAATTTAGTAGCAGTGCTACTGCAAGCAGTTTTTATTGCTGCAAATCTATTTATCCATTGCTGAAATTTCTGCGTCTTCATGGAGAGAGCAGGTCATGGTTCCTTAGCATCGGCAGATTCCTCAGGAGCGCAAGTGCCCGAAGGCTTTGGAAAAAAAAAAAAAAAAAAAAGCTGCGTGCCTAGCGTTTTCCACGCGTTTTCATCAACTAAATTTTACACCTTTATAATGACATCATTTTTATAACCGTTTTGGTCACATTTTGGTCAGGGAAAAAATTATTTTGATTAATATGCACGAGGGAGAGAGAGCAAGACGGTGAAGGTAATAATAATAAGGGACCTGACGTTTTGCTTAAGTGTTTCTTTCTTTAATTGCTAATGCAACCTTTTCACACCACAGACTGAACCAAATTAAGCATTGCTTGCTTGGTAACTGTTCAACAAAGTATTGATAGTTGTGTAAATATTGTCATACTGACAGCTGTTTGAAGTTTTGGTTGATTGTAATTAGCCTACATATTTTTCTATCAAAGTTATCTGACATTATCAAGATGAATTTGTTCTGACACAGTTTAACTCTGAGTTCTTGTCATATTTTATGACCAATTTTTAAACCACAGCAAATAAACTGTGATGATGTTAGAAATGTTGAAAGTGTCTGGATACATTTTGGTTTGACTGTGTATTTTATTTTACAGTGAAGACTATGCAGTGCTATTTTAAATTAACAAATACAAACTTTGGAAACATTGTGTAAATAGCACAAATAAATAAATAGAACGAACACACAGTAAATATTTAGCCATTTCAGACAGGGCCCACTGTACAACCTGTACCATGGACCCTCTAACCCCAGCTACGGCCCTGGTTTAAGGTGCCAAGACGGAGCAATGCATTGTGTGTACTGTAAGACATAAAACAAGAAGACATGTGGTTTAAAATATAGAAATTAAAATAAAAAGCACATCTGTATGCAATACGGTTTCATTATTGTTCATTATTATCAAGGGTGGCTTACTATAAATAATTTGTGCAACCAAATCATGTTTTTCGCCAGTAACTGAAAAAGTTAGTAGCGCAAGTGCCACCGGTGGAAAAGTTAGTGTAGTTCCCTGCTAGAGCAGGAATGTTTTGTATATTTTTATTATTTTTTAAATTGCATTTTAAATCACAGATTTCAGAAAAATCCCAATCAGCAGTTTTTTTTTCTTTACCATTTTGATATTAACGCACACACAGAGCTGACTCATGGTGGTTCAGTAAATGTCAGCGGGCGTCTCGCTCTGATCTCACACGAGCATCATGACCTCTGTGTCTTCATGAGAACTACCAAAGACTGCTGCTATAGCAACAGGCCACACTCTGCCCCATGGAATTGTGGGAGTGAACCCACGGGAGTTCTGGGAGTGTTGTGTGTCTTTTATACAGCAGCGATTTCAGCAGGAGATTTATTTATCACGCTGAAAGGGAGAATATCGGGTTTCATTAATTCCGATAATGTTGCATTCGGTGTCATATAATTGACATGTATTTTGTCATATATCAGTTTCGTCTTATTAGTCTTTTTTATCATCTTTTCATCAGTTTCATTAATATTCTCTCTCTTTTCTTTATATCCAACACAAGCACACATTTTGACTGAATTAAAAAAAATACTAATAATGCATACCTTATTAAATATGCATAACAATATCACTGTTTGTGTGTTCATGTCAACAGTTTAGGGGTTGATCATTGTTAGGAAGACTTCTTTTCACTATGCAAAATTGTTGAATGTAATGTTATTTTTGGTTGTTATTCTTTATTATTCAAATATTGTTTATTTATACACTCCTCCTTTAAGTGTAATTATGAGTATAGACAGGGCTACATGGCTGTTTAATGTATTTAAGGCATGTATGATATTATTTCAGTCTTTACATGATTGACATATTAAATGCATTTGTGTCCAGTTCAAACTAACTTGGTAACTTTTTTAGTACATGTATCCATTACTGAGTTTCAGCTGGTGTTTCTGCTGATGTTTCCACAGAACCACCTGTTGTTGTGTGCATTGACCTTTGACATTTTGAGCTGACCTTGAGGGTCACTGTGGGATTGGACATGTTTCAAAGACGTGATTGACATGTCGTGTCTGTTTTCTGAGTCTCTGTCTGTGCCAGCCACATATGAGACGTGCTTGAGAAGCAGACGTGCTAAAACTAAAACCATAAAAAAGCTACTTGAAATAAAGTATGCTCTTTTATATTGAAATACTAAAATATATAAGACTAAATAAACAAACAAAAAATAAGCAACTATATAGACACATTTTTAAAAAAAAATATTGTTTGTATTTTATTAAATTGTTTGTCATTTTAACATATGAAAATTCTTAAAACTTAGAGAAAATAAAAATTGTATTTAATTTAAAATATATAAACACTATAGCAATATATAAATGCTAAAACAAATTAAACATTTTAGTTGTGTGTTGTTAAGATTTACCAAAACTGTTATAAAATACAGTAAAATGTTTAATCTGTATAAGACATGTAAATATGGTGCATAAAAAAATATTTATTTTAATTTAATTTTGAACTAATAAAAAAAATTGAAATAAAAATTGCAAGAGCATACATCAAAATTACTGACCGAAATAAAAGTGAAAACAAAATATAAACAAATTTAATCTTATTTAAAATCTTAATGAAAATTATAGTAGTGTGAAAATGTTTTTAGTGTACAAATACTAAAATACTATATAAATAGTATATTTTAGTATATTACTAAATATATATATTTTTTTTGGTATTTATATACTAATAATTTTTCAGGTTTTATCAATTGAATTCAAATTTAATGTTTTTCCACGATTTTATTGTTTAGAAATCATGGAATCGTGATTTTTAATATATAATATTACCAAACTTTAGAATTAGACACTTTGATAATATGCTAAACGCATCTCAGCGAACATGATTAAATGTTCACGTGTGACACGCTCATATCGCTAGGTGTCATTTACACAGAATGCACTTTTGTGTTGACAAAGATGTGACGTAGGCAGTAGAATAGGAAAAACATGCAAGAAGATGGGAGTGAACTTTTAACTCGAGTGCCGCGTTTTTAGACTGCTGTTTTATGCATAAGACGCTGCAAGAGACGCAAGTGCAACATAATATTCTTCTTGTGTTATAACTTCAGACACTTTTTATTTGAATTACCTTGACTTTTTAGATTTTTTTAAAGCATGTTCCTTGTATTATTTCTGAAAGCCTTATATGTATAAGAGACTTTTTGGACAATACGTAGGCTAATTGTAATTCATGCATCTTTTCTGCAAAGATATTTAACATCATGTTGACAATTTCAGGTGTGCTGTGAGAGTTAATAAAGAAAAAGTTACTTCAATCATGTTGTAGTTACATTTTCTAGTTGACTAGTTGAAAATCGAGGAAAATAAATATTAAAAAATTGGTCAAACGAGCGAGTTTTGACACAGATCGTGATGTTAAACCTTCCATTTGTATCAGTCAAACTGTGCCTAGTTCTTCACTCTGGAATATGATGTCCGAACCAGTCCCAGTTTCTTCTGTTGCATGCTGCATGTTTGTCTCCAAAAGCTTTCTCTGTGGGACTGACTCTGGTGTCTCGTCCACTGGTGTGGTTGGTTTCTTCACTCGCATCTGATGCCAGGTGAAGGTCTTTCACCTCGTTCTGTGATGTGAAAAGCAGCTCAAGGTCCCTTCAGATCAATGTTCAATCCACTACGTGACGCCGGTGAACACGTCGCTCTGAGATCAGACGTTTCTGCCGCACTGGAAACTCTGTCCTACAGTGAAAATGTTCTACTCCAAACACACGGCCCAGTGTTTTATAACAATAATCTATTTTCTAATGAGAAGTATTTAAAGAGCCACACTGATGGGAAATCAAAAATTACCTGTATTACAGTGTATAATGTAGCTTTCCATCAGTGTAAACAAGGTGCAAAGTAATTAAACCAAAAAGTACACGATTTATAAAGTTATTGGCTTCTAAAGTAAGGAGTCGACTCTGAATCGCTGAAACGAGTCGTTATAGATTTCAAATCTTTTGCCCATCTCTGTGTACGTCACTAGGAGCACTTTGCATAATAATCTCCGCCTACCGTCTTGGGAGAAACGAACTCTGACCTGCCCCACCCCCCCACACAGATGCTCTGGTTGGTGTGATCGCATCATGTCGAGGAGACCGTGTGTTTTTAATTGTAAAGGATTCACTGCCAAAGAATGAAGATCAGAAGAACCAATGGCTAAAATTCATTTTCACCACAATAACAGAGCAGTGCAACAAATCCCTTTTGTTGTGTTCACAACATTTCACTGATGACTGCTTTTCTAATCTCGGTGAGTACAGCGGGATCAAAGCGTTTGGCCATAAAAGAGGGTTCATTACCAACTTTATTTAGACCAACGAGCATCTCCGAGTCACAACGGGAAGTATGATTATGAAGTTATGTGTCTGTTTTCTCCTGAGCGTCTTATCAGTATGTGTGCTGTCTGTGCTGATCGTCATGTACAAACACGTCATTAAAATGAAGTGTAACTCCTCGAATACTCAACGAAGAGACATGAGAGCGATATCTATAGAAAGCTTGACATGTCTACTTTAAAACTAAACAAGTGCTGCCGAACAGATATTCTGTGATAAAGTAATCCATATGAAAACAATGCGATGTCTGTTTTTCAAGTCTCCCTTCATTATATCTAATGTCACCACGCCCCCGCGCTGAACGCGCTATTCAGATTCAAACTGAAGCGCGCGGCTTAAATACACCCACACAGAAGAAAAAGCAGCGAGACTGTTCAAGTTTTTTATTTTACTGTTTTCTTCGCGGTGAGAGGAATAAGACATAATTCACCCCAAACAGATGCTAAGGCATAGTTTACCGTGGAGGTGTGTGCGGAACAACCAATCAAACCTGACTATGTTAGTTGACCAATCAGAACACAGTATGCTACCGAAAGGTGGGGTTTAAGGAAACTGAATCTTTTGAACAGCTTCGCGCGAACCGTTTGGGGATCTCTGAGAATTGGTCATTTTAAAATTATATTTTGACAAAATGACAATGTTTTTTAACCTTGCATGTATTTTAACCTAATGTACAGGACTTATAAACAGTGATAGGAAGCTTAGAATTTTCATCTTACTAGCTCTTTAAAAACCCATTGAAAACAAAGATGCTGCTTTTCGGGCTTACTGCAGATTTCTACCAAAATAAAAGTGGAAATAAAAACAAGATTAAATATTAGTACTGAATTTGTGCAAATCAAAATCTTATTATATAGTTTTTTTTTTTCAATTCTTAATTTCTTGATTGTAAAATAATGATAGTTTTAATAATTTTATATTTTATATTATAGTCTTGTTGATTTATTTTTGGCCTATAAAATATAAAATAATAGTATTATAATTCTGCAGTTATAATGTAAAATAAAATTTGTGATTTTTTTATTTTATTATTAATGGATTTCCCAGTATTTTTACTATATTAATTTCTTATTTGTAAATTATTTGAATGCACATTATTAATAATAATAATGATAATAGCAATAATAATAATAGTAATAAAATACAAACTATTTTATTTTATAGAAACATCTAAGTTTTTTTTTTTTTATGCTTGTGTGTACAGCACTATAACTCAAACCTGGGATTACTTTTATTTATTTAATTATTTATTTATTTGAAATTCTTGTTTCTATCTGATAAATTGCAATTCTGTTTAGATTTTTCTTCCCCTTCATCGTTCAGTTGAGTTGTATGTCATGAACAGTCACTGTAAATGCTCATAACTCAAAGCAGAGACTGATGTAGACTGTGATGTGTTCTCTGTTGATGTAGTTGTCTGTCGTCTCTTGTTAATTGTTCGTTCGTTTGTCAGTCACGAGTCTCTGGGCTGATTGTAGTTTGTGACTGGAGCAGAACCGTTACGTCACTGACAGCAGATGGGAGACAAACCTTTCCATCATTCATCCGTGTGCATGAGGAAAAAGGCAGGCGTGTTTAAATGACATATAAATTAATAACATAATGCATAAATATTGGGTCAGATAACCACATTTAACTAGAGTTAATACTTTTCAGCATTGATTCAATTTCTAGATACATTTATCTCGCTTCGTCTGCTGTTTTTGATATTTTAGGAACTTGTTACAGTGCATCATGAGATTGTATTTTTTCATTTATTTAGGATTTTAGCTGTGACTTCAGATTTTTCATATAAGATGGTTACATATTTACAGTCTTTCTACTTCAAAATGTAACATTTAATGAACAAAAATATAAAAATAAATAAATAATTTAATATAAAATAAACTAAATAATAATACAAATTACTTGTTTATTTTTATATTTTATTTTAATGTTTGCTTTTAGCTTTTTTAGTTTTATACAATTACATTCTATTACGATGTGTGATTAAATACAATAATATAGAATTTTTGGGATTTGTTTTTTAATCAGTGATTTATTACAGATCGTAGTGTAAACGACTCATAACCTCCAGAATATTTTACATTTAATTTTTCAAGTGGTTTCTGAATGTCAGTGGTATATTTACTCCATACAATTCTTAAATAAATAACATCATCATATATCACTAATAACTAATGATTGTGATAATATAAATAAGCAAAGCTGTAATGGTAATACTTGTCTTTAAAAAAAGAAGAAAAAAAAAGTAAACATGCTTTAGAATTTAGCCAAAGCAGATTTGTTTACAGTTGCCAAGCAACAGAACATTCCAATGTCAGGCACTTTAGAATTCCGCTGACGTGCGGTCAAAGGTCAAACTCAAATACGGCTCGTCCATTCAGAGTTGACAGTTGGAGCAGTGTGTTTTCTGAGCTTGATTTGTGATAGCGTGTGTGTTATGTGTGTGTTTCAGGGTGAGGAGGGGCCGCCCAGTCTGGAGTACATTCAGGCCCGGGATCTGTTCCCCCAGAAAGAGCTGCTCAAAGAAGACGACGCTCTGCAGGTCAGTCTCATTCCTAATGTCCCTGTCATTCTTCGTGAAGAAAGTGGGTTAACACAAACACACACACACACATATGTCTGTCCTCTGCGGTGAAATGAGAGGAAAATCTAATGCAAGGTCTGAAGAGACGGTGGGTTACAGATGTGGAGGTGAAAAGAGTGAAATTCATCAAAAAGACAAAGAAGAGACGTCCAGAGACCAGACACAGGAACAAAGCACCAGAACTTGACATTGACTCTTATTCAGTGACTTTGCACAAACCTAGATATAGCACTTACAGTTGCACCGAGTGATTTTATGCAATAGTAGTTCAATAAACAAGAAGTTAAAATTAAGTCACTTACATTTTAGACAATATTGACTGTTTTTGCTCAATTTCGCTGATGGTAATAGTTTCAATTAAAGCCACTGCAGAACTGTTTTTGAACGAATCACGTGAGTCAATGATTCAGTAACCCGTTCGTAAAGATAGTAGCCGCTTGCCTGGTGTCTGAATGAATCAGGTGTTTGAACGAATCTGTTGCATGAAGAACTAAATGACTCACTCATTCAATCAGTCATTTCACTGACACCAAATACTGGTTTGGTTTCATATTGAAACCTTAAATCATTGCATTTTGCAACATTATTATTTGTATGTTAAAAAATATATTTAAAACATTAATCTTATAAAATAATTTATGCATTCAAAATGTTGCAGTTTAAATGCATTTATAGCAGCTCAGCTTCATCAAACAGTCTGTAAATACATCTAATGCCACTCCAGATGCAGCTTCAGATGACATCTGTTTTGTTATACACGGCAACTCCGTGTATAGGACACAGAGCACTATTTTGAGCATTGTTTAAGTGAGACAACATCTGTAACCTTGTCCAAATTAGGGGGAATTTTAATGTTTAAAATTTTAATATTTTATATTAAAGTTTTATTAAAAAAGTATAGATTTTTGTTTTGTATGCAATTAATTATAGTTTTTGGATGAGATATTCCCTGTTCTTAATAATCATATGCATGCACTGGGATGCAAATGCAAAGATGATTGAATGGCACAGTTTATTTTGTGTTATAACATGTTCACGTCTGTTTAGTGAACCGTGCTGTGAATCTGTGCTCATGAAGTATTTATATTGCATCCTTCTACTTGAGCAGATAGAGGAGCAATGACTCGGCTGTCTTTGCTGAAATACACAAAACATCCTTCTCCACTGGGATCTGAGTCTGATTTTGAATCGTAGTCTTCTGTCTTTGTTTATTGTGTTTTCTGCGCTGTGGGTTTTACACATCTTTGCATGTCGCGCTCGTGCTGCGTTGAGTTCCCTGTCAGACTCTCTCTGTGAAGTTCAGCAGGAGTCGTTCTCCCAGCGCTCACTTGATCTCTCTGAATCCTTGCTGCTTTCGTGCCACGTTGAGTGTCACTTGGTTGGTGTGCAGCTCCATGAAATATGGATGTGGTTTTCCATAGATGCGCATGACAGCCACAGAATGCACTGGCACTCACACACACCATGCTCCTCTCTATAGTGTTTTATTTCTCCCTGCAGTCTACTTATAATGTAAGTCAAGGGTTCTTGCAGAAAAATATCCATAGTTAAGCTTTTCATGATCATTTTATGCAATCTCTTATTTTGCTACTGTACCTTTAAGACATGTGTTTATAAATGACCTCTACTGTGATTGGCTAGTCTTTGCTTACCAAACATATTCATGTTTTGAAATGTAAATATGTGTCAGCATATGTTAATGAGCTCATGGTTGTGATGTCATATCTATGCCAATGAATTCTCTGAACTCTATAATGCAATCGGCAGTATTAATTAATTATACCCTGTTATAGTATTTATCAGTATTTTGATTTTGAGTATTTTGACAGTCTAAACCTCCTAAGGGTTTGAAAGTATTAATAAGCGTTTTAAAGTTGCTGTACATGTAGAGCGTCCCAAATCATTAATTTAGGGGTTGATTTTGGAGAGGATGTTGTCTGTGTAGGCTGTAGCCTCTTGCTCAGATGTCTGTCCTCATCTTCTGCTGTCTTTGTCGTGCTCCGTGTCAGTTCCTGCAGACGAGTGGAGAGACGGTAACGGTAGGAAGTTGATGAGTAAGATCTCATGTGGACCTGCTGCTTTTGGCCTCCACATTCAGACTGATTCATACAGCACTGAGAGTGAGACAGCGTCACCTTCCCTAGATAGGAAGCAGTCAAAGGCCTTAATAATCGGGAGGAGCGTGAGGTTCGTGTCTGGCAGTGTGTGCTCTGACTATACAGCAGAGATGAAGTCGGCATGAAATGCTGCTCACAAACCATTTTGCTTCTGTTATCTACTGTATTTTTGGTCAAATGGAATATTTAATGGGAAAATATTGAGCTGGAGATAAAGAGGGGCTGAAAATAGAAGAGATTCATGATGTCATCCGAAAAGTTTACTACATTTTAATGAAAAAAATATTTTTATTTTTCTTTATTTTTGAATATTGGGCTATGAAGAATTATCTACAAAACCAGAAACACGTTAAAGTAAATAATTGGTTTTGGTTTTATGTTGTTCTTGTTTTATTTAAACCAAATAATGTATGTATTTATATATAGATTTTTTAATAAATTTATTTAAAATGTATATTTTTTATATGTAATATTTAATTAAATATTTTTTCTTTAATATTTCTCTCTCTCTCTCTCTCTCTCTCTCTCTCTATATATATATATATATATATATATATATATACATAAATAATGAAATATGTAAATGTATAAAACAGGGTTATTTTAGCATCAGTGAGATACTATTAGTTTTTTTTCCAGCTTCTATTATATTATTTATTTTTATATTTTCTGTTTTAATTTTAATCAGTTTAACTTTTAGCAATTGTTGTGGTTCTTTTTAGTCATGTCTATATAGTTGTCATTCATTTTTATTTAGTTTTAGTTTTACTACATAAAGATAAACTAAATGAAAGTAAGAAATGTTGCCTTTAAAACCAGCTGAAATAAAATAAGTTTAGTTTTTGTTTTTAATTGCCACTTAAAGGTACAATTTGTAAGATATTTGCAGTAAAATATCCAAAAACCACTAGACTAGTGTTATATATTTTGTCCAGCTGATTACTAACAATATCTCTTATGTTTTCAACTACTTGTAAATCATGAGAAAATTCGTATCTTTACCGAAAATGTATGCTATTTATAATGATCAACAATATTAGTATTATGGGGCATACACGCCAAACGCGGGGGATCGCGTTTCTATACCCGCGCTAGGAGTCTGATCGCGTCTTTGCATTGACTTTGTATTTAATACAATAATTACTCGCGCAAATCGTTGAACTAGTGTTAAATGCATTATTTAAATTTCCGTCTGATTGATGGCCGTCAGCGGTTGGGTAGAAGACGACAAATCCCATCATTCCACGCTCCTTCTTAGCGTCATCAAACCACACGATTGTTATTGTTTTGGTAGTGCGCCCTCTAGTGGCAGGTCCTACAACCTGTACCTTTAAGTCTATTTCAGATAACAAAATTGTTTTATGGTTTTAGTACACATATAATAGTTCTGTTAACTCTTTTCCCAATGCATTTCAATTCTATTTGGTGACACAGAAATCACACATTATGCCTTCAGCAATCCCTGAACGCAGCTTCAGAAAAAGGTGAAAAAGGTGAAAGCTGCCTTGTTTAATCTCTAGTAAGAAGGTCTTCAGGAACTGCTCCAGTGTTTGGAGTTTGAAGAGCATTCGTTTTCTGGTTTCTGGTCCTATTTACAGAGAGCCCATGAGTCAGGACAACCGCACAAACCGCTGGCACAGATGGCATTATGGGTGATGCAGAGCCACAGAAGAAACAGTTTCTCATAGTTCAGACTAAAAAAAGCTGAGAAACCACATTCAAACCACTACAGGCTGAAAGGATGCAGTTATGCTGAGTAAAAACAACCCTCCAGAGAAACTTAAGAAGGAAAACGCTTACATTTTAAAGTATATTGCAAAGAGAAACGTACATTTAGCAGACGCATTTGTCCAGAGTTACTTACAGTAGATGTTTAATAATTCATCAGAGAGCAAGCAATATTTGCACTATGCAATTGTTTATTAGAAAACTAGATTAGGAGCCATAAGGATTGGAACTAGATTAGAATTAGGAATACAATAGTTATATGTGTGACCCTGGAGCACAAAAGCAGTCTCAAGTCTCTGGGGTATATTTGTAGAAATAGACAACAATACATTGTATGGGTCAAAATGATCAATTCTTCTTTTATGCCAAAAATCATTAGGATATTAAATAAAGATCATGTTCCATGAAGATATTTTGTAAATTAACTACTGTAAATATATCAAAACTTAATTTCTGATTAGTAATATGCATTGCTAAGAACTTCATTTGAACAACTTTAAAGATGATTTTCTCAATATTTAGATTTTTTTGCTCTCTCAGTTTCCACATTTTCAAATAAGTGTATCTCAGACAAATATTGTCCTCCGAACAAACCAGACATCAATGGAGAGATTGACACATGACACATCAGTTTCAGTGTGTATTTGACACTAGTTTCTCTCAAATGAAACCGTGTAAAGCTGCTGAAGTGAGTCTCAGCAGCTCTGAAAAATGAAGTTCAATGAAAACAATGCAAGTCGTGCCTCAGTCGTATTAATGTGTTTAGGCACAGTTGAATGGCATGTTTTTGTGTTTTCGTCTCTCTCCAGATCCCGTTCCCTGTCCTGCCGGGCGAGTGGGTGGAGTTCCTGGGCCGTGCAGACGATGCCATCATCGCTGTCTCCAACTACAGGCTTCACATCAAGTTCAAAGACTCCATCATCAATGTAAGAGCACCAACAGCACGAGAGAGTTCAAGTTCAGACTCTGCTCTGATAGCCGTCCAGATGTTGCAGTCTTTTTCTTCCCTGCCGAGGGGCTCGTCTCCTCTCATTCTCATCTCATCATCTACTGTTTCTGCTCTGAAAGGAGAGGCTTTATTAGAGCTCTTAAGAGCGAACTTTGGCCTGGTGGTTATTTTCTGTTTCTTTTTTAAATGGTCTGTTGACGGAGGCACTCTTGACATCACTGATCGATTGACTGTCAAGAGTACCTCCGTCATTACTTATTGAAGTTTAAGTCAGTCATCTAATGTTTATATTTTATTTAGTTACAATATTAGAACTAGAATTTTAGATTAGAACTAGCTTATAATATTTATTATTATTGTTGTTATTACATTTTATAAATACATTTTTATATTTAGTATATTTAATTTCAGCTATACAGACATCTAGTGCATGGTATTGGTATTACAGATTATTTTGTTTTATTTTGAAGAAAATATAATAAGAAATAATTTTAAGGAAATGTTTCTTCAACAGGAAAATAGAGAATACAAATTATTTTTTTTCCCAAGCAAATATAATAAGAACACAATTTTTTGACAATGGAAAATGTTTCTTCAAAAGAGAGAATACAAATATATATATATATATTTTTATCTTTGCAAATATAAAACTAATTTTTAAAAGTGCAAATGTTTCTTTAGGTTGGATGTCGCATCCTTCGATGAAGAAAGTGTTTTCTTTGCTGG
This sequence comes from Carassius gibelio, assembly GCF_023724105.1. Classification (NCBI taxonomy): domain Eukaryota; kingdom Metazoa; phylum Chordata; class Actinopteri; order Cypriniformes; family Cyprinidae; genus Carassius; species Carassius gibelio. The sequence continues at coordinate 9,631,143 of NC_068400.1, forward strand.
AAGGCATAGTTTGCACTGTTCAACGTTGTTTGCAATTTCTTCTTTAAAAAAAAAAAATTTTGCAGCAGTGATTCAATCTGCATCTGAGGAGATTGTAGACAGCTGTTATTTGCGCATGCACCAGCAGGTGGCACACGTGACTCGCGTGAGTCATTAATCAAGCTGTGCTTAATATAGTGTTATTATCCCAAAATACAGATTTATTTAGTTTTAAATGAAACCATTGTAATCCTGAAAGTATTCCCCCTTTTTCTAAAATGTAACTATAATCTGATTACTAAGTTTTTTGGCGTAACTGTAACTGATTACAGTTACTGGATTTTTGTATCCTGATTACGTAACGCCGTTACATGTATTCCGTTACTCCCCAACCCTGAATGTCTGTCACTTTTACAAAATAAAAAAAATTAAACTGAAAATATAAAATAAACCCCAATTTAAAATATTAATACAGCATATAATAGTGTATAAAAAAGTAACACTGCTATTCAATGCTTTGAAATTTTTTTTATATTGAAAATATTTTAAAATAATAAATAATAATTTAAAACTGTAATAATTTATAAATAACAAAATAACATGTATAAAATATAATATAATACAATAATACTTTATTACAAAAAATAAAAAAGTTAATTTAAATATTTATAAAATACTATAATAGTGTGTATGTTATACTAAAATTACACTATTTTTTAAATGCAAGTCACTGTATGTCATTATTTGTTATTTGAACATAAAAGAGCTTTATTTCTGATCGCACATACCTCCTTGTTTTGCATTTTTTTCTTGTTTTTACAAACTGAGGGATGAGATGAAATAATTTTCTGTTGTAATCTGCACTATTCTAACCAGACGTTCCTTCAGCAATGGGCCTGGAATCTTAATGATGTTACCCAGAATCCCTTGCGCTCGGCCCCTGGTTAACCCAGCTGTATCACAACATCGTGACCCAGAGATTTAAGGCTATTTCTTTTTAACAATCCTGGATCTTTTTGCTCCTCTTCAGCAAGACCTCTCTCTCTCTCTCTCTCTCTCTCTACACCTCCTCTCTATTTTTCATACCCTTCCATTTATATCCTCCTCTTTGTTTGCTGAGTCATGTTTTCATCTCCCTCTTTTTTTTCCACCCTCTCTTCCTCTTCCTCATCCCTGTGTCGGTGTTGTAGATGTATCCTGGTGTGGACAGTGAGATTTCTGTGAGTAATCTGCACGCTCACCTCTGACCTTTGACCTCTCACCTCTTCATCCCTCCTTTTCATGATTGTAATTTCCCTTGTTACTGTCTGTTTTGATGTTTCTCTCTGTTTCTGACATTGATGTAGTCTGATTGCATTAATATTCAAGATGTATATTATATTATACTAAATTATATTTTATGTGTCAGTATTTAAAAATATTAAGTATACTATTAATATATTTTATACTGCTTTATATGTAAAATATACTGAACTATATTATATTATCAACTCGGTAGGCCATGTTAAAATAACTAACTACTGAGAACTGATGTCAGTATATTAAAGGCATTAATATCTCACAATAACATCATTTCAGAAGTCAGGTTGAATCAGCTTTTCATGCATCTGTAAATGCTCTCAGTGTCACATACTTTATCTTGCAGTTTGAAAAGGTTACATTGTTGCAGGTCAGAAGTTGCTCTTGTTACATTGTTGCATGTGTTTGCAGTCAGATACTCATGATTGGTTGATACAGTCATGTGATGAGGTCTTCTGCTCTCTGATTGGCTGATTGTGTGTGTGTGCAGGTTCCGTTGAGGCTGATTGAGGGCGTTGAGAGCAGAGACATGTTCCAGCTACACATCATCTGCAAAGACTCCAAAGTAGTGAGGTAACACACACACACACACACACACACACACACACACACACACACAGTCCTTGACTTCCTCCTTTTTAATCTGACTTTATTGTTTCCCGTCTCTTGTTTTATCACATCATCACTTTTGGGCCGTTTATCTGAAGATTTTCTGTTAAATCAGATAATATTTGTCTGACACACAAAAGTCGTTCTCTTTTACACACACACACACACACACACACACACACACCTGGTAAGCGGTGTGAAGTAAGGGAATTGCAGTTCTACTGAAGTATTTTGACTATTAATGAAAACTAAATCCTCTTATTTAATTAAGATTACATTGTCAGCATATTTTATGTATAATACTTTTTAATTAATTCTAGATGATAATTCCTGTTGTTTTGGTATTTTAATTAATGTTTTAACTTTATAGTAAATATAATAAATCCATTTGAACTCAAATTTAACTATTAAATTTTTAATCATAATCTCAAGGACGCTGAAATTGAGATTAACAATACCTACTTTAATATGAAACTTTTAGGGTGTTTATATGATGTGCATTATATTTTAATTACTTTTAAATAATATATTTTTTTATTGACTTTTGCATTTATTTTTTCAAACTCGATTAAAAACTATAAAGTTATTGTTGTGATGAAATTGGGATTTTAGTTTTTATTATACCTATTGTTATTATTATTATTATTATTATTTATATAAGAAAATAAAAAAAACGTATTTTAATAACTCATAATTTATTTATCATTTGAGAACTCTGAAATTGGGATCAATAATACCTTCTTAAATATTATTTTCTTAGAAGCTAATACTTATAAAAAAAAAAATACTTTTAAGTAATATATGATATTTTATTATTATTATTTACTTTTGCTCTTCTATCCCAGGTATTTTAATGTATTCAAAAAAGCCTTGTTAACATTTTGGTATTGGTCAATATTATTACTTAAATGATCAATATTAATCAGATGAAGCTTATATAGTACATACTAGATCATAATAGGATTATTGAATTAAACTCTAACACAAAAAATGTCCTTTTACCAGGTTTCAGAATATGGTCTCTTTTCTACTGTACATTGTTGTTTTTTGCCTGATGTCTTGTTTAAATCTCACATTGGTGTGAAATATTATGGAAACAAGATACTTCTTTTTTGCTGTTACTTGTAACTTGTTGATAATCAACTTTAGTTAATGCATTAACTATGAGAGATTAATGTAAAGTATAATTGTCTTTCTCAGTTTTCTCAGTGCTTCACTTGTTTCTGAATCCGCTGTAATCCGTGTTGTTTTCTGATATCTGCTAATTTCCTGAACGTTAATGTTTCCTGCGTCAGGTGTCATTTCTCGACGTTCAAGCAGTGTGAGGAGTGGCTGAAGCGATTGAACCGAGCCATAGCGCATCCGGCCCGTCTGGAGGAGCTGTTCGCGCTGGCGTTTCACGCCTGGTGTTTAGGAGGAAACACGGACGATGAAGACCAGCACCTGCACCTCTGCAGACCAGGTGCAACTTTTAATGCTTATATAGTCTGATAAAGTGAGAATATGGAGAGCAAAAGTGACTCAAACTGAGCAAAAATGTGCATTTGGGTGCAGATGCTGATATTTATATATATGACGAGATGAAATTCTTATGCGCGTAATGTAAATAAACTGACATAAACTGATCTGAATATCAGTGGTCACTCTATATCTCCAGTAATGAGATGAGATGTAAATGATCCGCACATATAACACAGTGATTGAGAGCTGAAGAAATCAAAGCTCCTCAGAAGATGTGAGATGTTCTGGAGGCTTGTGAAGATCGTTCCTCCGCTGAGGAACAGTGAAAGTAAAGCTTCTGGAAACAAACGCTCCTCAAAAGATCCTGAGGATCAGATTTGAGACTCATTCAATAAAGCTGAGCTGCTTGAGTCCATTAAGTGTTCATCTGGAAATATGACTACAGTTATTCAAAAATAAGTAAAGATTTGACAGCAAAAAGACGTGAAGCACGAGCTGAAGCTAGACGTTTGTACAACTACACCAAAAGAGCTTTGACTGGATAATAAATCCTTAACTATCAATAGCTATGTTTCCATCCAAAGATTTGAATTAAACTTATGCGCAAAACTGGAATATTGCATAAAACATTTGCGAATAGAGCACTGTTTCCTTCCAATGAGTTAAAGAGAACCAAATCGTCACTTCCTGATAAACTGGCACTACATATCTCTAAGTAAACTAGGAGAAGCCACCGAATATAATAATTTTCATATATTATAAATTACTTGCACCTCAGAGCGAGCAGACGAAGCACAATAAATGCTGTCAGAGGCGGATGCTGCTGTTTGTGATTGCAGTCGACAATTAAATAGAAATACTTTGACAACAGACTTTGCTCGAGCATTTCAGAACAAGCATAACATCATATAGATGCTGTGAACTAGATTGTCCGCTGCTAGTCAGGTTATCTCGTCTCGTAGTGCAAAGACTTTGTCGATGTGCATGGAGGAATTTAATCGTATTATATCATTGTTAAAGCACACTTTCTTATCACATAAAAAGTTTATCCTACTTATGTTTTAAATGTTTTTTTTAATCTTGGTGTTTCCATCCAGTGTTTTTTTTTTTAATGCAATGTTCTAAAATGCGCATAAAAAAAAGGGTGGATGGAAACATAGCTAATCAGACGGCAGAATGGAGTAGATTGTTTGCAACAGGTTTAACAGCAAAGGTTTGATTATACTGAGAATTTGGAGCTTACCGAATGTGTGTTTGTGTCTCTCAGGTGATCACGTGCGGCACAGGATGGAGGTGGAGGTGAAGCGGATGGGATTTGACATGCAGAACGCCTGGAGAGTGTCTGAAATCAACAACAACTACAAGTAAGATTCACAGTGTGATGATGGATGGAAACAGTCCTAAATTGATTTCAATATTATACTGAAACCTCATGAGCCAGAACTCATTGTTTCTTTTGCCACAGCATTTTACCTCATATTGATGAACTTTAAAACATTGTTTCTGTAGTTGCGGTAATTTGAATTAACATTGAACTAAATTAAGCTTAATAATGGCACTGCTTTCTAGGGCTGCTCAACTATTACAATTGTTTTTAGAACAATTTAATTGTTTATTTAATTTAAAACAACAACAATAGAAAATATTAATAGCAAAAAGACCACTTAAATTCTCAGTTTCTTTGGTTTTCTGGTTTATAGTTATGTGTTTGAGTAAAATGTAATTTTAACTCCTGATGGCATTTATTCCAAAAATGTTAAATAAAAATGTTGTCATTTAGAGCATAATGAGAGTTAAGAAATCAATATTTGGTGGAATAACCCTGATTTTCAATCACAGGAAATTTTATTTTGACCAATGTACCAAAAAAAAAAAAATCAAAATTACAGTATCTTTATTTGAAATTCGAAAATATAAAAAATAACATTTTACTCAAACCCATTCCTAGTAAATCCAGACAAACTGGGAATTTTCAAGTGGTCTCTTAATTTTTTTTCATACCTATTTGTGTGTGTGTATATTGTGTGTATTTATGTGTATATGTGTATAAACATTTTTTTTTAACTAATACTAGGTTAACTAATTAAGTAAAAAAAAAAATATTATTGAAGTCTAGTAAACAGTAATGCAATAAAATCAAAGAACAAAATTACAAACAAGAGGCCAAATAAAATGCACAAAAGGACAGAAATGAAATAATGCAGGTATAATGTATAATGTGCAACCAATAGCCTACTATAGAAATTGAAACGGAATTCCTTTATTATTTAATTTCTATAGTAAGCTATTGGTTGAACATTGTACCTGTTTATATAATCGGTATATTATCATGAACATGGCCAATAATCGGTTTATTATCATGTATGTGGCATAATAATTGGTTTATTATCATGAATGTGGCACAATAATCGGTTTATTATCATAAATGTCACAGTAATCGGTTTACTATCATAAATGTCACAGTAATCGGTTTACTATCATGAATGTGGCACAATAATCGGTTTATTATCATGAATGTGGCACAATAATCGGTTTATTATCATGAATGTGGCATAATAATCGGTTTATTATAATGTTTGATAATAAACAGATTAATCGGTTTATTATCGTGAATGTGACACAATAATCGGTTTATTATCATAAGTGTTGCATAATAATCGGTTTATTATAATGTTTGATAATAAGCACTTATGCAGAGCTGCTTTCCGGCTGAATAATTGTTCTTGGGTTTTTTTATGCGAAGCTGCTTTGATTGCTTAATGAATAAATTTGACTTAACTTTACTGAAGGTGTAAGGTCATGGTATAGCAAAACTCCATTAAATCTGTGTGCAGAGCATTGAGTTTGTAACACTCATACAGGAGTGTGTTGTGTTGTGAGACGTGCTGTAGAGAAGGATAATTAAAGCGAGCCAGAACCCGCTGCGCGGCATGAGTCACATCAGACAGATTCGAGTGTGTGTGTGTGTGTGTGTGTGTCGGGTCGGTCATCCAGGCTCATGGAGAACGTCCGCATATAATTGGACTGAGGTTGTCATTTGAGGGTGAGACGGACACAGCAGGCGTGAGACACAGATGTGATTGATCTGAACATCAGAACGAGACTAGAGCGAGAAAACGACTTGCTCTTTTTGATGTTCAGATACTTTCTTGTATGCTAGTTGAATGATTTTGCTGTAATTGTGTTCAATAAATAAATATTTATATATTTATATAAAATTTATTTATTGAGTACAAAGGCATTTTAGCTTGTGTAATTGCTGTGTTTCATAATATATTTGCTGTAAGAATATTGATAACTTGCTGCATGTAAGTCATTTATTGGGGTTTATTGGTATTTTAAATGTATTGGTTTTGCGACATGTTATTATATTGTTGTATATTGATTCCTAATATGTTTAATCATTTGCTGATTATATGGTGTTAAATATAATATTAGTTAATAAATTAATTCAGGGCAATTTGTCTGTGAGTTTTAGCATCTGACTCTTGTCATTGTAGGTTGTGTTCAAGTTACCCACAAAAGCTGCTGGTGCCCGTCTGGATCACCGATAAGGAGCTGGAGAGCGTGGCCTCCTTCAGGTCCTGGAAGAGGATTCCTGTGGTGGTGTACAGGTGAGAGAAGCAGCTGGTCTGCCTCCTGGCCTCCTGAACACCTGACGGTGACTGATGATCTCTTCTGTGTGTCCCATCAGGCACCAGCGTAACGGAGCGGTCATCGCCCGCTGCAGTCAGCCGGAGATCAGCTGGTGGGGCTGGAGGAACACTGAGGACGAATATCTGGTGACGTCTATTGCGAAGGCCAGTCATCTAGACGCCGGGCCGAGGGCCTACAGGACCAGAGGAGAGGGACCCGACTCGTACGACAGTGACTTCGGTAAGCTTTAGTTTTTCCCCTAATGCAATTTAATTCATGAAACCTTTCGCAAAAAGTTTCGCAATAAGAGTTCCCTATGGAATGTTTACATTTTCAGCAATTTAGCTTTTTCTTTTTTAACTTTTTAGCTATTTTTTATCTATTTGTAATCAAATTAATAATACCATTCTTGGGTAAGCAAAACAGAGGTTTACTGTTCAAATTAAAAAAATGGAAGAAAGAGTCATTTTCTTAAAATATATTATATTTTATATATTATATGCGACCCTGGAGCACAAAACAAGTCTTAAGTCACTGGGGTATGTTTGTAGCAATAGCCAAAAATACATTGTAAGGGTCGAAATTATAAATTTTTCTCATATGCCAAAAATTATTAGAATATTAAGTAAAGATCATGTTCCGTGGAGATATTATGTAAATGTCCTACCGTAAATATATAAAAACTTAATTTTTGATTTAGTAATATTCATTGCTAAGAACTTCATTTGAACAACTTTAAAGATGATTTTCTCAATATTTAGATTTTTTTGCTCCCTCAGATTCCAGTTTTTCAAATAGTTGTATCTCAGACAAATATTGTTCTCCTAACAAACCACACATCACTGGAGAGATCATTTATTCAGCTTTCAGATGATGTATAATCTCAATAAAAAAAAATATGACTAGTTTTATGGTCCAGGGTCATATATCATATAGCATATATGATATTATTACTTTATGAAGTGCATTCTGCTGTACTAGATTCATATATTTCTGTCACAATTTCTTCAAGTTAAACTAAACTTTTTTTTTTTTTTAGTTCTTATTTTATTGTTGTATATTTTATTTTACTGCTTCATTGTACGTGATCATTTTTGTTAACTGGGACAGTAATTTCGAGGAACTTGTGACAAATTGGTCTGTTTTTCTTTGTAGAAGAACCAAATGAATAAAAAATAAAAGCTGTAAGTACAAACATGAATCAGTAAATGTTTCAGCCAAGCATCTCTCTTGATCCTGGCGCTCCTAGTCCCAGTTTTAGACCACTGAATCCTTTGAAAGTGTTTTCTCTGTCAGATAATTACTGCATACATGTTGGTCGGAAATGCCATTTGTAATTAGTTTCCATCTTAAAATGCATTCTCACCCTTGTTATTTCCCACAAAGGCAGAGCGTAAACCTGTATAGACACAATTATGCTGTTGGACGGCAGATTAGTTATTTGCGCCAACCCGATTGCTAAGAATCATGGGGTTTGCCATGGGAAAACTCTTTACATCACACCCTCATTCCTCTGGGAAGCTGCCTCAATTCGACTGCAGACTGACCTCCACAAGCGCCTGCAAATGAGTTCGGAGGCTGTTGTCTGAGAGGGAATTTGGCAGGAGTTTTTGTTGTGCAGTTGAAGAGTTAATGCGCTCTAATTACAGTCGTGACCGCGCCGTCTAATGAGTCGAGGGCGATGCCAACATCCCCCAATCAGGCGCTTCTCTAACGGATGAAACTGTGATGGTTTGCAGAAATGCATTAAAGCATTAGTTCACACAAAAATATAAATGTGCTGTTAAATTATTCACCCTAAGGTCATCCAAGATGCAGGTGGCATTTTTCTTTAGTAGAACAATAAAGAAGATTTTCAGCTCAAACCGTGATCCTTGGTCAATGCCTACCGTCTCTTTAAGAGTCTAAAAAACATATACAGACAAGACTAAATGAATCTCCGTGCCTCCTGATGATACATCGAGGTCTTATGAAGCAAAACGTTTGGTCTGTGCAAGAAACTGTACATTGTTTGGCAGTTCAGAGATCTACAGATCTACACGTTACTCAATCAGAACTCACTTTCAGACACGTGACGGTCACTCCGACTGGAAATGAACCTAAATCGTGTTGAATCTGATCCTGTGTTGAATGAACTCACAGCCATTGATAACATTGACCCACAGTTTTAGCTAAGAGTCTTCTTTACCTGTTCTGCTGAACGAACAAGTTCATCTACATCTCGTGTGGCCTGAGCTTGAGCACATTAACAGCATGTGTTCATTTTTGGGTGAACTGTCCCTTTAAAGAGAGTCAGGTTGGTTCTAATGCAAATTAAGTTTTTTTTTCACAGCAGCCAAATCAGAAATTCTTGATAATCAACAATTTCCCAAAGTGCCGAAATGTGATTCAAGTGTCATGTGATGAATCACTTAAATTGAACGTTTCTAAAAGGCTTTACTTAACTGACCTTAAATCTGGGAAAGGTACTCTTCAGCTTTCTGTTCTGATTTATTTGTCACCACAGCTCTTTCAAAAAGAGGCATATTTAGTGGATTTTTTTTTTTATTATTATTTAAATTTTGGTTTGTATGTTTGGAAGTAGTGGTGAGCAATATGACCAAAATTATTTCCAAAGTGAGAATTTTTTATTTAGCAAATTATATATATGTATTTAATAAATACATAAACAAAAAATGTGTATTATTATTATTATTTTCCTTTATAAAATATAGGTAGGTTTGTTCTCTATCTCTTCTTTTTTTATAATTTTATAATTGAAAAATGCATTGCATTCACAGCGATTATGTTTTGTGTTGTCAGGGCCTGCATTTTTTGCACAAAAAATTTGTGTGGAAACACATTTTTGTACATTTAAGATGTGAATATTTCAATTGCAACCATTTCACACACAATTTCATTATTAAAAATGTAATTATTTATATTTACCTTTCAGAGTAACCTTCCATTTATTGTATTAGATTTTTGTATTTTGTCTTGTGCCGCAGCCGCTCAACAGTAAAGAGCTTTGGATGAATGTACCTCACTTGTCTTCTACATAAAATGCAGTTAATTATATTATTCAAAGCAGGATGGTTCTGTTCGAATCCAGTAATCGTTTATCCTGCGTTTCATTACCTAATGCAATCACTCTTATTAATTGAATGTGTTCCACTGAATGCAGGCGTGTCTGTTTTTGCTGAGTCGAGACTCATCTTTAACTCTTCTGCTCGGTTTTGGCTGGCCTTTGTAAAGTCTTAATGTCCGTAAGTGAATTGGCTGTCATGGTCGTGATGGCAGAAGTTTCTCCGCATGCAGCAGTCGTTGATTTTCCAGCAGGACAGACTGAAGAATTATAACTGCTCTTGCGTCGCATTAAAGCGAGTCTGACTCTGTTGTGTCGCTCATCTTATCCTCCTCCTCCTCTTCTCTTCTTTGGCACACTGATACTGATTTCTGCAGTATGCAGCAGGGCTGGTATTGTGAAGATGTCACGATTCAAGACACTGCAGAGCATCTTAATATCATAAATGGATCACGATTGAAGCCGCTCCAAACCAGCAGTTCAATTTTGTTGATGTTTGTTTAGACACCAGTGTATATGGAGTAGTGACTGATTTGCTTTGAAACATTTGTTGCACTGTTTTTGATCGTATGCAGCAGGGTCAGAAATTAGATTTTGTATAAAGGTGCAATAAATGCTTTTATCTATTTATTATTATAACTATTTTTATATATAATTGCATTATTAAATGTATCTGTGTTGTCTTTGATGTCCAATTCTTAGGCCTCTAAGGCCATCCAAGTTATACATGAGTTAGATGGAGAAATGTAGCATTGCATGAGTGTTTCATCAATGGATGCTCTGCAGTGAATGGGTGCCGTCAGAATGAGAGTCTAAACAGCTGATAAATACATCACAATAATCCACAGCACTCCAGTCCATCAGTTAATGTCTTAAGTGAAGCAGCGTATTTATAAGAAACATCCATCAAGACGTTTTTAACTTCAAACGGTTCATAATCAATAATAATGCTTCTTCCAGTTAAAAATAAATAAATAATGTGGTTTGGTCTGAATCAGGAGAGAAATCTGCACACATCAAGCACTGTTTACCACCCAAACTGTTGATGTGAGAGAACAACAGGAGTTGGACTTTTTCACTGGAGGAAGCGTTATTATGGATCATGGACTCATATTTTGGCGAGAAGCAGCAGTTCAAATTCAAAAACGTAAAAAAAAAAAACAAATTCAAAAAAATGCTGGATTAAAACATCTTAATGCTGGATTAAAACATCTTAATGCTGGATTTGTTTCAGCTTTTGTCTTCTCCAGATGTTAACTGAAGAACTGGAATGCTGTGGATTATTGTGATGTTTTTATCAGCGGTTTAGACTCTCTTTCTGATGGCACCCATTCACTGCAGAGCATCCACTGATGAGCATGTGAGAGAATGCCACCTTATTTTGAATTTGGGGGGAATTTTTGTTCATTTCGATGAAACCAAGTCTCCATAAATCCCCAGGCCTGCAGTGAATGCAGTGTAGTATGCAGTGTGTCAGAAGTCTCTCTCTCTGTTCTCCCCAGACTCGTCTCTGACAGGTTGTCCCGCTCCTGATGCCAGCAGTGCAGCACAGAAGTTACTGATTCTGGATGCACGCTCTTACACCGCCGCTGTGGCCAATCGTGCCAAAGGAGGAGGCTGCGAGTGTGAAGGTGAGCGCCGCTGAACTCATTAACTGGATGCTGTCGGACATCACTGTTTGTTTGTTTGTTTTTTAGCTGAAGGCAGGTTTCTCTATGCTTCATTTGTGTTTGTAGAGTACTATCCCAACTGTGAGGTGATGTTTATGGGGATGGCCAATATCCACTCCATCAGAAACAGCTTTCAGTCACTCAGAGCCGTTTGCAGTCAGATCCCAGATCCTGGCAAGTAAGTGAATCTTCATGCATTCTCCCTTTCTGACGTTTAAACACACACACACACACACAGAATTATTATAAACATATAATAATAATACTTTAATATTATTAATATAAAAAATTCAATAATATTATTTATGTGATATATTTATTAGCTCCTAAAATACCGAAATCAATATCAATGTTGAAATGGGACGAAATTAGACATTATTTTCAGTGCACTATGGTTTGATTAGGATTCAGTTTTGTTGCATTAATTAGCTGAGAAAAGCTTTTGTAGATAATTCAAAGATATTAAAAATATAATGAGTGAATCATTGAGTCGACATTACAAAAAAAAAACTACTTCAGAAGGTAAATGTATTTTTTATTTTTATTGCGTTACTTGAGGCCTTTATGCATACTGTATAAATGTATAAAAAGTTAGTCATGATGCACATTGCAATGCATTATATATATATTTTTATAAATAAGTGTAACCAAAGTGAAAATGCATTATAGATGCAGATTTCTTGTTGCATCTGAAATCAGTTGTTTTTAATGCATTGTGCTTTCTAAAGGTGTATCGATGAAAATATATGTATTATAGCTGTGTTTGCAATTATTAATGTGATCATACATTGCATTATAAGGTGCAGTGCAATGAATAATTAAAGCATTCAAATACTTTTATAGTGCATTACATGTAAGGCTTCAGGTAAAGTGTTCAGACGTTTATAACCCGATTCGGGCATCTGCTCTCTCTCCAGCTGGCTCTCGGCTCTGGAAAGCACCCGTTGGCTGCAGCACCTGTCCGTTATGCTGAAGGCGGCGTCTCTGGTGTGCTCCGCGGTCGAGCGTGAAGGAAGACCGGTGCTGGTGCACTGCTCAGACGGATGGGACCGGACGCCGCAGATCGTGGCCCTTGCAAAGATCCTCCTGGATCCCTTCTACAGGACTATAGAGGTAAACATGAAGAAGGCTCTTTTGTTTGATCCTAAGGGAATACATGAATTTAAACGTGCATCTTGAATGCAAAGATAAAAGCATCTGCCAAATGCAGCAGAGAGACTAATATTAAATGCATGTTTAATTTAAAAGTCAAGCCACAGTTATTTATACAGCACCTTACTCAATACAGATTGTTTCAAAGCAGACAGTGTCATTATTCACAGCCATTAAAGTGTGATTTCCGTCAGTTCATAAAGACAGTCTATTGCTTCATTCCTAGATGATTCAGCCTTAATTATTTATATTTAAGTATCTGTTAAAATTACTTAAATATCTACTTGTCAGGTCAACATTTTCATTTAGTCGAAATACTAACATAAATTAAATAAACTAAAATAAGTACTGTACTGTACATACATTTTGCACAAAAAAAAAAAAAAAAAATATATATATATATATATATATATATATATATATATATATATATATATATATAATATATATATATATATACCGTATATTTCGCACCTGAGTATGACTATAAGTCGCATTTATTTAGAACTAAGAGAAAACATTACTGCTCTATGTCTTCAGTGTAGACTACAGGAGCACTGAGCAGCATTAGAGCGCCCTCTGGCGGCTGGAGACAGTAATGTTTTCTCTTGGTTCATTTCTCTCGGTTCATTTCAAATTAATTTAGCTAAATAAGTCATACCTGACTATAAGTCGCAGGACCAGCCAAACTATGAAAAAAAGTGCGACTTATAGTCCAGAAAATACGGTATATATATAACAATATAAGAAATGTTTATGTATAGTTTATTTGTAAGTAAATAAAAAATAAAATGTTAAACACAAAAACACAAACAGAAAACAAAAAATAATATAGCTGCAAGCAGCGATGTCGGGCTCAAGCCATCAGTGCAACGCCACCCTGGTGGCATCGGGAAAACTGTGCCCAGCGGGCATAAGCATTTACAGTAACCCTCTGACAATCAAGTTTTAAGGGATGTGGCAGTTAAAGGGTTAATCCGACCAATCTAGACTTTGAAATCACATACACAGAACAATATATATAACTTTAGTAACACTTTATTTTAAAATGTATAAAAAATGTATAAGGTGTGCATTGTAGCTGACACCTATATGAACACATTACAATTGTTTTGTGACTACAAGTCTTTCTTCTCAAATGCTATTGAGTGGTCGCGAACGCGGATGGGAGAATGGTGCATATTTGTTTTGTTTTTTTTGAGCAACTGGTGCCCCCTCTGGGAGTTGGTGCTCTACGAAGACTGCATACTCTGCATATAGGGAGTGGCGGTACTATCTGGAAGATATATTCCTCAAACCATCGTACAAGTGAAGGTGATGCTAGTCCTTCAAGAATCGCTCAAAACCTTTTCAAGTGTACAGTTTCCTTTTATTGCATCTTGAAATAAATATTTCTGAATTCTGAATCAAACTGGGTTGTGTTTATTGATTTATTTTATAAGACAACTGAAACTTTAATCTCCTTTGTAATATATGTGCTTTTAAACCAAGAACAATGTAATTAGAGATGTATTCCTGCTTAATAATGACTATTATTAAGGGAAAAGGCTTTATAATCATGAACTATTTACTAATGCTTAGCTAATGAGTGCAGTTATTATAAAGTGTTACCAATGCATTTACTAATGTTAACAAATTAGACATTATTATACAGTGTTACCAAACCCTTTAATAATTTATTAGTGTTTTGTAATGATTTTAATGACCTATAAGCATTTGTGAAATAGTTTTGCTTGCATTGCAGCTTAATCTGTCAGTTGAAGAGTTTTACTGTTACATCCATGAGATTAATAAATGTCATGTCATGTCACAGGTTGTCATAGGTCAGTATCAAATGAGTTTGAAATTATAATTTGCAGCACAAATAAGGCTTCTTAGGATGTTTTTAAATCCCAAAAACTGTCAGAAAAGGATAAGGCCTAAGAGATTTCTTAACCTGTAATGAAAGGAAAAAAAAACACCACCATTAGCAACAACAAAAACAATAACAATTTAAAATATAGATTTTTTTTCCTGATTATTAAAGGAATGATTAGGTCTCTCTCTCTCTCTCTCTCTCTCTCTCTGCCAGACAGCCCCTCCCTACAATCCACACACACTGTCAGTCACCAAAGATTCACAGTCACCAACCCCCTCACACTCACACTCCCCCTCCCTCTCCCCCTCCCTTTCCTCACACAGACGGAGTGGCCAGAGTGAGATCATGTCAGTTGAGAAGTCTGACAGTTTTTTCTTTTCTTTTATCCATACAGTGTTGTAAAGTCATGAAACTATGCATATTTCCTCATAATGATTTGATCTCTGTATGAAAACATGCCTTGAAGTGTTTGGAAGCTGCAATTTAGACATACAATACAATTAATGTTTCCCTTCTTACTGTCATTTCAAAAAATCACCACGTCAAAACCGTTCAAGCTAACCAAAATCCGTTCGCAATTTAAGTTCCTCGATGTTGTTTCTTCATGTAGTCAAAGTTTGGTGTGTATAGTGTACTTCCCATGTGAGGAGTATGCATTAATTCACAACTGTAAAATCTTAAAAATACACATTCAAATCAAAATAGCTGACTTCCTGTTGATCGTAGCTTATAAAACTAAATAAAATGCATTATTATTATTATTAGCTGTACACTTGCTAAACATTTTTAAATATAAACTTATGCAATTGTGTGTGTGTATATATATATATATATATATATATATATATATATATATATATATATATATATATATATATATATATATATATATATATATATATATATATAAATTCAAGTGTACAGTTTTCTTTTATTGCATCTTGAAATAAATATTTATGAGTTCTGTGTTTGTTTATTTTATTTATTTTATTTTTTATTTTAAATTTTTTTTAGGGAGATTACAGCCTTTAATCTCCTCAAAATAAATGTGCATATAAACCATGAACAATTTAATTATAGCTGTATTTATAAAATGCTTACATTTTATATTACTATTTACTAATGCTTAGCTAAGAATTGCAGCTATTATGAAGTGTTACCAATGCATTTACTAATGTTAACAATTGAGACATTATTTTAAAGTGTTACCAAATCCTTAAATAATTTAAAAGTGTTTTGTTATGATTTCATTAACCTATAAGCATTTGTGAAATAGTTCTGCTTGCATTAAAGCTTAGTCTTCATCTGTGAGCTGAACAGTTTTACTGTTACATCCTTGAGATTATGTAAATTCAAATAAATGTCATGTCACAGGGTGACAGAGGTCAGTATCAAATGAGTTTGAAATTATTATTTGCAGCACAAATAAGGTTTTTTAGGATTTTTTTTAATCACTGAAACTGTCAGAAAAGGATAAGGCCTAAGATATTTCTTAAGATGTAATGATAACAGCACAATTAGCAACAACAACAAAAAAATAACTATTTAAAATACAGTTTTTTTTCTGGTGATTAAAGAGATGTTTAAGTCTCTCTCTCTCTCTCTCTCTCTCTCTCTCTCTCTCTCTCTCTCTGTCTGTCTGCCACTCAGCTCACACCCCTCCCCCACTCACACTCACACACACACACACAGAGTCAGCACACAGAGTGACAGAGTGAGATCAGATGTCTGACCGTTTTTTAATTTTCTTTTAATCATACAGTGCTGTAAAGTCATGAAACTATGCATATTTCCTCAGAATCACTGGTTTTCTAAATTAAAAATGTTTTTTAAAGGTTTGGAAGCTGCAATTTAAAAATACAAGACGATTAATGTTTCACTTTTTACTGTCATTTCAAAAAATCACCACGACAAAACCGTTCAAGCTAACCAAAATCTGTTCGCAATTTAAATTCCTCGATGTTTTTTCTTCATGTAGACAACGTTTGGTGTGTATAGTGTACTTCCCCTGTGAGGAGTATTCATTAATTCACAACTGTAAAATCTCAAAAATACACATTCAAATCAAAATAGCCGACTTCCTGTTGATCGTAGCTGATGACTGTGAATTAGAAAGTTGTCCGTCTTGAAAAGAACAATTTATGTACCAAGTTTGGTGTCTGTAGCTAAAACTAACCCCCCCACTTTTGACAAAAGGTGGCGCTATAGAGTGCCTCCTTCACGCCCTTTTAAAAGCTTTTGCCATTGTCTAGCTATCACTAATACTGATATGTGTTTTGAGTTTCATGTAAATCTGAGCTTGTTGTCTGCCTCAAACTCACCATAACAGAACATTCAAGTTTGACACGTTGCCATGGCAACACTATATCAGATATCAATATCCCCACAACAGATTTACATCGGCCGTGTTTCGTCATTATTCTGATGAAGTTTTAAGTAAATCGAGTAAAAATAAGATGCTGAATTCAAAGCATTTGGAAAATGACACACTTCCTGCTGCCAGTTGGTGGCGCTATAACGTTGACTCTTAATAGCCACATATATACAATCGGTATCATACAACGAACAAACCCATGAAGTTTGATCAAATTCAGGAAATGTATGTGGATGTTATTAGACATTTCCTGTTTCTCATTTCTCGCCATAAGTTCCATGCCTCGCCACGGGCAAACCGTTCGAGATATCAAAAATCCCCTCGCAATTTTTCATCCTCAATGTCTTGAGATCATGTTCACCGAGTTTCGTGGCGAACGGGTTGAAAACCTCAGAGGAGTATTTCAAATTCCAGAGCATGCTTTTTTTAAACAGCCCTGAATAGCTGACTTCCTGTTGGGCGGAGCCTATGACATAAAGTGTGAAAGTTGTTCGGCTCAATGAGATCTATAAGTGTACCGAGTTTGATATAAATACATGCAAGTGTGTGTGAGCTATGGTTCAAGAATTCTGACTGTCTTCCAGGGGGCGCTGTAGAGCCCCTGTGCCACGCCCGGGTCCCAGCCTCTGCGGCGTCCTGATGGCCGCAGATTCCAATGTGTGTGCCAATTTTCAAGAGTTTTTGAGCATGTTAAGGCCCCCAAAACACCCCGGAAGGTTTAATAAAAAATAAAAATAATAATAAATATAGCTGCAAGCAGCGATGTCGGGCTCAAGCCATCAGTGCAACGCCACCCCGGTGGCATCAGGATAACTGTGCCCAGCGGGCATAAGCATTTACAGTAACCCTCTGACAATCAGTTTTAAGGGATGCGGCAGTTAAAGGGTTAATCCGACCAATCTAGACTTTGAAATCACATACACAGAACAATATATATAACTTTAGTAACACTTTATATTTATAAAAAATGTATAAGGTGTGCATTGTAGCTGACACCTATATGAACACATTACAATTGCTTTGTGACTGCAAGTCTTTCTTCTCAAATGCTATTGAGCTTCAAATTTGCATTTGAGCCCATGTGAAAAAGTTGCATAATTTACATATGACTTACAGTTTGTTGTAATAAATATCAAACATTCAATTTAATTGTGCATTATAGCTGTCACCTAGATGAACAATTACAGTTGTTTTTATGACTGTAAGTCATTCTCTTCAAATGCTACTGACGTTAGAAAAGTGTATAACAATATCACATGTAACTTTAGAGACCGGCCCTAAATTTGAGACTCTAGAAAGTCCAATGTCAAGACAACTTTATGCCTGTTTTATTTTCTTTAGTTTTCTTTTCTCTGTGCCGGATTGCTGATGTCCTATACCCAGGCATAGATGTCCATCCATCAATTACGAACATTCAGCCGCAAACATGAGGTGTGAGCGGTCGCGAGCGCGGATGGGAGAATGACGCATGTTTTTTTTTTTTTGTTTTTTTTTGAGCAACTGGGATGGTGCCCCCTCTGGGAGTTGGTGCCCTACGAAGACTGCATACTATGTTATACTGCATAATGTTAACAAATTAGACATTATTTTACAGTGTTACCAAATCCTTAAATAATGTATTAGTGTTTTGTAATGATTTTAATGACCTATAAGCATTTGTGAAATAGTTTTGCTTGCATTGCAGCTTTATCTGTCAGTTGAAGAGTTTTACTGTTACATCCATGAGATTAATAAATGTCATGTCACGTCACAGGTTGTCATAGGTCAGTATCAAATGAGTTTGAAATTATTATTTGCAGCACAAATTAGGGTTCTTAGGATGTTTTTAAATCCCTAAAACTGTCAGAAAAGGATAAGGCCTAAGAGATTTCTTAACCTGTAATGAAAGGAAAAAACACCACCATTAGCAACAACAAATACAATAACAATTTAAAATACAGATTTTTTTTTTCCTGATTATTAAAGGGATGATTAGGTCTCTCTGTCTCTCTCTCTGCCAGACAGCCCCTCCCTACAGTCCACACACACTGTCACAGTCACCAACCCCCTCACACTCCCCCCTCCCTCTCCCCCTCCCTTCTCTCACACAGACAGGGTGGCCAGAGTGAGATCATGTCAGTTGAGAAGTCTGACAGTTTTTTAATTTTCTTTTATCCATACAGTGTTGTAAAGTCGTGAAACTATGCATATTTCCTCAGAATGATTTGATCTTTGTATAAAAAAATGCTTTGAAGTGTTTGGAAGCTGCAATTTAAACATACAAGACAATTAATGTTTCCCTTTTTACTGTCATTTAAAAAATTCACCACGACAAAACCGTTCAAGCTAACCAAAATCTGTTCGCAATTTAAGTTCCTCAATGGTTTTTCTTCATGTAGACAAAGTTTGGTGTGTATAGTGTACTTCCCCTGTGAGGAGTATGCATTAAATCAGAGCTCAATTTAAATATTCAAATCAAAATAGCCGACTTCCTGTTGGTCGTAGCTGATGACTGTGAATTAGAAAGTTGTCCGTCTTGAAAAGAACAATTTATGTACCAAGTTTGGTGTCTGTAGCTAAAACTAACCCCCCCACTTTTGACAAAAGGTGGCGCTATAGAGTGCCTCCTTCACGCCCTTTTAAAAGCTTTTGCCATTGTCTAGCTATCACTAATACTGATATGTGTTTTGAGTTTTATGTAAATCTGAGCTTGTTGTCTGCCTCAAACTCACCATAACAGAACATTCAAGTTTGACACGTTGCCATGGCAACACTATATCAGATATCAATATCCCCACAACAGATTTACATCGGCCGTGTTTTGTCATTATTCTGATGAAGTTTTAAGTAAATAGAGTAAAAATAAGATGCTGAATTCAAAGCATTTGGAAAATGGCACACTTCCTGCTGCCAGTTGGTGGCGCTATAATGTTGACTCTTAATAGTCACATATATACGATCAGTATCATACAACGAACAAACCAATGAAGTTTGATCAAATTCAGGAAATGTATGTGGATGTTATTAGACATTTCCTGTTTCTCATTTCTCGCCATAATTTCAACGCCTCGCCACGGGCAAACCGTTCGAGATATCAAAAATCCCCTCGCAATTTTCCATCCCCAATGTCTTGAGATCATGTTGACCGAGTTTGGTGGCAATCAAGTAAAAGACCTATGACAAGTATATCAAATTCCAGAGCATGCTTTTTATAAACAGCCCTAAATAGCTGACTTCCTGTTGGGCGGAGCCTATGACATAGAGTGCGAAAGTTGCTCGGCTCAATGAGATCTATAAGTGTACTGAGTTTCATATAAATACATGAAAGTGTGTGTGAGCTATGGTTCAAGATTTCTGACTGTGTTCCAGGGGGCGCTGTAGAGTCCCTGTGCCACGCCCGGGTCCCAGTCTCTGTGGCGTCCTGATGGCCGCAGATTCCAATGTGTGTGCCAATTTTCAAGAGTTTTTGAGCATGTTAAGGCCTCCAAAAACCCCCGGAAGGTTTAATAAAAAATAAAAAAAATAATAATAAGAAGAAGAAATATAGCTGCAAGCAGCGATGTCGGGCTCAAGCCATCAGTGCAACGCCACCCTGGTGGCATCGGGAAAACTGTGCCCAGCGGGCATAAGCATTTACAGTAACCCTCTGACAATCAAGTTTTAAGGGATGTGGCAGTTAAAGGGTTAATCCGACCAATCTAGACTTTGAAATCACATACACAGAACAATATATATAACTTTAGTAACACTTTATTTTAAAATGTATAAAAAATGTATAAGGTGTGCATTGTAGCTGACACCTATATGAACACATTACAATTGTTTTGTGACTACAAGTCTTTCTTCTCAAATGCTATTGAGTGGTCGCGAACGCGGATGGGAGAATGGCGCATATTTGTTTTGTTTTTTTTGAGCAACTGGTGCCCCCTCTGGGAGTTGGTGCTCTACGAAGACTGCATACTCTGCATATAGGGAGCGGCGGTACTATCTGGAAGATATATTCCTCAAACCATCGTACAAGTGAAGGTGATGCTAGTCCTTCAAGAATCGCTCAAAACCTTTTCAAGTGTACAGTTTCCTTTTATTGCATCTTGAAATAAATATTTCTGAATTCTGAATCAAACTGGGTTGTGTTTATTGATTTATTTTATAAGACAACTGAAACTTTAATCTCCTTTGTAATATATGTGCTTTTAAACCAAGAACAATGTAATTAGAGATGTATTCCTGCTTAATAATGACTATTATTAAGGGAAAAGGCTTTATAATCATGAACTATTTACTAATGCTTAGCTAATGAGTGCAGTTATTATAAAGTGTTACCAATGCATTTACTAATGTTAACAAATTAGACATTATTATACAGTGTTACCAAACCCTTTAATAATTTATTAGTGTTTTGTAATGATTTTAATGACCTATAAGCATTTGTGAAATAGTTTTGCTTGCATTGCAGCTTAATCTGTCAGTTGAAGAGTTTTACTGTTACATCCATGAGATTAATAAATGTCATGTCACGTCACAGGTTGTCATAGGTCAGTATCAAATGAGTTTGAAATTATAATTTGCAGCACAAATAAGGCTTCTTAGGATGTTTTTAAATCCCAAAAACTGTCAGAAAAGGATAAGGCCTAAGAGATTTCTTAACCTGTAATGAAAGGAAAAAAACACCACCATTAGCAACAACAAAAACAATAACAATTTAAAATATAGATTTTTTTTTCCTGATTATTAAAGGAATGATTAGGTCTCTCTCTCTCTCTCTCTCTCTCTCTCTCTCTCTCTCTGCCAGACAGCCCCTCCCTACAATCCACACACACTGTCAGTCACCAAAGATTCACAGTCACCAACCCCCTCACACTCACACTCCCCCTCCCTCTCCCCCTCCCTTTCCTCACACAGACGGAGTGGCCAGAGTGAGATCATGTCAGTTGAGAAGTCTGACAGTTTTTTCTTTTCTTTTATCCATACAGTGTTGTAAAGTCATGAAACTATGCATATTTCCTCATAATGATTTGATCTCTGTATGAAAACATGCCTTGAAGTGTTTGGAAGCTGCAATTTAGACATACAATACAATTAATGTTTCCCCTTCTTACTGTCATTTCAAAAAATCACCACGTCAAAACCGTTCAAGCTAACCAAAATCCGTTCGCAATTTAAGTTCCTCGATGTTGTTTCTTCATGTAGTCAAAGTTTGGTGTGTATAGTGTACTTCCCATGTGAGGAGTATGCATTAATTCACAACTGTAAAATCTCAAAAATACACATTCAAATCAAAATAGCTGACTTCCTGTTGATCGTAGCTTATGACTGTGAATTAGAAAGTTGTCCGTCTTGATAAGAACAATTTAAGTACCGAGTTTGGTGTCTGTAGCTAAAACTAAATAAAATGCATTATTATTATTATTAGCTGTACACTTGCTAAACATTTTTAAATATAAACTTATGCAATTGTGTGTATATATATATATATATATATATAAATAAATTCAAGTGTACAGTTTTCTTTTATTGCATCTTGAAATAAATATTTATGAGTTCTGTGTTTGTTTATTTTATTTATTTTATTTTTTATTTTACATTTTTTTTAGGGAGATTACAGCCTTTAATCTCCTCAAAATAAATGTGCATATAAACCATGAACAATTTAATTATAGCTGTATTTATAAAATGCTTACTAAAATATTAATTTTGGGAGAAGGCTATATAAAGCATGAACTGACTATTTACTAATGCTTAGCTAAGAATTGCAGCTATTATGAAGTGTTACCAATGCATTTACTAATGTTAACAATTGAGACATTATTTTAAAGTGTTACCAAATCCTTAAATAATTTAAAAGTGTTTTGTTATGATTTCATTAACCTATAAGCATTTGTGAAATAGTTCTGCTTGCATTAAAGCTTAGTCTTCATCTGTGAGCTGAACAGTTTTACTGTTACATCCTTGAGATTATGTAAATTCAAATAAATGTCATGTCACAGGGTGACAGAGGTCAGTATCAAATGAGTTTGAAATTATTATTTGCAGCACAAATAAGGTTTTTTAGGATTTTATTTTAATCCCTGAAACTGTCAGAAAAGGATAAGGCCTAAGATATTTCTTAAGATGTAATGATAACAGCACAATTAGCAACAACAACAAAAAAATAACTATTTAAAATACAGTTTTTTTTCTGGTGATTAAAGAGATGTTTAAGTCTCTCTCTCTCTCTCTCTCTCTCTCTCTGTCTGTCTGCCACTCAGCTCACACCCCTCCCCCACTCACACTCACACACACACACAGAGTCAGCACACAGAGTGACAGAGTGAGATCAGATGTCTGACAGTTTTTTAATTTTCTTTTAATCATACAGTGCTGTAAAGTCATGAAACTATGCATATTTCCTCAGAATCACTGGTTTTCTAAATTAAAAATGTTTTTTAAAGGTTTGGAAGCTGCAATTTAAAAATACAAGACGATTAATGTTTCACTTTTTACTGTCATTTCAAAAAATCACCACGACAAAACCGTTCAAGCTAACCAAAATCTGTTCGCAATTTAAGTTCCTCGATGTTTTTTCTTCATGTAGACAACGTTTGGTGTGTATAGTGTACTTCCCCTGTGAGGAGTATTCATTAATTCACAACTGTAAAATCTCAAAAATACACATTCAAATCAAAATAGCCGACTTCCTGTTGATCGTAGCTGATGACTGTGAATTAGAAAGTTGTCCGTCTTGAAAAGAACAATTTATGTACCAAGTTTGGTGTCTGTAGCTAAAACTAACCCCCCCACTTTTGACAAAAGGTGGCGCTATAGAGTGCCTCCTTCACGCCCTTTTAAAAGCTTTTGCCATTGTCTAGCTATCACTAATACTGATATGTGTTTTGAGTTTCATGTAAATCTGAGCTTGTTGTCTGCCTCAAACTCACCATAACAGAACATTCAAGTTTGACACGTTGCCATGGCAACACTATATCAGATATCAATATCCCCACAACAGATTTACATCGGCCGTGTTTTGTCATTATTCTGATGAAGTTTTAAGTAAATCGAGTAAAAATAAGATGCTGAATTCAAAGCATTTGGAAAATGACACACTTCCTGCTGCCAGTTGGTGGCGCTATAACGTTGACTCTTAATAGCCACATATATACAATCGGTATCATACAACGAACAAACCCATGAAGTTTGATCAAATTCAGGAAATGTATGTGGATGTTATTAGACATTTCCTGTTTCTCATTTCTCGCCATAAGTTCCATGCCTCGCCACGGGCAAACCGTTCGAGATATCAAAAATCCCCTCGCAATTTTTCATCCTCAATGTCTTGAGATCATGTTCACCGAGTTTCGTGGCGAACGGGTTGAAAACCTCAGAGGAGTATTTCAAATTCCAGAGCATGCTTTTTTTAAACAGCCCTGAATAGCTGACTTCCTGTTGGGCGGAGCCTATGACATAAAGTGTGAAAGTTGTTCGGCTCAATGAGATCTATAAGTGTACCGAGTTTGATATAAATACATGCAAGTGTGTGTGAGCTATGGTTCAAGAATTCTGACTGTCTTCCAGGGGGCGCTGTAGAGCCCCTGTGCCACGCCCGGCTCCCAGCCTCTGCGGCGTCCTGATGGCCGCAGATTCCAATGTGTGTGCCAATTTTCAAGAGTTTTTGAGCATGTTAAGGCCCCCAAAACACCCCGGAAGGTTTAATAAAAAATAAAAATAATAATAATAATAATAACAAGAATAATCCTTAGAAGAACAATAGGGCTCTTCGCCCCTTCGGGCTTGAGCCCTAATAATCCTTAGAAGAACAATAGGGCTCTTCGCCCCTTCGGGCTTGAGCCCTAAATATAGCTGCAAGCAGCGATGTCGGGCTCAAGCCATCAGTGCAACGCCACCCTGGTGGCATCGGGAAAACTGTGCCCAGCGGGCATAAGCATTTACAGTAACCCTCTGACAATCAAGTTTTAAGGGATGTGGCAGTTAAAGGGTTAATCCGACCAATCTAGACTTTGAAATCACATACACAGAACAATATATATAACTTTAGTAACACTTTATTTTAAAATGTATAAAAAATGTATAAGGTGTGCATTGTAGCTGACACCTATATGAACACATTACAATTGTTTTGTGACTACAAGTCTTTCTTCTCAAATGCTATTGAGTGGTCGCGAACGCGGATGGGAGAATGGCGCATATTTGTTTTGTTTTTTTTGAGCAACTGGTGCCCCCTCTGGGAGTTGGTGCTCTACGAAGACTGCATACTCTGCATATAGGGAGCGGCGGTACTATCTGGAAGATATATTCCTCAAACCATCGTACAAGTGAAGGTGATGCTAGTCCTTCAAGAATCGCTCAAAACCTTTTCAAGTGTACAGTTTCCTTTTATTGCATCTTGAAATAAATATTTCTGAATTCTGAATCAAACTGGGTTGTGTTTATTGATTTATTTTATAAGACAACTGAAACTTTAATCTCCTTTGTAATATATGTGCTTTTAAACCAAGAACAATGTAATTAGAGATGTATTCCTGCTTAATAATGACTATTATTAAGGGAAAAGGCTTTATAATCATGAACTATTTACTAATGCTTAGCTAATGAGTGCAGTTATTATAAAGTGTTACCAATGCATTTACTAATGTTAACAAATTAGACATTATTATACAGTGTTACCAAACCCTTTAATAATTTATTAGTGTTTTGTAATGATTTTAATGACCTATAAGCATTTGTGAAATAGTTTTGCTTGCATTGCAGCTTAATCTGTCAGTTGAAGAGTTTTACTGTTACATCCATGAGATTAATAAATGTCATGTCACGTCACAGGTTGTCATAGGTCAGTATCAAATGAGTTTGAAATTATAATTTGCAGCACAAATAAGTCTTCTTAGGATGTTTTTAAATCCCAAAAACTGTCAGAAAAGGATAAGGCCTAAGAGATTTCTTAACCTGTAATGAAAGGAAAAAAACACCACCATTAGCAACAACAAAAACAATAACAATTTAAAATATAGATTTTTTTTCCTGATTATTAAAGGAATGATTAGGTCTCTCTCTCTCTCTCTCTCTCTCTCTCTGCCAGACAGCCCCTCCCTACAATCCACACACACTGTCAGTCACCAAAGATTCACAGTCACCAACCCCCTCACACTCACACTCCCCCTCCCTCTCCCCCTCCCTTTCCTCACACAGACGGAGTGGCCAGAGTGAGATCATGTCAGTTGAGAAGTCTGACAGTTTTTTCTTTTCTTTTATCCATACAGTGTTGTAAAGTCATGAAACTATGCATATTTCCTCATAATGATTTGATCTCTGTATGAAAACATGCCTTGAAGTGTTTGGAAGCTGCAATTTAGACATACAATACAATTAATGTTTCCCCTTCTTACTGTCATTTCAAAAAATCACCACGTCAAAACCGTTCAAGCTAACCAAAATCCGTTCGCAATTTAAGTTCCTCGATGTTGTTTCTTCATGTAGTCAAAGTTTGGTGTGTATAGTGTACTTCCCATGTGAGGAGTATGCATTAATTCACAACTGTAAAATCTCAAAAATACACATTCAAATCAAAATAGCTGACTTCCTGTTGATCGTAGCTTATGACTGTGAATTAGAAAGTTGTCCGTCTTGATAAGAACAATTTAAGTACCGAGTTTGGTGTCTGTAGCTAAAACTAAATAAAATGCATTATTATTATTATTAGCTGTACACTTGCTAAACATTTTTAAATATAAACTTATGCAATTGTGTGTGTATATATATATATATATATATATATATATATATATATATATATATATATATATATATATATATATATATATATATATATATAAATAAATAAATTCAAGTGTACAGTTTTCTTTTATTGCATCTTGAAATAAATATTTATGAGTTCTGTGTTTGTTTATTTTATTTATTTTATTTTTTATTTTACATTTTTTTTAGGGAGATTACAGCCTTTAATCTCCTCAAAATAAATGTGCATATAAACCATGAACAATTTAATTATAGCTGTATTTATAAAATGCTTACTAAAATATTAATTTTGGGAGAAGGCTATATAAAGCATGAACTGACTATTTACTAATGCTTAGCTAAGAATTGCAGCTATTATGAAGTGTTACCAATGCATTTACTAATGTTAACAATTGAGACATTATTTTAAAGTGTTATCAAATCCTTAAATAATTTAAAAGTGTTTTGTTATGATTTCATTAACCTATAAGCATTTGTGAAATAGTTCTGCTTGCATTAAAGCTTAGTCTTCATCTGTGAGCTGAACAGTTTTACTGTTACATCCTTAAGATTATGTAAATTCAAATAAATGTCATGTCACAGGGTGACAGAGGTCAGTATCAAATGAGTTTGAAATTATTATTTGCAGCACAAATAAGGTTTTTTAGGATTTTTTTTAATCCCTGAAACTGTCAGAAAAGGATAAGGCCTAAGATATTTCTTAAGATGTAATGATAACAGCACAATTAGCAACAACAACAAAAAAATAACTATTTAAAATACAGTTTTTTTTCTGGTGATTAAAGAGATGTTTAAGTCTCTCTCTCTCTCTCTCTCTCTCTCTCTGTCTGTCTGCCACTCAGCTCACACCCCTCCCCCACTCACACTCACACACACACACACAGAGTCAGCACACAGAGTGACAGAGTGAGATCAGATGTCTGACAGTTTTTTAATTTTCTTTTAATCATACAGTGCTGTAAAGTCATGAAACTATGCATATTTCCTCAGAATCACTGGTTTTCTAAATTAAAAATGTTTTTTAAAGGTTTGGAAGCTGCAATTTAAAAATACAAGACGATTAATGTTTCACTTTTTACTGTCATTTCAAAAAATCACCACGACAAAACCGTTCAAGCTAACCAAAATCTGTTCGCAATTTAAGTTCCTCGATGTTTTTTCTTCATGTAGACAACGTTTGGTGTGTATAGTGTACTTCCCCTGTGAGGAGTATTCATTAATTCACAACTGTAAAATCTCAAAAATACACATTCAAATCAAAATAGCCGACTTCCTGTTGATCGTAGCTGATGACTGTGAATTAGAAAGTTGTCCGTCTTGAAAAGAACAATTTATGTACCAAGTTTGGTGTCTGTAGCTAAAACTAACCCCCCCACTTTTGACAAAAGGTGGCGCTATAGAGTGCCTCCTTCACGCCCTTTTAAAAGCTTTTGCCATTGTCTAGCTATCACTAATACTGATATGTGTTTTGAGTTTCATGTAAATCTGAGCTTGTTGTCTGCCTCAAACTCACCATAACAGAACATTCAAGTTTGACACGTTGCCATGGCAACACTATATCAGATATCAATATCCCCACAACAGATTTACATCGGCCGTGTTTTGTCATTATTCTGATGAAGTTTTAAGTAAATCGAGTAAAAATAAGATGCTGAATTCAAAGCATTTGGAAAATGACACACTTCCTGCTGCCAGTTGGTGGCGCTATAACGTTGACTCTTAATAGCCACATATATACAATCGGTATCATACAACGAACAAACCCATGAAGTTTGATCAAATTCAGGAAATGTATGTGGATGTTATTAGACATTTCCTGTTTCTCATTTCTCGCCATAAGTTCCATGCCTCGCCACGGGCAAACCGTTCGAGATATCAAAAATCCCCTCGCAATTTTTCATCCTCAATGTCTTGAGATCATGTTCACCGAGTTTCGTGGCGAACGGGTTGAAAACCTCAGAGGAGTATTTCAAATTCCAGAGCATGCTTTTTTTAAACAGCCCTGAATAGCTGACTTCCTGTTGGGCGGAGCCTATGACATAAAGTGTGAAAGTTGTTCGGCTCAATGAGATCTATAAGTGTACCGAGTTTGATATAAATACATGCAAGTGTGTGTGAGCTATGGTTCAAGAATTCTGACTGTCTTCCAGGGGGCGCTGTAGAGCCCCTGTGCCACGCCCGGGTCCCAGCCTCTGCGGCGTCCTGATGGCCGCAGATTCCAATGTGTGTGCCAATTTTCAAGAGTTTTTGAGCATGTTAAGGCCCCCAAAACACCCCGGAAGGTTTAATAAAAAATAAAAATAATAATAATAAATATAGCTGCAAGCAGCGATGTCGGGCTCAAGCCATCAGTGCAACGCCACCCCGGTGGCATCAGGATAACTGTGCCCAGCGGGCATAAGCATTTACAGTAACCCTCTGACAATCAGTTTTAAGGGATGCGGCAGTTAAAGGGTTAATCCGACCAATCTAGACTTTGAAATCACATACACAGAACAATATATATAACTTTAGTAACACTTTATTTTAATATTTATAAAAAATGTATAAGGTGTGCATTGTAGCTGACACCTATATGAACACATTACAATTGTTTTGTGACTGCAAGTCTTTCTTCTCAAATGCTATTGAGCTTCAAATTTGCATTTGAGCCCATGTGAAAAAGTAGCATAATTTACATATGACTTACAGTTTGTTGTAATAAATATCAAACATTCAATTTAATTGTGCATTATAGCTGTCACCTAGATGAACAATTACAGTTGTTTTTATGACTGTAAGTCATTCTCTTCAAATGCTACTGACGTTAGAAAAGTGTATAACAATATCACATGTAACTTTAGAGACCGATCCTAAATTTGAGACTCTAGAAAGTCCAATGTCAAGACAACTTTATGCCTGTTTTATTTTCTTTAGTTTTCTTTTCTCTGTGCCGGATTGCTGATGTCCTATACCCAGGCATAGATGTCCATCCATCAATTACGAACATTCAGCCGCAAACATGAGGTGTGAGCGGTCGCGAGTGTGGATGGGAGAATGGCGCATGTTTTTTTGTTTTTTTTGTTTTTTGAGCAACTGGGATGGTGCCCCCTCTGGGAGTTGGTGCCCTACGAAGGCTGCATACTATGTTATACTGCATAATGTTAACAAATTAGACATTATTTTACAGTGTTACCAAATCCTTAAATAATGTATTAGTGTTTTGTAATGATTTTAATGACCTATAAGCATTTGTGAAATAGTTTTGCTTGCATTGCAGCTTTATCTGTCAGTTGAAGAGTTTTACTGTTACATCCATGAGATTAATAAATGTCATGTCACGTCACAGGTTGTCATAGGTCAGTATCAAATGAGTTTGAAATTATTTTTTGCAGCACAAATTAGGGTTCTTAGGATGTTGTTAAATCCTTAAAACTGACAGAAAAGGATAAGGCCTAAGAGATTTCTTAACCTGTAATGTAAGGAAAAAACACCACCATTAGCAACAACAAAAACAATAACAATTTAAAATACAATTTTTTTTTTCCTGATTATTAAAGGGATGATTAGGTCTCCCTCTCTCTCTCTCTGCCAGACAGCCCCTCCCTACAGTCCACACACACTGTCACAGTCACCAACCCCCTCACACTCCCCCTCCCTCTCCCCCTCACTTCCCTCACACAGACAGGGTGGCCAGAGTGAGATCATGTCAGTTGAGAAGTCTGACAGTTTTTTAATTTTCTTTTATCCATACAGTGTTGTAAAGTCGTGAAACTATGCATATTTCCTCAGAATGATTTGATCTTTGTATAAAAAAATGCTTTGAAGTGTTTGGAAGCTGCAATTTAAACATACAAGACAATTAATGTTTCCCTTTTTACTGTCATTTCAAAAATTCACCACGACAAAACCGTTCAAGCTAACCAAAATCCGTTCGCAATTTAAGTTCCTCAATGGTTTTTCTTCATGTAGACAAAGTTTGGTGTGTATAGTGTACTTCCCCTGTGAGGAGTATGCATTAATTCACAACTGTAAAATCTCAAAAATACACATTCAAATCAAAATAGCCGACTTCCTGTTGATCGTAGCTTATGACTGTGAATTAGAAAGTTGTCCGTCTTGATTAGAACAATTTATGTACCAAGTTTTGTGTCTGTAGCTAAAACTAACCCCCCCACTTTTGACAAAAGGTGGCGCTATAGCGTGCCTCCTTCACGCCCTTTTAAAAGCTTTTGCCATTGTCTAGCTATCAATAATACCGATATGTATTTTGAGTTTCATGTAAGTCTGAGCTTGTTGTCTGCCTCAAACTCACCATAACAGAACATTCAAGTTTGACACGTTGCCATGGCAACGCCATATTAGATATCAATATCCCCACAACAGATTTACATCGGCCGTGTTTTGTCATTATTCTGATGAAGTTTTAAGGAAATCGAGTAAAAATAAGATGCTAAATTCAAAACATTTTGAAAATGACTCACTTCCTGCTGCCAGTTGGTGGCGCTATAACGTTGACTCTTAATAGTCACATATATACGATCTGTATCATACAACGAACAAACCAATGAAGTTTGATCAAATTCAGGAAATGTATGTGGACGTTATTAGACATTTCCTGTTTCTCATTTCTCGCCATAATTTCAACGCCTCACCACGGGCAAACCGTTCGAGATATCAAAAATCCCCTCGCAATTTTTCATCCCCAATGTCTTGAGATCATGTTCACCGAGTTTCGTGACGAACGGGTTGAAATCCTCAGAGGAGTATTTCAAATTCCAGAGCATGCTTTTTTTAAACAGCCCTGAATAGTTGACTTCCTGTTGGGCGGAGCCTAAGACATAAAGTGTGAAAGTTGTTCGGCTTAATGAGATCTATAAGTGTACCGAGTTTCATATAAATACATGCAAGTGTGTGTGAGCTATGGTTCAAGATTTCTGAAGGTGTTCCAGGGGGCGCTGTAGAGTCCCTGTGCCACGCCCGGGTCCCAGCCTCTGCAGCGTCCTGATGGCCGCAGATTCCAATGTGTGTGCCAATTTTCAAGAGTTTTTGAGCATGTTAAGGCCCCTAAAACCCCCCGGAAGGTTTAATAAAAAATAAAAAAAATAATAATAAGAAGAATAATCCTTAGAAGAACAATAGGGCTCTTCGCCCCTTCGGGCTTGAGCCCTAACAAGAATAATCCTTAGAAGAACAATAGGGCTCTTCGCCCCTTCGGGCTTGAGCCCTAACAAGAATAATCCTTAGAAGAACAATAGGGCTCTTCGCCCCTTCGGGCTTGAGCCCTAATAAAGTAATTCAGAATAACAAGTGAAGCTCTAGTAGTATGTCAGTGATACTGAAGCAGCGCTCTTTCTAGGATCAAAGGCGGTGTTTTCATGCAGGTGTAGATGTGTATTCATCTGAATGCCAGCTTTGGCTTGTGAATGTGTCTTTAGAAAGGTTAAATGAATCCGTTGTATCTCTGGGCAGGGTTTCCAGGTGCTGGTGGAGACCGAGTGGCTGGACTACGGTCATAAGTTTGCGGACCGCTGTGGTCATCAGGAGAGCGTTGAGGATGTGAGTGAACAGTGTCCTGTGTTCCTGCAGTGGCTGGACTGTGTTCATCAGCTCCTCAAGCAGTTCCCCTGCCTCTTCGAGTTCAACGAGGCCTTTCTGGTGCGAAGCCTTTGCTTTTCATTTATGTGTGTAATGCGTACCATCATGGTATTCAAAAATAAACACATACTTATAATAGCTTGTTTATTATTATAGTATTTCTTTTTTCATTATTATTCAGTTCAGTTTTTTTAATGTTGCCTTTTTTAAATGTCGGAGCAAATATAAAAGTATAAAAAAAAAAAAATATATATATATATATATATATATATATATATATATATATATATATATAATATTTTAGGCGTTATTGTTGTTTTTATTAAGCAAAAAGCATAATGTTTGTATGAAGCATTACATTTTTTTAAATAAAATATAAAAAAAAATATTTTGCCCAATTTATTTTGTTGTTGACCTTAATATATATATACATTTTCCATTGTGATGCCAAACCATAAGAAAGCCCGATGGCCAGAATATTGGTTTATAAACAAATAAGCCTCAGAAATTGAGTTATGCTTCCTTTTTTGATGTAATTTTTCCGTAACTTGCATGCTGACATTTAATTGTCCTTTTCATTTATTTATATTTTACTCATAAATCTGATTCCCAGGATTATGCAGGAAGGAAAACCCTCAGTTTATATGACCTGTAGGTCTTGTTGTTCTGATTAACTCTGTTGTATTTCCAGGTGAAGCTGGTTCAGCACACGTACTCCTGTTTGTACGGTACGTTCCTGTGCAATAACGCCAAAGAGCGCCAGGCACGTAACGTGTATAAACGCACCTGCTCCGTCTGGTCACTCCTGCGCAACGGCAACAAGAACTTCCAGAACTTCCTCTACATCCCCTGCCACGATATGGTCAGCACACCTCCAAACACACACAACGCACTGGAAAACACACCTTTGGATTGGTTCAGAGAGGATTTATGATGCACTCACATCCTGATAATAAATGTGCTTCCAGCTGCAGGTGCTAAAAACGGGTTTTAGCCAATTAGGCATTTTAGAGCTGAACAAATACTGTTTATATTCACTATAGAAATGTTAATATCTTTTAAAGATTTGAGTTATATCTCTGTCTTTTCCTGAATGGAAATTGCTATTTTTAAAATTCACCGATGTTTATGACTTTTTCTCATTTGTTGTGCTTTATTTATGTAATCCCCAGTTAATGCAGTGTTGTTGTTTTATATATATGTCTAATATAGTTTAAAAAAAAACAAAATCAAGCAAAAATGATAAATCATCCCCTGGCAACTTAATTCTTAAATAGAAATTTTATATTTTTATGTCAGGTAATTGAAATGTATTTTTAATGGTTTTAATTACCTATATGAGGACTTTGATTTGAGTAACGTATGAACACACACACATAGTTACTTTAATCAAGATCCGTGCACTTTTTTTATTAATTCGAAGCTTTCAACAAGAGACTCAATTAACAGTTAAGCAATTTTAGCTTAAAACACTATATATTCACCAGAGAAATGTCCATAACTTTAGTTTAGTTTTTCTTCATTTGTGTTCCTTTTACAGATTGGAGATCCCTGCTTTAAGAATCAGAGCTATCTGAATGTTTTCACAGCTTTGGTGTTGTGTTGAAGTGCTATCTGATGTTGTGCTGATGTCTGCAGGTCTTGCAGCCAGTCTGTCACACTCGAGCGCTGCAGCTGTGGACGGCTGTGTATCTGCCCTCGTCCTCGCCGTGCACCGCTGCTGAAGATGCCATGGAGATCTACCTGAGCCCTTCGGCCGGAGGAGACGAGTTCAGCTCGCGCTCCCTCGACAGGTGACCGCTCATTTCATTACAGGCCTAAGAATGAGGCACAATTACATTTGCTCACATATTGCTTCACTAAATCTTTAGTTGGCCACATTCCAAACTACTTTCCTGAAAGTAATATCCTGATGTATTTCCTTCTCTGCAGTCAGATTCCAGCACATCTGCTGCCAGTAAAGTATAGAGTGCTGGAGGTTTTTCCTAATGACCTTGTATATACCATATTTTCCGGACTATAAGTCGCACTTTTTTTCATTGTTTGGCTGGTTATAGTCAGGTGCGACTTATTTATCAAAATTAATTTGACATGAACCGAGAGAAATGAACCAATAGAAAACATTACCGTCTACAGCCACGAGAGGGCGCTCCGTGCTCCTGTAATCTACACTGAAGAAATAGAGCGCCCTCTCGTGGCTGTAGACGGTAATGTTTTCTCTTGGTTCTAAATAAATTCGACATATGTTTTTTCCTCATCATGACGTATTTTGCAACTTTTAGTCCGAAAAATATGGTGTGTATATATATATATATATATATATATATATATATATATATACAACTATTTGAAAATCTGGAATCTGAGGGAGCAAAAAAATCTAAAGATTGAGAAAATCATCTTTAAAGTTGTTCAAATGAAGGTCTTAGCAATGCATATTACTAATCAAAAGTTAAGTGTTCATACATTTAGGGTTGGAAATGTACAAAATATCTTCATGGAACATGATCTTTACTTTATATCCTAAAGATTTTTGGCATTAAAGAAAAATCTATCATTTTGACCCATACAATGTTTTTCTGGCTATTGCTAAAAATATACCCCAGAGATACTGCTTTTGTGCTTCAGGGTCACATATGTGTGTGTGTGTGGGGGGGGGGGGGGTGTAAGTGTGCATCAATTAAAGCAGTGTATTAATATAGAACAGTGATTAAACTGACTTGGAACTAACCACCTGTACATTAAACTGTAGTCATACCTGCCAGCCAATCAGAATCCAAGACAGAATTCAGACAGATCTTTGAATAATGCAACGTATTTAGATTATTTAAATTACAATTTTTATACACTCTTGTTTACTTGCATGTATAAAGATCTAAACATCATCCCTTCAGCTCTTCTGAGATGTTTTGTGTTCAGCTCCTGCCCTCTTGTGGTGAACTGAAGCACACTGTAAACACAGTTTTTCAATTCCCTCAGGCTCCCCAAAACACGCTCAATGGACAACTTGGTGTCTGCTTGTGAGAACGGCGCGGCACTCACCCGTACCTCGAGTGACCCCAACCTGAACAAGCACTGCCAGGAGGGCCGTCCGGCGCTGGAGCCCAGCCCACCCGTGTCCATCCAGAGCGCCGCTGAGCCGCCGTGTGAGGAAACCAGCTCTTCAAGATCTCGTGAGGATGATTTAGGGGTGGAGCCTTGTTTGACAACCCAGCCCCTTCCATCTTTACCCCACCCCTTATCATTAGACCAAGCCACGCCCCTTCCAGTCACAAACCTCAAAATCCCAATTAGCTTACCACAGGAAATCAGGACTGCAGAAAACACAAATCCACCTCCTGTTTGTAATGTAGACATAGAAAACGCTAGTGGATCTGTGAACTCTGAAGCCATTGCGCCAATGGAGGCGTCAGTGGAGACGCTAACAGAGCAAAGCGCAGTGCCTCCTTCTAGGAAAGCCATTGACGTGGCGTTCGAAACGGCGATACGAAACAGCGAACTGGTTCCCGCCAGAGAACGACCACCACCTGCCTACTACGCAAAAGCAGCACGCCGTTTGATTTCCCAAAGCCAGCTGACGGAGCTATCTCTGCTAGGTTCCCAATGGGACAGCGTCCAAGGCCTGGTCCAGTCGGCCTGCGGCGGCGCCATACAACATGGCAGCTATCACAGCCGCCGCCTGGCGAACAAGCTCCTCCGTGCACATGCTGGAAGTGCTAACGGCGGGCCGTGTTGCCCTCGTCGAGACCCTCTGCGTGCTCCTGGGAGCCCCATCCAGTCGGGCTGGTTCTCTGCGGTCAGGAACTCCAGCTACGCTGCGCTTTGTTCCTCGGCAGCGTCTTCGCTAGCAATGGGGCCGTCCTTCCGGCAGCTGCTCCCGTCCCATTCCTCTCCGTCCTCCAGCGGCTCTCCGGTGTACCTGGACGACGACGGCCTGCCGGTGGCGGTGGATGCGGTGCAGCAGCGGCTGCGGCAGATCGAGGCCAGTTACAAACAGGAAGTGGAGGTTTTGAGACGGCAGGTTCGACAGCTGCAGCTCAAACTGGAGAGCAAGCAGTCCTGCACCACGCCCTCCGAACCCGACGTCGACTACGAGGACGATATCGTGAGTCTGTGTTCCCAGTGCATTTATCATGCTCTCTGTGGGTCCTTCACAAATAAATATATATATATATATATATATATATATATATATATATTTAAATTTAAAAAGTAAAATAGAAAATATATTTATAGTATTATATTATTTTATTAATTTGTATACATATATTTAATATATAAACTTTTTTTTCTTAGAAATATACATGTGTTTGTATTCATATATACATAATAAATATATCCAAAAATAAGAATATTTATTTGTTATTAATTTATTTAATTTAGTTATTTTTGTGGAATAAGAACATTTTTAAAAGAAGTGTCTTCTGGTCACCGAGGCTGCATTTATTTTACAAATAAATAAAAAATACACTGTATACAGTAAAAGCATCCATATTGTTAAATATTTGTATCATTTTTCTACTTGAATATATTTTAAGCGTTTGAGAGCATGAAGTTTCTTTCAAAAACATAAAAAAACGTAATTATTAACTAAAACATTTAGTTTTTTTAAGTGGAAGATTCAGATTTTCAGATGATATTGTGTATTTTATTCGTATGTATCTTAAAATATCTTAATAATTGACTCTTGCATATAAGATCACTGGTCTCCTGTGATGTTTGTGATTTTATTACATGTACAATCTGTGCTTTCATGACTAGATAAATTATAAATTTTCTCAATTGCAACACAAGAGTGTTGTTTTGGGCAGAATGTGCATTATTTTGGCGAGTTTAAAATAAGAACAAAGTTTAAACCCTTGTTTCAGTCCAGTGTTTGATTGACAGCTGTGTCGTCGGTCCTTTGAGATGTGTATGTGTTTCCATTCTTGTGTCTGTGACTCCACTGATGTCTCTCTCGTGTCTCCAGACGTGTCTGCGGGAGTCGGACGGCAGTGACGAGGAAGACTCTCTGTCCAGTCACAGCGAGGATGGCTTCAGCGAGGGCAGCTGGGACCGTGTGGAGAGGAAGGACGCAGAGGTCAGTCTCTCTCTCTGATGCTGCGCAGTACAGATGATGATGCTTAGAGAGTTTAACCAGCTTGTTTCTGGATGCACAGGTCACCAGGTGGGTGCCGGATCACATGGCCTCTCACTGCTTCAACTGCGACTGTGAGTTCTGGATTGTCAAGAGACGGCATCACTGCAGGTGCGGCCCAATAGGAGCACATCAGTTACATATCACTTCATCTTCAGACATTTCAGGGATCCCCAAGACTCTGTCCCTCTGAGATTTTAAATGTAGTGGTCGACCGATATAGGGTCATATTGGCCGATGCCGATATTTTGGCAAGCAGTCATTCAAAGATTTGTTGAAGCAAAATAAATGCATATTTGCTTTATGCTGATGGCAAACGAGAAAGTAATATAATGTTTGCCTTCCTATTACTAATAATATAAAAAGCAATCATTATAATACTTTCTGTATACATTAATTCATTTAACTGTTCTATCTGATAATTAGACAGAGTTCTATCCATATTAGACAGAACTGTTAACAACGATGATGAACGAGAGAGTGTGAGCACTGTGAGCGCTCAGGGGCTGCTGCTCTCAGAGCCGTCAAAATAAAAGCCCCACCTCAAACACATCAGCCAAGCAGAAAACTTATCGGCCAATGCCGATATTTAAAAAATATGACAAATATCGGCCGATATATCAGCATTGGCGATATATCAGTCGACCACTAGTTAAATGTTAGTTTAGTAAATATGATTTATCACAGATAACTAAAATATCGGAATTGTTTTTACGATCAAAGTGTCCAGTTATTGATGGTTGTATATTGGATTTTACTATATATTTTGTCAGTGGCAATTCAGACATGATTTCAACAAACATCAGTTGAAAAAGAAAAGTGATTTAATTGAAATTATTTATAAAATATATTGATTGAATTAGTAGCGAATGTATAAATTATTTTTTAGATTAATATGTGATTGATTGGCACCTCGAACACATCGGCCAAGCTGAAAAATGTATCGGCCAATGCCGATATTTGAAAAAAATGGCAAATATCGGCCTTGGTGATATATCGGTTGACTACTAGTTAAATGTCAGTTTAGTAAATATGATTTATTACAGAAAATTAAAATTAAATTATTTTTACGATCAAAGTGTCCAGTTATTGATGGTTGTATATTGGATTTTACTATATATTTTGGCATTTCAAACATGATTTCAACAAACATCAGTTAAAAAAACAAAGTGATTTAATTAAAAATTTTATTTATAAAATATTTGATTGAATTAGTAGCGATTGTATAATGGATTTATAGATTAATATGTGATTGATTGGCTGATTTCTAGAGTATTTAATGTATAGCCAGTGTTAATTCAGTGTTATTTGTACAATATTATAGTATTTTAGTTTAGGTAGTAGTCATTTAAAAAAAAATTAAGTCAAGTTTTTAAATGTCTATGTTTAGTTTTAGCCGTTTGCCAAAGCAACATTTCTACAGGTGTATTTTTTTGCCTTTATTTCATTAACTGAAAATGATTAGCGAATTAGAGTTTGTTTTTTTCCATTAAAAATAACAATACTATTTAAAGTGCATGTGACAGATTAGTTTAGTTTATTGATTGAATATTGGGTTTATATATAAAAAATTATTTATTTATTTATAAAAAATAGCTTTTATATTTACCTTTTCACTTTAAATGTTAGTAATTTTATGTGCTTTTGTCATTTTTAAAGATATATTTCTGTTAAGCTTTAGTTCATTTTTATTTCAGTTTTAGGCAATATTTCTATTTTTTATTTCTATTCACTGGTAGTATAAAAAATAACTGAATTATTTCATTATTTATTCCATTCAATTCAATTGAATATTG
The DNA here is from genome assembly GCF_023724105.1 of Carassius gibelio. Classification (NCBI taxonomy): domain Eukaryota; kingdom Metazoa; phylum Chordata; class Actinopteri; order Cypriniformes; family Cyprinidae; genus Carassius; species Carassius gibelio. Next base: position 9,670,484 of record NC_068400.1, read on the forward strand.
AATTTAATAAATTATTTATTTAAAATAAATAATTTAGCTTTAATTTTTATTTTATTTTATTTTATTATTCTATTTTGCTCTATTTTTTATTTACATTTGTATTGTTTTAATATTTGAATACTTGAGCTTAAATTTAGGAAATGTTAGAAAATTTCGAAATGCATGCTTGTTTCACATTTTTCAATAGTTTTTTTCAGTAGTTAATTTTTTTTTGTAATTCTCAGTTTTATTTCTGTTAATTTGCTTTGCAAGATATTTCTATTTAACAGTAACACTGTTTATAGCGCTGACAGTGATGGATTAAATTGTTGATTAATTGTATTAAAATTAGTGCTGTCAAACGATTAATCGCATCCAAAATAAAAGTTTTTGTTTGCATAATATATGTGTGTATACTGTGTATATTTATTATTTATATATAAATACAAACACATGCATGTACATATTAAATAAATGTTTTATTTTTATATATTAAATACATATATATGAAATATAAATGTATATGCATGTAAATATTTCCAGAATATATACTGCATGTGTGTGTATTTATATATTATGCATACACATATATTATGTAAACAACCACTTTTATTTTGGATACGATTTCAAATAATGGATGGATAGTTTATAGTTTATGTTTGACTGAATGCTTGATTCGGATTCCGTCCTAAATTTCTCGTAGGAACTGTGGGAACGTGTTCTGTAAGGACTGCTGTCACCTGAAGCTGCCGATCCCAGACCAGCAGCTGTACGACCCGGTTCTGGTGTGTAACACCTGCCACGATCTGCTGCTGGAGTCCCGCACGCGAGAGCTGCGTTCGCAACAGCTGGAGAAGCCCATCGCCACCGCCTCCAGCTGAGACGGCCAATCACAGCGCTCCACACACACCGGCGTCCAATCAGACGGCCGTCTTTTAGAGCAAGAGCTGCTCTCTCCTCTGGAGTCCGGATCGACTCTGAGACTGATCCACTCGAGGAACGGGACGGATCTACTCCAAAACACCAGTGCGGTTTGCGATGGATGGGCGATTTGATCACTGCAAGTGAACTCCAAGCTTCTCTGGTTGAGGACAGAAATGGGACCCAAAGGATTTTTGGGTTCCAAAGAGAGATGCGTTTCTTCACCACACACATCAGACACGCGTCCATCCAGAGGCTTTCTATTTAAAACCAACCAAGCTGCTACAGTCCTTAAAAAACGAAAAATTCTACTTTTTTTATCCTTTATTATTTTGTGCACTACGGAGGGGGTTAGAGACCAAAAACAGAGAGATCTCCAGCTGTCCGTCTGCTGAGATGAAGCTTGAATGTACGGCACGTGCAGAGTTTAAGCTGCAAGTTTGCATTGATTTGATGGCAGTTTTGTGTTTTTCTTCTTGTTTCTCGTGTTTTTTCAGCCACTCCCGTCAAAACTTACGCTTTCGCTGAAATGGTTTCACTCTTGACTTTAAATGCCAAACTCAAATTCTAACGTATCAGTAATATATAAACAGAATCAGTTCATGTTTCATGTGGGTATTTTTGTAGCAGGAAAAGCAAGAAAAAACCGAGCAAGCTGAACATTTATGCTGTATGTTGTGTGTGTGTTACGGTAAACCTATAGCCATGTTGCACTGCTCCGTCTACTACTACTACTAGTGTACTAGTTTCTTTTCTGTGACTCCATCTGAACAAACCAACGATGATAATTAAAATGTCAAGCTGAAACGGGTGAATCAGTGGAAGCTGGTAGCGATTGAAAGGACTTTTGTATTGGAGCACCGTTTCGCTGCTGTCCATCACACGTTCAAAACAAGTGCTATGATTTATTTTCTCGTCGTCTGCGTCTTCAGGCCCTTTGTTGATTGTGTATTGTAATGTTGGTGAACCTCTTTCTCAACAGTGCCATGTGTTTGATTTTTTTTAACATGTTGGATGGTGCAATAGCTAGAGGCTTAACAATCAGAGGATTGAAAACACTGAGAACCGGTTTGATTTTGTCTGACGGATTCATTTTTCTTCTCTGTGGTGTTGATGAAGGACACATTTTGAGTTAAATGCATTGAAAAGGAACCCAAAAATGTGATGTATAGTTATTTGGTCTGTAATAGTGGCTAAACTTTGTCACTTAGTGAATAATTGTTGTAAAGACATGCACTGTATAAATTCAATCCCATGGGTTAAATAAAAAGATACGTCTTTATCAGCCGTCTGCATCCTGTGTTGAAATTATTTATCTGTGCTTTATCATTTTGTTCATAATCATACCAAGCATGGAGCTTGAATTTATATGCATTTATTATGAAAGACTTCTATCATGATAATCAAGGTAAACATGGTTATTATAGTTAACTGAAATAACTGAAATTGTTAACTGGAATAAAAAAAAAAGAAAAAAAAATTAAACTAGTGGAAACTATTCTCATTTTTATTTAGCTTAACTTAAAACATAAACCTAAAAAGCTATTTAGACAAAAAAAAAATAATAATAATAATAATAATAATTGAATTTCAAATTTAAAAATAACTAATTTGAAATATATAAATATTTTTTATGTTTGATGATGCACCAAAATACACAAAACTGAAATATTTAAACCAAAAAAGCATTTACAAGAAAATTTCAATAATGCAAATAATAGTGTAGTGAATAGTGAAACCCAAAATAACAATAATAAAAATAAAATCTTAATTTTTAACAATGTATTAAAATAACCACAACAAAAAAAAATTAAACTTTAAAAAAAAAATACTAAAAACTAAAAGTAGCAAATTCTAAATAAAATGCAATATATATATACAGTATTGTTCAAAATAATAGCAGTACAATGTGACTAACCAGAATAATCAAGGTTTTTCGTATATTTTTTTATTGCTACGTGGCAAACAAGTTATCAGTAGGTTCAGTAGATTCTCAGAAAACAAACAAGACCCAGCATTCATGATATGCACGCTCTTAAGGCTGTGCAATTGGGCAATTAGTTGAAAGGGGTGTGTTCAAAAAAATAGCAGTGTCTACCTTTGACTGTACAAACTCAAAACTATTTTGTACAAACATTTTTTTTTCTGGGATTTAGCAATCCTGTGAATCACTAAACTAATATTTAGTTGTATGACCACAGTTTTTTAAAACTGCTTGACATCTGTGTGGCATGGAGTCAACCAACTTGTGGCACCTCTCAGCTGTTATTCCACTCCATGATTCTTTAACAACATTCCACAATTCATTCACATTTCTTGGTTTTGCTTCAGAAACAGCATTTTTGATATCACCCCACAAGTTCTCAATTGGATTAAGGTCTGGAGATTGGGCTGGCCACTCCATAACATTAATTTTGTTGGTTTGGAACCAAGACTTTGCCCGTTTACTAGTGTGTTTTGGGTCATTGTCTTGTTGAAACAACCATTTCAAGGGCATGTCCTCTTCAGCATAGGGCAACATGACCTCTTCAAGTATTTTAACATATGCAAACTGATCCATGATCCCTGGTATGCGATAAATAGGCCCAACACCATAGTAGGAGAAACATGCCCATATCATGATGCTTGCACCTCCATGCTTCACTGTCTTCACTGTGTACTGTGGCTTGAATTCAGAGTTTGGGGGTCGTCTCACAAACTGCCTGTGGCCCTTGGACCCAAAAAGAACAATTTTACTCTCATCAGTCCACAAAATGTTCCTCCATTTCTCTTTAGGCCAGTTGATGTGTTCTTTGGCAAATTGTAACCTCTTCTGCACATGCCTTTTTTTTAACAGAGGGACTTTGCGGGGGATTCTTGAAAATAGATTAGCTTCACACAGATGTCTTCTAACTGTCACAGTACTTACAGGTAACTCCAGACTGTCTTTGATCATCCTGGAGGTGATCATTGGCTGAGCCTTTGCATTTCTGGTTATTCTTCTATCCATTTTGATGGTTGTCTTCCGTTTTCTTCCACGTCTCTCTGGTTTTGCTCTCCATTTTAAGGCATTGGAGATCATTTTAGCTGAACAGCCTATCATTTTTTGCACCTCTTTATAGGTTTTCCCCTCTCAAATCAACTTTTTAATCAAAGTACGCTGTTCTTCTGAACAATGTCTTGAACGACCCATTTTCCTCAGCTTTCAAATGCATGTTCAACAAGTGTTGGCTTCATCCTTAAATAGGGGCCACCTGATTCACATCTGTTTCTTCACAAAATTGATGACCTCAGTGATTGAATGCCACACTGCTATTTTTTTGAACACATCCCTTTCAACTAATTCAACTAATTGCCCAATTGCACAGCCTTAAGAGCGTGCATATCATGAATGCTGGGTCTCATTTGTTTTCTGAGAATCTACTGAACCTACTGGTAACTTGTTTGCCACGTAGCAATAAAAATATATACGAAAAACCTTGATTATTCTGGTTAGTCACATTGTACTGCTATTATTTTGAACAAGACTGTATATATATATATATATATATATATATATATATATATATAAACTATTCTGAATATTAATAGAAACTGTCATAATATCTCAAATGTTATAAAATAGCAGTTGCTACACAGCCTTTACGGTTGCCATGTAAGTCTTTGAGGCAAAGCATTAAATTAAACTATTTTGAAAATACAGCAAAGGAATCAAATACATTTAAAGTGGCAAAACTGCTTTTATGGAAAGTGACATGACGGGCAACATAGATGAAGTAAACTTCACTATAAAATCATTCAACTAGACTTGCACTTCAGATAAGTTAACTTTACAGAGACAGAATATTTTAATATTAACAGAATATTCATATTTGCATGTACATGTGATCTGTTAAGGCTTAAGTGTTTCTTTATAATTTAGGCTTAATGAAAGCTTCAAAGGGTCGTTGTTTTATTTTTAACAGTAAATTGACACTATTGTCTTTATTGTGCCATAGCAAAACAGTAAAGTTTTTAAATAGTTGTAGTATTTAATATCGACTCCAAGCTTTTCAATGGCTTTTTATTTCATATAAATTCTGATCAAAGAATCCTGAAAAAGTGTACTCAACTGAATAAAAGAAAAGATTCTTGAACAGCAAATCAGAATATTAGAATCTAAGCTTTTGATCACAGGAAAAAAATACATTTTAAAATATATTCCAATAGAAAACAGTTATTTTAAACATTTAAACATTTTTAAAACTCACTGTAGTTTGTGTGTTTGTATTTTTTAAGACTAGATTTTATAAGCATACATGTTTTGGCCTATAAACCTATTTTCACTCTCAATTTCTGTGTAAAAATGTGTGTGTGTATGCAGCCCATTTTAGCTTAACCAGCCATTTCTTCCTAAAATGCTGTTTTTCAAATAAACCGAAGATTCTTTTTTAAATAAATCTTTTTTATTTTAAAGAGCATGTCAAAGCATTGTTCATAAAAATTTGCTTTGTTGTTAAGCATGTGTATAATTGCTTTAGTACTATTATTGGTGATGAATGAAATGTACAATGTCATGCGCACTTACTCTGCCCTGCCTGCCTTAAAAAACTAAAAAACTTAAAAATATTCTTATGTCAACAAGTCTTGAAGCAACAATGCAAGTTCAGTTATTGTGACTGACTATACAAATTTTAAGAGATATGACTCTTTCAATTTGGCTCATTTTACCTGATCACCCATTTTAGCTGACTTCACCCTATATTTAATACTGCAGTAATAATGCTACAATAATATCATCCAAAAGCTGGTCTTAAAACAGCTTGATCTTTAGAAGTTTTATTTATGGAGCACCTTTCGCACACTTTACATAAAGAACATTACATACAACACAAACAAAATAATTAAGTTCCAATGAAAAGGTTAATTAACACTGACTTTTGAACAATTCTATAAAAAGGAAAAACAGCATCACTGTTACAATGAATCAAAAGAATAATCACAACATTGCAACATTATGAAAATGAACATGAGACTAGTGAGAGTGAAACTTGCCAACCTGTCAGTGTCTTCTTATACAGATTCAGCATTGTTCAGTCAGAAAAGAGAAGAAAGCCAACAGCTAGTGCCAGTTATACTAAAAAAAAAGCCTCCAGTTCAATATCACAGATCTCAGCTGATGATAAGAGGCTTGAACTGGCCCACTAGATGTCACCAGACTCACATTAATGTTGGGTTTGTGCTCAGTATTCATAACTGCATATTTCTCTTGTGGATAAAGGAAGTGTTTACTCAGGTAACTTTATACAAGATATAATAATCTCCCATATGCACACTATAAAGTATATGAGTAACATAAATATGTTTAGAGCACAGTAAGGTAAGGTAATATTGCATGTGTGTAAAGATAGGAACCAATAAATAAATAAAAATAAAACAATAACAATACCCTAATTCAACACTTCATACTTCCTGATTAAACATAGGTTTCCCTGAAATAGGCCTAAACAAAAATACTGAAGGGATCATCATTAAGGATTTCACCTGGAATAATCCGATTCATGGAATTGAAAAAATAATCAATAATAAACATACAAAGTTTGAATAAGATTAACTGTGATTGGGCATTACTTATTTTGCTTATATGCTGCCATGCCATGTTGGATTATCTATAAATATAGGTTTATCTAAACTGTAAATTGCACATTTCTACTCTCTAAGATAGATATATAGATGGATGGATGGATAGATGGATGAATGGATGGATGCTGTGGTTATTGAGGAATGTGATGGGAGGGGCCAGCAGACTCCATCCTGACCACTGATAGATATATTACTATATAAGAGACATCTCACTCTCCAAGGGTCACATTTGGTGGAGTCGCAGGACTGTCACGATGCGGTGTCTGCTTTCAGCTGCTCTTCTGTCTGTGATTGTGCACCTGTGCTCCGGTGCAGGTGAGTCCTCAGCTTCTCAGTGATGCTGCTGCAGGGTGATTTACTAACTCTACAGACCTACAAGTGTTCAGGGCTGTGCAGGTAACATCACTTTGATCATATAGCAATGAGGACATTTCCAACTGATCAGATTTACTGAATGATCTAGCCTATATCAAACGTATTAGTATGCAGTAATAGCTGATGTGCATCATTTAAAGGTGAACAGACCGACTCCTCTGAGTAGCCGACTAGAAATTAGCATATTCTCAAACAGTTATATAACTAGACCTTTTAAAAAGCTGCTTATTTTTAATGCAAAAAACTCTCAAACTGTAACATTTTAACGTTTTAGCAAGTTTTAAGCTTTTCAAAAGTACACAATGGAAACACGCATGATGTGTTTTTTTTTTATTTATTTATTTTAACATCTTTATTACAGTTTTGACTAATGACCGATTAACACACAATAAAGATTAGTTGATTTAACCCAAAACACGTTTTTGTAGGCTATTTGTGTAAGTCTCTAAAATAATGTGAGCATACCTAGGCAGGCAGTCTGAGAGTTATTAATCTTTGCCGTTTGATGCACGAACCTCCAACCCCTTAAAATAGTCCTTCAGATGGAAAATAAATAGATATTGCGCACTAGCTCGTTTTCTGGAGGAAAGAGCATCTTTCATTCTGCTCAAAGACACTTGCTTAAATAGGACGAGCTCCTAAAAATCACCAAAGAGTGTTTGCCGGAGTAATGCGGTCGATGCAGAGGCATGATTCGTGACTAGAGCTGCACCTGTGCCTTCTGCACCATAGAAATGCTGTAGAAATGTCCCGTGCGTGATCTGTTGTTGATGTGCGTCGGATTTGTTCTTTGGCGCCCTTTGCACCAACGAATCATGCTACCTACCAAAAATATATTTGCATTAGGTAAGTTTAGGACAGGGGTAGGTATCGCCATTAAAAAAGCCTCAAACCATATTAATACGTTGCTGGTAGCACATTCTGATAGGTCGCATTTAATTAATTAATTGATTTGCTATCGACTTGTGTGCAACCTATCTTTTTAATAGAAGGTGATAAATAATTATTTGGATTTAAGAAGCAATACATTTCTCAAGAAGCGCTCTGTTGCGTACCTCAAAAAAGTTATTTCAAAAAGTTATTTGGTTCGTTGGGGTCTATTTATTTATTTATCAACCTAGATGAAAACAGGCGGGTTGAATTGGTCAGGTTTTGTTGTTATTTATAAGCATGTAAATCAATAAAGGGATGCATAATTACAGTGTAAATAGCACGGGTTCTAAACTTGTGGTTATTAGCCAAAACCTTTTTTTAGATGTTAAGTGGCCTTGCAGCCCACTGTTATATGATTGCCTTGACAAAAGGCGATTTTTATTAAAAAAAAAAAAAAAAAAAAAATACACTTTTTGATGATTGACAGATTAATTCCAGTGGTGCCAAAACGTATTTAGACAGTTAAGTCACACTTAAAAACGTCTCAGTTGTAGATTACGAAATATCAAAGCAAGTGTCAGTTACTGTAAATAATCGATATGAATGATTCTAGCTTAAAGACATTAAAACCATAAAATCTCCTGCTTTGATGTTAGATTTCCTGTTCTCTAGGATCTAAAGACATTTAAACATTGACACACATTTTTTTGTGTCTGCTCTGAAATGACGTGCATTGTAGAAAAGCGCTATATAAATAAAAATGACTCAACAAAAGGAAGTGTGTTCACTTTAAAACAATAGATGGAGTGTTGAAAATGAGGACAGTCGGTATTCAGTGACTTTGTTTGTTGATAGTTAGATAATGTGATTAAAACTTTGAAAAGGATGGAAAGATAAAGCAGCATTTGATGGATATCATTTCTAATGCAATGACATTCCGACCTTTTTAAGTGTGACAAGCATCCAAATATACTTTATAGTCCACAAAAGACTGAATTTCTCCATTTAAGAGCCACTTTAGATGCATGTTCAAGTGCTTCTGTATAGAACAAACAAACACTGACTGTAATCTTCATATCAGCATTCATAATATCCATCATTTATGAATCTCTTGATCAACACACTGTCATGGCTTCAGTAACCTGACGTGAAGTCAACTGTAAATGACTTTTAATTAAAGCATCTGCTAAATGGCAGCCTTCTAAATGAAAGGTCAATGAATGTCAATATGGTTTATGAATTGCTCCTTTAATGGTACTAATGAAGCCAGTGGGAATATTTACATGCAAGAACTGCATAATGACATGCTGAAATATTAAACGCAATACCTAATAGTCTAGAGAGAAAATGTACAGAATGCAACACTGCAGATCTCACCGTCTACACAGACAGCTTCCTTCTAGTGCAGCTTCTTAACCCAAATGAAACGTGACTAATGTCTTCAAGTAATAATGTGTGAAAAGCAATAAATATGAGGTAAACTTTAGCAAAAGTGTTAAACCGCAGCCTAAATGCAGTCATGTAGGTAGAATATCAAACAGCATACATTAAAAAAAAATGTCTGATATGCAGTTTGCATGCTCTGCCAAAATGCCTTGCTGTATAAATGAGGGAAATCTTTCTGTCTCTAAGCAGATTTCCATCTTCACATGATATAAATATATAGTATATCATACACACAGTGATGGTTTTGTTTTGGTTTGCATGCATGCATGAACCCGTGTTTTCTTTGTCTTTTGTGTCGTTGTTCATCTGCAGAGTTTCATCTCTGCTCTTTGAGATATTACTGTGACAATCACTTTGTTTCTTGAGCGTCCCTAAAGATCAAAGGCTGTTTGTGAACAGACAGGTATTGTTCTCCACTGACGTGCGCTCCGAACTCGAGACCAATAAATACTTTCATAACACCTGCTCATTAATGCCAAACTAATTCTTATTGATCAGCAGACACAATCTCTCATCCACATTTACAGTATGCATAGAGAAATAAGTAATTAAGCATAAGTGTTTGCACTATTGCCATTAACTTTTTCTGCAACATTGCTGCATTGCTGCTTTTTTTTTTCATAAATTTTTCCCATAGGGATTTTCAACAAGTCTCTATTTAAGCATTATAAGCCACGAGGCAAACAAACCAGCCTCAAGGAGAATCGCAACTACACTACAAACTTTGATTTGAAGCAAACAGGTGTTTGAAAAGCGAACAAAAAATCAAAGACACAAGACAGTGAACTTTACTTTAATGAGGGAAAAACACTCCAATCACATGAAGCAGTGCAGATGACATCATCAAATGGCGAACTAGTAATGTATTTATTTCAGTTGTTTATTATGTCAATAGAAACTATACAGGTGCATCTCAGTAAATTAGAATGTTGTAGAAAAGTTTATTTATTTCAGGAATGCAACTCAAATTGTGAAACTCATGTATTAAATAAATTAAGTGCACACAGACTGAAGTAGTTTAAGTATTTGGTTCTTTTAACTGTGATGATTTTGGCTATCATTTAACAAAAAACGACTTATTCACAATCTCAACAAGTTAGAATATGGTGACATGCCAATCAGCTAATCAACTCAAAACACCTGCAAAGGTTTCCTGAGCCTTCAAAGTGGTCTCTCAGTTTGGTTCAGTAGGCTACACAATCATGGGGAAGACTGCTGATCTGACAGTTGTCCAGAAGACAATCATTGACACACTTCACAAGGAGGGTAAGCCACAAACACTCATTGCCAAAGAAGCTGGCTGTTCACAGAGTGCTGTATCTAAGCATGTTAACAGTAAGTTGAATGGTAGGAAAAAGTGCCGAAGAAAAAGATGCACAACAATCTGAGAGAACCACAGCCTTATGAGGATTGTCAAGCAAAATGATTCAAGAATTTGAGTGAACTTCACAAGGAATGGACTGAGGCTGGGGTCAAGGCATCAAGAGCACCACAGAGAGACGTGTCGAGAGATTTACTGAACCACAGACAACGTCAGAGGCATCTTACCTGGGCTAAAAGAAGAAGAACTGGACTGTTGCCCAGTGGCCCAAAGTCCTCTTTTCAGATGAGAGCAAGTTTTGTATTTCATTTGGAAACCAAGGTCCTAGAGTCTGGAGGAAGGCTGGAGAAGCTCATAGCCCAAGTTTCTACAGTCTGTGATGATTTGGGATCAATGTCATCTGCTGGTGTTGGTACATTGTGTTCTTTGAAAACCAAAGTCACCCGTCCCGTTTGCCAAGAAATTTTGGAGCACTTTATGCTTTCTTCCACTGACCAGCTTTTTGAAGATGCTGATTTCATTTTCCGGCAGGATTTGGCAATTGCCCACTCTGCCAAAGGCACCAAAAGTTGGGTAAATGAGTGTACCTGTAGCTCAAGTGGTAGATCAGGTTGGGGGTTTGAATCCCAAGGAACACATGTTAGGAGAAAATTGTTGGCCTGAATGCAATGTAAGTCACTTTGGATAAAAGCGACTTAAATGAATAAATACATAAAATAAAATAAAATAAATGCCATGGTGTTGGTGTGCTTGACTGGCCAAACTCACCAGACCTGAACCCCAGAGAGAATCTATGAGCTATTGTCAAGAGGAAGATGAGAAACAAGAGACCAAACAATGCAGATGAGCTGAAGACCACTGTCAAAGAAACCTGTGCTTCCAGACCACCTCAGCAGAGTCACAAACTGATCACCTCCATGCCTCGCTGAACTGAGACAGTAATTAAAGCAAAAGAAGCCTCTACCAAGTATTGAGTACATGTACAGTAAATGAACATACTTTCCAGAAGGCCAACAATTCAAAAAAAATAAATAAAAAAAAATAATGAAGTATTCTATTTGTTGAGATCGTGAATTGGTGGATTTTTGTTAAATGTGAGCCAAAATCATCACAATTAAAATAACCAAAGACTTAAACTACTTCAGTCTGTGTGCATTGAATTGATTGAATACACAAGTTTCACAATTTGAGTTGAATTACTGAACTAAATGAACTTTTTCACGACATTCTAATTTATTGATGCACCTGTATTTTGACGGTTTAGTGAGACTTTATTTTTTCCTGTGCTGTGCTTCACAGAGTGGGCAGAGCTCTTTTGACACTATTTCCTCGCTGTGACTTTCAGTCATGAGCAATGTTGTTTTTCAACACAGATTCAGCTGTTAAATAATGATTTTAAAATAAGTTGAAATAATGCAGGTTCGCAGCTTCTACAAAAGCATATACAATGAATAGATTAACAACTCTGATCTTAAAGTAGGTTATAAGTTATCTTAAAAATCTATTTCCCAATTATTTATTCATTCATTTTTATTGATTGTAGCGTTTTATTTAATATTGTCTGTTTTTGGTTGGTTGGAGAGAGACTGAAGCAGTAAAAAGCATAGTCTCTTTACAAATAACATCTGTTCTTGAATGATAATTTAAAAAAAAAGTATTTAAAGCATATTTTCATTTGTTTGCTTGTTTATTTAGTGTAACCTTTTGTTTCATACCTGCTAAGGCAGTCTGTTTCTGGTTGTTAGTTCCATGAAAATAAAAGCATTTGTTCTTGAGAATCAAAATAAATAAAAAGAAGAATAAAAATTTAAATTAAATTAATGAACAAAATAAACATTTATTGATTGATTGCTTTAATACCTTCGAATACGTTCTGTTTCTGCTTGGTAGTTCTTGAGAATAAAAAAGTAAAAAGAATAAAAGGAATCAAATTAAAAACATAATAAAAAATGATAAAACTTTTTATTTATTTATCTCCTAAAGCAGTGTGATTCTGGATGGTATTTCTTGAGAATAAAAAAATAAATAAAATGAAGAAGAAAAAATAAAATTTAGAAAAAAAAAGAATGAAAAAATTAAATGTATTTATTTATTCATTCATGCATGCATACATACATAAATTCAATTCCAGTTGGTTGGGGAGGGACTGAAATGGTTGCTATACAAATAAAATGTTCTTAAGTTTTAATATCTGGAAGCGACTGTTGCACTTATTATGGGAACGAGATCAGGTGCATTCTGGGTACAGGCAGCACTCAATGGGAGATGATAAACAGGACACTGGATTTCAGAGATATGGTCAAAATATTTTGTGAGGTGGAAACATGTGTCTCCATTGTGAAAGATTAATAAAATAAGAGTCGTCTATGAGCTAGCGGAGATAGATAAGAGCGCTGGACCCTCGACTCGTGTCTGTCCAGCTAATGAACAATAGAAACTCAGTTCCTGTGTATAAGAGGCATCTGATTGGCAGAGGATAACAGCTAATGATGGAGACGTGGGAACAATACTTTGTTTGTTAGGAAACAAAACAAGTGAACAGTCGAGGAAGAGTTTAATAAACATGACATGATCCATTTAAATTGACACTGAAGTGACTCAAAACAAGTTTGGGGCCATGAATTTTAATCTTGGTGAGGTCAGTCTAAGCAATGAATACTGATGCGCTTCAATAAAGAAATGAATCAAATGAAAACTCGAAAAAAATTGTTTTTATAAATTAAGAACAGTGATTTGGAGCTTGATAAATGTCCATCCAAAGTTTTAACACAAAGAAGCTAATGAATTTAATGTGATGGATATTTCTCAGTCATGCATGGCAAAAAATCATGGCATAATTTATTAGTATTATTATAGAAATACGACTACTTTTATTTATGAGTGAATTAAATGAAAATGAAAATGTGCATCACATTAAGTTTATTAGTTTATGTTAAACCTATGTAATGCAAATGCATTTTATGTGCATTAATACATTAATCTTAATTTAAATTATGTTTATTCTATATAAGTCATTAATGTTTAATAAATGTGAACATGCAAATTGGCTGATATTCTTTTAAAAAAATGCACAAGTTTTTACTGCTCATTTAAGAGTCAGATCTATTAAATCATTATCTTTGTCTAGTTTATTACATCAGTAATAATTCAATGAAACACACATTCTTTCTTTTAATAAATATTTTGTAATCAGTGTCAATACAAGATCATATCAATGAAAGTTAATCAAATCCATCAAATTCATGAATGAATGACTTCTTGCAGAAGTGAAATATCTCATGCATTAGCCAAGAAATGACCTTCCTCAACTGTGTGATGTGCATTTTATCCTCACTTTCTCTTTAAAGAGGTCTGACCAACTTCATATCCAGTCATTTTTTTTCTCAGCAATATCTCAAATGTGCAGCAACATCTGCAATTAAAAGTCAAAGATCTCATTATGAACTCAGAAATCCTAATCAAATGATCTAAGGTGCTCCGTGCACGTTAATTTTACAGCTCTATACTCTTATTATTATATGACAATAATCAAATAATTTGTGACTTTTTATTTTTCCTAAGTAATTTTAGGACTCAAGACTCAAATGCAAAAGTCAAGTCAAATCACCTTTATTTATATAGCGCTTTAACCAAATACATTGCGTCAAAGCAACTGAACAACATTCATTAGGAAAACAGTGTGTCAATAATGCAAAATGATAGTTAAAGGCAGTTCATCATTGAATTCAGTTATGTCATCTCTGTTCAGTTTAAATAGTGTCTGTGCATTTATTTGCAATCAAGTCAATGATATCGCTGTAAATGAAGTGACCCCAACTAAGCAAGCCAGAGGCGATGGCGGCAAGGAACCGAAACTGAATGATGACAGAGCAGCCATCAAGTCTTAGACAGTGTTCTAGGTTACTACAAGCAGAGTTTTTAGGTCCTATAATTAACACCTCTGTTTTTTCAGAATTTAGCAGTAAAAAATTACTCGTCATCCAGTTTTTTATATTGACTATGCATTCCATTAGTTTTTCAAATTGGTGTGTTTCACAGGGCCGCGATGAAATATAGAGCTGAGTATCATCAGCATAACAGTGAAAGCTAACACCATGTTTCCTGATGATATCTCCCAAGAGGTGATATGTCGCTTTGGATAAAAGCATCAGCTAAATGAATAAATGTAAATGTAAGGGTAACATATAAAGCGTGAAGAGTAGCGGCCCTAGTACTGAGCCTTGAGGTACTCCATACTGCACTTGTGATCGATATGATACCTCTTCATTCACTGCTACGAATTGATGGCGGTCATATAAGTACGATTTAAACCATGCTAATGCACTTCCACTGATGCCAACAAAGTGTTCAAGTCTATGCAAAAGAATGTTGTGGTCAATTGTGTCAAACGCAGCACTAAGATCCAATAAAACTAATCGAGAGATACAACCACGATCAGATGATAAGAGCAGGTCATTTGTAACTCTAAGGAGAGCAGTCTCAGTACTATGATAACGTTTGAGTCCTGACTGGAAATCCTCACATATAACATTTTTCTCTAAGAAAGAATATTATTGTGAGGATACCACCTTTTCTAGTATCTTGGACAGAAAAAGGAGATTCGAGATTGGTCTATAATTAACTAGTTCTTTGGGGTCAAGTTGTGTTTTTTTTATGAGAGGCTTAATAACAGCCAGTTTGAAGACGAGACAAACGAGAAACAAACGAGAACTAAGTGCAATTTCCAAGTAATAACATTTGGGTCATCAGTGACATTTCTCTTTAATTTGTAAAATAAAGGATCTGAAAAGGAGACTCAAGGACATGAAATCCAGTCATTATGACTGAGAGACTTCAAACATCCCGTTAGTTACTTCTGTTCAGAATATGAAGATAGTTCAGTCATCATCAACAATTCTCAGATCAATGTAATATAGCCTGTGCTCATTGTGAGTCAATGTAATGAAGTCATTAACATTAATAACTTGTTTAATTCACTAAAACTGTTTTTTTTATGTTTTTGAAAGAAGCCTCTTCTGTGCTCCAAGGGTGAATTTATTTGATCAAAAATACAGTAAAATTGTAAAATATTATTGCAAATAATAAAAATGTTTTCTATGTATATATCTGTTAAGATGTAATTTATTCTTGTGATGTGGCGCTGAATTTTTAGCTTCAGTCTTCAATGTTACGTGATCCTTCAGAAATCATTCTAATATGCTGATTTGCTGTTTAATTACTATAATTTATTATTGGTGTTTAATTATTGATAATGATGGGAAACACATATTCAATGTTGAAAGTAGAAATATTTTCTAACAATAGAAGCTTTAAATCACTTTTAAACAATTTAATGTATTTTGTTTTTCTGGATAAACATATTAATTTATTTATATTTTTATTACTCCAAACTTATGGTAGTCTATCACAGTTTCTATTAAAATATAAAGCAGAACAATTTTTTTGCAGGATTGATAATAGTCAGAAATGTTTCTTGAGCAGTAAATCATCATATTATTATGATTTCTGAAGATCATGTGACACTGAAGACTGGAGGAATGATGCTGAAAATACAGCGGAGCATCACAGAAATAAATTATATTTGAACAGATATTCACACAGAAAACAGTTATTTTAGATTTTAATAATATTTCACAATTTTACTGTTTTTACTGTATTTTTATATCATATAAATACAGCCTTGGTGAGCAGAAGAGACTTCTTGCAAAAACATCTTAATTATTCCCAATTTTGACTGATAGTGTTATATCCCCCCCAAAAAGGTTTAAAGGATAAAGTGTGAATATTGATAAACAAAAGCATAAAATTGCTGAAAATCAAGCTTTAAAGCAAATATGAAGTATTTGAGTTTACTAACTCATCTTCTGTACTCACACAGACTGGTGCTACCAGACACAAGTGAGCTGTGAATCTCACTGTAAAGGTAAGTCGAGACTCTCTGTGCATTTTCTGTGTCATCACATCAACTATCAAAGATGTATATAACTAAATCTAACGTTACCTCTCCATCTTGCTGTAAGGACCAGACCGATGGAGTGAAGTCAATGCAGACTGTGGGAAGAGCAGACAGTCACCAATCAACATCGTGACCAAGAAAACCAAGCTGGATGAGCGGCTGACGCCTTTCAAATTCACCGGTTACCAGACCGTGTTCGAGAGCACCATGAAGAACAACGGCCACTCGGGTAAAACTGCTTCCACTGAGCCGTTTCTGTCATCTCTGTTTTGGTTGTGCAAATATAGTTTGTGTTTTCATCAGATTTGGAGAAATGTAGCATTCCACCACTTGCTGCAGTGAATGGGTGCCGCCAGAATGAGAGTCTTAACAGCTCATGAAAACATCACAATAATCCACATCACTCCTGTCCAATAGTGAACATCTCTGGAGAAGACAAAATCTGAAACAAATCCAGCATTAAGACGTTTTTAGCTTCGAACTGTTGCGTCTGGTTAAACACAAGTCCATAATCCATAACAACGCTGCATTATTTTAGATTAAAGACTCATATTTTAGCTGTTTAAAGGTAAAAACACCTTGTTTCGGCCTTCTCCAGATGTTCACTGATGGATTGGAGTGCTGTGGATTATTGTGATGTTTTTATCAGCTGTTTGGACTCTCATTCTGACGGCACCCATCCACTGCAGAGCATCCATTGATGAGACACTGATGCAATGCTACATTTCTCAGAATCTGATGAAGAAACAAACTGCTCTGTGTGACGCTGGACTGTAATGTTGTGTTTTCCACATCAGTTCAGGTCAGTATACCCATCACAGCCACAGTGTCTGGAGGAAACCTGGGAGAAACGTACAAAGCCGTGCAGTTTCACCTCCACTGGGGCAACAGCGGAGGTCCTGGATCTGAACACACCGTCGATGGAGAGCAGTATCCTATGGAGGTGCCACCAACACCATACCAGTGTGCTGCTGATTCCAAAAATACTGTTTTCCTCGAGTTTTCTACTTTTATTATTACATTAAAAAATCTGTATTATTATGTGTATTACTGTCTCACCAGCTGCATATTGTGCACATGAAACAAAGATACAACAGACTCGAAGACGCACTCAGAGATCCCTCAGGAATCGCGGTGCTGGGATTCTTCTACGAGGTTTGAAATGCATGTGCTTTAAAATCAAGAAATATGAGAATGCTCAGAGATGATTTTGAATTTGTAGAATAAAAAACAACACTGATTCAAACTTCCAGGAGTCGAGCAGCTCTAACAGAAAGTACGATCTCTTCACACACGGCCTGCGCAGCATCCAGAATACAAGTAAGAAAGCAACCTCAATCTGAACTACCGCTTTCTTTATTCTGTTCCGCTTAGTGCTGTTTCTAGCAAAGAAATTACACACTACAAAGAAATTATTTTTAAAATAAATTTAATTAAAAACATATATATATATATATATATAATATTGTATTCTCTAAAACAAAAAAAGTACAATTATTTTAATTAAATATAAATCCTGAAATCTTCACAAAAAACTTAATATTATGCTAATGTTCGGGATGTTTTCAAATAAAGCTAATGATAACTCTGAAAGGAAGCTTTATGCATTTCTTGAAATTTTCTATAAATTTCTAGAGAGATAATTTTATGCATTTGCATCGTTTAAAAGTGTGGGCTAAGTAAGATTTCTTAAAATGTTTTTGAAAGAAAGCCACAAATGCTTTTATTGCTTTAATTGCACGGAGCCATTCAATCGACAGTACAGACATTTATAGTGTTATGATTTCAGATAAATGCTGTTCTTTTGAAAAATAAATTGCATGACAGTTTCCACAGAAATATGTTATTCATATATGTTTTCAAGATTGATAATAAACAGAAATGTTTCTTGAGCAGCAAATCAGTATATTTTCATGATTTCTGAAGATCATGTGACACTGAAGACTGGAGCAATGATGCTGAAAATACAGCTTTGATCACAGAAATAAATTACACTTTACAATATATTCACATAAAAAAACAGCTATTTTAAATGATAATAATATTTAAAAAAATTTACTGTATTTTCGATCAATTAAATTCAGCCTTGTTAATCAGAAGAGACATAGTTCAACAAAACTGTCTGAATGACTCTTTTCGTTTGCGCAGATGGAAACACGACGCTCCGTAAGATTTCTCTGAATCAGCTCATTCTGCCTGAAGCCAACATGACGAACTATTACCGGTACGACGGCTCTCTGACCACACCGGGCTGCACGGAGGCTGTGGTGTGGACGGTGTTTGAAAACCCCATTCCCCTCGACAGAGAACAGGTATTATCCTCCTGAATACCAAAAACTGGACATGAACTCGTATTTAAACTCATTTACTTTGCTATCTCTTGCCATTATAGTCAGCTGTATTTCAATAACTGTTTATGCACATTGCATGTATTTTAGCATTTACTTGCATTAAACTTCAGAATCTGAAGTGAATAATACAATAGTGCAGGTAACATTTATTAGGTTGACCATGAATAGGATGCTACATTTTATTCAGCATCCATTGGATATTGACTAAATATCTACCATAGCTTCTCACTTTGATAAGATTTCCCCAATAAATGGACAACAATTAATATAGCAATGAGAAGAATCACAACAAACTCTGATTTGAAGCAAACCAGTATTTGAAAATCATACAAAAATAAATGATAATGTGAAATAATGGAAGAAAGAATTACAAACCCATGAAGCATTGTGGAAAATAAACTGATCAACTTAAATTGTTGGTATACATCATTTTTAATTTGATTGTCATGTTAAACAGCGTTAATTTAGTTACTAATATAGTTTTTATTAGTGTTCAATTTGATTCTTTTTGTATATTGTCAGATTTTTCTTCCATCTTTTTTGTTCTCTTGTTTTAGTAATTTTGTTGTGTGTTTTTGTCATTTCTATTAATTTTTTCATGTGTCTATTTTTTATTCATTTTTATTTCATTTTGAGTTATTAAACTAAATGAAAATGAGAAATAAAATAGTTAATGTTTTTATATTCAATATCAGTTCATGTTTATTTTATTTGTAGAAACAATTTTTATGTTTTAGTTTTAGTTTATTAAAATAACTCATATGTAAACAACATATTTGAAGTTAATAGTAATATATATGAGACACTAAAGAGTTGTTTTGGCGCAATTAGCTTGTTTTGATTTGTGTTATTTTGCTAAATTGTGGGTAATGCAATTTCTTTTTTACCAGAAATTCTATTTTTAAACAATTCCTTAAAAGAAAAGTTTAAATATTGCGAACTGATGGCTCAAAGAAAGGATCTACCGTCGAATATCAAATTTGTAGCTCTGTTTTTAAAAGCTAAAGAAATCATTTATCTATGGAGAAAATGAATGGGATTTTCTTTCTATTAGGACTTCAGAAGTGAGCACTTAAAGGGCCAGCTCACCCTAAAAAATCTACTTCCTGTCATCATTATGAACCTGTGTGATAAAGCTCTGATCATTATGTGTCTTCAAACAGCTCCGGGCTTTTTCCGCCCTGAAGTTTCACGATGGGAACCCGATGGTGGGAACGTTTAGACCCGTTCAGCCACGTAATGGACGTGTGGTTTACCGGTCCAGCGGAGCAGCGGTCACCGCCAGCGCTGTCCTGATTCTGGCCTCCATCAGTGCAGCGTTAGGCCTGTCCCATCCGAACTAGAGCAAGACCGACCCGATACCGACACACAATCAACACAATGAGTTCTCAGCCAATCAACAGACCAGCAGACGAAAGTCTAGTGTCCACAGCACACTAGAGAAGTTAGTGTAGAATCTGACCAGTAGACGTGTGTTCATATCTATCAATAGAGTTGTACTAAAGCCACTCTGACTTTCTGTGAAGGTCTGACGGGGAATAAATGCATGACCTTTATCTGTATTAGACATCTGGCAAACACACACACACACACACACACACACACGGGCTATATTTACAAAGATTTTGATGTGCTGGAGATGTGCATTACTAACACACACATCGATGATCAGTACTCAACTGATGAAAGGTCACAGAGGTCAAGGGTGAAAGGTCACAGAGCCGTGAGAATAGATCGGAGAGAAACCCAGGAATAGCAAGCACACAAATACATCTACATTTAATCTGCTGAGTTTCATCGAGTGTTTCACACTTGAGATCAAAAGAATCAAATTCACTTTAAATTTATCAACTGATCGAGAACTGAGAATATAAATTTATGTGTGTGTGTGTGTGTGTGTGTGTGTGTGTGTGTGTGTGTATGTATATATATATATATATATATATATATATATATATATATATATATATATATATTGCCCATATAAACTGTATGATATTATTTATAATTATTTAAAATGTGATAGACATGCACTCTGTATACTGTATATGTAAAATTACATTTTTAAATATGCATACATATAGATTATTTCATACAGTATATATATACATATATACGTATATATATATATATATATATATATATATATATTCTTGTCCAGTTTTGCAAACTGCTTTCAGACCCCTAAAAATGTGCCAAGTGTGGAAATAAAGGGAACCAAGTACTTTTGCATTTCTAAGTTTAACCCAGACATGCATTGCTTCACACAGACACATCACAGAGATGGTCAAAGTGAAAGCGGTGTGTTCTCTGTGACAAGATTTTGGTTATAATTAACTTGAATTTCACAACACTTACAGTCTGTGGCATGATATTTACACACATCTGGACTTGCTGTAGATGTCTTGAAGTCATGCATCTTGCGCACAAACTTACACTGTTTATCCAAAAGATTCTGTTGAGTCAGTTGTGAGGACACATGACTTGTGTTTTATAAACTTTGAGGGTCTCAGATGCACTAAACGTGATGCATTGATGCTCTTTCTGAAGAAAATGAATATGATGATTAGTATTTGCTGTAAATGGCGTGCAGAGTCTACAAACAGGGAAACGTGCAATGTCTGTACTCATAACACACATTAACCTTATCTATATGTATGTTTTCTGCACATATATGTATGTACTGTATGTAAGGATGTTGATGTAAGCGCTGCTGTTTGTTATGTGTATCATTACTGAAAGCATCATTACTGACACTCAAATCAACAGCAAAGCATCACTGAATGGCCATCTCCTGCCTGTGCATATTGACATTTAATCTTTATTTACGTTGAAAATGTCAGTTTTGTCAACCTGTCAGAATGCACTGATGATATTATGATGATGTAACTGCTAATGATATAGTAAATGCATTCCAGTATACTAATAAATGGCTGCATTTCATTTTTAAGTAACACGCATTCTGTCATTCTTCAGTATTTCAGACAAGGGTAATGTCTGTTATTTCTGCACAAGTGAAACTGCTTTAAGTGATCAATCATGATCAAATAAAATACCTATGAAAGAATTGAAAACCAAATGTTAAAGCACTAAAATATGAAAGCAATACATTTAAAAAAAGATCAGAGAAAAATGTCAGAATTTTGAGATAAAAAAAAAAAACATTTACCAATTTTATTTATTTTATTCTATTAATAATTTCTATTTTAAAATATACTATTTTATTGGATTATTTTTTTCATGGTGGAATTCAAGCTTCCATACTAAAATTAAATAAAAATGAAAATAAATTTAAGCTTTTGTATATAAAAGAAACAAATGCACATAACAAAATTACTAAAACTCTAACTAAAAGTACTACCTAACTGAAGTAAAACTGAAGTATAAAACTACTACTAAAAAACATTTCTTAGATAGCAATAGCATTGATCTCTTTAACCCTTTGATAAAGCAGTGAAATAGCATTTTAACCCAGTCAGATGTGCCTCTCATAATCAAGTGTGATGCTAAGCTCTCAGACAGCTATGGAGTATAAATATATGCATTGTATTAATGTAAAGTAAATGCACAAGGGATCACCACACAAAACTCCTCATCCATGAATGACCGAACACAGGGAGATAATATTTTCCTAAGGCAGAGTTCGGCGATCTCTGTCTGTCTGTGTCTGTTATCAGTGTCTCTGAGGTGAGATTTAATAGCTCAGGTCTCACATTCCCAAATAAACGAGCTTCACTCTTTCAGTCTGCGACACATGTCAACATCTAATCCGATTCTAATGAAGTCACACTGAACGCTGCAGTCTGAGCCTGACAGTTCACTGCTTCTCCAAGGACTCGGAGAAAGACACAGAAGCAGTTTTCCCGACCATAGAGTGCAAAAGAGATTAAGAAACAACTGATAAATTACTTATACACTTGAACAAAATTCTTTTGTGGACACTTAATAATAAAAACAAAAATATTTTCAGAAATCTCTCTCTCTCTCTCTCTCTCTATATATATAGGTAGTATAAATAATATTTATTTGAATAAATGTATTCATGGAAAAACTATATATATATTTCTAGATATATCTCAATAAATGTATATTTCTATACATAAAAAATACTTTACACACAATATATAATTCTATATATTTTATTGCATTTTTAAAAAAGACCAACAACAGTTTTACAAGAAAGAGACTTTAAAAAAATCTAAAATAAGCATTTTTATAAGGCTCCTGTGTTTAGGTTCAGTACTAAATGTATTCTAGTGGCAATTTATAGGTAATTTTCTATGCAATTAAAGTGAAATATCTAAAAATAAACATAGCAGATAAAAATGCTAATTTTAGAATAAAATTTCAGATGGCACTTAGAGACTATAGCATCTGAACTCTCTCTCTCTCTCTCTCTCTCTCTCTCTATATATATATATATATATATATATATATATATATACACACACACACATATATATAAAGCAGTAACACTGTTGGTGGTCTTCCAGGCTGTGAATTTGTCATCATTTGTCAAAGGAATCATCTGTGTTAAGTGTAAGTGCAGCTCCCACAGCTTTCACAGCATAATAACACTGACATTAAACATTATAAATGCAATAAATGTCAGAATATACAGTTTGTAAAGTACCGCTGCAAGATTTAAACATCACACACATTGACATGAGACTAGTCATAAAACATCGTTCCAATATTGCATCTGTAATGTCTGTTGGCAAAGATGTAATGTGATACACTTATATTGGCATGATGACGTAAATCTGCCAAACCGGTGAGAGAATCACCTGTTCACATTCCCATCCATCTCAATGCCTTCAGCCATGAATCTATACAGTATACAAGACCTGCACATCTTAGCTCTATAAACATATTTTCTTCCACCTGACCGTAAATGGCAATGGGAATATTTATCATATATTATAAGAAGCCAGTGTTTGGCTGGTTTGGCTCCTACAGTATCTGCAAACAAAGCATCGTTCTCCATTGACTGCTATTCAAAAAGCTGGACATTCATGTAAAATCATTCATGCTAAATTGGCATACATTCATTTTTATTTTATTTTTATTTTTTGCATGAAATCATACATTCATTATATTAGAAGTCTGACCAATGCACATTTCTATTCTTAAAAAAAATCACATTAAATTGCTATGCTTTGTTACAATGTTTCTTTGTTATTAAATTCAATGTTATGTTTCTTTGTAATAGTTTCATGAGTGAAAATTGTTTCAGTAAATCCTATATCATTTTTTTCAGACTTAATATGTCAATTGTTACTTGCCATTTCTAAGTAACTGATATTATTTCACAAATAATTACAAAGAAATGTCAGTTAGCATTCAATTCTATGACATTTCTAAAGATGAAATACTGAATTATAAAGTATTTATTGTACAACTTTATTTACAACATCACAGCAATCAAGCTAAATTTACAAATGTCTTTCTTATGTTTTTCTACACAAACGTGAGATTATTTTAATGTAATAAAATCTACACCTTTTTGCGTATAAGACTACAAATGAAAGAATTTAGCATCAAACCACCTTCCATTTTTCACTGGTCTCAGTGTTCACCTCTCATGGGCTCTTTCTAAACCTGAAGACTGCTTCCTTTCACATTATTGCACAACACAAACAGAAGAGGTCTGACGTATTTTGGATCTTCCTGAGGTCTGGAGGTCTCCTAAGAAAAGCACCTGTCTCTCCTGGGATCTTCTTCTTTTCTCTTTCTCAATCAAAGGCCTTTTTGTCATGGATAGGACGGAAAGACAGGAAGAACTTTAGTGCACAAAGGCTTGTGGTGAAACAGAGATGGCCTTTTGCATGCTCTCGGCGCGCTGTGGTCTCAGCGGAGCAGATGAAGCATACATGATGGACCACTAATACATGTAAAGGTGCCTTTCTTTGACCTCTGACACGCTCACATGATCAAACAAATTCCAGGTTCTCATAAGTAATATAATGACCAGCCCACCCTCAAACAAAGATGTCCATTTTCTCCCAGATTAGAAAACCAGAAAACCAACAATCTTCCCATCAGATAATAGTGAAACACCGACTAAACCGAGAGGAATTCACAGTAAAGATCCAATCTGCTGGACTCATTTATAATGCCCTGAATTGTACAACGTGCATCTTGCAACAGTTGTTTGGCTTCTTAACGAGTTTGTTATTAGACTTTTTGGGTTTGAAATAAGATAAATATACCCAAACAATGCTGCAAATGATATTAAGACTTTCATATTTTGAATATAAGTGCATTTTGACTTACTACATGGGCAGATTTTTTTTCACTTGTTTTGTAACTTGTTTGTTCTTAAAGGAACAGTAAATGTACTCATCCTCAGGCCATCCAGGATGTAGATGAGTTTGTTTCTTCATCAGATTTATAGAAATGTAGCATCGCATCATTTGCTCACCAATGGATGCCCTGCAGTGAATGGGTGCCGTCAAAAATGAGTCCAAACAGATGATAAAACATCACAATAATCACCACTTAAGTCCATCAGCTAACATCTGGAGAAGACAAAAACTGCATTTTTGTAAGAAATAAATCTATCATTAAGATAATCTTTAAACCATTGCTTCCTGCTAAAATATTAGTCCACAATAAAACCTCCTCCAATGAAAAAAGTGGTCTGGTCTGAATCAGGAGAGAATCATATTTTAGCTGGAAACAACCATTTAAAGTAAAAACACCTAAATTGTGGATATGTTTCTTATAAACACATCTTTTGCCCAGATGTTTACTGATGGACTGGAGTGCTGTGGATTATTGTGATGTTTTTATCAGACTCTCATTCTGACGGCACCCATTCATTGCAGAGCATCCATTGATGAGACACTGATGCAATGCTACATTTCTCCAAATCTGATGAAGAAACAGACTCATCTACTGATGGCCTTATGGTGAGGACACGTTCAGCAAATTTTCATTTTTGTGTGAACAATTCTTTTAAAACTAGCACAAATATATATATATATATATATATATATTCTATGAAGACAATGCATGCAAAACCTTCTTAGAGGGAGCAGTTTATTTTTGTGGATTCCTCCTTCAGTGTTTGGCAGGTGAATAACCTAAATATTGGTCACTTGTGATCGGGCTGTCAAAAGACAACAAAATTAGTATCATGCCATGAGCAAACCTGACAGAGATGCGCGATTGATTCAGTGTGAGTGTGACATCAGTCTGAACAAAGGCAGAGAGAACTGACCCAAATAATGCTGACGTGATCGTCCTGTGACCTGCAGACATGATCACAGCGTGCTCATCAGTTTGGACCTTGGTACCATGTTTCCATTTTAAGACAATAATATTTGCTTTTATGGTGATAAGGAACTATTTCAGCACATCATCTGAACTGGCACTGCCATTCGAATCGGTTTGGTGCCAAATTACAAAGGAGCTGAAATCAAAAGTTCAAGTAAATAATCAGTTAGCAAATAAGGTCATCACTTCACAAACATAGCTGTTAGAAAATCAGAACTAAAAATAACATGAGTGAGGTTTATGTTTAAAACAAGCGACTATATTAAATAAAAATAAATAAAAATACAATTTATGTCAAGGGCAGCTGGTTTGTGGTGTTTAGAGAAGCTGTTTGTAAACACTAGTATTTCTGCTCTTTTATCTAGTTCAGGTCAGGATGAGCTGGTCTGGGATCAGTGCATGTGTGAAAGGTTTCACTCAGAGAGGATCTGGGACGGACCGTGAAGGAAAGCTGAGAAAGTGTAGAACAAGCAGCATTCCTGATGACGCTGCGCAAGCAGGAGCAGATTTACTATCACCTCTGCTTAATATCTCTGAAATTTAATCAAGCTGATACCACAATGCAAGGTGAGATGCAGGGGGACACGAGAGAGAGAGAGAGAGAGTGTGTGTGTGTGTGTGTGTGTGTGGGTCTGAGAGAGAGCCCCTGAGGAGAGATAAGGAAAGTGAGGCAGAAATAAAAAAATGGGACACAACTTTTTGTACAAAAATAAATAACTAAAATAAAGACAGCGCAACTTTATATTCTCTGGAGAAAACCTGCCAGTTTTTCTCCAATGGGTGAATAGATGGATAAATGGTTGGATGAATAAATAGATGGATGGATTAATAGATGGATTGTTGAATGATGAATGGATGCTTGAAATGTCATCAATGGGTCTTTATTTAGTGTTTGTATTTCATCTTATTTAATAAATTAACTTTTATGGACCAGGGTGGAAGTACACATTTCCCAGAATGCACTACCTGTGTTGAACTACTTTGAACACTGTTATAAATTCCAGTTCAAATTCCACTTCTATTTCCTGAAAGTTTGGGGCCAAAGTGTAATACTGAAGTTTAAAGCTTCTTGTAAGTGATTTGATCCAGACAGAAGTGAAAGTTCTAGTAAAGCGTGCCTCAGAAAACACACTAATAAAAACAGTGTGAGAGGAGAGAAGACGCCAGCTGCCCCGAGACTGACTCCACAATAATTCACACTCATTTATACACACTTCATACCACGCGTTTCAGCAACAGAAGCACATAAATACTCACACACTCTCTCATACACACACACACACACACAGCGAAGGTGACCAGACACACATGCCATTCTGATCTTAGCAACCGAACAACTACAGTACCAAGACTTACAAATTAACAACATCAACAGGAATCAACAGGGAGCTACTTTGCCTGTGGTACGGCCCAATCTGTCCAAAATAAAACTTGTATAAAGCAGCACAAAGAGCAGCTGAAAATAGGACAGTCGAACTCAATATAAATGTAAATATAAAAATTGACCTATAAATGGATGGATAGAAACTATAGAATGATATATAGAATGACATAAAGAAAGATGGATAAATGAATGGAATAAAAGAGAAAAATACAAGGAACAATAAATAGACAGATGAATTGGTGGATGGATGGATGGATAAAATGATAGAAATAACAATGGATGGTTGGATGGATAGAAAGAAAAATAGAACAATAGAAAGATGATGTATTGATGGAAAGAAGGATTTATAGAACAATCAAAAGAACCATGGATGGATGGATGGAATAATACAAAAATTATGGATGGATGGAAACTATAGAATGAGAGAAATAAAGATATTATTCTATTATTATATACACTATATATAGGAATTTAAACTTTCCTGAAGATGGTACTCCTCTGGTACTGCTTGGTGACTTCAGCATCCACCTAGATAAACCCCAGGCTGCTGACTTCAACACTCTGCTCACCTCATTTGATCTCAAGCTAGTTTCTACTACAGCGACTCACAAATCAGGCACCAACTGGACCTCATCTTCATGCCCTGTTGCTCCATGGACAACACTTCAGTTGCTCCACTGCACACTTCAGACCACTTCCTCATTACTGTTAACCTCACACTTATTCCTGATGTGGCACACACTCCAAGCAGGTCACCTTTCGAAGGAACCTACGGTCACTCTCTCCATCTCGCCTATCCTCTATGTTTTAATCCTCGCTTCCTGCACTCTCTCAGTTTTCAGCTCTGGACATGAACAGTGCTACTGACACTCTTTGCTTCACTCTAACCTCTTGATTGGACAACTTTTGCCCACTGTCATCCAGACCAGTACGCACCAACTCCTCAGAGTGATGACGACTTCATAAAGACTAATACACACTCTCTCTCCTCCTTCTCTCCACTCTCAGAGATGGACATTCCCAAACTTATCCTTACTTATCATCCTACTACTTGTCCACTTGATCCTAACCCCACTCACCTCCTTCAAGTGATATCTCCTTCAGTCATACACTCATATTATCAACACCCCTCTTCACTCTGGTACATTTGCCTCAGCATTTATCCCTTCTTCCATTCATTGCAAAGGCACTTGAGCGAGTTGTGTTCAACCAACTATCTATGTTTCTTGTACAGAAGAACCTCCTGGAAAGCAACCAATCTGGTTCCAAAAGTGGCCACTCAACTGAGACTGCTCTGCTCTCGGTTACTGAAGCTCTGCAACTGGCATGAGCAGCTTCCAAATCATTAGTACTCATCTTACTGGAACTGTCTGGTGCTTTTGACACTGTTAATCAGCAGATTCTCCTGTCCACTCTAAGAAAGATGGGCATCTCTGGAACCGCACTCCTGTGGGTTAAGTCCTACCTCTCAGATAGATCCGATCCTTCAGTGTGTCTTGGAGGGGTGAAGTTTATAAATCACAACACCTCGCTACTGGGGTTCCTCAAGGCTCAGTACTTGGACCACTTATCTTCTCCATCTACATGACGTCATTAGGATCTGTCATTCAGAAGCATGGCTTTTCCTATCACTGCTACGCTGATGACACTCAACTCTACTTCTCATTCCAACCAGATGACCCGACGGTAGCTGCTCGCATTTCAGCCTGAGTGACATTTCTAGTTGGATGAATGACCATCATCTCAGCTCAATCTTATTAAGACAGAACTCCTGGGGCCCTATCTTGCACCCAGCGCAATTGACTTTGTACACCGACGCATGTGTCATTCCTATTTTGCACCCGCGCAAAGCGCGCTTTTCCCTCCACAGAAGCACGTCACTAAACTAGTGAATGAACTTGCGCTCCCTGGGCGGTTCAGCGCAAAAAAGAAGGCGTGTTCCGGCGCAAACAATCCCTGGTGCTATTTTGCTGTTCCATTAAACAATTGCGCCACTGACCAGAAAAAACCTAGTCTAAAGTCAGTGGCGCGTTGCGCGTTGTTCATTATGCTATTTTAAGGGCGCATGCTTGACCATAATGTATAGCGTGCACAACGCGCATACACTTTGCTCATGTAATCTACACAGATGCAACAGTTATTTTTGCAAATCATAAATTGTTACACTAAAAAAATATTAACACATGAGATGACGGAAATCATTGTGGTGTGCCACGAAGATGTGAACAAAATAGGCATAAATCTAGCTTACAAATTATTCAGGCTAATTATTCTCCCATCCCCATACAACACAACTTCTCTGTCTTTCACTGCTCTTACAAGAACATCAGTCTCCTCGGCTGTGAACCGCTCCTGGCGTGCGCCTGGTAAATACGCCATAATGGAACTTGCGCACCTGCTTTTAAAGGGAATGTTGGATGACGCTCTGATTGGTTTATTTCACGTTACGCCCAAACCACACCTATGAATAATGAAGCTACTTCAGACAAACCCATTTTAGATTTGCGCCGGGCGCAAGAGCCATTTATCCCGCCGGGAAAATAGCAACAGCGCCGAGACCCGCCCACAAACTTACTTGCGCTTCGCGCTTTGACACTTGCGTTTCAGATCGTTAAAATAGGGCCCCTGGTGTTTGGTGGTTCCAGCTAACCTATCGTTTCATCAAAACTACTCTATACAGCTGGGTTCATCAACCATAACTCCTTCCAGGACGGCCAGAAACCTAGGAGTTGTGATCGATCATCAGTTAAGCTTCACAGACCTGTATTTTAATGGTACATTTCTGTCAGTTTTATCATATATTTTCTAAAAAATTATTTTATTTATTTTTTTCACGTATAGTTACTATATTACTATAAGACTGTGTAATATGAAATATTTTATAAATGAAGGTTAATTAGAATTTGTTCTTTTTGAAGATGCTGATTTAATTTTCCAGCAGGATTTGGCACCTGCCCACACTGCCAAAAACACCAAAATTTGGTTACATGACCATGGTGTTGGTGAGCTTGACTGGCCAGCGAACCTACCAGACCTGAACCAGAGAGAACCAGAGAACCTACAGAGAGAATCTATGGGCTATTGTTCAGAGGAAGATGAGAAACAAGAGACCAAACAATACAGATGAGCTGAAGACCACTGTCAAATAAACCTGTGCTTCCAGACCACCTCAGCAGAGTCACAAACTGATCACCTCCATGACACACTGAATTGAGCCAGTAATTAAACCAAAAACAGCCAAAAAAGGGCCAACAGTTCACAAAAATTGTTAAATGTGAGCCAAAATCATCCAAATTAAAAGATCCAAAGACTTAAACCACTTCAGTCTGTCTACATTGAATTTATTTAATAAAAAAGTTTCACAATTTGAGTTGAATTACTGAAATAAATGAACTTTTCCCACAACATTCTTATTTATTGAGATGCACCTGTATATATATATATTTTTTTTTTGGGGGGGGGGGGGGATTATTATTAAGATTATTTGGGTTGATACATACATATATATATATATATATATATATATATATATATATACATTGTTTTTTTGTTTTTTTGTTTTTTTTTACTGTGTTTAATTCAGTGCATAAATCTAAAATTTAGTGCAGTTTAATTCAGTGCATAAATCTAAAATTTTGATACTGTTTATTTATTTTTTGTAAGTAAACAGTATAGTTACTACATGAAGGTGAATAAAAAATGACAGAATTTTCTACAAATGAGTAGGACATACTGTCCTCTTCTCAGGATGTGACGTGACCTTTCTTGACCCTGCCTTTAACTATAGGCTCCAATCAAGCTTCCTGTTCCACAAGAGTGTCTGGCACCCAATCAAAGCTTCAACAGGCAGATTTGGCTGCTGATGTTGATTTCATGGCAGTCCTTTTGTCTAATGCACCTGCCTCTTGAAATTCCCAGACCAAAAGCTCTGCTTCCACGAGTAGCAGCCAGATTGTGATTTCTGAACAGGATAAAGAAAGAAACGAGACGCCACTGTGACAATAACTCAATGACACCAATCCATCATAAAGAGCAGAATCTAGAGTGGCCCTTTACAAACCACACAAACTTCCCTCAGGAGAGCGTTTCCATCACGGCTTGGTAACACAGATGAATGGGTGGTGGGAAAGTAAACACATCGGGAGTGTTTTGGTTGAAGTGTCAGAGACATTTTCATAATGAAGGAGCGGAATAATGAGCGTGTCTTCCTTTTTTCACAGAAATATTTACATCTCAAAAGGAAAAGTCTACTGTCAACTTCCCAACAGACGATTCTTTTCAGAGGCGCACAGACAAGCAGCATAGAAATCGGAAAAGATTGGCTGGAGTTCTCATTCACTTCAAATATTCATACGTAGACAACTGTGATTGAAAAAAGGATTTTATACAGTTGAGAATTATTTTGAAATGGTTATAAAATGTTTCCTGAGCAGCAAATCAAAATGATTTCTAAAGGATCATGTGACACTGAAGAATGCTGAAAATTCAGTGTTGATCACAGGAATAAATAACATTTTACAATTTATTCACATAGAAAGCAGTTATTTTAAATTGTAATAATATGTGACCCTGGAACACAAAAGCAGTCTTAAGTCTCTGGGGTTTATTTGTAACAATAGCCAAAAAGTAAAAATTATTGATTTTCCTTTTATGCCCAAAATCATTAGGATATTAAGTAAAGATCATGTTCCATGAAGATATTTTGTAAATTTCCTATTTTAAATGTATCGAAATGTAATTTTTGATTAGTAATATGCATTGCTAAGATTTCATTTGGACAACTTTAAAGGAGATTTTCTCAGATTCCAGATTTTCAAATAGTTGTATCTCAGACAAATATTTTCCTATCCTATCAAACCATCAAAGCAAAGCTTATTTATTCAGCTTTCAGGTGATGTTTTTCATCTCAATTTCGAGAAATGGACTGGTTTTGTGGTCCAGGGTCCAAAATTTCACTATTTATGTAGCCTACTCAGTCTATGTTCAAATAAATGCAGCCTTGTAGAGCAGAAGAGATTTTTTTTAAATATATTACTTTTTTTTCAAACTTTTGTCTGGTAGTGTACATTTGGTAAGAAACAGATTTCTAAGCTGATCTGATGGACTCTTGAGCAGTGTCGCGATTGTAAATGAGTCTGTTTATTCAGAAGTGAGACGAGGGCATGACCTTTTCAAGCACAGAGTCCACACAAGCTGGGTCAGTAACACGGCATGCCTTTCATGAAGACAGGAAGTGAAGCAGGAAGTGAGGAGGAAATATGAAAGTGTTTCCCTTTATTCTGGGGGCTGTAGTGAGCCTACAAACCAGATTTCCTCATCTGACTGAAAAATACAAGTTCAAAGAC
The DNA here is from genome assembly GCF_023724105.1 of Carassius gibelio. Classification (NCBI taxonomy): domain Eukaryota; kingdom Metazoa; phylum Chordata; class Actinopteri; order Cypriniformes; family Cyprinidae; genus Carassius; species Carassius gibelio. Next base: position 9,703,317 of record NC_068400.1, read on the forward strand.
CCTCTCATATACGTCATGCCAAAATGTTCAGTTTGGGGTCACTATGAAGAAACGTTTGTTTAATGTTATTTATAATGTTACAAAATAATTATATTTCAAATAAATGCTGCTCTTTTGTACTCTCTATACATAAAATAAAATGATCATGATTTCCACAAGAAATATTCAGCAGCAAAGCTTTTTTCAACATTGATAATAATAATGAAACGTTTCTTGAGCAGCAAATCAGCAAATGAGAATGATTTCTGAAGATCATGTGACACTGAAGACTGGAGGAATGATGCTGAAAATACAGCGGAGCATCACAGAAATACATTACACTTTAACAGAGAAAATACTTATTTTAAATTATATATATTTTTCAGAATATTGATGTTTTTACTGTATTTTTTAATTACATGATTCATGTAATTTATAACTGCATTTGACAAGACAAATAGAGCTGTTTTCACAAAATAGGCATGCAATTAAAACTGAATGTTAATATATAAAAAAAAAAAAAAAAAAACTATAATAATTATGAAGCCTTCAAATGGATAAATCCTGTTTCTTATAGTTCCTTTAAAGGGATGATCCACCTAAAAATGAACATTCAGTTGCCTTTTTTAATTCTGTCAGACATATAAGAAAACATTTGGAAGAATGCTAGTAGCTCAATAGATTTGGTTCCTGCTTACTTTCATTATGTGGACAAATAAAAATGAAACTATGTTTTCATAGTTCCTATAACCATTGGCAGAAGTGCCTGCTTTCTGACGCGAACCAGGAACTGGGATTGATTTTAGTCATAGGAACGCCTTTTCGGGAAACTAAATTGGTAGGGACAATAGAAACTACTAATGATGTAAGCGTATGTTTCTTGGCTGGATACGAAACACAGTCATCCACCATTTTTAACCCTTTGATGCACAAGCTATGAAAACCTCTTCTTATACACAAATTGCATTTAAAATGACCCAAATTAGTTTCCAGTGTTATTTCATACTTCGCTGGGCTTTTTGTTTTTGTTTTGTTTTATCTTTTGAAATCAGTTTATTTCAGCATTTAATATTCCCTGATTTATAAATGACCACAAATAAATATTTCATTTCTTCCCCTAGGTTTTTGTCACTACATCATTTTTACACATATGCAAGCATGAAAAAACTAAAAAATTAAGACATTTTGTAAAAATTAATATTTAGCGTTATTTACACCAGCACATTTAACACTTGAAATATGTTTATTTGCCCCACTGTCATACGTATCATACACATATCACAGATAACACTGAAATTAAACTGTCTGTAGTGAAGCTGTAGTGACAGACAAAAAGGGTTACCAATGGGATTGATTTATGACAAAAATAAAAGCGATGTAATGTGAAAATACAAGGTTTCTGCCTGACAGCAATGATATATACAGTACTTGTATATACTGTCATAACATATTATAGAAAGTAATAAATTATAAAATAAGATTAAATGCATCAATTTGTCAAAAGCAGCCCTGCTGTGTTGTGAAATGTTGGGCAGGTGAAAATATTTCTACAGTAAATATGTTCCTACTTGCAAAAATGAGCAAATATCAAAGTTTTCTACATAGGTCATTTTATAAAGTAAAGAAAAGATGGTTACACTTAATTTTACAGTACGTATACTAACATGTACTTATAGTGTACTTACAGTTTATATATCTAAGAAAGTTCTGGTAATACAACGTAACTACATGGGGTAGGGTTAGGTTTAGGGGTAGGTTCAGGGTTAGTACCTAGTTATTATATAGTTATTGTAATTACTATAATAAGTACAAAGTATGTACATGAGGAACAGGATTGTAAAATAAAGTGCTACCGAAAAGACAAATGTACATAGTGATTTGTGGAAATCAAAAACAAGATATTTAATGAATACCTGGAATAATAAATGATGAGATGCATTATTTCAAAGATTCAGCGAAGAATCACTCAGTCAAGACTGAAATAACATAGGAAAAGAATACGGGTCATTTTAGACCCATGTTGTGTTAGAAGGGTCTAAAAAGTAAGAAATAAAAAATAAGGATTTGTGATGATCAAAAACAAGTAAATTGAGGAATTCCTGGCATTCTGAATGACGAAATTAATTTCTTGCGAAAAAAAAACTCAGTCGGGTCACTTTAGACCCATGTTGTGCATCAAAGGGTTAAAAAGCCATGACAACACACAATTTACAAACCAACTCTACCAACATGAAAACAGCACTAGATGGACCAGCAGTAAAGTCCAGACACTTCAACAGCCGGCTTTGTAGTGATGGTGAACTGTAGGTGAACTGTGAATAAAATCAGTAAAAAGGCTTTAGGAAACCAATGACCGCTAGTTTCTATAACTGGTGTGAAAGCCCCTAAATACGAAGGAAGACAATGGGAACAGAAACTGCTTGGTTACCAGCATCCTTGAAATTATTTTCTACAGAATAAAGAAAGCCTTGTGTATTTGTGTAAATGATGACAGCATTTTTATTTTTGGGAGAACTGTCTCTTTAAATCAGCGTGAAGCATGAAGGGGAAAATGGACAGAAGATCTGGGTTAGACTGGATGAAGATTCAAACCACAACACAAACACACAACCTCACACACACTATCTCAAACACAAACACATGCACACACGCACAAACATACACAAACACACACACACACACACAAACAAAGACAGATACAAACTCACATATGCAAAAACACACACACACAAACAAAGACAGACACAAACTCACACATGCAAAATCACACACACAAACTCACACGGACACACACGGACACACACACACACACACACACACACACACACACACACACATATCTCTGGAACTGCACTCCGGTGGGTTAAGTCCTACCTCTCCGATAGATCCTTCAACTTGTCTTAGAGGGGTGAAGTTTCTAAGTCACAATTTCTTGCTACTGGGGTCCCTCAAGGCTCAGTGCTTGGACCACTTCTCTTTTCCATCAACATGACATCATTAGGATCTTACCTTTTTCAACTCGCGGCCCACACAACCAAACACATATGTTTCCGCGTCCCACTGCAAAAAACTGTTGTGGGGTTAATAAATTTTTTAACTGTCTTTATTGAATGAACTGGCACTGGCAATGAACAGAAAATAACTCGGGCTGGCAACACTTGGCACAACTGCTGTTTTTCTGTAGCATATGCACCAAAAATATATAAGATAAATTGGCAGTTTATTCTTAAACAAATCAGCGAGCTCGAATAGTGGAAGCATAGTTACAGTTTAATATATATATATATATATATATATATATATATATATATATATATAACGAATGTCTGAATATATAGAATGAAAATCTGAATATATAAAACGAATGTCTGAATATATATGGAATGAAAGTCTGAATATATATAGAATGAAAGTCTGAATATATATAGAATGAAAGTCTGAATATATAAAATTAATTTCTGAATATATATGGAATGAAAGTCTGAATACATATAGAATGAATGTCTGAATATATAAAACGAATTTCTGAATATAAATGTAATAAAAGTCTGAATATATAAAACAAATGACTGAATATATAGAATGAAAGTTTGAATATATATAGAATGAAATTCTGAATATATATAATGAAAGTCTGGATATATATAGAATGAAAGTCTGAATATATGGAATGAAAGACTGAATATATATAGAATGAAAGTCTGAATATATAAAACAAATGTCTGAATATATGGAAAGTCTGAATATATATAATGAAAGTTTGAATATATATAGAATGAAAGTCTGAATATATGGAATGAAAGACTGAATATACATAGAATGAAAGTCTGAATATATAAAACGAATTTCTGAATATATGGAAAGTCTGAATATATATAGAATGAAAGTTGGAATATATATAGAATGAAAGTCTGAATTTATGATATTCTGAAAATCATTGCAAAAGCGAAAGCAATGAGCGAGTCTGCACAAAATTTTGTAGTAGCAATTTTAAGTAACAATCATCTAATTAACACCCTGGCGAATGCGTGTACGGGCCAAAATACTGGCAACCGTATCGTTCTACTGATAAAGAAATGTATTCGCTATTTCAGGGGCGAAGATTGTAGATAGCTGTGGGTGGTCCCTGTGAGGTCGAAGGCATGTTTCTTTCTGTAATGTTTGCTTGATAAGCAGGAACTTCCTGGGCTATGAAGTTCACTGCATTCGCTATTCCACGGTGAAATAGTGAATAAATTTCTTCATCTGTAGAACGATGTTGAGTACGGTTGCCAGTATTTTGGCCTGTACACGCATTCGCCAGGGTGTTAATCGTTACTTAAAATTGCTGCTACTAAATTTCGTGTGGACTCAATCATTGCTTTTGATTTTGCATTGATTTTCAGACATTCGTTTTATATATTCAGACTTTCATTCTATTTATATTCAGACTTTCATTCCATATATTCAGACTTTCATTCCATATATTCATACTTTCATTCTATATATTCAGACTTTCATTCCATATATTCAGACTTTCACTCTATATATTCAGACTTTCATTCAATATATTCAGACTTTCATTCTATATATTCAGATTTTAATTCAATATATTCAGACTTTCATTCTATATGTTCAGAATTTCATTCCATATATTCAGACTTTCATTCTATATATTCAGATTTTCATTCCATATATTCAGACATTCATTCAATATATTCAGACTTTCATTCTATATATTCAGACTTTCATTCCATATATTCAGACTTTCATTCTATATATTCAGACTTTCATTCTATATATTCAGACTTTCATTCTATATATTCAGACTTCATATTATAAATATAATTATTTCCTGAGCGGCATAATATATATATATATATATATATATATATATATATATATATATATATATATATATATATATTGTGTGTGTGTGTGTGTGTGTTTTTCTTATTTAATTATATATATGTAATGATGTTATCAAGTTATGACTTAGACATTTTTACATATGTGTATTTACTCACTGTGGTATGATAATCAAAGATGTGTAAGGGATTAAATTAGTAACTGCAGGGGCGCTTCATCCAAACCGTTATCTTTATTTAACATCGGGGTCATTCCTACAGTTTTGTGAATTTTGGACTTGGCGGTTGTGCTGAATATAAAATCCAATTTATCTGAAAAACACACTGGTCATTTTACATTTTTTATTTAATTTAATTTGGTCAAGCTCAGGATATTACAACACAAGCCTGACCAAATATTTAGCATGTGGTCTAGGACATTTATTCTGTTAAATTACATTTTTACTTTGCTATGTGTAACAGGGTGGACATTTGAAGGGACGTTTACATGACAACAATGTAGGAACAGCTCCAGTCAAGAGTTGTGCGCTTAGCTGAGGGCAGCTCAGGGTCTGCTCTCCCCTCTCTGTAGGACATCTACCTCAAACGCTGCAAAAGCAGAGCTGTTCAAATCATCAAAGACTCCATCCACCCCAGTAACCATCTTTTCACTTTGCTGCCATCTGCCAAGCGCTTCCGTAGCCTGATGGCAAAAACCAAGAGACTCAGGAGGAGTTTCTTCCCACAGGCCATCTGGCTCCTAAACTCAAAACCAGCCTCTTAACATCTTAACGTCTCCACTTAATGCTCACTTATAAGTAAGATATTCATCATTCACTACCTCACATAGACACACTGACAGTGTCAACCTGTTTGCACATTTGCCTCTTGTACATTCCTGTGTATCTTAATATTTAAGACTACAGTATAATGCACATATGCACACTGTACATCCCCCTGTGTACAGTATCTTAATATTTAAGACTACAGTATAATGCACATATGCACATTGCATCTTGTACATCCCTGGGTATCTTAATATTTTTAATTTTATTCTTATATTTTTATTGTTTACTTTTATTTAATTCTTTCATAGCTGTATTTATGTATATTTTCATCTGTGTTGTATTCTTTAATAATTGCACTGTCCATAGAGTGGACATAGAGCAGATTTGTTTAGAGATCTGTTCCTTTAAAACTAGTATCTTCTCTTTCTTTAACAGATCCCCCAGGAAGGACAACAAACATGATCATCTTCATCTTCTCTCAGGACATCATGGGGACAGACGCAGCTGTCAACACAACAGAAAACATGGAGAAACAGAGGTGAAGGCCCTTCACAGGGGGTCTGTTAAGGAAAGAGAAGATGTCAGTTGTAAAGGAACAGTTCTCTCGAAATGAAACATTTGTTCATCCTGTTCAAAAGTTTACATCCCCCGGCTCTTAAAGCATCGTGTTGCCTTCTTGAGCATCAGTAAATGTTTCCACCTTTTGTGATAGCTGTGTATAAGCCCCTCAGTTGTCCTCAGTGTGAAAAGATGGATTTCAAAATCATACAGTCACTGCTGGAAAGGGTTCAAATATGCAGACGATGCTGGAAAACCAAAGAATGATTATTGTGATGTTTTTATCAGCTGTTTCAGCACCCATTCACTGCAGAACATCCATCAATGCTACATTTCTCCAAATCTGATGAAGAAACAAACTCATATACTGTACATCTTTGGATGGCCTGAGGGTGAGTAAATGATGAGAGATTTGCCATTTTTGGGGTAAATTATCCATTCAAAGACACCAAGAAGAAAAGAGGAGAAAGGAGAAAGAGAGGAGATGTTTGAGGAGAAAAAGGCCTCAGAGTTGAAAACAGCTCCACAGTTTCAGGAACTATTTCTGACATTTTAATAATTCACAACAGGCTAAAAATCGCCCCCATACAGAAAGACTGAATGCAGCAGCACAAAATGTTCACACACACATGCATAAATCTGAAAAGTTGAAAGTTTGGATGGACACTTTGCACTCACAGCAAACTGAGTCAAAGTGAAGAAAGTCTCCCCAACTACAAAAGATATGCAGACACAAACACTATCTGCACACTTAAAAAATGTCTTCTAGATATCTTTTAGCATCACTTAATCAGTACTGCTGTTTTGGTGGTTTTTATTGAACATATGCTCGTTGTAGCAATATGGTCTGTGAAGCTTAACTGATGATCCATCACAACTCCTAGGTTTCTGTCTTCCCTGGAAGGAGTAATGGTTGACGAACCAAGCTATATAGAGAAGTTGTGATGAATTAATGGGTTAGCTGGAACCACCAGCAGTTCTGTCTTAGTAAGATTGAGCTGAAGGTGATGGTCTTTCATCCAGCTAGAAATGTCACTCAGACAGGCTGAAATGCGAGCAGCTACCGTCGGGTCATCTGGCTGGAATGAGAAGTAGAGTTGAGTGTCATCAGCATAGCAGTGATAGGAAAAGCCATGCTTCTGAATGACAGATCCTAATGACGTCATGTAGATGGAGAAGAGAAGTGGTCCAGGTACTGAGCCTTGAGGAACCCCAGTAGCAAGGTGTTGTGACTTAGAAACTTCACCCCTCTAAGACACACTGAAGAATTGGATCTATCTGAGAGGTAAGACTTAACCCACAGGAGTGCGGTTCCAGAGATGCCCAATTTTCTGAGAGTGGACAGGAGAATCTGGTGATTAACTGTGTCAAAAGCAGTAGACAGATCCATCAAGATTAATACTGAGGATTTTGAAGCTGCTCTTGCTAGTCACAGGGCTTCAGTAACCGAGAGGAGAGCAGTCTCAGTTGAGTGGCCACTTTTGAAGCCAGATTGGTTGCTGTCCAGGAGGTTGTTCTGTACAAGGAACATAGAAAGCTGGTTGAACACAGCTCGCTTAAGTGTCTTTGCAATGAATGGAAGAAGGGAAACTGGTCTGTAGTTTTCTAGAAGTACTGGATGTAGAGATGGTTTCTTGAGCAGTGGGCTTACCCGAGCCTGCTTAAATGCTGAGGGAAATGTTCCAGAGTGAAGAGAGGAGTTGATAATGTGAGTAAGTGAAGGTATGACTGAAGAAGAGATCACTAGAAGGAGGTGAGTGGGGATCTGACCAAGTGGACAAGTAGTAGGATGATTGGACTTTACCTTTTGTAATTAAAAAGCCTGTCTAATAAAAATTAAATCAAGAAACTCACACAATTTAAAAAGTTTTATTCAGTTTTATTTTTTCCCAAATTCCATTACATTTTTTCCCCACATTCTGTGTTTTTCATTAATTGTGTGGTATTCATTTAAAAAATGCTGTTTTAATTTTGTACATTTCTTCCTTTACATTTTATTTAGGCACATTTTTGAGAAAAATTCTGTTTCAATTCCAAGTTTCTTATTATTATAACTTTTTAGAAGTACATTTAGAAGTACATTCTATTGTACAATAATGATATATATATATATATATATATATATATATATATATATATATATATATATTGACAAGGTCCAGTGAAGACGTTTACATTTTTGTGTGTATTTCTTCACAGAAAGATACATGTTGCAGTTTGATTAAGAGTACAAGCCCTTTAAATTTATAAATCCAAAATGTATATTAATTCCCATTTTATGACTGGAATCCGTGATTCTTTCCTGGTTTTCTACATTGTGGAAAACACAAGGATCTACAAAGGCAATGCCGTTCATATATTTTTAAGTGTGACTTAAAACCGCTTTGAGGCCGCAGTAAACAAATGATTCGGTAAAGTGTAAAACACATTGGGGCTCGCTCTACTTTTCAGAGAGTGTTTCAATCTGCATCCAGCAGATTTGGTCACGCGTGTGACCTTCAGAGGGGAACGTGGCTTATTTCAGTTTTTCATAACATGTTTTATTTAGGATATGGAACTTTTAAAGGGAGGCACTCTGAGCGTCCAGCTGAACAAATCAGGCCAACACAGCACTTTGTCACAATGATATACAAATATAAATACATATATATAAACATACTGCATTAAAGATATATGAGGGCTCCTGTGGAATGACAAAGAGCAAAAGAAGGTCTCATTCATGAAATTCATCTTATATTAGTGATGCAAAATAACTTTAATATTTATTATATGTATTTGGCAGATGCAAATTACATTGCATTCAGACTGCCCTTCATCCATGTATATTGTAAAATAATAATTAAAAAGTAATTAAAATATTTATAATAAATAATTACAAATACAGTTATGTATTTTATATTTTAAAACAAATATAAATAACACACATTTATTTTAATTAATTTATAAAACTAAAAAATAAATTAAATAAATTGAAAATGAAAGTTTCAGACTATATTATTAGAACCGTCAATTTAATGCATTATTACTCTTTAAACTACTGTTGCAGCTACATTGAAAATAATATATATTATTTGATGCTAAAATGTGATTGTAAGTTACTAATTACAGTGAGATACACACACACACACACACATATATATATATATATGTATATATACTATGTGTAGTATGTAGTTCTGTGTCATTTTACTTTTAATGCAATTATAATCTTTTCTGTTGTTATTTCAGGAAATGTAACTGGATGCTGCTGAATTAAGCATGGAATTAAAATCATATAGCATTTGAAATGTTATATAAATCACATTATCCTTCACATGTCACATATCAGCATATTAATAAGAACAGGTCAAGAAGCAGAAGTGCTTGATAAGCAAACAGACTCGAGACGCGTGCTGACGCAAACACAACCTGAAGACAGTCTCAAAACTGCAAGATCAGACTGACTTCACATCATCTCCGTCATCTGCTCAAACTTAGATACTGACATCTAAACATGAAGACAGACAGACAGAAGAAATCAGGAAAAAATATACTGTTTATCTTGCACTCTGACATATTCAGATTTTTCAGGAACATTATATACAACAGTATAAACATAAATAAAGTATTTAAGTATCTGCATCTTTCAAGCAAATGCAATATCACTTAGAAACTACAAAGAAAATCCCCAATTAAGATAACTTAACACATTTTGTTATTAGGACAGACGAGTTAATAATTTACTAAATATAGAAATATACAATAAAAAAATTATAGATTTATTATTTTAATTATTTTATTTAATTATTTTATTACATTTGAAAATATAATCAAAAATAAAACCTCTCTCTATATATATAATTTTTACAAATGTTTTTATATATTTAACAACAATTAAAATAAATAAATAGATTTATGCAACAAAAATATAGCATGACATTTTAATAAAACATTCTTATAAACTGTATTAAATAAAACTATATTATTAAACGGACTATGCACATTTTCAAACATTGCAACACAAAACTTTGGCTGAGAATGGGATTCGTCGCATAGATTTTGAACAAGTTCTAGTTTTTGGGAGAAATATTATTTTAGACACAAACATCACTGACTTTTACTCTACAGAACACATGCTAGTGTGTCCTCGTTTAACTAAAGGTGAAACACCGTAAAGAGAGGCAACTTCCCTCTATTTTCATATCAAAACGAGTCTCTCGAGAGGTTGCAGATGCTGGGTTTGCCCTCTGCGGATGAGGCCCTTAGCTTTATCAGAAGTTCACAGCTTCACACGGGCCTTGGTTCAGTCTCAAGGAGTTTCTTCCCATCATTGTGACTGCAGCGTTTGATCAGCGCTCTCTTTGTACTGCATGTGATCACTGATCAGCCCCAAAACTGAACCGCAGATTTATCTTAACCATCGATATAGAGCTTTCACATGGGAGACTTACAGTTCAGCTGAAAATAAACTTTCTTTCACACAAACTCAAAAATAAATCACCCATCTATCTATCTATCTATCTATCTATTTATCTATCTATCTATCTATCTATCTATCTATCTATGCTCTAGGCTATCAAATCGACATCAAAGTTTGTTTCTCAATCCATGTGTCATTTTATTATCATCAGCATCACAGATCAAACGCAACAAACACACACACATAGTTCACGCCTATAACAATAGACAACATCCTCAGGAACGCTGAGTGATACAGCATCAGAGAGACAGAGAGACAGAGAGAGAGAGAGAGAGAGAGAGAGCGATGTCACAACACAGTGCTTTCTGTCCTACAGTGGGAGGATCCGCTAAACTAACTGACGTGTGTAGACGAGTCTGTGTGAATGAGAGGTCAGAGGTCATTCTGTCACTCAGTGCACTTCATGACGATGTGATCACACTCGGAGGTGTTACAAACAAATCTCCTGTTTTCTGTGTGGTGCGTTGTGACCCCCAGTTGCTCAGTATGCGTGTGCCCTTTATTCACCTGATTAACATCGAGCCCATCGAACCAATCCGTACTTCTGATGGCCTTGATAATCAGCCACAGACACAATCTGTTCTTTACAGAGAACACCAGAGCAGAAATCAGTCTGGAAATATTGACTGCGATAGGATGTGATAGTAAACAATGCATTCTGTGTTCTTGAGTCATTCTCCTGCAAGTCCATGAAAGTCTAAAAAAAAAAAAAATTCCACCAGCTACTAATTTCCGAAGAAAATATTTGCGGATGGTTGCTAGATAGTTTCTAGGTTATTCTGTGTGGTTGGTTGTATATTCAATATATTGTATTGTTATTGTTAAACAAACTATTAGGATTTAAAATTGTTTGAAATAAAGCTGAAAAAAAAAAAAATAATATATATATATATATATATATATATATATATATATATATATATATATATATATATATATAACTTAATCTTAAAAGAAATTGATAATTTTTAATAATTTATTAAAACTGAAATAAACAAATTAAGGATAAACAAAAATGTAAAGAAAATAAAATAAAGCTGAAAATATACAAATAAAAAGCTAATTCAAAACTGAAATAAATACTATAATAATAAACTATAATAAACTACAAAAATACTCAAATTAGGAAAATAATTTTTTTATAATTTCACTCAGAAAGTACTAGTACATTTTATAAAAAATAACAGAAAGAGCAAGTAACACATTAAATGAATTATTTCATAACACATTTATTATTATTTATTTTTGTTGTTGTTATAAAAAAATATTTAACTTCTTTAGTCCAAGTAGCTGAATTTTTATGACAAAATTAGTAAATGATTTCATGTTCCAAAATAAATAATATTCCTCAAATGTAATAATAATAGTAATAATGATAATGTAACATTCTGAACAATTAATTTTTAATACTATACAAAACATTTCTAAACTAAACATGTTTTCTTGGTAAAAAAATATTTTCAATATCACTTTCTATCCTTTTAGTCTTTTGCAAAACATTTATTTAGTTCTAAGGTAAATAAGTAAATGTTTTCAATGGAATTACACAAATCAGTTTGATAATAGCAACATTCTAAAAGATGGTTAGAAATATGAAAATAAACATTATGTTGACAAGCTCATGATAGCGAACCATCAAATCCTCAAGAAAAAATAGAAGAAATATCAGCCTTTTTTATTAATAATCAAGTTCTAAAAATAAAAACTGAATGATTTGATCTGTGCCAGAGAAAGGCTCTTGTGCATGGTGTTTCCTTCTGGATCATCAGTGAATGCTTGACTCTTCTGTAATAGTTGCATACGAGTCCCTCAGTTGTCCTTAGTGTGAAAAGATGAATCTAAAAACCATACAATCATTGTTGGAAAGAGTTCAAATACATAAAATTGCTGAGAAACGACAGTATTTGTGGGAGCTTAAGATTAGCAGATAGTTGAACTGTTCAGAACAAGCAAGGGACCCATGAATAACTATCACTAAACAATAAAACACAGCTGCGGATCATTCAGGTATTAAGAATCAAGGGTATGTAAACTTTTTAATTGGATCATTTTTTAAATATGAATTAAACTATTATTTCCTCTCGTGGACTATATGCAAATGTATTTTATGTGAAATGTCTTATTTAGGTCAGTACTTGATACTAGATAAAAAAATGCATTTTGTATGATATGACTTACTTTTGGTAAAATAATTAACATTTGTTAAAATAAATTAACTAGTGTATTAACAAGTGTATGTAAACTTTTGACCTCAACTGTAATTATATATTGAGAAATAAAAAATAAAAAGAAATAACAGAGTTTCTAAATATATATATATATACACATATTATTACAAAAACTTAAACAAAAATCAAAACAGAAAATATAAAAAAGCTACTTTAAACTATTAATAAAAACTATAATAGTACATTTTGACACTAAAATATGTTTTTTTTTTAAATAATATTTTTAAAAAATGTAATGTATTACTAAGGTTTTATTAATTCAGTTGATTACACAAGCGTTTTGATTTTTACTATTTTATTAAATCATTAAAACAGAATCCAGAATAATTTAAAAGGAAAGAGGACACATGCAAAGACAGATCAATAATTTCCTTGTTAGCTGGAGGGTCATTTATTTTTTTTTTATATTTATTGGGATAACTTGGCTAACATGTAAACAAACAATTTTTGAGGTTTTGAGAAATGTGATGTGCTAAACTCTCTGGTATGGTGCGGTTGCCAGATAGTTGCTTAGACCATGTCAAAAGAGCTCCAAGTCTCCAAAACTGAGTGATGGAGCTGAGATCTGACCCAGTTTGTCACGTAGATCATAATCTTAATACAAACCTCCAAAAAAGCTGAATATGATCATCTACATCAGCCTACTGTGGTCTAAACCGATGGTCCTCCGCTGCTGCGATGCAACCCAAATCTGTTCGGATGCATAAAGGTAGGACATAAAAAACCTTGCAAGGGAGGAGAAAACTACCGAAAACTAACTATCATTGTGTTAAATTAGACAGATACCCACACGGACAGGTCGTATGGCGCCTTCATCCTCAATAACCATGAATAAAACTACAGGGTTCACAAAAACACAACCCAGATGACATTAAATACTGGTTGACTAGCAGCGAGGATAAACATGGTTTGTGTCGAACACAATGTGATTGGGTTGTGAATTATCAGAATAAAACCACTGGAATTCAACTTACATTTACAAACCAACAAACCTCTTCTGTCTGTCTCATGTAATTTATTTTGCATATGCAATTTCCAGTTATAAAAATAAATAACTTATTTCTTTTTAGAAAGAAAATGCATTTGTTCTTGTATGTGGAACAGAATTTAAGTTTTAAAGCTGGACTGGTGATGCCTATTATTTCACAATTCTCAATATGTACTTTTTCTATATCACAGCAAAACATAATATAATACAAAAAATTCTCAAGGAATTATTGAAAATAAATAAACAGTCCACAATATAATAAGATAAAATAAATAATTAGAAGTGACAGGAAAATTAAATATACTAGAAGTTATATTATAAAGTTATTATATATTGTATTACAGGATGATTAAGTTTTTTAGGTGTTTTTTGTTATGTTTTGTTATGTTTACATTATTTTGTTGTGTTATAACATAACATCATAAAACAACTTAAAGCATAACATAAACAACTTAAAAATATATAAACATGAAACAACAAAAAGCAACTTAAAACATAAAAGCATAGAAAACTTAGAAATTAACAAAACATCATTAACAAATAAATAAATAACTTTAAACATAACTTAACAAAAATAAACATAAAACAACTTAACAATAATAAAACAAAACGTGAAAAAACTACTTAAAAATAAAAATAAACATAACATAAAAATCTTAAAACATAACAACAAAAACAAAATAAAAGCATAAAAACTTAAGTTAACATAAAACATCATAAAACGAATAAAAGGGGTGATTGATTGTTTTTTTTTTCAAGGCTTGATTATGTTTAAAAGACGCAGTCTAATATGCGTTAATGCTTCATTTAAAAAACGCATTATTTTTATATTTTGTTGTTGTCTCATACTACTGCTGTCTACTGCTTACGATAGCTTTCAATATTAAGGTTTATCCCGAATAAAGCTGTAATACAGCAGAATACATTATTGCACTGTTGCATTTGTGTAGTCCCGAGCCGTAACTGTAGCCATTAAACTGACATCATTTTAAAAGATGATATCTCCATTTGCAGATATCGTTTATGCTCAAACAGCGACATTACACACTAAATAAAGTTTAAAAAGTGCAACAAACTACCTCTTTAAAGCATAAAGTAACTTAAAACAATGTTAAACAACTTGAAAGTAACAAATAACGTCAAACGACTTAATAACAATAACACAGAACATCTGAAAACATAAGAATAATTGAAACATAAGGCAACATAAATTAAACCATCATGCAACAAATTAAAACATAAAATCTTAAACTCAACAAAACAAAGCTTAAGAATATAAAACATAACACGAAATAAAAAAAACAACAACAACAGAAAACAGAAAAAACTACAACTTGGAATATAAAACAACCTAAAACATAAAAACACAACATAACACAATAATAAAACAACATATAATAAAAACATAATATTACATAATAACACAGTTCTCTCAGTGAAAAGCTGTGACGACTGGGTGAAGGAGGAGCTGGAAGCAAGTGCGAGGTTAACAATGTTTAATGAGAATATGAAGACATTACAAAACTGGAACACAAATAACGCTGGGAGGAAGGTACTGTCCAAGATGGTGGAGAGAAGAGATGAATCCGGAAGGCGGAGGTGAGTAGGCAGCAGGAGAGGGTGGCACCATAGACAGTAAAAGAAATGGACACAGCGACCCCATTGGAACTCAATTGAGACAAGTGAAGCCCATTTTTAGCGTTTTTTAGCACTTCCGTTTCTGACGCGCAGACTCAAACGAAGCTTGACGACGTCAGCAACCTGTCTGACAGATGTAAATCTTCTAGTAGCTGTGCGTGCAAACTGCCATCGTTAATCTTGCAGAGACGGCGAGCTTTAGCGGGGAGTTCTTTGTCGTGAGTGAGCAGGAGTAAGTATTCTGATTAATTATTTTGTATAGTATTTTAAAATGTAACGCCAGTACGCCATATTAAGTTAATTCCCTGCGAGCTTCTCCTCCTGTCTGTACGGTAATGCGACAGAGAGTCGCGTGGTTATGACGCAATCGTTAGCCTATTTTTACAAAAACTGTTTTATACGGGGCCATAATGTAACATAGAAGGTAATGGAGCCCTTTATACATTGTCGTGTATCTTTAGAAATAAATAATGGACAAACAGAGTCTTTAAACGCCTCAGATGTAAAGTTATTCGCTGTCAAAGTGACGCCAAAATGAATGGGAGTCAATGGGAATGCTAACGCAAGTGAAGTTCTGCTAAAAGATGGCAGCCCCCACCCGACTTCAACTTCAGAAACACACAAGAAAGCAAGGCACAGGTTATCAACCGTGACAAAAGCTCCCAGAATGCCAGTCTTCCTCTAACCACAGGTCTATCGCTCACTTTCACGAACCGTGTTTTTCCCGCCAGCTCACAGCAGGAAGTAGGAAGTTGGGTCTCGTCGTCAACTGTGAGCAGAGAGAGATGCTGTTTACAGGACACAAATCCTGAGTTATTAGATTTCATAATCTCAGTGCATATAATGTCCATTGTTGAGGTTTGGCTGAGAGTGTGAGAGATCCAGCTGGTATTAAAGGCTCTGGGAACGTCAATGCTGGGTTATTTGTGCAGCTGAGCAGCTGTCTTACGAAACGAAAGATCAATGATGCTGACTTTGAGATCAAAGACCATTGAAAACCACCGGAAAAACACAGATCTGTCTATTTTAGGAGAATGAACCTCGTTGCTGTAATATAGAAAAGAGAATGAATATGCTTTGGGTCCTCATCATTTAGTGATTAGACTTGAAAATAAAATTTCTCCTCTTAAACTGTAATAAATCATAAATTATTTGGAGTCCTCAGTTTTTTTTTTTCTTTTTTTTTTTTCTTTTTTAAAGAAGACAATGATGATTAATTCTGAGGTGAAACAAGTTTTAAAAGTGAAACAAAATTATTATTATTATTATTATTATTATGCACAAAAATAATAATACAATTTCTGAATTTATTGTTAATACAGAGTTCAGAGAATCCAAAACATGTTTTACTCGAAGATTTTAGATACACCGTCTGGTGCACCTGGACATATCATCAGTGATGTAACTATATGTGAATATTATATGCGTGTTTTCTGTGTATATTTATTCATTCATTTCATTTAGCAGACACATTTTATCCAATGCGACTTAAAAATGAGGACAGTGGAAGCAATCAAAAACAACAAAAAGAGGAATGATATATAAGTGCTATAACAAGTCTCAGTTAGCTAAACACAGTACACGTAGCATGGGCTTTTATATAATATAATAAATAAAATAATACAGACACATGCATGTATACTTTTCAGAACAATATGTCATTTTTACATATTAAATATATTTATATTATAAATTATATGAATATAGCTAGCCTATAGACATGTAAATACATGATAATACAAATAAATTTAAGATTTAAGATTTATTTTATCAATACTGAATTGTTTGCATAAATTTGGTAACTTCAAGGATTTTCAAGACATTTTTTTACTTGAAAATTACCCAAAATATTACCATTTTCTGCAGCTGCTTACGTGCACCTAGTGACTAATCCTTCTGTATATATTTGAAATAAAAATTTCTAAATGATTAAAGCTTTACTGTTAAACCTGTCACACACAGTCTACTCCATGCATTCTGTCATCTGAAGGTTTATAAGAAGAACTCTTCCTGGACTGAAGCAGCTCAGCTTTACTTGACTCCATCAATCATTTTTCTCAAATCTGATCATCAGGATCTTTTGAGGAGCGTTTAACATTTAATTCTGTTATGTGTGTGATTTCTGATGCCAACTTGTTTCTAAGGATTACATAATGTTAAAAAAACAGGACTACACTTTAAAAGCTTAAAATTAATGACATTTCTGCAATTGTTTAACCATTGCTTAAGTAATATTTACTTTGTGGGACACAAAAGGCATTTTCTCCATCATGCTGCTGACAATAGAACCACAGATACACCAAAAAATGCAATATATTAACCCAAAAGTAATACATTTTATTCTTCAGAATACAAGGGAAGAACAGACTCAAATTCAAGCCTTTATTCAGCAATCTTCATCTATGATCGTAAATGCCAAATTTCACACTTGTCTCAAATTCAAAAACTATCTCTTTTTTTATATAAAATGATAAAATGATGAAATATTAGATTCAATAAATATTTGAAATTTTTTAGCTGTAAATGTTTATATATATATATATATATATATATATATATATATATATATATATATATATATATATATATATATATATATATATATATATATATATATAGTATTTTTTTCATTTACGTTAAATTTCAAGGAGATTTTTATTGAAGTGATAAAACGATAAGAGCGCATCTAAACAAGTATATTTATGATATAAAAGGTTTGTAAATATTTAACATTTTGTAAATTTATATACATAATAATGTTTATGTTTTAGATGTTCCAGTACATTAAAATTATACGAACTGAACACCATAACACCATAGCATGATGAAAACACTTATGCTTAAAAATTTTTTTTTTTTAAGTGTTCTTTAATAACTTTTTTTTTATCAGTACCTAAACAGAGAAAAGTGTTTTCCTCATTCAGCACTCAAACTGGGTTTCTGATCCTGCAGACGTGGCCATCACTGCAGTCAAGAGTGTCAAATGATGTTGACAAAGTTTTTAGGGAACTCGATAGGCTACTTGTTTTCTGCAAGCTCTTTTTTTTTTTTTTTTTTTGAAAGAGAGAGAGACGGGGATGTTCTTGAGTTCTTGCTTTAATGACATTAACATTGTTGAAAGTGTTGCCTGATGATTTTATAGCACACACACTCGCGCTCTCTCTCTAAATTAGCATACCTCTCTTTAATCACACAGACTCATTCATTATTCACAGCCGCAGCGGTGTTAATTATTCATTAGTCACATTTCTGCACAGAGGAAGGAGAATGTGAGGGATTGCCAGAGTCTCACTCATCTCTAAATGACACAACACCATCTTTCTGCTTTTATCCTCTTTTGTCCTTCATTCTGTCTTTCTTTGATTGTAAACAGAAACATGCCACTAAAATGGCTTAATTTGACCTAAATATGCATTCAAGAAAATAGTGCAACCATTACTCATGCCATCAGTTTACTGTTTATTTTTAATGGTTAGCATAATAAAGTAATACAATCTTAAATATAAATGTACATTTAAAAAATATAAACTCTATGTAAAAAAAAAAAAAAAACACACACAAAGAAATGTTATATTTCAATCTTAAACTACAAATATTAAATCCAAAAGTGAAAAATAAAATAAGTAAGTAAATGTTAAATATTAATTTAAATAAAAAATATAAACTTTAAAACCTACTGGGGAAAAATAATCCATAATAAAATAATCAAATCTTTTAAAAAAACACTGTTACATCAGGTATCCCATAATCCTCTGCTCTGCTGCCAATCATCTGTTCAAAGGGAAGAAGAAAGTGTGAAGAGGATGAAAAATGCTGCACAAAACAGGTGTTCACATTCTTCAGATTCACTCAATTAGTTCTGCTTTCCATCAGAGCCGCATTTGCATAAGCCAGCCACCCACACACACACACACACACACACACACACACATACACACACACACACACACACACACACTGATAGGGAGTTAATGAGATGGAGATGATGCCCCTCGCTCTTTTAAAGCATCTCATACAGTGCTTACAGTTTGTAAAGCACAACATGCAGTCAATTTCATGTAGAGTTCATCCCTTTATTTTGTTACTTATCCTACAGTCTGCAAAGATACAGTTATACATCGCCCAGAGAAAGTTTCATTATAATGCTCAGAGGCTGATCTTTCACAGCTGAGAAGATTTAATTGAGTTCTCAGCTACGGATCATCAAAGCATCAAATAAAATCCCTCGGGAGTAATTTTGAATGCAAGAAAATGTATATTGGACCTTCATTGCAATGCAAAACATCTGCCAAATGCATAATACGGCAAGAGTTATAAAATGAATGTGGATATGCGGGGGAATCTGCAATAGTCTCCATTTGCTCTTATTGCTGTTTAAGGAAAAATCTGACATGAAAGATGTCATGTGTAAGTTTTCCTTAATGCATTTGGCAGTTTCTTTTACCCAAAGTACTGCAATATACATTTTTCTAGATCACTCATTCCCTGAGAATCATTGTTATTAATCCACAACACTTCAGTCCATCAGCTAACATCCATCAGTAAGATGTTTTTAACTAAAATATGAGTCAATAATCCATAATATTTCCTTCTACTGTCTCTGAACCATATACAAGCAGGAACAGTCCAAAACAGCTCTAAACTAAAATGTGGATTCGTATTTTAGCCAGAAGTGTTTTGAAGAAGCTCACAGATCGCTGTGGGAATCAAGTCCCTGAACCAACATTCTTGTTTTGGAAAAGGAATAGCATAGCTTTCTGTCTACATAGTGAAAACTAATGGGATATTTCAATCATCCAAACGTTTGTCTAGATATGAAGCATCAGCACAGATGCTGATGATATCAAGGAGGAAAGCTCTTGTCACTCAAACACATGGCGGCTCCATATTGGAGTCGTATTTGTCACCCGTCATCCTGTTATCTTCATGTGCTGCTTGTTGTGCTTTAATGGAGCTGAAATGAGCCACAAAATCCACCAAGAGACAAATAAACTATGGCTGCGGCTCATCTCAGGTGCATCGATGTGTGTGTGTGTGTGTGTGTGTGTGTGTGTGTGGTGTGTGAGAAACAACCTGCTACACTGTTCTCAGTGTGTAAATGGACTGGAGGAATATATTTGGATATATTTATCTGATGCATTTCAGACAGTATAAGTATAGTTTAGGTTTATATTTTTTTGTAAATATTTTGGATTTGCTTATATTTCCAATAAATGTTTAAGGTTTTAGTCATTTTGTTGTGTTTTGTGTTTATAAAAAATATGTCTTTATAGTTTTTTTTGGCATTTTTTATTTTTATTTTAGTTTAAGTTACTTTAGTACATCATGATAAACTAAAGGAAAAAAGTAATACTGCCTTGGAAACTATCTGAAATAAAATAAGTTTAGGGTTTTATGAATTAAATTAAATTAAATTAAATTAAATTAAATTAAATTAAATTAAATTAAATTAAATTAAATTAAATTAAATTAAATTAAATTAAATTTTGGTTAAAGTATTTTTTTAATTTCAAGTAACTTGTTTTTGCAAACAAAAATTGTTGTTTGTTTGCTTGTTTGTTTTTTTTATGTATGCTTGTTTCCATAATAAAATAAATTAATTAAAAAAGTAACAGCAAATTTTTATCTACTACTATAATTATCTACTATAATTTTTATTATAGTAAATATATAATTTTTTTTCAGACTTGTCAGTTTATACGTTGCTGACTGCTGTCTTTTTTTCCATCAAAGAAAAATTATTTAATCTAAATAATCTGACCTTTATTCTTGCAGTTGTGTTTATATCTTAAAATTCTAAATTTATGTTTAAAAGTTGTAAGATTCCATCCATCCATCCATCCATCATCTTCCGCTTATCCGGGGCCGGGTCGCGGGGGCAACAGTCTAAGCAGAGACGCCCAGACTTCCCTCTCCCTAGCCACTTCCTCCAGCTCTTCCGGGGGGACCCCGAGGCGTTCCCAGGCCAGCCGGGAGACATAGTCCCTCCAGCGTGTCCTAGGTCTTCCCCGGGGCCTCCTCCCGGTGAGACGTGCCTGGAACACCTCCCTGGGAAGGCGTCCAGGAGGCATCCGAAATAGATGCCCGAGCCACCTCAGCTGGCTCCTCTCGATGTGGAGGAGCAACGGCTCTACTCTGAGCTCCTCCCGAGTGACCGAGCTTCTCACCCTATCTCTAAGGGAGCGCCCAGCCACCCGACGGAGAAAGCTCATTTCGGCCGCCTGTATCCGGGATCTTGTCCTTTCGGTCATGACCCACAGCTCATGACCATAGGTGAGAGTAGGAACGCAGATTGACCGGTAAATCGAGAGCTTTGCCTTACAGCTCAGCTCCTTCTTCACCACGACAGACCGGTACAGCGACCGCATTACTGCAGAAGCTGCACCGATCCGTCTGTCAATCTCACGTTCCATCCTTCCCTCACTCGTGAACAAGACTCCAAGATACCTGAACTCCTCCACTTGAGGCAGGAACTCTCCACCAACCTGAAGTGGGCAATCCACCCTTTTCCGACTGAGAACCATGGCCTCGGACTTGGAGGTGCTGATTCTCATCCCAGCCGATTCACACTCGGCTGCAAACCGTCCCAATGCACACTGAAGGTCCTGGTCTGAGGATGCCAACACGACAACATCATCCGCAAAAAGCAGCGACGAAATCGTATGGTCCCCAAACCGGACACTCTCCGGCCCTTGGCTGCGCCTAGAAATTCTGTCCATAAAAATTATGAACAGAACCGGTGACAAAGGGCAGCCCTGCCGGAGTCCAACATGCACCGGGAACAGGTCTGACTTACTGCCGGCAATGCGAACCAAGCTCTTGCTCCGGTCGTACAGGGACCGAACAGCCCTAAGTAGGGAGCCGCCGACCCCATACTCCCGGAGCACCCTCCACAGGATGTCACGAGGAACACGGTCGAATGCCTTCTCCAAGTCCACAAAACACATGTGGACTGGTTGGGCAAACTCCATGAACCCTCCAGCACCCTGGAAAGGGTATAGAGCTGGTCCAGTGTTCCACGACCGGGACGAAAACCACACTGTTCCTCCTGGATCCGAGGTTCCACTATCGGCCGAATTCTCCTCTCCAGTACCCTGGCATAGACTTTCCCAGGGAGGCTGAGAAGTGTGATCCCCCTATAGTTGGAACACACTCTCCGGTCCCCCTTCTTGAAAAGAGGGACCACCACCCCGGTCTGCCAGTCCAGAGGTACTGTCCCCAACCGCCATGCGATGTTGCAGAGGCGTGCCAGCCAAGACAGCCCCACAACATCCAGAGACTTGAGGTACTCGGGGCGGATCTCGTCCACCCCCGGTGCCTTGCCACCGAGGAGCTTTTTAACTACCTCGATGACTTCAGCACGGGTGATGGACGAGTGCCCCTCCGAGTCCCCAGCCACTGCTTCCTCAACGGAACACAAGTCGGTGGGATTGAGAAGATCCTCGAAGTATTCCTTCCACCGCCCGACGATATCCCCAGTTGAGGTCAACAGGTGCCCATCTCTACTGTAAACAGTGTTGGTAGGGCACTGCTTCCCCCTCCTGAGGCGTCGAACAGTTTGCCAGAATCTCTTCGAGGCCAACCGATAGTCCTTCTCCATGGCCTCACCGAACTCCTCCCAGGCCCGAGTTTTTGCCTCCACGACTACCCGGTCTGCAGTCCGCTTGGCCTGCCGGTACCTGTCAGCTGCCTCCGGAGTCCCACAAGCCATCCAGGCCCGATAGGACTCCTTCTTCAGCTTGACAGCATCCCTTACTTCCGGTGTCCACCACCGGGTTCGGGGATTGCCGCCTCGACAGGCACCGGAGACCTTACGGCCACAGCTCCGAGCAGCCGCAGCGACAATGGAGGTGGAGAACATGGTCCACTCGGACTCCCTCGGGATCCGGTCGAAGCTCTGCCGGAGGTGGGAGTTGAAGATCTCTCTGACAGGGGGCTCGGCCAAACGTTCCCAACAGACCCTCACAGTACGTTTGGGTCTGCCGAGTCTGTCCAGCTTCCTCCCCCGCCATCGGATCCAACTCACCACCAGGTGGTGATCAGTTGACAGCTCCGCCCCTCTCTTCACCCGAGTGTCCAAGACATATGGCCGAAGGTCTGATGACACGACCACAAAGTCGATCATCGACCTCCGGCCAAGGGTGTCCTGGTGCCACGTGCACTGGTGGACACCCTTATGCTTGAACATGGTGTTCGTTATGGACAAACCGTGGTTAGCACAGAAATCCAATAACAGAACACCGCTCGGGTTCAGGTCAGGGGGGCCGTTGGCAGTCGTAAGATTAAAAAGCATAAATTACCTGTGGCAAGAACAAGATTACATTTTTCTAGTGTTTAAGTATGCTAAACATGTATGGGCAGAATGAATAGTGCAACATAAATGATGCAACATTTTCTTCAAGCCATTTATGTAGACATTTAACAACAACCCTGAAAGCTATTTAAAAAATGCAACTGCATAGCAACTCCCTAGCAACCATGTAAAAAAATAATTGCAAATTCCTCGCTGTCACAGACACGCCAGGTTCAAACACCATCCAATCACAGTGCAATCCCTCACCGGAATACTGAACACACCCACCTGCACCTCATCAGCATGGCTGCATCTAACTGCATACGAG
Organism: Carassius gibelio; assembly: GCF_023724105.1. NCBI lineage: Eukaryota > Metazoa > Chordata > Actinopteri > Cypriniformes > Cyprinidae > Carassius > Carassius gibelio. Next base: position 9,727,402 of record NC_068400.1, read on the forward strand.
GACACCATCGGGCTTGAGTGCTTCATTCAACTCTCCATTCGCTTCTCTACTCATATGCAATCGTGTCTCGAAGAGCACCAGGACCAGTCTCAGCTCAAAATCTCCCTCTGCTGACCATAATCCGTCAGCCCTCCAGAACCAGCCTACGAACCCATGCAATTGGATTATAATCGTCTGACAGTCACTGAACGGCAGAGAAGGCTGACCCAGGATCTGTGCTTGTATTGTGGATCTCCGGGGCATATAATCTCCACATGCCCCATACGCCCTCTTCATCCTATGGTGAGTGTCCTATTTCCTTCTATTAATAAGATGAAGTCACTCACGACTGTTGTAACACTTACTGCAGCTGATGTTTCCATTACAGTCAATGCACTCCAGGATTCTAGGTTAGCAGGGAACTTCATCTTTGGCTCCCTCTGCCATCAGCTCAATCTCAAGGCCTCGGCAATGCTTTCCACCTGCTAGATCCATTCAATAACTGAAAGGCCGCTTAGTAGGAGACAGGTTCACCATAGTGTCGGCCCAATTCAACTGCAAACAGGCATACTTCACTTTGAGAAGATCCATCTGCTGGTTCTGGAGGAATCCACCGCTGATGTGATCCTAGGTTGCCAGTGGTTGGAGCAGCACAAACCTATCTCCTGGAGAACTGGCGAAATCCTGAAGTGGGGTGACACTATCATCCATCCATCTACTTCCCCTGCTGCTTTGAGCTTCTTCTTCATGGGAAAAAAGGATGTAGGCTTGCGGCCATGTATTGAATACCGGTCTCTCCACAACATCAGAGTCAAGTTCAGGTATCCACTTCCTCTCGTCGCAGCAGCCCTGGAACACATCCGTGGTGCCACCATCTTCACCAATTTGGACCTCCGCAGCATGTATAACCTCATCCGGATACGTGAGGGGGATGAGTGGAAGACAATTTCTACCGCCACTTCATCCAGGATTACAGCTGCCACAAAAGCCTTCAATACCCTTAAAGAAGCCTTCAGTACTGCTCCTCTCCTGCACTGTAAAAAATACGTGTAATTTTAACTGTAAAATTTTGTAAAAACGCTACGGAAAAAAACTGATAATAGGTTAACAGTAAGTTCCCGTACTATATACAGGGAAAAACTGTAAAAGATCTAACAAAGCATTTAATGTAAATTTACAGTAAAATTATGTTAATTATACAGCTTTTAGAAGTAAAAAAAGAACAAATCAATGTATAATTTACAGTCTAAAACTGTAAACTGATATTCCCAGAATTCCCTGCGTGACACTCCACGTTTGAAAGTATTTTGTTTAAATAATCATGTTTTTAAATAGTTCTTGTTATCAGTTATGTACATTTGAGCTTTATGTTACATCTTCTGTTGCTTAATGAAAGTTTTTTGCATTATTTAAGTATCACGTGTGTTACCATGATGGTGTTTTGTGTTTCCATAAATGTGCACCTTCTATATGTTAATATATACTTCTGCTTGTGGTGAAGCTACTTGTGATGAGCTTTGATACTTCATGTGGCTTTCTCTTATACAGTACCATCTTTATTATTATGGTGGTTGTCAGTATTTTCAAGGTACAAAACAGATTTAATTTTGTGTGTTGTTGAATTTACTGGTTTATATTCACATTTTCTTGTTTGTAAATTACAGCTTTATATTGTAAAATTAACAGTTTTTGACGTAAATGTGTTTACAGTTTTCTGTATTTTTACAAAATTATTCTGGCAACCACAGCTGCCAAAAAGTTTTTGTAAAAACAACAAGAAATTTTTTACAGTGTGGTCCATCCCGACCCCGACAAGCCCTTCATCGTGGAGGTCCACGTCTCCACCACAGGCGTAGGAGGTGTACTTTCCCAGCAGACTCTATCCATGTGCCTTCTTCTCCTGCAAGCTTAACCCAGCGGAGGTGAATTATGAAATCGGCAACCATGAACTTCTGGCCATCAAGTTAGCACTGGAAGAGTGGAGGCATTGGCTGGAGGGAGCTAGACCTCCGTTTCTAGTAATTACTGACCACAAGAACCTGGAGTTTCTGCGAGTGGCTAAAAGACGTAATCTCAACGTCATTTTTTACCCGCTTCAATTTCATCTCCTATCGACCCAGATCCAAAAACGTCAAGGCTGACACATTATCCCATTGTTACACACCTGAGGAAAGCCCTGAAGAACCTGAAGCCGTAATCCCAGAGAAACTCATCGTCAGTCTGATCACCTCGTCAATGGAGACCATACTCTCTTCCAATAACTCTGCCAATACTCTGCCGGGTTTCCCAGGCTTGCAGTACATTATCAGGACACGGTGCACTCCACTCATCCACTCTGCTCACACCTCACTAGACACTGGCCACCAGGGGTCAATAAAACCCTCTCGTTGCTAAAGGAATGCTTCTGGTGGCCCAACATGGCATCTGATGTCAGGAGGTACGTGCAAGGATGAAAGGAATTCGCCATCTCGAAGAGCCCACGTCATCTACCATCTGGCAAACTCCTACCTCTGCCCATTCCCAACTGACCATGGTTACACCTATGGGTGGATTTCATCACAGACCTACTGGCTTCGAAAGACTGTATCTTTGTGGTTGTTGATATATTTTCTACATCCTTTCATTTGATTCTTTTAAAGGGACTGGCTGCCTCCCTGGAGACTGTGGAGCTCATGTTCAACCACATCTTCTGGTACTTTGGCTTCCCCGAGGACATAGTATCAGACAGAGGACTTCAATACATCTCTCGGGGTCTGGAGAGCCTTCATCTCACTCCTAGGTGTGTCCGTCAGTCTATCATCAGGATACCATCCACAGTTGAACGGGCAGACAGAGAGGAAGATCCAAGAGATCAGTCGCTCCCTCCGTACCTTCTGTCGCGGCCACCAGGACTCTTGGAACTAGTACCTGGGGTGGGCCGAGTACGCACAAAACTCCCTGCGCCAACCATCTACCAGACTCACACCATTCCAGTGCGTACTCGGTTACCAACCTCCACTATTTCCTTGGTCAGGGGAGCCCTCGGATGTAGCATCTGTTGACTACTGGTTCCGAGAGAGCGAGAGGATCTGGGATTCAGCCCACCACCTGCTACATCGGGCTCTACGTAGAAGCTGGTCGACAACAGACCTTTGCCGTTCCGAAGCTCCAGCTTATCAACCAAAACAGAAGGTCTGGCTGTCAATCAGAGACATCCGACTGTATCTACCATGCCATAAGCTGAGTCCTAGGTTCATTGGCCCATTCACCATCACAGAGCAGATCAACCCAGTCACTTACAGGCTTCAACTCCCTCCTGAGTATCGTATTCATCCCACATGCCATGTGTCACTCCTGAAACCTCACCATCCTTCTGTTCCTCCATCCAAAGAGCCTGGCGTAGCCGCAGCTGAAACCCCCCTTCCACTCATCCTGGACTATAGTGTGGCGTACGAGGTTCATGAAATCTCGGATTCCTGGTACCGTGGTGGGCAGCTTGAGTACCTTGTGGACTGGGAAGGCTATGGCTCTGAGGAACGCTCACGGGTTTCACGTAACGACATACTCGACCCGAACCTCAGGAGCCATGGGGGGGAGGGGGGGGGGGATTTCACAGACACGCCAGGTCCAACACCATCACATCACGGCGCACTCTCACACCGGAATACTGAACACACCCACCTGCACCTCATCAGCACCTTATTTGACCGGGATATAAAAGACACTCAAACACACACAGCCACTGTCCGGTCTCGTTTGATCTAGGGCAGGGGTTCCCAACCCTGTTCCTGGCGATCGACTGTACTGCAAAGTTTGGCTCCAACCCTAATCAAACACACCTGCATTTAATTTCTAAGTTAGCCTGAAGACCCTAATTAGTTGCTTCAGGTGTGTTTGATTAGGATTGGAGCTAAACTTTGTAGGACAGTTGATCGCCAGGAGCAGGGTTGATCTTGGGCTTACCTCCATGCTTACCTCAAGGACTATCTGTGTTATACTTACCTGTCTCCAGCGATCCCAAGTTCCCTCCTGTGTTCATCGTGTGTGTGTGTGTGTGTGTGTCATCCTCTAACGTCTTTAATCCTCAACTGACACTTGGATCTTCACTCTGCCAAACACAAAGGACTGTATCAGCTCTATTTCTGATTGCCACTTCAGTTTGACTCACCCGTGTTCGCTATACCCTCTGCTTGTGTCAATAAACAACCTCATCTGTGATCTCCCATCTCCAACCTGTCTGTATTGTAACACTCTCACAATTCTGACTTTTATTCTTACAAGTTTACAGTTGACAATTCATAATTTTCTTCTCAGAATTGCACATTTATGTTACACCAGAAAAGTCCAATTTGTAAGATAAAAAGCAGCAATTCATCTTTGGCAAAAGTAAGCTTCAGTTTCTTTTAGTATTTAGTTAAGTACACTAACCGTCAAGAACTGAATGAAAGCATCACGGCTAATTAATCAGAAATACTAATGCTTTTACCATTTACTCACTTTGTTATACATCAAACAATTTAAAAACCATACACTTAATTGTTTTGCAGTCATGCAAATTCTACATAATTTCAATTAATACATTTTTGAACATATGCAAAGTAAGAAACTTTCACACACACATTGACTAAAAGTCACAAAATGTGCCTTTTTGATTTCATGGGTTCTTTAAAGAGTGTCAGCATTATTTCCCAAGGACAGAGACTTACAGAAAAGAGACGGCAGCAGGGCTGTTGGCACGCAGCTCTGGCACAGCACAGGTGCCACTACTGGCCTTAAGAGATCGTTTCCTTCTGTCACAACTGCGCCTACACACACAATCTGCCACCAGCTGGAGTCTTGCTGGGCGTTCGCTCTCCCTGTGCATTTCCACCAGGATGCAGATCAGTAATCAAACCTTTTTTGTAACTGCACCGGTGAAAAAAGCTGGGCATGAGAAATGTTTCAGAGTGTGTTCTTGTATCCTACATTTGCAGCGCCAGCACTCGCCGGGTCTGACTCAAGTGTCAGCAGTGAATGATGGCACTGATGCCAGGACACTGGGGTTTAATGGGACACGCATGCCAAAAAAAACCTCCAACAACTTCCTTTCCTTGAGCAGATCATTAGTCACTACTGATGCACGTGTGCAGGCCAGCCAGAACACACCAGATAAATCATGTAGCAAATCACTTATAATTCTATAGCAATCAAATGGCAACATTTTTAAAACCATTCAAAAAACCTTAGCAACCACATTCTAAAAACGTTTAATTGCATAGCAACTCCCTGGCTACCATTCACATCTCCTGAGCTTTATACTATTTGTGCTGCTTCAGAACTCTTTTGTTTTGTTATTCACACACACACATTTATTCTGCTTTTATTTGGGATTGGGTCATAAAACATGCATCCAGCAACAACCCAGAACCTGCACAATCTGAACCAGAGAAACCTTATGGCAACCAATCAGAAAAACCTAACAACATCCTAACAACCAATGAGAAAATTACTATCACTGAGCTCTAGAAATCAACCTCAAAATCAAAGATCTCATTCACAAAACAAGAAGAATGAATAATGCAATGTAAAATATGCAACAATTTATGTAAGACTTTATGAATGATTAATTCTGCTTCTTTTCCATCAATAAGGCTCCAGGCTTTTAATGTCATTTTATAAAAGCACGCATATTAAAAAGCCCTTTTATTTTGATATATTTCTAGTTTGAATTAATGAAGTATGCCGCATGACTGAAGAACGAGCTGAGGTTTTAATCTTCTGTGACTCAGATGCAAGCGAGAGTTTGAGATATGATGACAGCCATCAAGAAGCACTTCACTTTATCCTCATATCTGATTTTATGTCATCTCAGAGACAGATTGCTGTCGCAAGCAACCCAACCCTCATTACGTCAATCCACACACACACACACACACTGTCATTCTGCATCAGTCAAATCTGAGAGAGTTTCAAGTGATTAAGTCAATAAATGTGTCCAAAAGAAGAAGCAAGTTGTCACAGAGAACAGACACGGCACAGACTCCCAGCAGGATGCAGACAGACGGAAGAGTCTTTAGGATTTTCCTAGAAGGATGTATAGAAATCTGAAGGAAATTCCTGGTCTCATAAACGTCAATGCGGAAGATGTGATAAGAAACACATGATTACACAATATAAAATGTAAAAATGTAAAAAAACAACAACAAAAAAAAAAAACGGATGCTTTAGAGATGCATCTGATCAAATGCAGAAAGAAATAACAAGTGGATGCTCTGCAGTGAATGGGTGCCGTCCTAAAAGCTGATAAAAACATCACAATAATCCACAGCACTCCAGTCCATCAATTAACATCTTGGAGAAGACAAAAGATGAAACAAATCCAGCATTAAGACATTTTTAAATAAAATAAGTGTCCATAATCCAACACTTCCTCCAGTGAAAAAAAGTGTTCTGGTCTGAATCAGGAGAGAAATCTGCAAATAAATATTTGAGACAACAGGAGATGGACTTTTCCACTAGAGGAAGCATTATATGGATTATGGACACATATTTTAGTTAAAATTGTCTTTGGATTTGTTTCTTTTGGCTTCTCCGGATGTTAACTGATGGACTGGAATGGTGTGGATTACTTGTGGATTATTGTGATGTTTTTATCAGCTGTTTGACGGCACCCATTCACTGCAGAGAATCCACTGCTGAGTAAGAGACGCAATGCTACATTGCAACAAGCTCATCTACATTTTGTCTCAGCAAATTTGTGTGAACATCAAGCACACAGACACTCAATGTCATTTTTTTATGATTGTAATATGATGGAACAGATTTATCATATGACCAGTCAAAACAAGGTCTGACGAAGTAAATGAAAAACTTTATGGCTTATAAAATCTACCAAAAGCACTGAAGGACAGTTCAACTGTTTTCCTGTTTTATAACAGGTAATAAAATCTCACAGGAAGTTCAAAAGTCACACACACAAAAAATCAATGATCATTTAAGACCTGCTGTAAATTCATCACCTCTGGGTTTTTTATGAGCGCATGAAACCTTGAAAACAACACTGATATCTGCTTGCTGGAAAAAGTCAATAGCTGATGCAAACACACTAACATAAATCAAATTCATGGGAACTAACTTCAAGTCTGGAAGGTGATACACAGCAATTTATGTCTGATCAGGAGGAATTGCTTTGTTTTAGTGTTTGGATAAAACCATCTGCAAAACTAATACAGTTATGTTTGCGTGTAAATAAAAGAATCCAATTTCTTGACTGTGAAAATGTAAGTGTATAAACTGAAATTAAATGTATAATCTCATATGATACGAAAAATAAGAGTGAAACTGTTCTGTCAGCAACTGACTGACCTCATGTTTCTGACCGAACATATTTAGGCTAAAGCATGATGTTCAGAACTTCACAAACAACTTCAGTCCAAGTACGAAACTGGGTCACAAAGTAAGGCCAGCATGAAAGGCAAAAATCTGAGTTTCAAGCACTTAGATGCTTACGTAGATTTAATAACAGCAAAAGGCAGTGGGGGTGAAGATCTGAGAATACTCCTAAATCCAGATTGTACTCCCTAACCCTGTTTCACCCTTTGGCTATCAAGTAAATGTACTCTAATGCCATTTTAATTACACAATGTTTTTGTGGAGAACCTCCGAATGATGTTTTCTGTCCTAAGCTTTTCACATGACAAATACATTTTGTATTACGTGACAAATTAAAATAGTTTCTGACATGAAATTTAGAAACATTTAAAAGGTAAATGCAACAATTTAACCAGAATAAACTTGAAGAATCTGAATTGCGAGATACAAGACAGAAATATGCGATAAAAATGTGCCGTTAAATAAAAAATATGCAAAAAAAAGCTTCTGGGGTATGCAGTCTATAAATCGGTGCTCTTTGGACGCATCTAAAAAATTAACTTTAGCCTATAGCCTAACTCCAATACCATAAACAACCAAAACAAAAAACCTGAAATGTGTGTCTTAAGAAGCACCAGAATAATATGGACTAGTATGTGTTTTGAAATTGACCCTTTGAGTCAATCATAATGAGAGGGACTCCAGCGAACCACAGACTGTTTTTACAGAGCGCTGCTGGGAAAACACAACAGGAAATGAATGCTGGATTTGTCCATGACATGATGGCTCATTTTAATTGTTTACTCAGTAAATAAGGGAGATCACGGTATCAAGATTATGAACATTGTTGTAGCGTAATTTATTACTGTTCGTATTTATTTCTCATGCATTGGTTTTGATGTTATGATAATTTCTAAATCCCTGTTTTTTTTTTTTTTTTTTGGAAAACATCATCATTTTGTATCAAATGTGCTATAAAAATATCCTTGCTTTATCTCTTTAAAAATCACATTTAGAACACATTGGAGTACCTCAAAGAGCTTAAAAAAGAAAAATGAGTGCTTTACACTTTATTTGATCGGATATTTTGCAATATTTGTTTTATTTCTGTTTGCACTTATAGGTAGCCAATTTTATATATAAATTTTGGCACTGTTTTGCCGCCATACTGCATTCACCCGAACGGACTGTATTTTGCAGTTAATCGATTTAATAAACCCATATTTTAAAGAACTTACCTCAAACTTGTGGAATGAAATGTTCAAGACACCCCAAGTTTCCTCCAGCGCTGCAGGGGGCGGTAGAGAGGCGACTGCAATGCCAACACAATGCTCCAAATGTAAGCAGATTTTGAAAAATTAAGTTGAATTTCCACAATATTGCAAATCGAATTAGACTAAGTTTGACCTTTTTAGTGCGAGTTTGCCAATATACTGCATTTTCCAGACTCATCTGGTTGATTTCTGTCTCACCTGAGAGAGTTTAAACACACTTAGTTACAGCTGTTAGGTTTATTGAAGGTGCATAATGGTTTCTGTAGCCACAGTCTCCATTAGGAATTATTATTCTGTGTGCACGTATGCAAATACATATAATGTAGATGCTTCGGCAGTGTGAACTGTTTGAGAGTGAATCTTGAGTGATATGTTGTCTCCCCCTCGTGGTTGAAACGACATTTGCACTTTCGCCTTTTTATATCACATATTCAAACGTTTGAATCTGTGGGGTATTATTTATTTGATATCATTCAGGCTTCTCTAAAATTCTTGATTTCTAAACACTATTTTTGATATAAATATATAATATATAATAGCCCATTATACAGCCTATAACAAATAGGCCTAGTGTAAATAAAATGCATGGTAAAATAATGTATAATATAATTTACAATCATCATCATTGTCATTATTGTTGTTGTTGTTGACTTTTTTTAAGGGACTTATTTTAAAGAATTACAAATACAGACAGGGTACAAAAAAAGTATTAATTATAATATTAAAATCAAGAAATAAAATCAAATGATAAAAATAGTGTTACTTTACATTTGAGAGCTTTCTTATTTTTTTTAAGCATAACATTGTTTTAAAAGAAAAAAAAATATTTCCCATATATTTACAATTATCTATACTTAATACAGTTAGCAGATTATTGAAACAATATTCCTTACTATAAAACATGTCACAGGAATGAAACAATTTCAAAAGAGCCTTAATGAACGAAAAACAAATTGACCAAAAACAAGCTGAATAACAACAAAATAATTAAATGAAGGCATGTTTCTAAACGTAAAGCACAAAACGTACAATATGTCAATATTACACTTAAAATATATGACGAGATAGAACGGTAGTTGCTGACGTCACGCGCAGCGGACGTGCTTCAATGTAAACAGACCGTCGAGCAGAGCAGCGCGTGATGGGCTCCAGCGGAGCGGAGCGAGCGGCTAAACGCTTGTTTCTGGCCGCTCTGTGCGGTGTGTGCCAGGCGCTGCAGGGAGGGATGCTGTTCCCCACAGAGTCTCCCTCCAGAGAAGTGAAAGACGTGAGCGGCCTGTGGAGCTTCAGAGCGGATCTGTCTCCGGAGCGGAGCCGTGGCTTCGAGCAGCAGTGGTTCAAGGGTCCTCTGGCCGAGGTCACGTGAGATCTGGCGATACAAACTAATACAAATCGGCACAACTATCTGACTAAAAACTCGCATTTGAGATATTCCAAAGAGCTTCTCGAGCTTCACAGACATTTTTCACTTTGTTTAGTAACTTCCAATTGTTTTAATCCCAATGTTTTTCTATCTACTTTCAGTTTTAAAACTCAGACATATAGACCCCAATCAATGTTATGTTATGTGGCAGTAAAATTAATTTGAAAAGGCTGGGGTTTTCAATCTTTTATAGATGTTACGACCCCCAACCTTAATTTAAAATAAATATTAGAATGACTATTATTATTTTATTAGTTAAAAAAATACATGTATGAAGTAAGTTTAATCTAGTGTCTTGTTTATTTTTAAGTTTATTTATTTATTTACAATGCAGTATAACATTGCTACAATTTCAAGCAGCTGAGAGAAGAAGAAAAAAAACTGAGGCTGCTTTTGTTTGAAACACTTTTTTAACAATTCTTTAAAAAAAATGTTCAACTCTGCATTTTCTGTTCAGTTGGCAGGCTTTTCCAAAGCAGTGTACCTTGATCTGAAAATGTGAATTGTGCAAATCTTTTTTCTTTGGTACTGTGCAAGTCTGATTAGTTGCACCTCTTGTAGTGATCCCTTACTATGTTTTAATATTAATTGGCATATAATGCCTGGAGCAAGATTATTTACACATTTAAAACCAATTTAATAAAAGACATATTAATAAAAATGTAAAAAACTAAGCAAACTATGTTTTTGTTTAATATTACAATGATGCCATCTATTTGGTTTCTTGTTCAAAATGTTTAGTGTTTGATTGTTTAGAGATTGAGAAACCTGACTCCAGACAAGTTACCTGCTTTTAGAGATAAATACGGTCTAATCATGTAAAAACAACGGTCTAATCATGTAAAAACAACTCTGATTGTTCTACACAGCCTCTTTACAAGCACATCAAATTTCAAACGAGAATCTAAAATAAAACATTAATATTTAAATATTCTCTATTGCCTTTTGGTTGATCTTAATTATAAATCCTCTCATTTACTTCCTTCTTATTGAAAAAACATTGAGACAGTTTTTGAACAATTCAAGGTCAAACAGTTGTTTTTCAGCCACTGTGACACACTCATTGTTAATATATCTGCAGCTAAGCATGGTGTCTGTGCTGATACATACATTACTGTGTAGTCTGCATATAAGTGACGTTTAGCTTGCTTACAACAAGTTGGTAAATCATTGACATAAAAGGAAAACAACAGTGGTCCCAGAATCGACCCTTGAGGGACACCCATCTCATTGTTTCATAAAGCTCATCTTGAATTATTTATTCTAGAGTTAAAGTATCATTACATTTGTTTTCTACTTACTATAATACTGTTACAGTTACATACCATATTACTAATAAAGACCATTTATTAGTATTATTTAAATAAGTCAGCAAGCTTATATAATTGCATAATATTGCATATTAAGCATGCATTTAAAGTGTGTTCTTAGGTGTTTATTTTTGTGATTGTGTGATTTTTATTCTAGACAGGGCCTGTTATTGACATGCCGGTGCCGTCCAGCTACAATGACATCACACAAGACGCCAAAATCCGGGATTTCATTGGCTGGGTGTGGTATGAGAAGGACGTATGGATGCCGTCGCGCTGGATCCAGGACCGAGGAACACGGATCGTGCTCCGAGTGGGAAGCGCTCACTATTACTCAATGCTTGTAAGTCTGTGGGATGCAGATGGTTGTCTTTGACTCCTGATTCGTCACAGTCTCAGGATCTGTGTTGTGTCCATCTCTCAGTGGGTGAACGGGGTCAAGGTGACCGAGCATGTGGGCGGTCATCTCCCGTTTGAGGCGGACATCAGCGGCGTTCTGCGGCAGACGAGCGTGAACCCGTGTCGAATCACCATCGCTGTGAACAACACTTTAACTCTAGAGACGCTTCCACCGGGAACCATCCAGTACATGAACGACCGCACCAGGTCAGACGTCATCGATATAGTGTTTTATCAGACCCCCAAATGTCTAAATATTACTCAAATAATATTTCAGTTAATTTTCTACTCCTAGCACTTTGCAATTTTAACTGTGTATTATTTATTTATTTACTTTTAATCAATTTTGTTATTTATGTTAGTTATTGTTCATTTATTATTTTATTCAGATTTTGGTAACACTTTGTTTTAGGTGTCCTTGTTACATGCATTTATTATTATAATAACAATAAATGAAATTATGCATAAATAAATTTAAACTCATTTATTCAGTGTAATATAAATGTCTAAATATTTCTCAAAAAATACAGTTAATTTTGTACTCCTAGCACTGTGCTATTTTACTGTGTATTATTTATTTATTTATTTTAATCACATTTTTTATTAATTTAAATTATTGTTTATTTATTATTTTATTCATAATTTGGTTTTAGGTGTCCTTGTTACAAGTGTTAACTATTAAAATAACCAGTTATGCATAATTACATGCAAGTATTCCTGACATTAAACATATAGTAAGTAAACTGTACTTACATGTATAATAACACTGTAACAGGGAAACCTTAAAAGAAAGTGTAACCCTTTTTTTTATATATAAATAAATAAAAATTACACTTTAACTGTAAATAATTATAAATTATGTGTGGGAGGCCCAATGATTAAACATGATCACAATGAGATTATTTCAATTATAAACATGTTAATATAGGCTGAATATGACATATTGGGATTTATTAAACATCCACAAATGAAAACGTTGTCCACATCAGTCCATAGAATTACAAACACTCAAAAATTTTTGTATGCAAATTATTTATTATTAAGTACCTAAAGAATAATATTTTCGTATTTGCAATTTAAATAATAAATTATTGATACTGTGCATCCTTGTATCTATATATTATTGACTCACTGTGCTGTATCGACACAACCCTATTATAAATATGTCTAAATATTATTCAGAAAATATTAATGTTTGTTATTATACTTCAGTACTGATTATTTCAATGTACTTTTCTTTATTTACTTTTATATTTTCTTATTTTAAGAAACATTTTCTGTATTTATATTACTTTCATTATGGTTTGTGTACTATTGTAAACCTGATTTATATATATTTTATTATCATTTTTAAACCGTTTTTCTCTCATCATTTCTCCTAGCAGTCCCATGTTAACTCTGGACGATCATATTAAAGCCTATAACCAGTGTATAACTGTCCTAGAAGTCTCATGTCTTTACCATCTTCTTTTCCTCTCAGATACCCCGCTGGATACTTCGTTCAGAACACAAACTTTGATTTCTTCAACTACGCTGGAATACACCGATCGGTTCTGCTGTACACCACACCACAGGCGCACATTGATGACATCACAGTGGAGACCACCTTCTCTGATAACATCGGTGAGTGCCCCCCGAAATCTGACACTATACACCTTATTTTTAACAAAACAGCATGCTTGGATGAGTGTAACATGATTGCAATTTTCATAGAAACCTGGAATATGTGTGTGTGTGTGTGTGTTGCTTCATTAACTTGAAATTCATTAACACATGAAATCAAAGCCAAATTGTAAAATCAAAAGACTGAAATAGTATTTTCTTATAAAACATACTCCAAAAATTCAAATAAACCTTTACAAAAATAATTTTTTACAGTCTAGGTTTTGTTCTTTTTTTATGGGAAAAAAATTATATTCTGTGTTTATTAAGAAAGGCACTAAATAATAATAATATAACAATAAACTTTATTGTATATAGCACCTTTAAAAGTAGCATTTCAAAGCACTTTACATAAAAAATGAAATTAAAAGATACACAGGCAGTAAAAAACTAACCAAACAATAAAATACAAAGCCACAATAACAAACAAAAAAGTAAGTTTTAAGGGACGATTTAATATATTGATATATATTGATTGTCTGTATGTTGTTTTTAGCATCTTTTATATTGCTGGCTTCTCAAAGAGACATGAAATGCATGATATTGCATTTAAATCCTTCATATTTTGCATTGTTTCTTCTGACTGTGTTTTAGTTATTTTAATGGGAGTGACGTTATTTTCTATGATTACTTTAGGCCTACAGATGCTACCTTTATAAACGTTGACTGATTTAGTCCGACTCATCCGATCCTGTGTTTCAGGGCTGGTCAGTTTTAACGTGTCTGTGTTGGGCAGCTCTAAAGCCGCTGTGAAAGTCATGCTCTCGGCTCACGACGGCAGATGTGTGGCTTCGGCCGACGGCTCCAGAGGAGTCCTCAAAGTCACTGACGTTAACCTCTGGTGGCCGTATCTGATGCACGAGAACCCAGCGTACCTTTACTCCATGGAGGTCAGTGTCCAGAACAGTGTCCACACTCTAGAAGCACTTATCTGAACTAATGCAATGTTAACAAATGCAAACTTATTGTGAAGCGTTACCAAGTTTAGAGATTCATTTTTGTGAATCAGTTCAAACCAATACTACTATTACAGATACTATTATATAGCATTTATTTTTATGTTTCAGTTATTTTAGTACATAAAGGAAAATGAGAAATGTTGCATTGGAAATTAGAGAAGGTTGATTTTTTTTTTTTTTTTCAGTTAATGTTTATTGTATTTCAAATAACAAAAATGTAACAACTATACATTTATTAACTATGTTATCCCTGGTTCAAACCTGTGCATGTATTTCAAATTCTATAAAAAAACAAAAGGAAAATTAGATTAATTTCCATCAAACCAGTGTTATTTTAGTATCACTGAAAAACTGTTAAAGGTTTTATTAATAAACAGAAATAGTTTTATTTTTCTGTTTTCATTTTAATTTTTTTTTCTAGTTTTATGCATTTTTATGAAGTTTAGTTTTTTCTTATTATGTCTGTATAGTTAATATCTTTATAATTTTTTGTTATATAATTTTTTTGTGAATTTGTTTAGTTTTAGTTATGTTACTAAAGAGAACAAAATGAAACATTAAAAGTTATTTATTTATTTATTATAGATTCAATATATTACTTGTCTGCAGCATTAATCCAAAATATTTAAAGATGGTTTCTGCATGGCGTTTTTCATGCATTTAAAGTTTCAGTTTAAAATACTGTATATGTAGATGAATACTGAAATGCATTGGAGCCATGAAACCTGATCTGGTTTTGTAGGTTCAGGCGACCGCAGAGGACGGACAGACGGATGTTTACACTCTTCCTGTTGGAATTCGTACCATTAAAGTCACCAACAAACAGTTTCTCATCAACAACAAGCCGTTTTACTTCCATGGGGTCAACAAACACGAGGACGCAGACGTGAGTAACAGCAGAGGGCAGCAAAACCAGACACAACACTGACCGACTGATAGCAGAAAATATTATATTCCCACCTTCACATCAGTTCAAACCTCTATGACTTTCTTTCCAAATGCAAAAGTTTAAAGTTAAAGCTGCTCTTTTCCAAGTAACTGAGGTTTGGAAGCTTTCAAGCTCCCTAAATGACAAAAACACCTTCAAGTTTCATAAATTAGTTCATAAGACTCGTGTGTTATATTCAGAGTCGTCTGAAATCATACGATAGCTTTGCCTGTGGAGCAAACTGAAAGGTTATGCATTAAAATAATTAATAAGCAGAGAAATAAAAGAAATCAATTGGCTCTTGTGTGCCAATTACAATGCTTGACTTAATGAATGCACAAAATAATTTATTTTATATTATATTTTTTGTTTATGTAATTCATACTAATTTTAATTTTAATTTTTAAAAGATTAATTTATTACAATTTCTAATTTATTCTAATTACAATTTCGATGCAAAAAAAATAATGAACGTGGACAAGGAGTTCTTTTATTATTATTACTATTATTATTACTATTATTCATATTTTGTGCATTTATTTGATGTTATCACTTTTCCTTTTAATTTTAGTTTCTGTTTTAGTAACTGTTGCTTTTTGTACTTTCTTTTTTATGCATTTGAATTAATCTTTAATTTATTTAAATTTCTGTAATTTTAGTACTTAAACTTATTTTATTTATATTAGTTGACAAGGGTAAGTAATTATTAAATTTAATTTATCCTAATTACGATTAGAATGCAAAAAAGGAATGAACATGCTCATGATTTGCTTTTTTATTATTATTAATAATATTTTGAGTTTTTTATGATGTATTGTATTATTAATTTATATTTTGTATTATTAGTTTTGGTCATTTATTTATTTATGTATTATTTTAATTATACTATTTTTGATTTTGTAATTATAGAAAAAAAAAAAATTCTAATTCCGCCTTTCAAATCTATTAATCATTTGAGCTTTTATTTCATGCATTTCCAGTTTTTATTTATTTAAATTTTACTTTTAGTTTTGGTAATGTTGTTATATGTTATATTGCACAGTCTCCTTTTATTTTATCATTAAGCTCAATGTTAGTTAATATGATTCTTTAGGATCTTGATGAAAAGTCTATAGCATACTTAGGTTAAAATTTCTCAGTGGTAGTGTAAAAGTCAAAAACAGCTCAGTTAACAGAGACCCGTTTCGGTGCATGTCCCTTTAAATGTTAATGAGCTCTGCTTGCCCCGCCCTTCACTTCCGTGTACATGATATAGTGGATGTAGCACCCCTTTAACATTCTGCCACAGACAAAAAGTGGTACAGGTTTGAAACAGAGTAAATGCTGACAGAATGTTGAAACTATGGCTTCAAGAGTGTGGTTGTGGTAAAAGCAGCTGATATCAGCTATTAACTGACCGCTCTACCACACAACCGCATCCTCCTATACTTCTCATTATTGACACACACTGATCCTCACACAGCTGCTATGAAAGTAAGACAGTCTGCTTCAGAGCTCACTGAACCCTGCGGTTTGTGTGGCAGATCCGAGGGAAAGGCTTCGACTGGCCTCTGGTGGTGAAGGACTTTAACCTGATGAAGTGGATGGGAGTGAACTCCTTCCGCACCAGTCACTATCCCTACGCCGAGGAGATCCTGCAGATGGCCGACCGGCACGGCATCGTCATCATAGACGAGTGTCCTGGGGTGGGAATCAAAGACATGTGAGACACCGTCCCAACATACTAGCAGCTGAGCCTTTATTGAGGGCTTTCCAGTGACTAGTGTCCCGTTACGTCCCTTTGTGTATATTATTATTGCATACAGGTAAACTGTTTCAGAGTTTCGGTGCAGCGATGTAAAAAGAACAATCACCTCTTAGCTTCAACCTAGCCCTTGGATCATTTAGTTGTCTCTGATTGGATGACCTGGAGACCATTCAAACACTTAAAGACCAGAAACAGCACTTTAAAATCCATTCTAAAATGGACTGGGAGGCAGTGCAAGGGAATTAAAACTGTTCTCGTTTTCGAACACCTGTAAGAAGCCTTAAAAGAAAAAAAAAGAAATGGTTTTACTTGGGCTAATCTGTTATTCAAATTTGAGAGCGCTATCAAAAAATACCCAAATTCTTCACTAGTGATTTGACAAATGGACCAAAATATATATAAGAGGAGCTAAAGGCTTCTGAGGATTATAAACTATAATCTCAGATTTGTTTTCATTGAGATGCTAAAAACAGCCAGATGTATTAAACATCATAAACCTGTCTTTTTAGCCAACAACCGGACATGGGTGTCATGTAGGCTAATAAAATATGTGACCCTGAAAAACACAAAAGCAGTTTTTGGGCTATATTTGTAGCAATAGCCAAAAAAACATTGTATGGGTCAAAATTATAGATTTTTCTTTTATGCAAAAAATCATTAGGACATTAAGTAAAGATCATGTTCCAAGAAGATGTTTCGAACCGAAATTTCCTACCATAAATGTATCAAAATTAAATTTTTGATTAGTAATATGCATTGCTAAAAACTTCATTTGAACAACTTTAAAGATGATTTTCGCAATATTTATATTTTTCTGCACCCCCAGATTCCAGATTTTCAAATAGTTGTATCTCACACAAATATTGTCCTCATAACAAACCATACATCAATGGAAAGATGATTTATTCAGCTTTCAGATTTGAGACTGGTTTTGTTGTCTAAGATCACATATGTTTAATGGCGCTGAATTTGTATTTAACATTATTACAATTTAATAAGAACATCAGAAATGTATAATTATGCTATATAACATTTCCTTTTCCACGGTTATTCGAACAGCGAATAAATTATATATAGAAAGTGACATTATCACTAACATTGATCTATCGTGAGTTTTATTACTCTCAAAAAATGAACAAAATAAAAAACTATTGTTATAGTCACTGAAGCTGTATACACTGTGAAATTAATCTCTTACTAACATTGTACATGCATCAGCGCTTTGTTGTTTATGATGAAAGAATTCACAGAATTTAGTCAAAGATCGTGCACGCACTCAAAACTGATGAGTTTCCAAAGCATATAAAGTGAAAATAAAATTGGAGCAAGGATAGAGCCTTGTGGGACGCCGCAAGTAAGAGGAGCAGCACCTGTCCTGAATTCTCCAATATTAACAAAAAAGCTTCTGTTATAAAGATAAGACTGAAACCTTTTAAGAGCATTTTTCCGAAAGTCGTGAAATGAGAACTGCATGGTCAGCTGTGTCAAACACTGCATTAGCACTAGCACCGCAGACTTGCCAGAGTCAGCAGTTAATAAAATATCATTTAAAACCTTTACCAGGGCTGTTTCTGTAGAGTGGTATTTTCTAAAACCTGGTCACTGTTTCTTGAGGCCAATGTTGTTTTAGTAGTATTTATATGCTATTGTAGTATTTATCAATATTTAGAAGTTGTTTTTATTTTTATTTTTGCAGTTTTAATTTTAGCAATTTAGTTAGTTTTTTAGGGCTGTCAAAATGGCTGAAAAACTTAATTCGAATTTTGTGCTTAAATAATATTCTAATTTAAAATGCATCATTTCAGTTGGGGTATAGAATTCAATTCAAGTTTATTTGTATAGCGCTTTTTACAATACAAATCGTTACAAAGCAACTTTACAGAAAATTATGTTTCTACAATATTTAGTAGTAGCTTATGGTGGTGACTCTCAGTTTGTGCAAGTTTGACAGGATTTTTTTAAAAATTAATACAAGACGTAGTCAGCCAGACGATGAACATTATTAATATTATTAATTAATAATTATTATATGATGCAGTCACACTTATAGCAATATTTGTTAGTTCTGTTTGTTGATTCAGGGTTAGCATCATCTGAGGTCCTCTTAGGGTCAGCATCAGCTCTTCTCAGGTGTTCTGGATCCAGACTGGAGCTTGTGTAAATCCTAGTTACCACGGGATGTAAATCAAAACATAGAAACAAAATAGAGACATCATTAGTATAGCTGCAGATCCAACAAAGTAAAATTAGTTTAACCCAAGCTAATGAATAAAAATGTACACTTGATCAGATGCAACTACACTCACAATTTAAGAGATACATTATTCGAATGCTTGGCCAAAGAGATGTGTTTTTAATCTAGATTTAAACAGACAGAGTGTGTCTGAACCCTGAACATTATCAGGAAGGCTATTCCAGAGTTTGGGAGCCAAATGTGAGAAAGCTCTACCTCCTTTAGTGGACTTTGCTATCCTAGGAACGACCAAAAGTCCAGCGTTTTGTGACCTTAGGGTGCGTGATGGGTTGTAACGTGGTAGAAGGCTAGTTAGGTACGCAGGAGCTAAACCATTTAGGGCCTTATAGGTAAGTAATGATAATTTGTAACTGATACAGAACTTAACAGGTAGCCAGTGCAGAGACTGTAAAATTGGGGTAATATGATCATATTTTCTTGACCTGGTAAGGACTCTAGCTGCTGCATTTTGGACTACCTGTAGCTTGTTTATTGATGAAGCAGGACAACCACCTAGAAGTGCATTACAATAGTCCAGTCTAGAGGTCATGAATGCATGAACTAGCTTTTCTGCATCAGAAACTGATAACATGTTTCGTAGCTTAGAAATGTTTCTAAGATGGAAGAATGCAGTTTTTGTAACATTGGAAATATGATTTTCAAAAGACAAATTGCTGTCTAATATGACACCCAGATTTCTGTCTGTAGAGGAAGTAACAGTACATCCGTCTAGTTGCAGATTGTAATCTACAAGATTCTGTGTAGTGTTTTTTGGTCCAATAATTAATATCTCTGTCTTATCCGAATTTAATTGGAGAAAATTATTTGTCATCCAATCTTTTACATTTTTAACACACTCTGTTAGCTTAGATAATTGGGAAGTTTCATCAGCATAACAGTGGAAGCTAATTCCGTATTTTCTAATAATATTACCAAGGGGCAACATGTATATTGAAAATAGAAGGGGACCTAGGACGGATCCTTGTGGCACTCCATATTTTACTGATGATAAATGAGATGACTCCCCATTTAGGTAAACAAAATGGTAGCGATCAGACAGGTAGGATCTAAACCATCTTAGAGCCTGCCCTTGAATACCTGTATAGTTTTGTAATCTATCTATGAGTATGTCATGATCTATGGTGTCGAACGCAGCACTAAGATCAAGTAAGGCTAGAAATGAGATGCAGCCTTGATCTGATGCAAGGAGCAGGTCATTTGTAATTTTAACAAGTGCAGTTTCTGTGCTATGGTGGGGCCTGAAACCTGACTGAAATTCTTCATACAGATCATTTTTATGCAGGAAAGTGCTCAATTGAGCAGACACAACTTTTTCTAAGATTTTTGACATAAATGGAAGATTTGAAATAGGCCTATAATTTGCCAGTACACTAGGATCTAGTTTTGGTTTCTTAATAAGAGGCTTGATAACCGCCAACTTAAATGGTTTTTGGACGTGACCTAAAGATAACGACGAGTTAATGATATTAAGAAGCGGTTCTTCGGCTACAGGTAACAACTCTTTCAGTAATTTAGAGGGTACAGGATCTAATAAACATGTTGTTGGTTTAGATACAGTAATACATTTATTTAGTTCTTCCTGTCCTATGGTTGTAAAGCACTGCAGTTTATCTTTGGGTGCGATGGATGAAACTGAAGTGTTAGATGCTGTAGAATCTACATTCGCTATTGTATTTCTAATGTTACAACAGCGAATGTAGACTCTACAGTGTCTAGAAAAGCTTTTGTCTTTTTGTGTGAGGCCACAAGAGGCGAATCGAGCGTAAGATAATATGACTATCTGTGAAAAAAGTGCATAATGTTTAAACCAATTATATTTAACTAAAGTTGCTTAAACAACTAACAAAACAGCATCATCTATGTATCCATAGTTTAATACAAAGGGCTGAAAGCCAATCGCACAGGTTCCATTTTTAACTCTTGTGTGAGACGACAGTGTAATGGTAGATGACCCTCTAGAAAATGTGTAAAATATTTGTTCAGTGTGAACGGTTTGGTTTCAGTTTTGATGTACACAATGTCTTCTCCGCATTGATGTTCTCTTTCCCCGCAATATTTGTAATCAACAATGCAGCAGCGCCGCATCTAGTAGCTTCAACTGGACAAAATAACAAATACATTAGAGTGCAACAACACTTTCATCACTATCGCATCTCGTGCGCCACTGAAAAGGCTGCCTCCTTAATGCACACCTAAAATTAGAATGCAACGTTTTTGACAAATTCGACTAATATTTGAAATTAGATTTTTTTTTTAACGGCCCTATAGTTTTTGTTTTCTTAATAATATATACCTTTAATATATATATATTTGAGTAATATTATTTTTACATATTTCAGTTAATTTCCTATTTTTGTTATTTAAGTTTGATATTTAATAGTTTAAGTTTTTATTAATATTTATATATCGTTAATGTATTTTTCTAATTCTAGTTGTATAAATTTTTAGTAATTTCATTTAAACACACTTCAGTTCATTTCTATTTATTTTTTTTTGTTAGTTTTTTTAAGGTTGGGGGTTCGATTCCCCGGGAACACATGATAGGTAAAAATTGATAGCCTGAATGCACTGTAAGTCGCTTTGGATAAAATTTTTTCTTAATATTTATTTTTATTTCTATTTTGGGTTTAGTAATTGTTTAAAATGCAAATTTCTGTTAATTTCTAATATCCTATTTTGGTTTATTTATAGCTTTAATTTATTTTTATTTCCATAATAATGTTAATCAGTTTATTATTTAAATATGGGACAAAACATGCTACAAGACTAAAAAAGGCTAAAAAAAAACACAAGTTTATTTATCTACTGTGGTGTGTTCCACCTGTATTTTGGTGTCTTTCTTTTTCTCTCAATATGTGTCAGAATCTCATAATATGTGTCAACCCTGTCAGATGTCAAATATTTAATAATATAACTATTGGTATATCTAGTATTTAACTGCCGTAAAGAATGAATTGTTTTATTACACTGATTCATTTGTAATCTCAGTCTGTTGAAAGTGTTTTGGTCTGAGGCATATCTATTTCCAGATAATCAGTGTGTGTGTGTGTGTGTGTGTGTCGTCCTCAGACGCAGTTTTGGGAACGTTTCTCTGGCTCATCACCTGACTGTCATGGAGGAGCTGGTCCGGCGTGATAAAAACCACCCGTCTGTGGTCATGTGGTCTGTGGCCAATGAGCCGGCGTCTGAAATGCCCCCCGCCGGACTCTACTTCAAGTGAGTCAAACTGAATGATAAAGCCTCCTTTAATGGCTTCAGTGGTGCAGATCACAGCATGTTCACACTTAAAGGAGGATAAGACGGGTTAAACCCTTACCTTCTTTTGTTGTTTCCAGACCTGGACAAATACAATTATTAATACAAGTGAATTTAAATAAGTTAAATAATACAATTCAGTTAAATAAATAATTATTAAATTAGAAAACAATAAATAAAATAATAGATGTTTTTGACCTCAGTTGTAGTATATACTAGGCTTGACTTGTTTGTCATTGACTTACATTATATAACTGTGTTTTTAGTATTATTTGTATATAATAGTAATTTTTAATATTTTTAGTTAGGTTTTATTATATGCATTTTCAGTTTTCAATTAAAGTTTAGTAATTTTAGTCATTTTGTTAGGTGCTTTTGTTGTTTTTACTGATTTTTTTAAAATTTACATTTAGTTGTAATTTAAGGATAATAAATAATTGAATAGATAAAATAATTAAATTAAATAAATTGTTACATTAAAATAAAATACAGTGAATAAAAAAGATACAAATGAATAAAAATATTAATTATTAAATTATTAGAGTTAACATCTAAATACATGTCTGGGAAATCAATGAAAATTCTTGTTGTGTCTTATGTGTCAATTTTTTGAAAATGAGATTTATAAATCATGTGAAAGCTGAATAAATAATCTTTCCATTGATGAACAATAGAACAATATTTGACTGGGGTCTGAAGGTGCAAAAAAAAATCAAAATACTTTAAATCTTTAAAATTGTCCAAATGAAGTTCTCAGCAATGCATATCTCTGCTCATCTCTAATGATTGGAAATGTAATCCTTTACCATCTTTGGGTATCAACAGCTCCTTTGAATCTCATTCAGTTACTGTTACCTACATCTTAAAATACATTTTGTAGTTGTCTATCGACCCCCAGGACCACTAGGTAACTTTTTGGATGAATTAAATGTGTTGCTCTCAACCTTTCCTGAGGATGGTACTCCCCTAGTTATGCTTGGAGATTTCAACATCCATCTAGATAAACCTCTATATGCTGATTTCCACACTCTGCTTGCCTCTTTTGATCTCAACCGAGTGTCAACTACTGCTACTCACAAATCAGGCAACCAACTGGACCTTATTTATACGCGACACTGCTCTACTGATCATGTTCTGGTTACTCCACTGCACAGGCCGGATCACTTCCTCCTCACTCTTAACCTCAACATGGTCCCTGACACATCACTTACCACTCCACATGTCATCTTTCGACGTAACCTACGCACACTTTCACCCTCCCGGCTATCTGCTATGGTTTCATCTTCACTTCCTTCCCCTAAACTGTTTGCATCTTTGGATGCTAACAGTGCTACTGATGCTACTGCTCCACTCTTACATCTTGTTTAGACACTGTTTGCCCCTTATCTTCCAGGCCAGCCCGTAACACCCCTTCTGCCCCTTGGTTATCTGATGTTCTACGCAAACACCGTTCTAAGCTTAGAGCTGCTGAAAGGGTGTGGTGCAAATCCAAAAATACTACTGACCTTAATGTGTAACAGTCACTCCTCTCTTCCATCTCTGCTAATGTCTCTACTGCTAAAATGACATACTACCATAACAAAATTAACAATTCATCTGACTCTCGCATGCTTTTTAAAACAATTTCCTCGGTCCTTTGTCTTCCTCCTCTCCCTCCTGCTTCATCTGTAATATCTGATGACTTTGCTATGTTTTTCATTTATAAAATTAAACGCATCAGTGAACAATTTTCCACACCACAATCAGTCAAGCTCATATCACCAGCAAACTTACACTCATTTACATCCTTCTCTTCACTCTCTGAGGCAGAAGTCTCCAAACTCATTCTTTCTAATCACCCTACTACTTGTCCGCTTGATCCTATTCCATCTCATCTCCTTTAAGCCATTTCTCCTGCAGTTGAACCTGCATTCACTCACATCATCAACACATCCCTCCACACTGGTGTTTTTCCCTCAACATTTAGACAGGCTCGTATAACTCCACTACTTAAGAAACACAACCTCAACCCATCTCTTTTAGAGAACTACAGACCAGTTTCCCCTCTTCCTTTCATTGCTAAAACACTTGAACGAGCTGTGTACAAACAGGTCTCTATATTTCTCACACACAACAATCTCCTTGACAGCAACCAATCTGGCTTCAGAAGTGGACACTCAACTGAGACGGCCTTGCTCTCAGTTGTTGAAGCTCTAAGACTGGCAAGAGCGGAATCCAAATCTTCTGTACTTATCCTGCTTTATCTGTCTGCTGTTTTTGACACTGTTAACCACCAGATCCTCCTATCAACCCTACTGGCAAAGGGCATTTCAGGAACCGCACTCCAGTGGTTTGAGTCTTACCTATGAGATAGATCCTTCAAAGTATCTTGGAGAGGTGAGGTGTCCAAGTCTCAACATCTAACTACTGGGGTGCCTCAGGGCTCAGTTCTTGGACCACTTCTCTTCTCGGTCTACATGGCATCACTAGGTTCTGTCACTTGTTAAAGCACTTATATATCATTGCTCTTTTGTTGTTTTTGATTGCTTCCATTTTCCTAATTTGTAAGTCCCTTTGGATAAAAGCATCTGCTAAATTACTTAATGTAAATATTACTAAATATTTACCCTAGGAAATCTACAAAATATCTTCATGGAACATGATCTTTACTTAATATCCTAATATTTTTTGGCATAAAAGAGAAATCTATAATTTTGACCCATACAATGTATTGTTGGCTACTGACGACTGCTTTTGTGCTCCAGGGACACATATAATCATCCAGAAATTGTGTGGTGTCTGTAAATGTTATCATTTTTTTAATAATAAATTAATCATAAATGATGGGCAAAGTCAACATTTTCAGGCAATAAGTGTCAATAGGTAAATTTTTTAATTATATTTTTCTGAAGGGAACTGGTGTCTCATACGAAATCTCTGGATTCCTCTCGACCGGTCACATACATCACAGCCAGCAACTATGCCAGAGATCTAGGGGTGAGACATCTCTATTTACTTTTTAAACATGTATTTTACTGTGAAGTAACCATTTCACAACCTTGCATCTATTTTCCTTTTTATTCCAGCTGTTTGAGCGGTTCTTATCTTCTATTTCTCACAATCATGAGTAGATCTGCGTCATTCAGACACAGGCAGTCATTCAGTAAATTTACTCTAGATTACTCCCCTGAACTATGTTCACTCGATCACTTCACTCTCTAGTAGATAAAACATGTGCTTCCTCATGCCGCACAGACCTTATTTAACCTTTTACTCCTTTTAGTTCTCATTCTAGTGACTGGTTTATATTAATAAACTTATAAATGAATACATTTCTGACTTCATGCTGAAAAGATTCCCTTAAAAACACCAGTTGTATTTTTTTTTTTTTTTTTAGAAAATAGTATTTAGTAGTAAATTGCTTAAAAGTATGCAAATCAGATCTTTTTTTATAAATATACTTATATTTTATGCATATGTAGATATTTATTATCATCTTTGAAATTTCATGTTACTTGCCTTTTTTGTATAATTTGTGAAATTTACTAACAATTTCTGAGTGAAAATTGCTTCAACAATTTATTGTGTATATTTGGAGGTATATATATTCATAGATAGATAGAACATTAATATAGATACATAATTTGTAGATGTATATACTGTATAAACAATTTGATAAAATATGCAAATCTTTCAAATTAGGAGTCTTTTGTCAAGAATATTTAGATTTTATATATTTTTAATACATTTGTTATTTGTCTTTCATCTAAATTTCATGTTAAATTCAATGTGTTACTTGCCTTTTTTGTAATTATTTGTGAAATTTAAATTTTTTGTGTATATTTGGAGGTATATATATTTATAGAAAGATAGATAGATAGACAGCCAGATATTTGCAATGAGCATTAAGCTTGGAGATTGAACATGCCACTTAAGAACATTCAATGACTGGTCACTGAACCAAGCAGAAGTAGATTTGGATGTTTACTTTGGGATGGCTGTCCTGTAGGGCAAAAGAAATTAAGCAAATCCACTTGTACTTGATACACCTGTTATTTTTTCTTTCAACTTCAAAATTTCACATTAAATGTAATGTTATGTGTAAATTTCTAGCCATGTCTGAGTTAAAACTGTTTTTACACATTTTATCAGTGTATTTCTGGAGATAAACACAGGAGATATGTTTTTCCACCTTTACAGTTACACAGGCTGTTGATACTGTACCGTTCAGATTTCTGCATTGTTGCAAATTTTGTGCATATGAACAAATTGATTTAGTTTTGATAAGTGAGCTGTATAAACAGGAGAGGGAGTGTTTGTTGATTCGCTGTGTTCTGCTCGTCAGGCTCCGTATGTGGACGTTATCTGCGTGAACAGCTATCTATCGTGGTATCACGACCCGGGTCACACAGAGCTCATCAGTCTTCAGCTCAACACTCAGTTTGATAACTGGTACGGCAAATACCAGAAACCCATCATCCAGAGCGAGTACGGAGCGGACGCCGTGCCTGGCTTACACAGCGTGAGTCCTAAACACACAGATTTCATTAATATACTCCCTTTCAATCCATCATCCAGTCATCAACTCATCATCACTGACAATCAAACTGTTCTTTAAGTATTTGAGATTATTAAAAAAAAATTACTTTTGTGAACTAGTCCTAGGTTTTTAACTCAAAATCAATAAAATTAGTGCAGTAATATTCTCTAATCTCTCTAGATCAATAGTTATCAAAACAAAATTGCACTTGGATAACTATAACCCGGTCATTTTCTAATATGTTCTTTACATAGTGTACCCAAAGGCCTATAAATCCTAAAAGGAAACCTACAAAATCTCTTAAAACTGTGTAAAATGATACATAATTTAATTCTAACCAAGCATGCAAACTTTAAGAGAGATTGGGCAAAAAATAATACTCTAATAGTTATAAAGGTTAAAACACAGCGTTGAATGAGAAATTGCGATCATAACCACTAGATGGTAACGGAAGGCTAATGGGCTTATTAAACTCTGAAAAAGTACTGTTCACAGGTTTGCTTATGGATTCATGCTTACACATTATAAAATCACACTTCGTCAAAGTTTACCATTTTGTTCATACAGACATGTATCTTTTTTTTTTTTTTATGCCAGATCATGATAACAGTGAACCATGAAAATTACATATATATACACTTAAAAAAGAGAACACTTGCAATAAGTATTGTGTCATCTGTTATTTATTTCATGTGTGTTTCAATGTGTGTGCATGTCTCCGTATGTGTGTGTGTCTGTAAGCATGCTTACTGAGTATTAATATGCTAGTTTATTCATTTATTCTTAGTGTCTGTGAGCCTATTCTCCATTTTGGATGTGTTTTACTGTCAGCCATACGTCCAGGTTGGCCTAGACACTAAAAGCAAACCACCTTAAAGTGTTTGAACCCCTGTGATCAATGCTTGCAGCTATATTTATTATTATTATTATTATTGTTGGACCAATAAAGTGTGTGTGCAAAATATATATTTTTAAATATAAGTTTTAAGTACAGTTGGCAAAAATATTATGGTTGGCGAAAACTATTTACAGCTGTTTGTCGTCGTGCAGGATCCACCCATGATGTTCACAGAGGAGTATCAAAAGACGGTCCTGCAGAACTACCACAACGTGTTCGACCAGAAGAGAAAGGAGTTTGTGATCGGAGAACTGATCTGGAACTTTGCCGACTTCATGACGTCTCAAAGTAGGAAACGACAGCAGCCTTTTCCTTTGCTCTGAACAGGTTTATCTGGAACACATAGCACACATTAACTAGCTTGCTGCTCTCTCATGCATGCTTTAGATAGGAGTATGAAACCACGTCAGACGGATCCTCAGGTACCAGTATGGAATCTGCAGACTTTATTTGCACATTTTCTGCCCTGATTAATAGATAAAAACACATAGATTTTAAGTTTAAAAGAGTAGTTCATGCGGAAATAAAAATGTTCTCACCTTTAGGCCATCCAAGATGTGGATGATTTTGTTTCTTCACCAGATTTGGAGAAGTGTAGCATTGCATCAGTGTCTCATCAATGGATGCTCTGCAGTGAATGGGTGCCATCAGATTGAGAGTCCAAACAGCTGATAAATACATCACAGCACTCCAGTCCATCAGTTAACATCAAAAGATTAAACAAATCCAGCATTAAGATGATTTTAACTGTTAAGTCCATAATCCATAATAACGCTTCCTCCAGTGAAAAAGTGGTCAGGGGGCTGTTTCATAAAAGAAAAGTGGGGATTAATTTCCAAAACTTGACTTTGAATAACCTAATAAAGCAATCAGGGCAAAAGCGGTTCCATAAATGACATTTTAAGATCACGCAATCTAATTCGATCCAAGTTCAATGAGTCATTAAAGAGTTAATTCACCCAAAAATGAAAATTAGGCTGTGTTTTACTCACCCCAGGAGCATTCTAGGTGTAAATGACTTTCTTCTTTCAGACGAATCCGTTCGGAGTTATATTAAAAATTGTCCTGGCTCTTTAAAGCTCGTTGCAGTCAGCAGTGTTGCAGTGCTTCAGTCCAAAACAAGTGAAATAAAAAGTGCCCATCCATAAAAAAGTGTCTCATGGAAAGTTGTGTTTTCCTCAGTGCGTTACTGATATGTCACAGGTATATTCTTGATCTAAATTCAATGTCAGAAAGTCATGCAAACATCTATTTTGCTGTCAGGAGCGGGCGAGTAAATGATCTAAATATACATTCTTACAAACTACTAGTGCAAATGAGTTAATTTGTATTTCTCATACTAGTTAAACAGAGCATTCATTGGTGCAATGCTACATTTACAATAAATCTTAAATCATGCGGTACTCTTTCTCTGTCTCCAGATATCATTCGAGTGGTCGGGAATAAGAAGGGAATCTTCACTCGGCAGCGGCAGCCCAAAGCCGGAGCATTTCTTCTGCGCGAGCGATACTGGAGGATCGCCAATGAGACAGGTGTGCTGCCCACCTGGGCCAGGTATCCCTGTCTGTGAGCCGGATTAACTGCTTCCTGTGAGGACAGACCAGGTCAGAACGGACAGGATTTGACTGAAGAAGTCCATGTTTTTAATTGCTTTTAAATCACAGTAACACTATTAAACTGGAAGAACTTTTTCTGGTGTTCATCCTCTGAGATTTATATTGTGAATGAATCTTTGCAATGATATTGTGAATCTACATGAAACCTGTCAAGAGCGTGTCTTGCTCATATTTCACCTCAAAAGAAATAAACAGACCATAATTCTGGTTTAAAGAAACATTTAGGACCAGCAACTGCATTATTATAAGACAAGTGTCCCTCCAAATTCATTACTGTAATGCAATAACTCTTTATTTAAATTGTAGAGTATTTACATATATTGGTCATTTTTGTTGTACTTCCTTAATATAACAATAATAACATGACAGTAACATATCTAATGAGAATCTAATAAGGATAATTATTAAGAATGAGAATTGCACCAAAAAAAAAAAGTTTGGAGTGTAAATCGATTATATTATTCAAACTGTAAATTATTTGAACTATTTGTTATACTGCCTTAATGCAGATTTAGATAAAAAAAATATATATAATTGCATTACAGTAATAAAAAAACATCTAATAAGGATCATTGAGAACAAGGGGCAAAAAAATAAAACAAGAATTTGAGGCCAAAATACATACCATTTCAGGTATTTTCACTTTTTTTTTTTAGGTGAAATGTGACCTGGATGTGATCTTCATGAGATCAATCTTGTTTCTTCTCATCGCCACATTGCCCATCAGGCCACTGTGTACTTCACTGGCAGTATTTTATTAAACCATCATTTTCTATGAATTTTAATAATCTTGTAATAACTGGCTCCAGTCTTTTATGTCCAAAATATTTAAGTTAAATCTCAGTTAGTGTGTGTTGATTTTTGTATGATAACAGAGTGTACTTTAATTGAATGACTTCATAATAAGCAATGGAATGAATCCTTTGTGTTTGTGGACATTCCAGACATTCCTCAGTGATGTCATCGAAATAAACGACATTCCACGACATCAGACCCGAGACTCATTAATGCACGTTATTGTCATCAGAGCTGTTAGTTCAGCATGTGCTTTATAACACAAAGTGTTGCGCTGTGCTTTACTGCATGCAAGAATGTTGAAGAATCTTCCTTGATATTGTAAGCTACACATCTATATTAGGATAAGAACAGTTTCAGATTGCATTAAAAAATCAAAATATCCAAATTCACAGCATCTGCTTGGCAGCAAGAAAGAAAACTAAACTTCTGAAGAAGTTATTGACAGAAAGCTACATGACTAAACTAGACTGAAAACAAGTTTATTATTTGTCTTTTTTTTTGTTATCTTAAATCAAGATGGATTTACCTGTGAAGCAAAATGACATTAGATTTTCTGTCTGTTTCTTACTTGGATTAGAGGGGGAAAAAAGTCAAGAAATATCTGCCAACTTAAACTTTTTCTGACCTCATTGGCAGATATTTGTTCTTGGTTTATGCGAAAACTCAGTTTTGATCAGTTTCTCAGAAAACAAGGCTGCTTATATTGCATCTCAAGTAAATGTATCTTGATTTAATATTTTCGATACTGGAAAACAAGAGAAAGACACTCAGAAAAAACATCACTTTTGCAGTGAAGAACATTCTACAATAGATTTACATTTAGATGACTGCAGGAAAGACTGGAGTAGAACTAAATGAAATGCTGGAACTGGCACTTCTCATTTCTGCCAAGTTCAGCATGCAGTGAGAAATGCTCCAAATACTAGTATGATACACACTTTTGTCACATGACCTCAGCATGTTGCATCTTGGGAAAAAGAAAATATTATTTAGCATTTTCACAATTCAGTTTAGTGTGAAAGTTTTGAATTTGGCATTTTCTGCAGGTCTTATGAAGTCCTAAGTCACTTTTCCACACATCGTGGCCTTAATTCAGAGCAGAAAGTCTTAAATTCATAAAGTAGTGGCATCAAATGTTGCACGCATTCTTAATATCCAATACAAATATCTAAACATCCTTGGATCAAGATACATTTACTTGCGATGTAAAATGAAGAGACCAAGTCTTGGTTTCTGAGAAACTAAACACAATTAAGTCTTTGCTTAAAAGAACAAATATCAGTCAATAGGGAATGAACTTTTCCATTTGTATTAAGGTTGGTTTGTTCTTGTTCTTATCATAAAATTACTTTTTATACATCCAGTGTAATCAGAACGTACACTAAAAGTTATTTCCATATTGTAGTGGTTGAAGACGTCTTTTCTGCATAGTGCATATTTCTTAAATAGTGCTGCGTCAAACAGAAATACCGTAATATGTTATTGCAAACACAATATAGCCAATGGTCTCTCACGAGGTCAGAGGTCAAAGGACAGAAGGGCTCAAGAAAGGTCTGGGGGAATGTTTTAATGACAGATCAAATCCACACAATGACACGCGTTCAGTGTCTCCTCCATCCGATTCCCAGACACAGAATTCCTACGACGTCCTTTTCCCAAACTCCTCATCCATGTAAGAAAATACAGCATTTTTTGGCAAATACAGAAGCAAACCGAAACACAGTTTATTCTCCACAAACAAAAATTCCCCAACAAGGTTCAACTGGGAATAAAAACCAAGGCCAAACATGAAATCCATCCGTTTCTCATGTCTGTTCATCTACATCGTCATCAAGACGAATTACATCAGGAAATAAAAAAGAAACGCTATTTACTATCGGAAACTCACAATGTACGATTCTCAGGACAGAGGTGCTCTTTGCAAAAAATATCTAAACTAATTGGAAATAATACAAGATAAGTGAAGGAACAACCAAACCACTTTATGAAACATCTGGATTTAGGTTTACAGTTTTTGCATTTTAAAAGGACATGGTCACCAATCTCGGTCTTAACTTACCCATATAGGCACGCAGAAAAACTTAACCAAACCGGTTTGAGTCGAGGCTGCAAAGCTACGCCGAACTCCAGGCCCAGTGGACTTACAGAAGGCACTTTTAATGAATTCAACCTTGTGAAGGCAACCCTTTTTCATTGTTTTGGGGGGATCTTGTCATTTGAATTGGATTTAAATTTAATATGCAATAAAACATTGGGTTTCCCCGCCCAAAAGCCTTAGATGTCATCTTGTTTAAAGTCGACAGAACTTTAAAACCAACTTAATGCATGGGAAAAAATATATATATATATTCTTAGAGTTTTTTGTCTTAATTTCAGGATGCATTTAAATCAAGATAGATTTACTTTAGAAGCAAAAAGAGTTTTGCTTCCTGAAAAAAGTACCAATTAAATGTTTGCTTAAAATGAAAACTATTACTGTCAGTGGGATCAGAAAATGTATCTTGATTCAAAATTTATTTTTCTGACCTCTTTTTGGAGATATTTTGTCTTGTTTTAAGAAAAACCATTACATTTTTATACACTTTTTCAGAAAACAAGACTTTACACAACAAAAGAGTTAATTTGCAAAAACATAACTTGGTTTTTAACAATTATTAGAAATAATGTTTTTGTTTTGTTTTGTTTTTTTATTGTGCATTCAAATTGATCTTGATCAACTGCAGTTGGGTTATTTTGACTTGGTAAAAAAAAAAAAGCTAACTAACACAAAACACAAAAATATGACAATAACATTATATATAAAAAACATTTTACATTTTTTTTTTTATAAAAAACCCAGATTTATCTGTCTTTGCAAATAAACTCTTCAATATCTCATGTCATGTTGCTTTATCTTGGATTTATGAAAGTCCAGATATCTGTAGTGGAAGACAAGACAAAAATACTGAATAATAAAATCATTTTCGCAGTGAACACCTTCCTACTTTTTAACAATGCACATTATTACAATTTTCCTGTAATACTTGAAAAACTTGATGCACACTAATTTTAAGATCATGTTGCTCAGGTTATTGGTTAATATAGAAATATTTAGACAATCAGATCCTTTTCACATTAAATATCCAGTTGCACTCTGAAACATTTCTAAAGTAAAAAGGGTTGCAAACGGTTTCATGTTGAGTTTAATTGGAGAAATTACCTTTCTGGCATCATAATTAGTCTGTGTGACCACACGCAACTAATGTACAAATCACAGAAACTCCTGTAGAACTGAGCTGAGAAACTATAACCACCTTTCGATTTGTTCGCCAGCTTGGCAGAAACCCCCTCACAAACACAAATACGGCAAACACAAGCTGTGCTTCACAAAAGTATCATCATCTAAAGAAAGCTCAATAAATTAAACCAACCAGTCGAGGAATAACTTACTAGAAAAAAACATTTCTAAACTTACAGATTCACATCTAATGTTTTCCAGTAAACAAGGTCTTTTCAGTGTTTAGTCAACTGAACGGTCTGTAAATCAATCTCACTTTCATTCACATCGTGTCATGTTCACTACACCGATTCAATCTGTTTCTCTCAACTTTAACAACTCATCACATTTCCATGACCCTGTACTTAATATCACCTTCACAAAGCACACCTGATGGCCACTCGAAGACAGAAATGAGCTCAACATCACTAAAAAATGCTTACAAGGAGTAGTTTGACCTGTGCAATACTGGATTGGATAGTTGGTTAATTCAGATCGAGACAAAATAAAGACTTTCAATGTCTAATACAACAGTGCAAGTACCGATAGAACACAAACTCTTTAAAACAAAGGTTTCAAATCAGGGTTTACACAGCAATTCCCATTTAGAAGAACCATTTTTGGTTCCCCAATTTAAAGAACCTTTGGCGGAATGGAATGTTTCAAATGGAACCATCAATGACCCTATCATTAATATCATGGATCTAAGCACAGACACTGAAAGATCTGATGCATTTGGACTCCAAACGAACTTAAATATGGACTTAAACTGGAAGGTTTGGACTTTTCTGTTGCATCTGTCGACATCAAAACAGCTAGACTTGTAATTTCATGGGAAGGTCAAGGCGACGGCAGATTGAGGGGTTTCTGGGTAACAGAAGTGGGGAAAATTACATTACAGTAGATGCAACTCAAAATATTCAAGTGGAAATCAACTAAACACAAAAATGATCAACTGTAGCTTTTGAGTATGAGGAACATGACAAAATAAACCTACAAATTGAAGCACAAAGAATGGAAAAACCTCTATTTACTTCTATAAGGATCATTAGTGTACAACAATAAAAAAGTAATCTAAAGTTGACGTCCGACAGGAACACACTGAAAACCCCAAATTATGTTTTCGATCAGAATTTGTTGGAATTACTAAAATTAGGAGTTTCGGATTCGTTTATTAACAATACGTTTCTTTCTTCATGGAGAAATGTGGCGTTCCATCACTTGCTCAGCAGTGGATCCTCTACAGTGAATGGGTGCCGCCAAAGAGCTGATAAAACATCACAATAATCCACAAACTCTTGTCTTCTCCAGATGTTAACTGATGCACTGGAGTGCTGTGGATTATTATGATGTTTTTATCATCTGTTTGGACGGCACCCATTCACTACAGAGCATTCATTGATGAGACACTGATGCAATGCTACATTTCTCCAAATCTGATGAAGAAACAAACTCTTTTATATCATGTATGGCCTGAAGGTGAGCTATTTTCCTTCTTTACTTCCTATTTCTCTTAAAACCAAACCACGATTTGGTGTTATGAGCACTGATGGAGAAATAAATAGCTTTTGATTCTAACAACTTCATCTCAAGTACAGTAATTCCAACACACCAAATGCAGGGTTTAATCTGGATCAAGACCCCCTTAAGATGAGTAAAATGCTAAAACACTTGCACAAAGATTACCCCGCCGTTGAAAACACTCATAGGAAGTGACGGACGTGCCGTAGATTGGGACTTTTTAATGTTTCAACAATAAAACACAAACTAGTCTGGAATATTGCTTTGCTTCAGCTATTTACAGAACTGCAAAACAAACCAATAAAAAAAAAAAAAAAAAGTCACAGACAAATCTGATCTACACACATACAGCTCACATTCTTCCATGTTTCATGAGTGGTCCTCTTCCAAAACCATAATTAAAAAACTAAATCTGTAAACATAAAAAAAGAAAAGAAAATTCAATGACACTTAATTTTCAATAGCAATCCGTTGTTTTTGTGGAATCATCTCTGCGAGCGGTACATTAGCCTCATGATCATTCGTGTTTACCCTTTATAACCCTTAAATACAGTCCCGCTGGAATCAGCTGCTCCCGAAGAGCAACCACTTTCCCAGTGGATTCAAGTAAACTGAATTTCTCACATTGTTTTCTCCATTATTTTATTCCTCAGGGAAAGGACACCTTCTTCTGTTTGTCTCCTAAGTGCTTTCTGACCGCTCTCTCGCTCACGATCAAAGCACAAACCTCATTTTCATCTCAGGGAACAAAGAAAACCAACGAGAAATCAAAGCGGATAAAGATTTGTGTTTCTTGTTTCCAATCCGTCTCTGCAATGCAATAAACCTGTGATCTGTGGCCCCTAAAGATACATGTTTTCTTTCCTTGTTTAATTTTTATGTTTTGTTTTACACACACACATACAACAGAATGAACATTTGTCTCCTGGTGGCAAGTCACAAATTTTTCAGAGGTCACATCTTCCCCACGTGTTGGATGATTGGTTCTCCTTCTCTACTTTTGCTGTTGTTGTGTTTTTGTGTGTCTAGTCCCGCTTGGCTTGGAGCTGCTGCTTCCAGGCCTCGTTCAAGTAAACCAGTCGCTTGTAGTTGAGCACAAACAGGATGAAGTTCAGTGCGTATGTGGTGATGCAGATGAGGCAGAAGTCCTTAAGGACGAAGTAGAGGATGTAGCACAGATAGAGGGAGCCCATCACTGACGCGATGGAGGTGGTCATGAGAATCAGAGCCGCCATCGCACTGGCCGTCAAACCTAGACACACACACACAGAGAGAGAGAGAGAGAAAGAGGTTAATGCACTGGAGAACAACAACAGAACTAGCAGAGTTCACTACCAAAGCAACTGCATTAAATATACATCAATACTCTTTTAGACATGATGGCACTCTTTTAGTGCCATTCAACAATAAAAAGCCATACTCAAACTTTTTTTTTTCCTAGTTATTTTCCTTAACATTGTATTTTTAATATTTACAGCAAAAGATAACACACAGACACACACATTCAGTATAATTATTTTTTATACTAATATTTTAAATATTTACTATTTATAAACATTTGTATTATATTTTACATAAATATTTAATATATAAACAACAATTTTCTTAAATATATAAATAAATATACACAGTATACTGGATGCGATTAATCTGTAATATTATTATTAATGTTTTTATTTCTTCATTTTTGCAGTGTATTACTACTTTAAAGCCATCAGCAAATTATAATATAATAATATAATTATAAATTATAATATAAAACGACAACAAAAAATATACTTCTTGCAACATTAGAAAATGTATAATTTAAAATCAATTTAAAAATAGTTCGTTAGTTTTAAAATAGTAATAATAAAATCGTTTTAGTTTGTTGTTATTTTTGACAGAAACAATCAAACAATAATAATTAAACAATATACTTATAACAACATTACAAAATCAACTAATTTTGTTCATCCTTTTGTTCAAGATTAGATATTTGTCAAGATTTTTCCAGGTGCAAATTTTATCAAAATATCCATTAATTAAATTTCTAAATATAATATATCAAATGTTATATCTTTGCCTAATATCTAATAGCAAGACAGTTCAGTAAAATATGCATATTAGTTCAACTTTAAATGCAGAAATTATGGATTAATTATATTTGCTACAATTATAACACCCAGTAAATTATTTCTCATTTAAAATTGATGTCTTTACCTGTTGAATCATAGCTAAATGAGATTTAAACAGTTACAGTTAGAATAACGTATTATAAAATCACTCTGAAATTCATATTTTCTAGTGTATAACAAGACAATCCAAGCAAAACCTACTCCACTCCTTCACTGTTTGTCATTCACTTGTCACAGAGTAATGGCAAAACAATGAATACTGTAGAATGGCTCCTATATTGTCACAAGCTATTTCTGTCCAGGTTACACTTGCCGTTAGGATGTTGCTTTAAAAGGCAGGTGCCTTAGTCATAGAGTTAGTGCATTTAAAAGTGGGCGTGGTTTGTAAGAGGGTGGGCCACGTCTGAGGCTTGACCTTTCCCCCACTCATCCCTCACTCCAGCCCTTCAGAAAAGGGAGTATTTCTCCAGAACAGAGGGCATTCAGCACACGCTGGCACAGTCTTGCTATTCATAGTCATGAAATTTCATTAAGGCAGAGCAGGACAAACAGATCACAGACACATAATGGTGCAGACGAGGAAAGAAGAACCATCTGAGATTCGGGTCATGGAGATAAATAACAAATGAGTGATGGTTTCAGAAATTAAAAACATCTTCAAGTGTCTGTTGGTTCAAGCTAGAGAGGCAAAAAATGCCCTTATATTTGTTTTTAACTCATATTTATATCATATAAGTGATATCACACCAGCAGCGAGAGTATTATCACACGAGTGCTGTTTTTTTCACGAAGAACACATGTGCAATTGTGATTTTATACAACAGTTCGATAAATAAGAAGTTAATATTGTGCAAAATTTAAACACAATATTGTGCATTGTTACATTTTGCCTATGAAAATATTACCTCTAAAGCCAGAGCATAATTGTTGTGTGTCTGCGCGCAAAACAGCAGTGTTTAGTTTCCGAACGAATCCGCGTTTTGAACAAATCGTGTGAATCAATGATTCAAAGGCCCATTCAGAGAGACGGCAGAATAAACGGAGTCAATTCCTGAATAAACAGAGTGGATGTAGCCGTGAATAATGAGACAAGATGAAAAGAAGGAAGGAGCCATCAACCTCCCAGGTTATGTCAAGTCCTGGTCTGGAGACAGCATTAGATAATGAGCCACATACGATCAAGTCCAAGCCAGAGCCCACTAAATTAAAAGGGAGAAAGTGTACACATTTTGAAGAAAGTGGCTTGACCAGTTTCCCTGGCTAAGATACAGTAAAGCCGATAATATAATGCACTGAATTTACTTTTAAGAGTGTGGGAAGACCATGGCCAGCAATAGTGCATTTGTGACACAATGCATCTATAAAACACATTACATGCTGCGATAAACGCACTGCCCAAGTGTCCCCTATCCCTGCTGTCTTTCAGCGGCAGGCAGCAGCAAACAGATCATCAGACGAGGCCAAGATGATAATCAAGTTTAACATTGCCTACAATATTGCAAAAGAAGAACTTCCCTTCACTAAGTTCAAGTGCGAAATAATTCTTATGAAGACTAATGGCTTGAATGTAAACCCGACGTACAGCAATGATGTTGCAAGCTCCCAATTTATAGGAGTCAAAGCAGATACAGTGAAAAAAAATGTCTGTGCAAATTGTGAACAGTGCGTACATGGCATTCCTGATGGATGGAGACACAGATATCGCCACAAAGGAAAGTGTCATTGTGTACAGTCGTATCTTGCGGAGAGGAAGACCGGTGAATGTACTGATTGGACACATTGAGGTCAAGCATTCCCGTGCCCAAGGAAAGCCATGTCACCGTTACCCCATTAACCATTTGTAATATTCTTATCATAGAAAATGAACAGAATTAAATAAAATAGATTGCATTATAAACTCTTGATCTGGGAAGTAAATGGTATTATTGTTTTTATTTGTTTAATTAGGATTTTATGTTGCCTCAAAAAAAAAAAGTTCTTGGGGACCAGTGTAGTAACCGGCTAGAGAAAATCATTGTTCTGGATGCTGATGGTGCATTTTAATTTTGCTGATGGTTAATTTGAGCAGCAAAGGGGTAGGCATACCCCTTCTGCAGTAAAAGCCAGGTGACCACATTGTGCCTTTCCACTGTGTGCCTCACAGGTAAGACTAGAAGATCAGGTATCACTGACACCCTAAAGTCACTGTGGGTTATTTTCTATTATAGAGCAGATGTATCTACATTTAAAAATGTGGCTATATTTTCAGATTGGAATTGGAAGTGTTTTCAGTGCAGAGGGACAATCCAATGAGGGGGTAATTGTACAACCTTATATATTTAATTTGGAGACATACCATTTCAGCCCAAAATCAATGAGAGAGCTCAGGGTCATTGGGGCTGACTTGGGGGTAAATGTGCTGATGCCCAGTGTGGTGAAGGGGACAAGGTGGCTCCCACATGTTTCAAGCGCCCTGGAGACCTTTCTTAAAGCAGTTCACTGCTGTGTGCTACCATACGGACCATTTGGCAGGATCCTCTGCCAATGCAGACATTGCAGGACGAGCCACAAAGGTCAGTGCATTCTTTCAAAAGATTCTTTTCATTAGAGACACTTACACTAGTGTTCTTTTTTTGGGGGGAGGTATGGGGGGATTTAGTTCATCAGTGTTCTATGTGAATTTTTTTTTATTGTTGTATGATACAGGTTAAGAAATAAATGGAAGATGCCACTTTTGTGGTCTTTTGCTATTTTATTGCAGACGTGTTCAGTGGCATTAGTAGATCCCAAACAGTGAGATGAGATCATCCTACCACAGTTAAGGGGAAATGGAGTGGGATGTGTAAATTTGAATTGTGTTTGTGGTCATCTTCAGCTGTGTTAATAATACTGCACTGTCATATCGAAACGGGCAGTTTGCGGCCTTGAAAAACTGCTGGTGACCACAGAAGAAATGGCTGCGAGACCCAAGCCTAGTGGAAGACTGTCAGAGTTCCTGGCTTACATGAGGCTGCAGAGAAGGCAATCGACAAATTCCAGGCATATGTACGGTTCTGTCTCCCATTTAAACAGAGAACAGTCTATTTTTACCAATATTTATAATCTCTCACAGTCTTGATTTATGGTTTATGCAACACACAGACAATAACACTCAAAGAAGAGACATCAAAGCTGGCAGGAGATGGTGTTGCTACCACTAAACATAAAAGTAATGGATGCAACAATTAAATCCACTGAAAAAAATCTGAAAGCAAGATACTGGGCAAGTGTAGTCACCCGTCTTATAAACCCTTGTAGATGAGAAATATTGTTACTCATTTACTAAAATGTTATTTGTTCTTATAACAGGGGAGAGTGCTTCTGAGTCTGACACAA
Organism: Carassius gibelio; assembly: GCF_023724105.1. Lineage (NCBI taxonomy): Eukaryota > Metazoa > Chordata > Actinopteri > Cypriniformes > Cyprinidae > Carassius > Carassius gibelio. Next base: position 9,768,000 of record NC_068400.1, read on the forward strand.
TCAAGACAGTCAAATGCTTCAACATTTTCGATAAAATCGATTTTGCATGTCTAGATACAGCAATAAAAATAAGCATAGTGGACTGCCATAATGCAAAACATTTACTGCAGGCTTCAATATGGCTGCTTACGATTAGAAATGTCAACAACAACAAAATCGCATACGTAGGCGATTCTAGCCCGAATCTGTATCTGTATGCATGAGACTGTCTGAATACCGGCAGAATTCACATTTCTGTTGTAAAAAGAGAAACACTGTGCAGAAGTATTATTTGCTGTTATGCGTGTGTCCGAAGCTGCAGTTGCTGTGTGACGTGCTCAGAAAAAAAACAAAAAAAAAACTGGACACGCTCTGAGAGAAGGCCATTAAGATCAATTTCCTATTTTCGTTTTCGAAACTTGTGTTGGTTGGTCCAATCGATTCGTGCAACAGATTTTTGAAGTTTTAGACTAAATGGGAGAAGGGATGGGAAAAGATCTGGACACAGTTTTTCCAGAACCTCGTGCCAAGTTAAAGCGGTGTCGAGCTGTTTTAATGAATGTATTTTTTAGATGTATTATGGTGCCCGAAAGAACGTAGTCATCATTTGTATGTAGGCCTAGGCAATTTATATTCACAATACTTACTAAAATATAATTAATATTATTTTATTGCTATTGTATTAGTTGTTGGAAGAGTTAAAAAAAACTGGTGAGTCTTAACACATGCTGCGTTCACACCAAACGTGAATAGAGCGTCAAATTCGTGTCTACCGCTTCTAGTTTGCCGCTTGAACATTTTGAATACATTCGTCTGTTTCGCTCTAGACGCACGTAGAAATAAGAGTTTGAAGTGAAATTGACACGCGTCCGAGGCGAAATCCGCTTTTGTGGGAGGGGCAAGTGCTAGGCGGTTGTCTGTTTGCAAGATGGCTGATGTTGATCGAGCACTTTTTTCCTGCACACATCCTCTGAATAAACACTATCTTGTAAGCAAAAAGTAGCTGTAGGCTATATTAGGGGGAAAATAGTTGTAAAAAACGGCGGGAAGGCAGCGGGTCGATAAACGTGTACCTGACTCAAAAGTTAAATGTGTATTTACAACATACTATTCCAAGCGAGGTCTTTTTTATTCCTGAAATATAAACTTGTGTGTGATACTTGTATAAAATAGCTCGGGTCGACTGCTCACTGACGACATCAGTCGTTCCTCCATGTTGGATGAGTGACTCCTGAGCAGGCTCCTGATTGGTTAACGTGGCGCGAAAAGCACCATTCGTGCGAATTTGTGTCTACCGCGCCACGCTTAATGCCTAATTCACGCTGCGAGACCTCCAGATGCGTGTATACGCGTCTTTACATTGACTTAACATTGAAATCATTAGCGCCAGACACTCTATTCACATTTGGTGTGAATGCAACATTAACGCAAATGTACAACCGGCAAGTCGGTCGGACTAAAAGCAAAAAATAATTAAAAATTTGAGTCGGTCCCAAATTGACAGGGTCGGTCGGGTTACGGCAAACAAGAAATGCATTAATAAATGCAAAAAAATATTTTTAAGGATGGCCTCAGAATTTTCGTTGATGGAAGCAACTCTACTTAGAAGGCAGCTCACTAGGTTTATGAAAGACCAGAGCCATTCACTTGAGTCAACAGCCTGGCCATTCATTCACGCATCGATAAGGAAATTAGCGAAGAAACTGCACAGTAAAATGTAAAACAGTTTATAGGAAGTGCAAAACGGTTCCAAACGTTCAGCCGTCCATCACTCCGAGAGCAAACAGCACGTTGGCATTATGCAAATGTGCTGCAATAGTGTGAAGAAAGACTTGACTGTGTCCAGTTTCAGAAGCACAATGAACCTGGGGACAGATCAGCAGAGCCAAACACACAGAAGAACTTGAGTCAGCAAAGCCCACATGACTGCTGAGGAATGAAGCAAGGGGAAATTATGAGGCAGACATGCGTGCAGGAATGGGTCAGGATGGACGACTAGTCAAACCAGTTAGTGAGCTTGACTAGTTTCTTTACATTTTATTTCAATTATAATTTTTTTTGGTCATTTTCATGATAAATAAGCAATTCCCCCAAATTTTGAGTTTTTCCCCCCAAAGGTGAGATTCTCATTACTATAATACTCACTACTAATACTTCTATTACTACTACTAATAAAAATTATTCATTTAAAATCAGAATAAAATTAGTACATCAAATGCTAGTATTATTTATAAATCCTTCAATATTTAAACATTTTTTTATTAGCATTACAGAAATAAGGATTTAAAGTTACGTGCTGAATTATAAGGACTATTAAAGATTTATGCCATTTCAGGTTGTAGTTATTACTGTATCACCTTTCATCAAAAACAAAAATATAAGGTTAACTACCATCCCAATCATTTTCATAACAATTAAGCATATTTTCTCCCAAAATGTGCATTACTGTAATGTGTTAGGATGCTTTAATTGTGTGATTTGACTAATTATATTTACTATATTATAATTTGTGTAATATAGTGCTTTAATAATAGTATTACATAATAAAAAATTTTTTTTAAAAACTTGTAAAAATCAAATGCTACTATTATTTATGAATGCTAAACTAAATGTTTATTAGTATTTTAAATTAGTGTTTATTTTCATATTAATTATTAGTACCCTATTATTTTTACACTGTGTTTTTGTTATTTTTATTTTCTATTTAGGATTACTTTATATTTATTTCATTTAGTGAATTTGTACATTTTTAGTTTCATTTATCTTTAATTTAGTTGCCAAGACAATGTTTCTTTTTTTTTTTTTTCAGTTAATATTTATATTTTATTTAAGCTTTATTTAAATTGGGGGGAAAAACATTTTTAGTATAGTTTTATTTAACAATAATAACCCAGACAAAGAGAACTTAAGAGAAACGGATACTGCTGCAACTCAAAAACTATCCGGAGAAGAGACGCGCACGAACACGGGGTTAAACTAAGGTTGTGAATGTTTGACCTGTGCCTTATCGCACTGAAACGCTGAGAGATTTCAGCCGTCAGCGATGACAGACAAGGACAAGAGAGGGCAATAATTCAGAGGCCTGTGAGACCGTTTAGATTAGAGTAATGTTCCTACTATAACCGGACACACTCACACGTCCCTAACAATATCAGTCTCAGGAAATAATGTGTGTTACTATTCATCTCTGGCTAATGGCAAACACTGTACACTGCACAAATTAATGTGAGCTATATCAAATGTAGTACATGTAGATTGAGAGGCTGTAGGCATCATGTGTGTTCTTGTGTTAAGCTAAAATCATAATAAAGCTTACTGAGATCAAGATAATTTAACACCATTATTCCAGGACTTTGCTAACATGACACATTTACTGAATTTTCAAAAATAATTAAACCATATATATGCAAACTTGAAATATAATTCTATATATAAATGATAACTGAGAAACAAAAACATTCAATATATTTTAAATAAATAATATTTAAAAAATGCATGAAATCACTTTCACCATTTATCAGACTTGTTATATAAAGATTTTGGCCATAAATTGATATTTACATGTGCCATAATTTCTGTACTGGTGCATCCATAGAAAGAAACTGTTATTGTAAAAACGTCATAATCTGCAATGAACGTGGCTGATGCGGTTCTTACCTAGTAACAGCTGAAAGATATAAAACAAGATTCCATAGACACTGTTTGGCTGGTTTACTGCACTGTCGTTCCCAAAAATGGTTCCTAAGAGTCCAAATCCTCGACCCCATCTACAGCAAAGACAAAAACACAAACAGAGAGAAACGGTGAAGTAGCAGAAATCAAACAACATGAGACACTGGAACTAAAAAATAAATGCTAAGATCATGTGTGAGTGCTCTGGGTTTCTCGAGGGAATACAAGCAGAGATTAAACAGAATATTTGGCCTAAATCAAATCATACGATGATCAAGACAGCAGCAAATAAAAAGCACAGTTTCCTTTTATCAGTGTTAACAGATTTCTGACCCAAATTGTTTGAAAATATACTAACAAAAAGGAAATGTGGTGGTTTCCAGTCACATCCAATTCCAGTATATGTACTTTTTACCTACAGAGCTGATAATGCATTTTCTGCAAAGAAATCTGCCAAAACAAAGCATCTTAAAAGGCAGGAAAATCATATTGTATTTTTTGGGCCTTATTTAATGGTGGACAATCACAAAACTGGACACATTTCACCATTAAACAGTAAAAAATTTAACTAAATGGACAATTTTAGTTCATTTGCCAAACATTTAACATTGCAACACCATTTATAATGTTCTGAGCAAACTTGAATGCAATGACTCGTATAGAGCTAGAATCTGATTTCAACATTAGTCTCTAAGTGTTTGAAAAGCCTGAAATCTTTTCTATTAACTAACCCTGAAGAGGAAAAAAGGTGTGTAACCCAACACTGGAGAGCCGCTTCCGTTTCATAACTTCCTGCAAATGGATTTGACAAAGACCTAACGCTGCCAAACACCGGAGGTCACCATATGTCCCAGCATTCCCAATGAAAGCATTTCTGCTCAGAAAACATATGTGTGCTACATAAATAATAATGCAAGTACAACCATGATTCAACATTGCATCGCGACTTTAGTTTTCTTTATCGTGTTCGTTCATTTCACTACAGTTCAAGTAATAAAGAAGCAGTTTGTCTTAAACAAAACTGAACACAGCATTCTTTCAATGAAATCTGAACCAGACAAAAGTCAAACAAACACAACATTTGTATTTTCTTCAGAATGTATGTTTGTCAACTGTTTATATTATGTATTATTACTCCAAAGAGCATTCATATTAAAGCTTGTTTGACTTTTGAATGACAAATTGTCACAGTGACAGAAGCTTTAACATCTGTGGAAATCGCAAAAAATGGTTTGTTATGGTTCTTTAGATTATTAAAATGTTCTTTACACTAAGAAAAATGGTTAAAAGGTTATTTAAGGAACCCAAAAATATTTATTCTATGATGCTGCTGCAAAAAACTCCCTTTGAAACCTTTATTTTTAAGAGTGTAGTGTATGCAACATGACAAAAACACAAGGACGCATGATTACTAGCAAGTAAAGTCTGCATATATGGTACTCACAACACATGCAAAAAAACAATTGAAGCACCGTGAGAGAATAACTAGAACAATAGTTAAGTATTTATTAGGGATCGACTATAATACGAAACCATGCAACATAAAAACAACAAATATATAGCATATAATCAGTTTGTATAAAACTAGTTTGAGAAGTTAAGAAATGCATTGTGGGATAGGACGGTCGTGTTCAATGTGATTTTCATTCTCACGTTAAAAACAAAAGCACTGATTGGTAAATCTCTGTGCAGGATTATGGGTAATGTAGTTCTTCACTGGGAATTTGGTTTATAAAATATGATTTCTGAATATTAAAATCACTCTAATTTAGTTTCTACATCAGCAGATGTGAGAGAATGACCTTGGTGCTCATTGTGGATATGTCTGTAAACATTACTGATAAAAACTATTTATGGGAAAATAAGTGGGATATTTACTTCCAGAACCAGATTGTTGCTCTCTGTAATGATGCACTAGATTCAGTTTCTGATACCAATACATGCACCAAAATAATATCGTTTTCCAGTCATTGAGATGACGAGACACACAAACTAACACTCCCTTATGTTTTAAAATGACGTCTCTCACCTCCACATGGCAGAAAACACTCCCAAACCTTTAGAAAGCAGCAGGGTCAAGACTCAATGATCGGTACAGTGTGGTTTCCCAATGGAGCGACCGTTCACAACTGAATTAGAGGCAAAACCCAAAGCAAAAGATCTCAAACACCTCAAGCTGTCTGATTATCTGAAGACAGCTCGGCTACACAGAAAAGTCTTATAAAAGCCTGTTCCCTTTAAGAGCGAGACCTTAAGCCTGATCATGTAATGCTCCTGAAGACCTTCACCCGGCTGGAGTTTAGTTTGGTTGTTTTCTCTGCAGACCGCCCGCTTTATCAGACGGCCCGCTGTGAGCAAACAACACAATCAGCAGCTTTCTGAAGCAATTCGATAGACTCAAACATGCATCGCGTAGCCTCTTTATCTACGTGATGGTATTAACATAAGTGAGCGCGATGCATGATGCGGTCCTATTTATTTCATGATGAGTGGGCACTGGACACATCTACAGATTCACAGATAAAGTCGGTGACTCTATTAATACCAGATCTGCAAGACGTCCGTTTGTATCATGACATCTCAATAAACGACAAAACTGCATTAAAAAACATCAAAAATCATCCCTCAGGACATCTGATCTACTCTGATAAGATCTCAGTAAGCATGTGATTTGTTTTCCATCAGCGTTATATCAAATGAAGTTCTCCTCAAAGTGAGTGCACTTCACATGACTGTCCTGAAAACCATATCAACATATTTTTTTCTTCCCTCCAAGCGCTTTAATTCAACAACAAGTTTACATGAAAGAAGTGGTTGCTATTGCTGAATCGAGAAAGGGAAAGTTATTTATTAAACAAAAGCAATCCAGAAACTGGACCTTTAAACTGTAAACTTACATTACATTTGTTTACATTATTAGACCAAATTAACTGAATATATTCACCGGCTTAAATGAGCATTTAGTGTATATATCCTATTCACTAGTTAATATATAGCGTATAAGTAAATATATATGTAAATATTAGTATACATATTAATATATACATATGCCCATTTTAAATTAGCTATCCTAAATTAACTACATATATCCACTAACTATATACATTTAAATTAACATTTAGTATATGAATATGCATTTAAACCCAAACTTGTGTGTATGTGTGTGCATATATATATATATATATATATATATATATATATATATATATATATATATATATATATATATATAAATAATTCTAAACACCAACTAAATATTACTAGGATATTTTGAGCATTAACAGTAATTACTAAGTTACTCTATTAATGGTTTGATGATGTTAAGGGTGGATGCTTTAGTAATAAAATGAGGAACTGAGTCTCAAACAAATCACTCTGATTTCAAAGGTTACTTAAACAAAGTTGAACGCTTATCAAACTCAATGAATGTCCTTCTCCAGCTCATCTCTCAGTATCATACATCAAAACGATTAAACTCAAGCATTTAAAGGCTCTGTTAAATATCATATTCATAACACTAAGAAAACGCAATAATCTGACAGGTATGAAACAGCCTGTTGTACTCCCTGTCTAGCACATCCCTGTTGTCTATGAACATGCTACTAGATGAGTGGCTTTGAGTCCACATCAAGTCTAGTACATTAGAAAATAAATGTAGATGAAATTATATTAGTATGCTGCATTGTTAAAAAGCTCATTCACTCATTAGCACTGTTAGCATTAGCTGCTATCGCATTGAGTTTCTGCTCACAAGAAAAAAAACTGCTTTAAAATTACCTAATTTAATTCATATTTAAGTATCTATTTGTGTCAACCCAAAATGTGCTTCTAGAAAAGACTATAATGTGAGTCGGATGTTATATTTTATCACCTTTTCAGTCAGTCAGCGGCCCGGAGCGACTCCGGCTGTGTGTCAAAACCTAACGAAGTCCCTTACTAGACAGCACTTTCAGATCGTCAAAAGCGCATTCAAACTCTGGAACGATCCCGAAACGTCCCAAGGCATCCAAAAGTGGTAAAACCCTGGTTTTTGAACGCTCGGAGCGCCTCTGACAGCTGCAGATGTTGTCTAGTTAGGGAACTCGCTAGGGTTTGACACTCACTCTCACCTGGACGTGAAGACTTTGGAGCAGCTGATGGAGCTGCTCAGATCGCACATGGCGCGGTAGTTGGCGTCGCGGGTCTTTTCCCTCTCCACATGGAAAGCGTACAGGGATAACAGGATTCCTGAGAGACACACGAGCAGCCGCACTATCCGTTCCCAGCGAGGGGTGGACACTCGCAAGACGGGCGCCGCCATTTTTTCCCGGCCTTTACACAAGCGCGCGCAGCCACCCCTGCCTCAACCGTTGGGCGCGACGTGGAAAAGCGTCGGGACGTGTCACAACGTCAAGGGCGTGGCTAACGCTTTTGTTTAGACGGGGCGTGGTCTAATCACCGGGGGCGTGTCCATCGAGCATCTCGCCATTCTTGTGCTAGTGGGGGCCATTGTAATAGTAAAGATTCTATTATCTAGTATACTACTTTGATTACACACCAGCATGTCGTAAAAGCACAGAGAGAGAGACAGCTTTTGCATGAGATATGATGAGAAAAGTGCCATCACAGTCACTTAGTATGACTGAATAAGGAATGTAGTGTTGCAGAATTAATTGCTATATTTGATATATGTGACCCTGGAGCACAAAACCAGTCATAAGGGTCAGTTTTTTTTGTTTTTTTTTTTACTGAGATTTATACATCAGACTATTTAAACTTTCCATTGGTGCATGGTTTGTCAGGATAGGACAATATTTGGCTGAGATAAACTATTTGAAAATCTGAAATTTGAGGATGCGAAAAAAAGAAAAGAAAAAAAAAAAACTAAATATTGAGCAAATAGCTTTTAAAGTTGTCCGGATAAAATTCATAGCAATGCATATCAATAAACAAAAATAATGAAATTAAATTATATTAAATTAAATTAAATGTATACATTTAACTTTTCATCCAAAGCGATTTACATTGCATTCAAGATAAAAAAAAATATCTAACAGTTTTTATATATTTAAGACAGGAAATTCACAAAACATATCAATGGAAAATGAACTTATCTTCGAGAGCAGTGAACGTGAGAGTACCACAAATATATTTTTTACATTTCCATTTGCTCAAATAGCAAAAAAAAAAAAAAAAAAATGATACATCATGTTTTTACATCATACGTCATGGTTTTTTTCGGGGGGGGGGGGGGTAGGGGGGGGGGTCAGTAACGGACTACAGTTCATAAGTTATCTACCCAGCAATGATTATATTTATTATGACACCAAATATGTTTAATGAATTCAATAGATTTTATCTCTGGGTTATCGTGACAAGATAACATGAATGACATAAATACATGCTATTGTGTATTTTATCAGAAAAAGTTGTATAATTCATTATATAATACTTGCATAAATAAATACAGTACAAATAGTAATAATGTTGAATAATTTTTACTAACTAAATGAGAATTGTTAATGATAAGAAATGTTTCTTGAGAAGCAAATCATCATTTTAGACTGGAGCTATGATGCTAAAAATTCAGCTCTGCATCACAGGAATATATTACATTTCAATATATATTAACATAGAAAACAGTTTTTTTTATTTAATTGTAATAATATTTCACAATATAACTGTATTTTTGATCACATAAATGCAGCCTTGGTGTATATACAGATGGGTGTGTATACGTGTATTATGTCAATTATATAATGTCTCATTTATTGTTTGTATTGACAAGTATTGAATTCAAGTAGGCTACGTTTTGCATGTTGTCCTGAATTGTACTGTATTTTGCATTTGATATTATGTAACACATTAAACATTAAGAAGTGCTACTTTAGTTCAAACGCGTGTGTATCTTTATTAAAGATAGTACACTAACAGTGAAACTGCACTGCCACATCGTGGCGTCTTTGCTTGCATTTTCTATGATACGTGCTGCTATAGTTTTAGGAGTTTCCTGTTGTCCATAATATATAATCAACAGCATGTCTTTAGCCAAGAATGAGAAACATGTTGTGACAGTTTAAATATATGCTTCAGTGAAAAGTCCTTTACATGCAAACAGTTTGGAGATGCAGGATAGAAATGGGTGATAATATGTTCGGAACCTTCTGTAAACATGTGATGATCTTTGTCTCATATTGAAAAAAAAGTTATATAACTTACTTGTTTTGTTTGTCTCGGGTATAAAATGAAGTCAGTATGCATTATACATTTAAACAGAGCAATGAAGCTTTAAAAAATTAAATGCAAAAGTGCATGCTCATTGCGTCCTCTGTTAACTACATGAACTATGCTTACACATGTCCAGGCAATCATGTCAATGCATTTATGGAACATTATTCAATATGGAAACAGTTGCAAAACAAAGCTAATTTGGGTTTATTTCATACAGAACTGAAAATCTGAACAGGAAAGCGATGCTAATATTTGCGCCCTCTCTTTTTGCATTCAAGTTTTTACATGTTAAATGTACCGTTACTTGTGTAAATAAAGAAGGAACATGCGGAAGTGAACTTTGTTTTGCATGGATGCACGGCTAAAAACAGCCCAGCCTTCAGCCAATCATGAGTGTTTAAACGAACGGATCGCTCCAAAACGCAGCCAATCACAAGCGAGCAGGATCTCTGCACCAATCACCAAGCAGTTCTAAAACCCACGTGATGTCGGAGTGTCAAAAAACCGTTTGACAGCAGCGTTGTTTACTCCCAGAAAGAGAATTTCAGGGAAGAGCTCTCGTCTTATTCTGATCATCATGGCCACCGACTTCGACAGATTAGTGTATTTTGAGGAAGCCAGTTACGATGAGTATGATTATTATAACCTGGAGGAGTATCCCTGCCATGCTGGAGGAAAAGGCAGAAGTAAGAAAGAGATCGGAATGAACACTAACCGCCATAGTCCAGCTGGACACGAGAGAAAAATAGCAGAGAAACTGCAAAACAGCGAAATAAAGCGCAGGAGAACCAAGAGCTGCTCCTCCTGAGGAAAATGTCTTGAGGTGAGAATAATGTCTATCCAGTGCGCATCCATATTTGTTCACCAACTCCCATTTCATCCAACCTAAAAAAAGGTATTTATATTGTATTGTTAATATACATTTTTAATATGTATGTTTTTGGGGGTTTTTTTGTTACAGATTTAGGCCGCACATACTGGAGATGGATGAGTGAAACTGGATTCTGGTCCAAATGTCTGTTCTGCCTTTTCCCCTGACCCTCTGAATGTTGGTGTCACGCGCTGCAGCTGTTATGACGCGAAAAGCGTGCGTGTATATGGCGCGCAATCCGTGCCAGAAACAAAAGTTCGAACGACCGCGTGATATTTGTGTATGTTTGGGTGTTCCTGTACATGGCATCACGTCCTAAACGTTCACTGACTTGAGAAATGTGTTCCACTGAAGGAAATTACATGTTATTAAAGAGGTCAGAAAACATGTTGAGTTCTATAATTGAAGATACATGATGATAAATAAATTTGTATAACTCTCTTTGTGGCTTTGCATTTTTTATCTTTTAACAAGTATCTGAATATTCCCCTTTTTTCATTTGAACATGTAAATAAGATGAAAGTATGTGATTATCCAGGTTTAAAATCAGGTACAATTAGTAAATATATTTAACATGATCATCAGGTTATCAAAATCATTTTATATTTAAGTGTTAAAATCTTTATTTTATCTTTTTTTTACATTCTCACATGATACTCGATTCAAAAGGAAAAGTTTTCATCGGCATTTTTTCTTGTTTCGATCATCAACTCAAAAATGTTGTTTTACAGAAAACGAGACTTAATGTTTATTTTGTATCTCATGCATCTGTTAACTTGTACTAAAGTAACTTGAATTAAAAACAAGCAAAAAAAATTGACCTGCAAAAATCACAAAATGATCTAAAATTTAAATATAAAAATAAAAACATTCAAAATATTAAACTGTAATATCATCTCAATCATACTAAAATAATATCAGTTTGTTTGTATGTGACCATAATGTTTAAAAATGATGTTTAGTCATTTTTCTGCAAGATCTTTGTGTCAACAAAGAGGCACTAATCACTTTTTCTTGCTTTTTATTCTTACAAATTAATTCCTATTGTGTTCCAAACCCCATCATTTTAAAGGAGCGTGAAAACAGTATGTTAAAAATACACATGCAGAAGCCTAAACATCTGAATTCAACTTGTTTTAATCAGTCACATTGTGTAAATCTGTTGCATGACACAAAGCCTCCTCTGCTCATGCTGTAATGGAAAGTTTTGATACTAATACTAAACATGTGCACTGCTGGTACATCGTGTGCACCATAAAAACCTGAGTAGTCACATTTTATCTGTCTTATTTCATGCACTGCAAACATATATTGCCATATACATGTAAGAATACATATAAGTTTGATATGACTTGCAAAGTGAAGCAAATACTAGAATTCGTTAAAACTAATGTGCATTTGATATGCTACTGTTCCCCCTACTAGAAAGTGGCATGCATTACATTAATGTGATCTAATATTTCCTGAATTGATCAGATCAGAATTCTAGAATTCTAAAATTCAATAGAAAAAAAAAACAGTTCTGACACCTTATTCATGATATGACACAACATGGATGAAACTTCTGAAAATCTTATTACTATAATGTAAGAAGTAATGGTATATTGTTTAAATGTAAAGGTCTTTGCATTAAAATAATCACAATTTTGGATTAGATTTTTTGAAAATAATCCCACAATGATCCTATTTTATTATCATTATGAGATGTTATTGTAGCTTCTATTAATTATATGAATCTGTTTTGTTTCATTTTTCAGTTAAATTTAAGTGTTTGTAATTTTGCTATGCATTTTTTGTATTTTGTGATAAAAAAAATGTATCTTTTTATTAATATTTATTTTAATATCACAATAACTTTAGTTATTTTAGCACTTAAAAATTAAACTAAATCAGAAATGAAGCTAGCTAAAATAAAAATTACACGTTATTATATATATATATATATATATATATATATATATATATATATATATATGCAGTGTTTATATTTTATTTTACTTAGTTATTTATTTTTTTTACATGAGAAATAAATATATCTTTCAATATTTTATTTCAGTGAATGTTTATTTCATTTCAAGTAACTATTTTTCTATGCTTTTAGCATTGGTTAACTACAATAACCCTACCTAAAAATCAACAATATGCTTAATTTGCTTTATGCAAAATATATTTTTGAGATGAAATATGACCCTGCCATCACATTATCAATCTCCCAATCGATCTCCAGCTTCTTTCACACACATCTGTATTCATTTTAACTTGTTCAAACATAAACATGATCCCAAAACACTCAACATACTAGTCAAGTTTTATGGCAAACGCATTGAGCTGAACAAAAACACATGCAGCCATTTGAGGAAGTGAACCTGAATTTCATTCAATCAGACTTCAGCAGTTTGTAAAAGAGCTAGAAATAGGCGTGCCATCTTTAGATTTATAGCAAGTAGAAAGGACTCACTTCTAGAAAAGTTAACAAAGCAAAACTCTTTGGCAAAAACTGCCTAACGTGTTGCATATCAAATCCAAAAAAGCCAAGCATTCCAACAGATCATCTACTGTTGCATATTGTGAAAAAACAGTACGCATCAGTAGATGAACTGTTGGAGCACTTGGCTTTTCTCTTTCCATCATGCAGTTTTCAGAAACGTCAAACTGTCGCATTTGGAAAGCGTTAACTCTTGGTTGCACGCAGCTTCCTGCGGAAATACTCCGGCGCGGCTTCCTGCAGCCAGTCGGCGTCCACCAAACACAGATCCCTCATGTAACAGCGAGACGTGTGCAGGAGCTCGTTGAACACCACGCAGGCGGGTTTGGCCTGGAACAGGACGGATGAGGGATGGATGGCCACGGGCTGGTGTGTGTCCAGAGCCACGTAAGAGCCGTCCGGCTGCAGCTCCGCCGCGTTCATGAACAAACCGTGAGCCAGACAGCGCCGCACGTTCGCCAGGTCCGACAGAGACGACTCCAGCTTCATGTTCATCTGAGCAGCACAAGATCACAGGCACTTAATCATGCACACTCATCATTTGTCTGATTTAATGTCATTTGCATGTCACTGAGATACTATTATAGTTTTTTTATTAGTATTTTGAAATAGCTATTTTTTTCCTTTTATTTTTTTTTTACATTTTATTTTGTGCTTTTGTAAAATACATATACATACACACACACACACACACACACACACACATACATATATACATTATATGTATATATATATATATATATATATATATATATATATATAAATACGTCATTATGAGGAAAAAAACATAAGTTGCACTGGACTATAAGTCGCATTTATTCAGAACCAAGAGAAAGAGAAAACATTACCGTCTCCGGCCACGAGAGGGCGCTCTATGTGTTCAGTGTAGACTACAGGAGAACTGAGCAGCATAGAGCGCCCTCTGGCGGCTGGAGACGGTAATGTTTTCTATTGGTTCATTTCTCTCGGTTCATGTCAAATTAATTTTGATAAATAAGTCACTTCTGACTATAAGTCGCAGGACCAGCCAAACTATGAAAAAAAGTGTGACTTATAGTCCGGAAAAAACACGTTTATTTTTATTTATTCTATTTTATTTCAGTTTATTTTCTTTCATATAACAATTTTTTTTTAATAAATGTATTATTTTTATGGAGTTATTATATTTAAAACCATAAAATACATTTAAATAAAATACTCAAATAAAAACTTTTTCATAAACTTGTTGTACTACTAAAATAACTAAAAATATGTAAAATAAACCTAATAAAACCTATATGAGCATATGAATAAAAACTGCCAAAAACACATATTATATAAATTAAAAATAATTTATAAAACTAAAACTAAGTGTGTGTGTGTTTATGTGTGTGTGTGTGTGTGTGAGAGACAGAGAGAGAGAGAGAGCATCAGAGAGAGAATGTGCATGTGTTAGAGAGAGAGAGAGTGAGTGTGTGCTCTTGTTTTTGTGTCATATCAGGACACAACTCTGTATAATGACATGGGTATGACACAGGTATTACAAGGAGAGGGTGACTTATGAGGACATAACCCATGTCCCCATTTTTCAAAACACTTATAAATCATACAGAATGAGTTTTTTTTAGAAAGTAAAAATGCACAAAGTTTCCTGTGAGGGTTAGGGTTAGGTGTAGGGTTGGTGAAGGGCCATAGAATATACAGTTTGTACAGTATAAAAACCATTACACCTATGGGATGAACACACTTTACACAGAAACAAACATGTGTGTGTGTGTGTGTGTGTGTGTGTATGTCTGTTTGTGTGCGTGGTTGTGTGTGAGAGAGAGAGAGAGTGTCTGTCTGTCTGTCTCTATGTATGTGTGTGTGTGTGTGTGTGTGTGTGTGTGTGTACCTTGATGCAGATGTCTCTGAGCTGAGCTCGAACCTCCGACACCAGCCCCATATTCCTGCTGTTCACAAAGTTCTCTCGACACCAGTCCTGTGAAAACACAGCACTTTTAGCACTGTCCTGAAGAAGTTGTTTCATGTCTGCAGCGTTGGTGTCAGTACCTTGTTCCCGCTGACTTTCTTAAAGGCCCTGTAGATGTTGAGGATCGTCATGTGGTCGCCCTCGCTGGAGATGAACTTCTTACGGACGGCGAGGACGTCGTCTCTGCGCGCGGGAGGATTGTAGAGGACCGAGTCGACGGAGAGGAGCGAGATGATGGTCAGAATCTCCTCAGCGCAGGAGAAATCAGGAGAGATCAGCAGAGTCTGTGGAGACGCAGAACAACAACACACTCATTTACATTCAGTTTCAATGTACTAAAATTACTCAAACTAAAATTTAAAAGTTAAAAATAATAATTACTAACACTTTGACTAAAATGAACATGGATCATATAAAAAGTATTTCAAATATTCATAAAATATTAACACAGTAATGCTAACACTGCTCTTCATAAATGCATAAATATATATGCAAATACTTTTAGACAAAAAGTGATAAAGCAAAGCAATTTATATTTTATACATCAAATAAAATGAATTAATAAAAATGAATTCAAAGTAATAAACATTACAATCCTAAACAACATGACTTTAAAATAAGCAAAAAAATATAAATGTATTCAAAGTCATGCAAACAGTAAAACAAAGGTGTTTTATAAAATCAAATGAATAAAAACTATATAAACATATAAATATATTCAGATATGAATTATAATGGTATCTCAACTATATTTTTATTAAGTTAATTTTAAAAACATTTGGAGCATTTTTTTGTTTGTTAAATATAAGTTAAAGTTTTTCTTTTTTTGCCAGTGAGACAGTGAGCCTATGTCTATGCTATTTAGATATAAAATAGTTGAATCACATAACGTTATTTAAACGTTAGATCCAGATAAATGTGCTCTATATCCGATAGTTTGTGCGGAGACGCTTCAGTACAGATGCCAGAGGGATCACTTGATTTTTTTCTTACGTTGGTCCATAAACAGGGTCGTAACACTGACACGCAAAAGTCATACATTGAAGCAATCTGTATTTCTATAACTCATTAAATGACAAGTCAACGAGTTCCTCTTACTTTGGAGAAGCGAGGCTCTAGAGGGAAGCAGGCCATTTTCTTGCCCAGCGGCGTTAAATACACGTGATCGTCTTTTCTGTCGACGGCGCCGAGGATACACAGCTGCTCCACAGCGGTCCGCAGCGACTCTACACACACACACACACACACACGAGACGTTAGCAGAGAACACAACACTGCACAGATCAGCCTGCTATCACACAGCATACAGTCTCACCAGGCGACGGCTTGGACATGAAGTCAAAGTTGAGGACGTCAGGGACGCCCAGAGCGAGCAGCTGCAGGATAACACTGGCCAGATTACACCTGCAATCATCAGTGAACACACACACACACACACACACACGCAGCGTGAAAGTACAGCTTTACCAAACTCGTGTTAGTTTGCATCTATCAGCTAAATGGCTGTTCTTGTGCTCAAACACAGACGAACGAATCAAAACAGAATGCAATGCAATTTCTCGATACACAAACACAATACACTGTTTTTAAACACCACCTGAAAAACAATGTTGCAAAACTCAGTATTTTATTTTTTATTTTTTTTTAGAAAAAGAGCATAGTAAAAAACAACGGCATCTTTTAAATTATGCTTTTTTCTAAGAAAGCAAGTATTGTTTTGTAAAGAAAAAAGCATACCATTTCTAACAAAATAAGTATCATTTTAAAAATAAGTATTACTTTTTAATATAATAAGTATTTTTAACAAAATAAGTATTTTTTGCACTAGTAGTAAAAACCATAATTGTTTAAACTTGAAAAACAGTATAATTTTAAGAAAGAAATTACATAATTTTTAAATATTGCATCAAGATAATTTAAGGCAAAATAAGCATATTCTTTTCCATCTTTTTTTATACAAGTATTGTTTTAAGAAATTAACCATTTATACATAGTTTTTTTTATATATATATAATAAGCTATCTAGCTCAAGTAAAACAATAAAAGTTGTAAAACAAACTTAAAAGCAGTACTGTAAAATCTTGAAAAACAGTATTATTAAAAAAAAGAAAGAAAATAAGTATCATGTAAAAAGAGCTGTATCTTTAATGTTTAATTTTTCTAAGAAAATGGGGTTTGAGAAAATAAATGACAGAAAATTAAGAAAGAAAATTAAGTTTCAATATAGACAAATAAATAAAAAATTATATATATATATATATATATATATGCTTCAAATGTTTTTTTTTTTCATTTTTAAAATACAAAAAAAACCATGCAGATCATATACGTGTCTTATCCGGTCTGTTCTGACCCCGGTGCAGACGGTGAGGGCCGTACCTCTGTATCTCGGGCACAGTCATGTTGGCCAGGTTGTCAAACTCCTCTTCAGTGTAGAGACGGTAACATGAGCCGGCGTCTTCTCTCCCGGCTCGACCGGAGCGCTGCCAGGCCTGAGCTTTAGACACACGCTGCACTGCTAACACCTCCAGACCGCTGTCTGAACCAACACAACTACAGCTCATCAGTACAGCACAGACCATCAGGAGCTGCAGCACACCATCTGCTTCTCCTCTTACCCTCAGGAAGACCGTACCGGACAATAACAGCAAAGAAACTGAGAAACAGCACCTATCCCAGAGCTGCTGCAATAATAAATGTGTCCCTGGAGCACAAAAGCAGTCTTAAGATGCTGGGGTATATTTGTAGCAATAGCCAAAAAAACATTGTATGGATCAAAATTATAGATTTTTCTTTTATGCCAAAAATGATTAGGATGTCAAGTAAATATCATGCTCCATGAAGATATTTTGTAAATTTCCTACCATAAATATATCAAAACTTAATTTTTGATTAGTAATATGCATTGCTAAGAACTTCATTTGAACAACTTTAAAGATGATATTGTCAATGTTTAGATTTTTTTGCTCCCTCAGATTCCAGATTTTCAGATAGTTGTATCTCAGACAAATATTGTCCTCCGAACAAACCACACATCACTGGAGAGATCATTTATTCAGCTTCAGATGATGCATAGATCTCTATTTTGAAAAATTTACACTTAAGACTGGTTTTGTGCTCCAGAGTCACACACACACACACACACACACACACACACACTTTTGGGTAACACTTTAGTATAGGGTCCAATTCACACTAATAACTAGTTGCTTATTAGCATGTCTATTATTAACATATTAGCTGTTTATTAGTGCTTATGAAGTACATATAATGCATGACATCCATAATCCTACCCAATACCCTTAACTTAACAACTACCTTATAAACTATTAATAAGCAGCAAATAAGGAGTTAATTGAGGCAAAAGTCATAGTTAATGGTTAGTTAATAGTGAGAATTGGACCCTAAAATAAAGTGCGACCGTTTTTTGAGTTATAGACACATAATTTTGTTGCACTTTCTGTATAATGACCATAAAGATTCGGATTCTATACTGTTCTTGACAGGAGTGAGCTTCAGACGGTTGAGAGTCTGACCTGGATTGTAGCGTTTGGCTTTCACCATCCCGGTGTCGATCACGTATTTGATGCTGGAGATGGTGATGGAGGTTTCCGCGATGTTTGTGGAGAGAATCACCTTCCTGGAGCCCTGTGAAGCACAGAGAGCAGGGTGAGAGAGAGCGCGGGGTCAGCGTGAGGCGTCAGTGTCTGGTGCTGCGGGGACCTTGGGCGCGGGCTGAAACACACGCAGCTGCTGAGCCGGCGGCAGCGAGGCGTACAGAGGCACCACGGTCATCGGCCCGCAGCTCTCCGGCAGGTGCTTGGAGATGTCCCGACAGGTGCGAGCCAGCGCTTCAATCTCCTCCTGACCCGTCATGAACACCAGGATGTCATGTGACGCTGGAGCTTCCTGTGAGAAAATATGCATCATGTTTTAAGAGAAAAAAATATCACCTTTGAAACAAATTGGTAATGTGTAAAGAAAAGTATTATTTTGTAAGAAAATGACTATAGTTTTATATATTTTTAAATAGGTGTAAGTATTAAGAAAATAGCATTTTATATAAATTATTATTATTATTTAAAAAGTATTGCTTTAAAAAAAATCGTATTATCTGTAAAAAAAAAAAAAAAAAAGATTTAAGTATTTTTTTGAAAAAAAGTATTTTTTTTTTTGAAGAAAATAAGTGTAATTTTTTAAATAACATTTTAAAGAAACTACAGTAAGTATTGTTTGTTTTAAGGAAAATTAGGAAAAGTGTTTGTTTTTAGGAAAATAAGTTATTTAAGTAAAATAAGAAAATATCTTTCAAGATTATATTATAAAAATAAATATTTTTTAAAATATAACAAGCAATGTTTAATTAATTGTCAAATAATGTTTAAGTAAGCATGTTTTAAGAAAATATGTATAGATTTTAAAGAAAACTTAGAATTTAAATTAAGAAATATTTTTTTAAAGAAAATAAGGAGTTTTTTTGCTATAAGCATAATTTATAAAGAAAAAAGTATTGATGATTTTATTATCTTTTTTTCTTTTTTTTCTTTTCCTTTTCTTTGAGAAAATATTTTAATCTTAGTTTTTTAAGAAAATGATTTTTATTTTATTTCTTTGAAAATAAGATAATTTTTTTAATAACATAAGAATTTTTTTTGAAAATAATCCTGCACATCAAGATTTAAAAAAATCCAGAATTGACTTGTACTCAATAACCATTTGAAGCAAAAAATAAATAATAATAAAAAAAAATAAAAAAAATTCTGTGAGCAAAAGGAACATAATGTAAATATGATAAGACACACATCAATCAAGCCGAAAGACACAGAGCAACTCATTACAACTTATTAGAAGTCAAAGACGTGATCAGATGACTATGACAGTGTAATCTGTCATGTGTGTGTGTGTGTGTGTGTGTGTCTGTGTGTGACGGACCTGGTGAATCTGAAATATGGAGACGAGCGCGGCCTGCAGATAGTCAGACTGAGGCTGTTTGGTGTAGTAGATCTGAATGGGATGCTGTCGGCCCTCCAGATACAGAACCGGTGATTTGTTGAAGTACTCAGAGAACAGATCCACGTCCATCGTGGCAGACATCACAATAACCTACAGACCAACAGCATTCAATTACAGTAAACACTACAGCATCTCTGCAGCACACATGACCAAATACAGACCAATCAGAGTCCAGCATGCAAATATTATAGTGATGTCATCACTGTTACATTTTTGACCGCTGAACATTCTATAAAAGATTTTCAAATGTATATCCTAACCTTCACAAAAACATGGATATAGCAAAGTATTTTGTTTCAGCTTATTTTATTCAAGGAAACATTTCACTTTTTTTATTTAGCTTAACTTGGAAAAATAACTAAAACTGAAATAAAAAAATAAGAGTAACTATATAAACATATTTTTAGTAATTTTTTTTGTCAATGTTAACTAAAATATACAAATACAAATTATATGTATTTTGCCAATATAATTCACATTAGAGAAAACGACAGCCAATGCAACATTTCTATTTTTATTTAATTTAACTTGATGAAGTACAATACTAAAATTAAACTAAAACTAAAATAAATAAAAAAAACTAAACTGAAATAAAAATGTATAAAAACCAAACTGTATGGACTTTTAAAAACAAATAAACAAATAAATAAAAACTAATAAAAATGTCAAAATGCAAACCAAAATTACAAAAACTTTAACTAAAATAAAAATAAAAACTATTTTATAAATCAGATAGTTCCAGCCCTTGATTCTGATTGGCTGAGCCACGTTCAAAGCAGTTGTAAATTACATTACATTTAGTCATTTAGCAGATGCTTTTATCCTAAGCGACTTACAAATGAGGAAGCAATAAAAAACAACAAAAGACCAATAATATATAAGTGCTATAACAAGTCTCAGTTACCGTAAACTGAGAAAACGTAGAAAACAGTTAAATGATTACTCTACAAACACACAGCTTTGTTATGTTTGTGCTCGGCAACTACTTTGTTGCAACTTTTCTAACAAATGACTTAAATTGATCTAAAGGGTAAATCAGGTTCTCTTGAAGAATAACTAGCAGTACTAAAATCTCATATCGAGGCCAAACATTTGAATGTCAATATTTACAAAGCGGGTTCTGTCGTACCTTCAGAGGTATCTTGTTCTGTGCAATGCGCTTGCGTTGAGCGGCCTTCACCACGCCGAACAGCACGTCTGTGTGAACGGTGCGCTCGTGAGCCTCGTCCAGGATCACCACGGTGTAGCGCAGTAATAACGGATCACTGATGGCCTCACGTAACAACATCCCGTCCGTCATGAACTTCAGCTTGGTCTCCGACGACGTGACGTCTTCAAAGCGCACCGTGTAGCCCACCTGAGATCAGAGACATTCATGTACAGATGATGCAGAGGGAGAAAGTGGAGTGTAATGTGATCTTCAGGCATGAAACACACCAGTTTTCCCAGCTGAACCTTCTTCTCTTCGGCTACTCGTGCTGCTAGTGATATGGCGGCGACGCGGCGCGGCTGAGTGATGCCGATGATGCCCTGCCGGCCGATGCCGGCCTCATACAGGTACTGCGGTATCTGCGTGGTTTTACCTGAGCCCGTCTCACCTGCAACAGGAAAACATTACCTGTATAGTGAAAAATATCCTCACAAATACACTGAAAAACACAACTTGATCAGAATAGGATCACAGGAACCAGACGAGTCCTCTGCACAATCTGAGTTTGCTGCAGCATGGATCAACTGCTGGTTTGAGGACTGGACCTGGTTTCTCCCAAGGTTTATTCTGTCACAGATAGGAGTTTTTGTTTCTCTGGCTTGCTTAGATTGGGACACTTCATTTCCAGCGATATCATCGACATGATTGCATCAATGGGTCTCCTCAATTATCAACTGCCTTTAACTGATTATTGAGTGTTAACTATTGTTCTTCTGCATTATTGACACACTATTAATTTCCTCATTTCAATATCCTTATTTTCCTATTTACAATGTTATAACTTTATATTGTGAATATGTGTAAAAACTTTTTTCTACTCATTACCCTTTTTCTACCATTTTTTCTACTCATTATATATTTTATATTAAACACAGATAAATTAAATGTTTTTATTTATTTTATATTTTAACATGATTCCCAATTATTTTGTATTCATGGTTACAAGTATCTGTAAAGGCATTAAATGCAATTTTATCTTTGAAGAAGATTAAGCATTAAAGTTTCTTAAGGGTGAAGATCAAGTTATCTGCATCTCTACGCTCCATCAAGCCTCTCACACAAAATCTGTCAGCACTGCACGACTCGGAATAACTGTATGTAAGACGATTATAAAGTTATTATTTTATCATGATCATATTTCTCAATGAGTACAACTGGCTGTGTCTATATAAAACAGCATTATAATATTATTTTCAAATAATTTTTTACAATATTATTATTTTAAATTATTGTCCCAGGATCAGTAGAGTACTCTTCTAATAAAGTTGCAGTGGCTGGGATTGATTTTAAATATCATTTATACCTAAAAATATGCAATCTAATCCATTTTTACATGAAATAAGCTGCTCCCGGTCAGGGTTTTAAGTTTAAGGACCAACTGCTATTACATGATGAGTTTCGAAGAGCCAAATAATGCAAAATCGAGACAAATCAAAGTAAAAAGAGTCAAATCCAGCTAACAGAGTTAGCGAGGTACGAGGATCGGGCCCCAGGTCGACAAAACTGAGTTAGGATCATAACACGTGTGATTGCGTATTCGCAGTCTTACCGATGAACACAGTATTGTGCAGCTGTCGGATCTGGTTGATGAGCTGGGTTCTGCTCTGATAGATGGGCAGCTGTTTGCGCTGCGCGTCCACGCTGAAGGGCGCGTGTCCGGCTCTGGGCAGCAGCATGCCCGGCTTCTTGTTATCCTGGCGGGAGAAGGGAGAGCCCGGCTTAAATCTCTTCGCCGGAGGAGGGTCGGGGTCGAGGGGCATGATCTGCGGGAGACGCGCGGCAGTGTGAAGGGCCGATCTCACTCATAAAGACAGACGGACAACAGAGGAGACTCGTGCTGCGGTTGTTTACATCATCCGCCAATGTGGCTCTGGGGCTGCTGGCGCATGCTGATGACGTCACCGCAGCTCCGCCATGTGGCGCGTCTCTCACAGAAGGACCAAATCTTAATAATAATTACAAAATAAGACATTTAACTTCATTTCGACAATTATATTTTATTTTGTTATATTATTATTATTATTATTATTATTATTAAGGATGTGCATTTTTGTACTTCCTGATTGTGTTTATAATACTTTTATAAAAACTTAAGAGAAAAGAGAATTCTGTGTTCTACTGTTTGTAATAATTTTATGTTTTTCAACTTTATTTATATCATGTGTTTTTTTACTTAATAAAAAAAAAAAAAAAAAAAAAAAAAAAAAAAAAATATATATATATATATATAATTAATTATTTATGTATTATTTCGTTCATTTATTGTGGATATTACTTAATACAAGCTACTACGACTAATATGAGCATAGTTTATAATAATATACATTATTTATAATTATAATAATCATAATAATATTTACATTATTATAATATAATAATATAAATTATTTATAATTATAATAATTATAATAATAATAATGTAAATATAGTACTAATATTCTGCCGCCTCCTAAAATCAAAACCCATTCTTGTATTAGGACAACTTTGAACTTTTATTTTTATCCACTTCAAATGTTGAATAGTGTAGTCAAGATCCCCATAAGTTTTTTTTTTTTTTAATAACATTTATTAAACCTCTAATCGTCTGATTGAATATTTAGTCAGTTTAAAGATTTATATATATATATATATATATATATATATATATAATTAATTATTTATGTATTATTTCGTTCATTTATTGTGGATATTACTTAATACAAGCTACTACGACTAATATGAGCATAGTTTATAATAATATAAATTATTTATAATTATAATAATTATAATAATAATAATGTAAATATAATAGGCTACAAAAGACACATTAATTTTGTTGAACTGTAGAATGAGAGACGTGGATATTGTCCAATCAGCGCACAGATACGCCTCCTCCCCTCGATTCTGATTGGATGTTTAAATAGTACTAATATTCTGCCGCCTTCTGTAGCGCTCTCTTTTTTCTACGTGTTCCGACCGTGAGGTGAGGTTTAATGTGGCCCAGAGCGGCTTTCCTTCTTTTAAATGAGAATCGTGGCGATATGACATCCAAATACGTCGTAAATGTATTAAGAATCACTAGCGGGTTTTATCAACACTCGACGTGTATAATGATAGGCGTTTGAGGAGAAAGTTAGCATTAGCATGTTAGCATAGGCCTTTGCGCCATGTGGGACGAGACGTAACTCGTTTTTCGTAGTATAATGTTATTTTGATGCATATTTTATATCTGAGTAGTATTGTGTAGATCGTATGGTTAGTTAATTATTATTATTAAATCACTACTCGTGTCCAGTTCCAGCAGGTCATCTACAGTCCAGCTGCGTCAGTGCTGGTCGGTCGTTCCCCCTGCTCAAAGCAATCTGTTTCCTACTATCCCTGTCTGTCTGATTCCCACGGCTTACAGGGACGCTGGTCTCAGACATCATGTTAGGAAATTAAAGCCAGTAGATGATAAAGCACTGTTGTTTCGTTTAAAACGTTTCCAACAATAGTTTGATTTTGGCATAAACTGACATTTTACTTGTTATGAGTTGATGCCATCTTTATCACTACTTTTTATAAAGAGCAAGATAAATGTGTCTAAATGGCTTGCAACCTGTGCTCCTCAGATTTGTCAACCCCTTTGTCTTTAAACCGGCTATTCACCGATCCTTGGAAGCACTGTCAAGATGCCCAGGGAAGACCGGACCACGTGGAAGTCCAACTACTTTCTGAAAATCATCGTAAGTTCTCCACTTTTATAACCCGAATATCAGCAGGACATCTACAGACCAGCTGTGTCCGTGCTGGTTGGTCGTTCCCCCTGCTCAAATCAATCTGTCTCCTACTATCCCTGTCTGTCCGTGTCCCACGACTTACAGGGACGCTTGGTCTCAGACATGATATATCCTAGTCAACATTTGAAGCAGATCAAAACCTTTTATCAGAGATGTCCTAAAATCAAAACCCATTCTTGTATTAGGACAACTTTGAACTTTTATTTTTATCCACTTCAAATGTTGAATAGTGTAGTCAAGATCCCCATAAGTTTTTTTGTATAATATTTATGAAACCTCTAATCGTCTGATTGAATATTTAGTCAGTTTAAAGATTTAAGCAAAAAAAGCATTTATTTTTTTGTCCCTGCTGAAATGTTGTTAACAGTTTTTGACCCTTATCCTTTTTTCAATACACTTTTTTTTTTTTTGAGTTTAATTTTTATTGATTAAAAAAATAACTTTGCTCAAGTGTCTATTAAAATGGAACTGGACACATTTAGTATACATTTAATTTATGTAAAGTGTAAAGATTAGTCTAATTCAAGATTTGCTTGCTTCAATAATTGCACGATTCGCGGTGATCTCATGCATCCCATCCGGTTGTGTAGTCTGACACATCATTGTCTGTTTACAGCAACTGTTGGATGACTTCCCCAAGTGTTTCATCGTGGGCGCTGACAATGTCGGCTCCAAGCAGATGCAGACCATCCGTCTGTCCCTGCGGGGCAAGGCCGTCGTGCTCATGGGCAAAAACACCATGATGAGGAAGGCCATCCGTGGCCACCTGGAGAACAACCCGTCTCTGGAGAGGTGCGTGTCTGCCTGGGCACAGTGATGACCCACAGTACACAAACAGAGTCTTTTAAACTCTTTATATTAAATTTAAGATGCTGGACTGTTATGAATCTCCTTTAGTTTCAATTCCTGCAAATTGACCACAGATTAACACATTCCTTGTGAAACTTATCGACTTTCATTTGCTCATGAAGTCGTTATAAATGCTGCCGAATCCAGAGATGCAGGATCAGTTATGGGCCGGCTGTGTCAGTGCTGGTTTGTCGTTCCCCCTGCACACACAAACCTGTTTCCTTCTATCCCTGTGTGTTTACATCCCACAGCTCACAGGGACGCTGGTCTCAAACACATCCAAACTTTAGTTTCAGAAGAACTCCACGTGAATGTTTGATTTACTCCTGTGTTTTGCAGGCTGCTTCCACACATCCGTGGAAATGTGGGCTTCGTCTTCACCAAGGAGGATCTGACTGAGATCCGGGATCTGCTGCTGGCAAACAAAGTGAGTGTCACTGAGTGACTGAGTGTCAGAGGCTCTTTAGGGCTTGAATGCATCTTTTCATGTAGCTGTTGTTGTGGTCTGATGGTAGGTGCCCGCTGCTGCCCGTGCTGGAGCCATCGCCCCGTGTGAGGTGACCGTCCCGGCTCAGAACACCGGACTCGGTCCGGAGAAGACCTCCTTCTTCCAGGCTTTGGGAATCACCACAAAGATCTCCAGAGGAACCATTGAAATCCTGGTAAGTCGCAGGAATGGACGGTCAATCAAATCATTTTTTTTTTTTTTCAATCACAATTTTTACTTCCAATGATTATGATGACAAGATTAAATATTTGAAATGTTTAATTTTTTTTTTTTTTTTTTACTTGTACAATTTTATTTTTCTTAATATTGAGACGACTGTTTTCATTCAGTGAGGCTCAACATTGTTTGGTCTAATTTCTTTATAAAATAAATAAAAAAAAAAAAAAAAAAATATATATATATATATATATATATATATGAGTGATTTTTATCCTAATCCTGTTTTTTTTTTTTATGAAATTGACCTGTTAACTCACGTTTTCTACGAGTTTAAACATTCAAGGTCGTTATAAATTCTGCCGAATCCAGAGATGCAGGATCAGTTATGGGCCGGCTGTGTCAGTGCTGGTTTGTCGTTCCCCCTGCACATTTAAACCTGTTTCCTTCTATCCCTGTGTGTTTACATCCCACAGCTCACAGGGACGCTGGTCTCAGACACTTAGACTTCCTCTTAATATTGCAAATGAACTAAACTGTCGTGTGTTGTCCACAGAGCGACGTTCAGCTGATTAAACCTGGAGACAAGGTGGGCGCCAGCGAGGCCACGCTGCTCAACATGCTGAACATCTCGCCCTTCTCTTTCGGGCTGATCATCCAGCAGGTGTATGATAACGGTAGCGTCTACAGCCCCGAGGTGCTGGACATCACTGAAGACGCCCTGCACAAGAGGTTCCTTGAGGTCAGTCCTGTTCACGCTGCTCATGTGTTGGGAATTGACCTGAAAGAATTGACGCTCAAGATGATAAATCTCAGTTATGGGTCTTGGTTGATTGTGAAGATGCAGGATCAGTTATGGGCCGGCTGTGTCAGTGCTGGTTTGTCGTTCCCCCTGCACACATAAACCTGTTTCCTTCTATCCCTGTGTTTGGCGTCCCACAGCTCACAGGGACGCTTGGGTCTCAGACATTTCTCTTTATATTTATATTTTTTTGGCATAAAATTAAAATAGAAGTTGAAATAAGCTAGATAAAATTATGTACTTGTATAAAGAATTGTATTAAAATATAATTTAAATTAATATTATAGTTTGCGTTCTTTTAAACAACTTTTTGATTCATCTAATTTGAACTATTTAAGATACTATTTTATTCTATTCACTTGTTCTGTAATCTAAACTATGCTTATGGTATTAATAGTTTAAGTTACTAATTTCCATTTTAATCTTTCACACTTTCATATCAAGTGAAATGTTTTACATTTTAAAACTAGAATATTTAATGTAAAGGAAGTTAACTTATTTAAACAATGCACCCCCAAACATTTAATTTTCCTCCCCCCTTTCAGTCCTTCAAGTGTTTATTCCCTGACATCTGTGTAACTCGTCCATCTCTTCTCTGTTCAGGGTGTGAGGAACATCGCCAGTGTGTGTCTGCAGATCGGATACCCGACGCTCGCCTCCATCCCTCACTCCATCATTAACGGATACAAGAGGGTCCTGTCTGTCGCCGTGGAAACAGACTACTCCTTCCCATTGGCTGAGAAGGTAAAGCTCAGATCTCACAGATGTGCTGCTACTGCATCTTAGTTTATGAAACGTCTGATCCCGTGCTGTTCTCTCGATCAAAGCGAGCTGCGTCCAGCTGTCCACATCTGTTGATGTCAGTGCTGTTGGGACGCTTGGTCTCAGACCTAATAGATGTTGTTCTGTCTATTGGAGCTAAAGCATGTCTGAGGTGCAACATGGTTTTCCTCCCCAGGTGAAGGCCTTCCTGGCTGATCCCACTGCTTTCGCTGTCGCTGCTCCTGTTGCTTCGGCTGCGGTGGAGAAATCTGCAGCTCCTGCGGCCAAAGAGGAGGCGCCCAAGGAGGAGTCTGAAGAGTCTGACGAGGACATGGGCTTCGGCCTGTTTGATTAAACTGCTGGATGAATATCCATGTCAGATTATCCTCAATAAAACATCTGGAAACATCATTCGTGACTCTTGTGTTTTGATTCTGTACAATCAGGGTGTTTAAACTAGTTTCAGGCTCATAAATCACTTAAATGTGGTACTTTTTAGCTGGCTCAGGGTGTCCAGTCTGACTGGGCCTTTAGGTTCAGTGTCTTTAGGTTCGCTGTCGCCAAGCGGACAAGGACCAAATGTATTGGGGTTTATTTTCTATTTGTGGACCAAAAAATCCCAACCACAGTCGTGGTTTGCCTTATGGCACGGTGCTCCATCGTGCTGGAAAATGCATTGTTCTTCACCAAACTGTTGTTGGATTGTTGGAAGAAGTTGCTGTTGGAGGGTGTTTTGGTACCATTCTTTATTCATGGCTGTGTTTTTGGGCAGAATTGTGAGTGAGCCCACTCCCTTGGATGAGAACCAAACCCCACACATGAATGGAGTCAGGATGCTTTACTGTTGGCATAACACAGGACTGATGGTAGCGCTCACCTTTTCTTCTCCGGACAAGCCTTTTTCCTGATGCCCCAAACAATCGGAAAGGGGCTTCATCGGAGAATGACTTTGCAAGTTCTGCACTGGTGGCACTCTGATCCTGCAGCTGAATCCAAGAATTGAACCTCTTTCCTTGAAGTTCTTGATGATCCTATAAATTGTTGATTAAGGTGCAGTCTTAGTAGCCACAATATCCTTGCCTGTGAAGCCATTTTCATGCAACGCAATGATGGCTGCGTGTATTTCTTTGCAGGTCACCAAGGTTAACAATGGAAGAACAATGATTAAGCATCACCCTACTTTTAACATGTCAAGTCTGCCATTCTAACCCAATCAGCCTGACATATGATCTCCAGCCTTATGCTTGTGAAACATTCTCACCTGAGTTAACAAGACGATTACTGAAATTATCTCAGCAGGTCCTTTAATGACAGCAATGAAATGCAGTGGAAAGGTTTTTTGGGGATTAAGTTAATTTTCATGGCAAAGAAGGACTATGCAATTCATCTGATCACTCTTCATAACATTCTGGTGTGTATGCAAATTGCTATTATAAAAGCTTAAGCAGCAACTTTTCCAATATTGATGTAATTCTCAAAACTTTTGGCCACGACTGTACAAGTGTGAACGCTCCATAGTGGAATTTGAGCTCTGTAACCTTGCAGATCTTTCTGCAACATCCCACACTTAGTAAAGCTGAAATACATAAAAGGATTTTCTTAAAGGTTATGTTTGTTTTGGACTTGTTGACCTTTCTAAACTCTTCCAATGCTTTTTAATGTCAGACATTTCTAAAGTGGCAATTTAACTGCTTAAAAGAGAAAAATCATACTTAAACCGTTTTGCTCCTCCTTTATCAGCGAGATTCGGTTATTGTAATGGGAAAACAAGCGGTTTGCCTCCAGAGAGCTCTGCAAAAGGCTGACATTTGTGCTGTTTGCTGAATGATATTAAATGACCAGGACAAAACCTTGTTTTTAGAGAACCATTTAATAATTCATTTGAACAGAAGCAATGTTTTAATCAGTAGAAATCCAGTCTGTGTTATGGTTGATGAGATTATTAATGATTTGTTATTTATTGCTTTATAACAATCAAATAATTAAGAAATGGATTGAAAAATGAAGAAATATTTTAACATAAACCGAAATCAAGTCCAAATTTGACTATAATGCCACACATCCAACATCACCAGAGAGAATCTCAGTATCGAAGAAGAAAAAAGCATGAATAATTTACAATAAGACCAAAAATGCAATTTGAAAACTACAATTTGAATTTCTTGTAATATAGTCTGTATTAGTGCCTGGAATCATTTAGCCTCAGCGACTGCACGAATCTGCTCCAGCAGTTTCTCTATGTTGTTTGAAATGTTTTTTCCAGCGACCCCCATAACTTCAGTTATCATCTCATCAGTGTAAGGACCTTTTAAGATGCCATATTTCTTCCTCCAATCACCAGGCTTATCTGATAATACACAGTAATACACATCAATCAGCAGGGTTATTTTAGTAATAAGTGACAAATATAATAATATATATATATATATATAGTAATATATACAAAATGTAAAACTGAGAATTTCTAAAGAAAGAAAAACATAATGAATAAATAGGTAAATAAATAATATGGATAATTAGTGTGAGAGTGCAATCCCACAAGAGAGTCAATATGGAAGTGGAATATTTCAAGTGAAAGTGAAAGTAAAGTGACATTCAGCCAAGTATGGTGATCCATACTCAGAATTTGTGCTCTGCATTTAACCCATCCAAAATGCACATACACAGAGCAGTTAACACACACACACACTGTGAACACACACCCGGAGCAGTTGGGAGTTTGATGCCTTGCTCAAGGGCACCTAAGTCGTGGTATTGAAGGTGGAGAGAGAACTGTACATGCACTCCCCCCACCCACAATTCCGTCCGGCCCGAGACTAGAACTCACAACCCTTCGATTGGGAGTCCAACCCTCTAACCATTAGGCCACGACTTCCCCTCTTCTTGTTGTGCAGCGTTTTTTGCCACACTTTTTCCTTCCCACAGACTTCCCACTGAGGTGCCTTGATACAGCACTCTGGGAACAGCCTATTCATTCAGAAATGTCTTTCTGTGTCTCAGACCAGATAATTTCCATAAAACAATCTACCTATGTATGTATCTATTTAAAGATCAGCACAAACTGAAAAATAAAGCCACAAGCCACAATCATCAGGGTCCAAGCACAAATGCCTTGTGCAGAGGATACAGTTATGTTGGCCATGTCTCTTTTCAAACATAATGAGTGTTTAAGTGTCTTTATATAGAAGTATTATTTTATGCACCATATCACAACAGACAAATAATATTGTCTCTTCATTTAACTGCACCTCAAGCATGTCTGGCAACTTGACAAATGTTTTCCGAATTTCGGATATATAAAAATTAAGGTATTTTGGAGATCACAGATTTCTTAGGGGAAATTATTTGTTTTAGGACGTTTTAGTCTTAACTATAAGGAATGCTATGCATAGTTAATCTATTGATCCATTTACACAGATTTAAAACTATGCTATCTAAAATAATTTGTTGTCCTGTGTCTCGCTCTGGTGAATAATATAAGTTTTATGGCCTTCATCTTCATCTCTCATTTACATGGATGTACAGTATATGGCTGACATTTTATAAATTGAAAGTCATCAGAAAGTCATGAAAGTTGGCATGTTTGCTGGTTGGCATGAAGGCAGCAATATGTAGGCTATTGCAATAAAAATAAGAAACTTTTCATTTTAACTAGTGTGCAAAAGACCATGTTTAATTTAAATGCATTACATTATAAAAGTAATATTATGGTCCGATCAGGGTGTGTGCACAACCAAAGAGTGGGAGAGATTTGGGACCATCTTGCCTAATTGTGTTTGTAGGATTTACGGCTTTTAACTTTTAACAAATATAATAGGGTTCAGGGAACTTCCGGCACTTTTGGTGCTTGGACCCCTAATAATGTGGCTTAGCAAATGGTGTGATATGGGTTAAGACAGATTTTTTGGGCAATAAATAATGTTGCCAAAAATGTAATATTTACAAAATGTCTTTACTACAGGCAAGGGTCCGGACCCGAGCATGAGCATCTGTGTCGCACAAGCAAAAGATCAATGGAGCACACGATTAGATTCAATTGTTTAGTAATTGTTCAACACACCTCAACATGAATTTAAGCCACATATTTCTATTACACAAAACTTCTTCCCGATAAGCGAGTCTAATTTGAACTTTTCTGAAAGAGCACGCACCTCCTTCACTCAAGAAATCAATAGATAAAGGGAGCAAGCGTTAATTTAATGTCAAATCAAACCATTACTACAATATCAAAAACGATGTATCAGGGATTTTAGGCTTCTTCTCATTACCATACCTAGTCAGAATGTAACATGAATGTTAACAGCTTATCAGACATTAAATATGATCTGAAGAATCTAAAGAGAAGTCTGGAAATCTGCAGCATTATTCTGCATTTCTGCATTATTCAGGATGACTGGAAGATGTTAACTTGCCTCCACAGTTGACCACATTAAACAGAGGCATGTGGATCACGGTTGGAACGTTTTGGCCTTTGAACACATAGAAGTCCTTTGGTTTCTTTCCTTCATCACTGGGAATGTTGACTTCAGGGAAAGGGATGTTTAGTTTCTTGCACGTTTTAGCAGCTTCTCTCACTGTCTGAAATGGAAAAATAAAGCAGTAGCACTTAATTAAAAGGCTTAGACAGACATTTGAAATTGACGGTATTCACTTAAATCTACCCCTTTACACTTTACTCTAAAGAAGAGTTTAGATATGGGATCAGAACAACATGAGGGTGAGTAAAAGGTGATGGAATTTACATTTCTAGGGGATTCTTTTCAATTAACTTTTTGAGTCAATGTGTGCATTGTTTTATTAAATAAGCATATACCGTGAAAGGATCTCCATCGCTGAAATCCAGAGCAATGAAGAGGTCAATGTTTCGTTCTTTTCTCAGCATTGACATGTAGGGTGAGTTGATCAACAGTCCGGCGTCTATAAGATCTCTCGTCTCTTTTTGCAAAAGAGCAGCTGGCACTGATTCATCTACACAACCATAGCTTGAAGTGAGTCAATTTATTATTCATAATGAATTACCAGTTACCAAACGGGTCTGTTCTCACCTGTCATGTTGTGAAGGAAGTTATAATTCCTGCCCCAGATCCTCTGAGTAATGCATCTACAAAGACCAATGAAACAAATACACTAGTTTCCTAAAACTCTTCAGTTCTTCAGCTCAGTAAATGATTCTTAGGGTCTTATCAATAACTCCTGGCTGTATAGGGTTCATAACTACATGGTTCTTTGCCGATTACAATGTTTTAATCTCAATTGCAGCTGCTAAAATGTATTGTGTTGTATAGGAAAAACTACATGGATACACACCTGTCCATCACAATGTCTCTTATAAGATACGTGTCTCTTAGATGATCACAAGTGTCATATTAGAGACTATGACGGACTGGCCATCTGTCCATGATGTTTCCCTGCTTTGCTTAGACAGATAGATATTCCAACAAGACCAGATGAAACTTCTAAATTATCTAAGTTAACAGAGTGTGTTAAAAATTGTAAAGATTGCATGGCCTATTCAATACTCTCTTATAATTATCTCTACCATCCTACTGAGGCTTTGTGTTACTTTGTTTTCTGAGCTAAGTGAGCTGTTAACTCTCACATGTTTCTTTGTCATCTTCTGTTGTCCTGCTCAGTAACTTTAATATTCATGTTGATGCTTTTTGCTCTAAATCTAACCAATTACTGTCGGACTTAAAGTTAGTTTTTCTACTCATAAGCATGGCCATATTCTTGATCTACTCTTATTTGTATATCAAGGGTTGATATCTCCTCCATCTCTTCTTCTGACACTGGTATATCTGATCATACTGTATACTTCTTGACTTTAGCTTAAAGCTGCGGTAGGTAACTTTTGACGCTCTAGCAGTTAATAAACAGAACTGCTTGCATCATGCGGAAGAACATCGTAGCCGGAACTACTTCTCTCTGTTTATGTCTATGAAGAATCACAAAGGTACTGGGTTACTCCGCCGCGGTATCCCCGAAGCAATCTAAAATAGTCTGAATATATAAACACTTATTATAGGTGTACCCTAGTGATTCAGGACAGGCTACAAACACGGTTTGGAAAATGGATTCATGGTGTACTCGCTTATTATATAAATTTTTCTACATTTTGAACACAAACAAAGTTACGGACCGCAGCTCTGATTGGTTGTTTCTTACCGGGAGCAGATGACTTTCTGCAAATGGCAATAGGACCACTGGGAGGAGCCAGAGGAGCTTGATTTTTTCACAGATTATCTGTCTCATATTCTACTGTCAGGACATAATGACAGGTTTAACAAATATGTAAAAAAAAATATATTTTTACAAAAGTTACCTACAGCACCTTTAAGCTTGCCTGTGCATACGAAACATCCTAAGACTGTCCAATCCTATCGCAGTCTTATCAGCTGTTGATAATACATCATTTTTGTTTTGTCATTTAGTCAAAATTGGCCTAACTATTCATTATTTAGCATTCCTTGAACATCTTAATAAATACTCATCTGCTCTGAACTTGACTCGATCAAGTTTTGTCTTAGCTACAATCAACAATTCATATAATAGGCCAAAAGCATTATTTTACACAATAAATAATAAGCTTAACAAACCTCCAACTTGTGATGGTTTAACTTCAGATCAATTTTGCTTTCCTTCATGAAGTATATACTGGAAAAGACAGATGCCCTCCACCAGTGTTTCTCCAATGAGGCTATGAAGTTAGCTTTATTACCAATCTCTCTGGGCAGACCCTGTCAGACTTTTCTCTGACCAACTTTTGAGTTAATTTTGCAAGCTAATTCGTCGACATGTCATCTTGATCCTGTACCTACTCTTCTTCTAGAACGGTGCCACTCTGTCATCTCTGCATCTATTTCTCATTTCATCAATTTATCTCTTAATGTACCTCTGCATCATTCCCTGTGCCACTTAAAACTGCTCTATTAACCCAGTTCTCCAAAAACCCCTAATCATCTATAGTCCAATCTAATTATTGTCCAATTTCAAATATATGATTCCTTGCTAAATTATTGGAAAGTACGGTTGCCTCCCAACTTCAGTCTTTTCAAGTTGAAAATAATCTCTTTGATCCTTTTCTATCTGTCTTCCATCCATTGCATAGCATTGAACTGTACTTGTAAAGGTACTGAATGATTAATTACTCTCTGGTGACTGGTTCTCTCTTTACTTCTGCTACTTGATCTTAGCTCTGCCTTTGATACTGTTTCCAATAATTTACTTATTTCTCTAATGTGGGTGTTTCTGGTGCTGTTCTTTCCTGGTTTTATTCTCTGACAGACAGCTGTACATCTCAGTGCAGGATTTTCGATCCCCAACTGTATGTTTGCAGCAAGGTGTCCCCCAGGGATCTGTCCTTGGCCCACTATTATTCATTGTTTACATACTCCCCCTGTGTAAAATCTTGTACTGACATGGCTTTAATTACCATTTACATGCTGATGACATTCTACTCTATCTGTAGGCCCGCACTGTCCACTTAAATTATATTATTTTCGATTCATCTCTCTCCTTTCAAGCTCCTATTAATTCTCTCACCAAATCCGCATTCTTTCAATTATGTCACATTGCCAAGCTCCGCCATTTCATTAGTGTGAAAGATGCTGAAACCATTATCTATACTTTTGTCACATCCCGCCTTCATTACTGCAATGCCCTTTTCATTATAGGGAAAGTCGGGGCCTTGTGGTTAGAGAGATTGACTCCTAACCTTAAGGTTGTGGGTTTGAGTCTTGGGCCGGCAGTACCATGACTGAGGTGCCCTTTAGCAAGGCACTTCAAGTATACTTCAAGTTTTTTTATTAAGTTTACTTAAGTAAAGTTCAAGTATATTTTTAAGTATACTTTATGTAGCAAGTATACAAATATCAGTGTTCAGGTAGTATACTTGTAAGTGTAGTATCTTAATACTCATTGGTACTAATATTGGCCCACTTTCTAATCTATAAAATTATACTTTTAAGTACTGACCTGGCAGTTTTTTTGTGTTTATCGGCAGTTTGGCTAAACTGCCTTTGGCCTCCAAAAAAGTCTGGAAAAAGAGGGGGACATATCTATTAGTCACTTGTTCCTATTCTAGTTTGTGCATCTACAAGCATAATTTACAATTAGCCAAAAACAAAACAAAAAAAGTGCTTTGTATTATATTATGGCACTTTATCCTATCCATTTTTACAGTTACATTTTTACAGATTTTCATTATAGTTTTACTATTTAAAATTCCCTAAAAGCTTCAAAATAGACTATATTACATTTACATATAAATTCACATAATTTAGCAGATATATTCCAAAGAGACTTACAAATAACAAATGTGAAATGCAGATATTATTTTTTTAGACAGTAGGGTGGGATAGACGTTATTACAGATTACTATTTCAGTCTTAATGTTTTTCACATTAAGTGTATTACAATATCCCCTCTTTGACAATGTGCCCCACACTACAGACAACAATTTAATTTGATTTGATGTGAAAACAAGTCTGTGAGATAGCCATGATTTACAATGAGTTGTGCTATTGTTTACCCATGTGAACATAAAATAGTAAAAGTATGTATTTGTCTAACAAAACAAAAAAAAAAACATATTTCCATCATAGCCTTGTTTTCAATGCATTAGTTCAAACGTTATCTACCCTTGCAGTGATGAACAAACATACATATTTACTGCAGTAAATGTGACAACTAGTCCCAAATATACTCTATATAAATTATAGCACACTTTAGGAAAAGTTTACCAGTCAGCTTTGTTTTGGAGGACTGCTCAAGGGCAGAGGGGTCAGCGTTCACAGGGTTCAAGAGCTCCTGGAAACATTCATCTATAGACAACAGGGACAGGGAAACACATTTAATAAACATATGCACACTGCAAAATGTCTTAATTATATATACACAATGCCA
The DNA here is from genome assembly GCF_023724105.1 of Carassius gibelio. Classification (NCBI taxonomy): domain Eukaryota; kingdom Metazoa; phylum Chordata; class Actinopteri; order Cypriniformes; family Cyprinidae; genus Carassius; species Carassius gibelio. The sequence goes on from NC_068400.1 coordinate 9,805,130, forward strand.
GTCAAAAGTTTTTTAATGTTTTTTTTAAAGAAATCTCTTCTTCTCACCAAAGCCTACATTTATTTGTGCCAAAATACAGCAAATTATGTCAAAATTTGAAACATTGTTACTATTTAAAATAACTTTTCTATTTTAATATATTTTGATATGTAATTTATTCCTGTGATTTTAAAGCGGAATCTTTAGCATCATTACTCCAGACACATGATCCTTCAGAAATCATTCTAATATTCTGATTTGCTGCTCAAAAACCATTTAAAGCTTTTGAATGGTATAGTATATAGTATTAAAAAACAGCTTCTTGAGGAGAAAATCAGCATATTATCATGGTTTCTGAAGATCATGTGACACTGAAAACTGGAGTAATGATGCTTAAAAAACAGCTGCGCATCACAGAAATAAATTAGATTTTAAAATGTATCCCTACGATTTCCAGTGTGTCTCTTCTTGTGGATATATTAAAAGACTGTGGATTATCCTTCTTCATCAAACATGCTATGTATTGTAAGAAAGAATTCCAGTTGTTCATTCCTTTTGAAAGAGTTTGTCAAGAAACAAGTTCCTCACTGACCTTCACCGACAGACTCCTGAGTGGTTTTCGAGGCGTTTTCTCCAGTGTGATCCTTTCCTTTTTACAGTGAGTAGCAGATGTTTCCCCACGAACAGAAGAAATCATACAAAACAATTTTGGCATAAGAAAAATTGATAATTTTGACCCATACAATGTATTGTGTGCTATTGCTACAAATATAGCCCAGCGATTTAAGACTTTTGTGGTCCAGGGACACATATTTTAAGAAAACATTTTAAACAATTACAAATAAACTGAGATAATGTGAGAAATGTTGAAAGAGTCTGAATAAATGTATTCAGCTTGTAGCTTGAACATTTGCTTGGCCAAAAATGATCGATCAACAAATATTTCAATACATGGAACTAATCGATAAATAAACATAATAAAATGTTATACCATGGTCCATTTTGTCGAATACCGACTTTATTTCAGGCACTGAAATAGCTGAAAAACAAAATAAGATTAAAATGAAATTACTTTAAAGCAGAATTGAATCTTCAAGTTTTACTATTCAAGTTGTACCTTTTATCCATTTCCAGGTCGCCTCTCCATCAGCTAAAGCACTGCTGCACATAGCTGCAGTAAACACAAGATGAAACAAACACAACGTTTCAAATGAATGAAACAAATGTCATGAACAGAGCACATGGCAAAGATGTGTCGGAAGTATTCATTGGGAAATGTGAACATATTACTCCTGTTTTAATGATTGTCAGTGCTCTGTAAGACCCCTGTCCTCTGTACATGAGTTATGTTTTTATTTCATTATGTGTTCCTGCTTTCTCTCTCTTGCTTTTTTCATGTATCTTAATCTTATAGTCTGTAAAGCGCAGTGGTCAGCTCCTGCTGTCTTTATTCATGCTATATAAATAAATGCAATGTCTATTGCAAAAAGTTTTAAGTTGAAAAATTATTTTTTAACATTTCCAATCATCTTTGCATCCTTGTAACATTTCTCTCTCTGCATGTTACAGCAGTCCTGCTACAGAGTTTGTTACCTTGCAGGTACAGCATGTCCATTTCATCCTGTTTTTTTTTCTTCAAGCCGTTTTCAAACTGGCTGCCGAAGTCACGGGTGTCCACAAATGCTCCAGTGAGGGAATAACCTGCTTCATGTGGACTGATCTCAAACCAGGGGTCTGCAGACAGAAAACACCTCCATATAACAGCTGACACAAAAACATTAAAAATCTGTCTCAGACAAACACACAGACCTCCTTCCTCACGCCTTTTGCATTGCTTGTCGATCACTGCGTAAATGGGATATGGGTCTTCACTGTGCTGGTCCTGCAGATCTGTGAGAGTTTGTTCATCGATCTGATGAAAACATATTTTTTATTGTAGTGTTATGTTGTTGTGGAGACTGCCAGGGTAATCACAAAAAAGTTTGATTGATGACATTTGCTCAACTTGTCCTGAGTAAAGTTTTAAATACAAGCGGTTTACAACACGATATGACTTTACTTCATTAAGAGAAGTTGCACTTTTCTGTGAGTAGATTTCATTATATTTGTTCTCATGAATGATGGCCTACTTTAAACACTGTCGCTAATGTTATTAAAGCAGTGAATAAATAAAAGCTGCAATTGCTCTGACTTCTTGTTATAATTTAACATTTTCCAAAAGTCTTTCTCAATTTCTCAACAGTTTAAAAATATTTTTGCATCTTACTGTTAGAATTTTAAAATTCTTTAACATTTCAAACTGTTCATTGCAATTAATATTATCAGCATAACAGCTGCACGCCGGGATGCCAAATCTATTGATCATGATTAATCACATCCAGAATAAATGTTTGTGTTTACATATCAGGCTATATCTGTGTGTACTGTGTATATGTATATATATATAGAAATACAAACACACACACACGCCATGCAATCACCGTCCTCCATGCCATTTGCGGACATCATTTCATCCCTCGCAGTCATCAGGCCCTGCTGGACTTGAGGAACGATCAAGAGAGGTGGTTCCAAGCCATCCTTCAAGCCCAGCAGGAGGACCGCGAGAGGTTCCGGAGCTGTATAGACTGGGAGGTTCATAAGGAAACCACTGGACAGCCCGTAGTGCCCGCCCACCTGCCCTTAAATAAGATGGTACAGCAGGATGATCATGAAAAATTTCTTGATCTGTTAGAAAAGTCCACGGAAGCATGCGGATGGCCCAGGGACAATGGCTGATGCCATTAATCCCTTTACTTTTTGGTGAATCTCAGATGGCAGCACTGGCAAAACCTCCTGGTCTTCGACGACCTCAAGAGGGCCATCATCCATCGGGTTGGCTGGAGCCCAGAACAGCATCGCCAGCACTTACGCTCCCAGGAGTTGGTTGAGTCCGGTTGGCCCTTCGTGATGGCTCAGCAGCTCCGGGACTCCTGCGGCAAATGGCTACTGGCTGAGGGAAGCGACATGGACCAGATCATCGACCACGTGGTGCTGGAGCAGTTTATCACTCAGCTCACTAAGAAGACCACCGAGTGGGTCCAGTGCCACCGTCCCACGTCGCTGGACTCGGCCATCCATCTGGCGGAGGATTATTTGTTGGCGTTCCCAGGGGTCGGTGAACCACTGCCATCGGTCTATCTCTCTCCCTCACTCCCCCCTCCTTCTCTCTCTCTGCCTATACCTCTACCTCAGTCCCGTCCACCTGGCCCTCCTCGAGTCCCACCCCAGGACCGCTGCTGGGTCAGACGCCGCTCCTGTTTCTCCGCTCTCTCCATGCCAATCATTTACCTGACTCTCTGCCACTAGAGCGGCGGGGAGGTCTGGGCCAGCCTGTTGGCATTGCAGGGACCCGGAGCATTTTGTGGATAGGTGTCCAGTAATGGAGGTGGGGTGATGATCCTGATGATGATCCTGGTCCCGGATGTCCCACAGACAGCCCTCAGTCAAGCTAGCTGGTACCAAATACCTGTGAGTATCAAGGGGGGTACCTATCAGGCCTTGGTGGATTCAGGATGTAACCAAACCTTGATCCTCCAAAGCCTGATTCAACCTGAGACATTGGATACAAGCCGCTTGATTAGGCTGCAGTGTGTGCACAGGGATGTGGTGGAATATCCCATAGTGCCTGTAATTATCCAATTCCGGGGACAAAAACATAGTGTTGAGGTGGCAGTTAATCTGCACCTATGGCATCAGATCATTTTTGGAATGAATTGGCCAGCATTTACTGAATTATTGGGTTGTTTATGCACGAATGCCTCTTGGGGGGAAAATGCACTGAAAGGGGGCGCACAAGTTCAGGTGGGAGAGACTAAACGGGGACCACTGAGTTCTGCATCAGGGGAAAAGAGTGAAATTGAGAGACTCATTCACTCGGAGCGCATTGACTTTGCCCTGGAGCAATCTCAGGATGAGACTTTAAAACATGCTTTTGAACAGGTCCGTACCATCGACGGTCAGCCGGTCAGCCTCTCCAACCTGCCTGTGTGCTTAACTATCCGTATTTTGCTATTATAAAAGATTGGTTGTATCGACTGACCCCAAGACGCTCAGACAAAAGAAGATACAACTCAATTATTAGTTCCAAGGAGCCGCAGGGAAACGCTTTTCCAAGCGGCTCATTCTAATCCAATGGCGGGGCACTTAGGACAGGCAACGACACTAAATCGCCTCATGACTGGCTGCACCAAAAGCACCTTTGAACCCCCTCCCATTAATAAAGGTCCCCTTTGAGAGAATTGGTATGGACCTCACTGGGCCATTAGAGCGATCAGCAAGGGGACATTGTTTTGCATTAGTCATAGCGGATTATGCAACATGATATCCTGAAGCAGTGGCTCTCCACAGCCTCCTCCGCTAAGAGTGTTGTGGATGCCCTGTTTCATTTAATCTCCCGAGTGGGGATTCCGAAGGAAATCCTAACCGATCAAGACACGGCATTTATGTCACGTATACTTTATACTTTATGCAAACTTTACGAATTATTGATTGTTTAATTGATTGATGATCTGCTTAATCGGCTCAGTACAGCTCGTTTTTAATTGACACTGGACTTAACAAAGGGATATTGGCAGATCCCCTTGTCTCCATTGTCCCAAGAAAAGACAGCTTTCACAATGCCATTTGGATTACACCAATTTGTTATTTAGATGATGTCATTATATTTAGTAATGACTGGCAGCAGCATATGCAGCATCTGAGGGCTGTCTTCTTGAGATCACTGAGGGGGGCCAGACTCTCGGCCAACACGAAGAAGTGTGTGATTGGGTGGATGGAAGTAAGGTATCTGGGCTTCCACTTGGGGTATGGACAGGTGCATCCCCAAATTGAAAAGACAGCAGCCGTTGCGACCTGTCCGCGCCCCAAAACCAAAAAGGAGGTGAGACAGTTCCTGGGGCTGGTGGGATATTACAGAAGGTTTGTACCTAATTATTTGGACCTCACAAGCCCCTTGAGTGATCTTACTAAAAAGGAGGCGCCAGATACATTCCAGTGGATTGAGTTGTGTCAACAGGCTTTTACCCAGGTGAAGGCTGCTCTATGTGGTGGGCCGACTCTCCTGATTTTTTCCCTTTTGTGTTGCAGAAAGACGCATCGGAAAGGGGTTAGGTGCAGTCCTGTCCCAGGAGATAGAGGGGAAGGAACGGCTGGTGCTGTACATTAGTCATAAGCTCTCTAAGAGAGAGACTAAATACAGCACCATTGAAAAAGAGTGTCTTGCCATCAGGTGGGTCGTCCTTACCCTCTGCTATGATCTCCTGGGATGGGAATTCACCCTCTGTTCAGACTACGCTCCTCTGTAGTGGCTCCACCACATGAAGGATACCAATGTGCTGATCACTCTTTGGTATCTAGCTTTACAGACTTTTAAGTTCAAGGTGGTCCACAGGCCGGGTGTGCAGATGGCTGTGGCCAATTTCCTCTCCAGAAGGGGAGGAGGTGGGATTGCAGGCTGGATGGCTCCCCGGCCTGAGTCTGGCGGTGGGGGTATGTGGCAAGGGGTGAGTGATTCAGCGAAGTCTACATTGGGAGAGAAAGTCGGGAGACGAACGGTGATTGAGTGGGTTAAATGCAAATAACGAACACCTATGTCTTGTTTCAGTAATTGGCATGGAGAGATTATAAAACGCCAGGAGAAACAGGAGTGTGTGAGAGAGAGAACGACTGCTGACAACGTGACCAAGCTGGAAACCTCGAAGAAAGTGATTAACTTCTGTGATGACTGTGTTTATGTTTATGTGCTGTGTGCAAAGCGATCTCTGTGAACTGAGTATATGAGAATAAAAAGCCACCATCAGCAGTAAAGCCGACCCTGTCCACATCCTTCCCACACAAGAAACTTGTTACAGTAATAATGGACATATAATAAATCATATATATTTATATATATACATAATCAAATCCACCATAGGTCGACCTAAAAACAAATGCACTTTAATACTGAACATGACCACTTCTTCCCTCAACAAGTCAAGGTGGATTGTGTTATGAATAGTTACAGACCTCTTTCACATATGATGTGACAAACAGCACTGCCCAGAGGTCAGTCAGGCTGAATAAGTCTTTCGTGTAATATTTCTTCAATTTGGCTGATTTGTCGTCCCAGCTGACTCCTGGTCCCCCGAGTCTCTTGATGATATTATCTTTCACGCACTCTAATTTGGTGGACCAGTTTGGTTCTTTGTATAAGGAGGCCATGCACCTTCAGAGAAGCACATGCTGCTGTCATTCAATCAATTCAATCACTCAATTTATTCTCTGTGTGTTTGTTGTTTTCAGGGTTCATACCAGGTGGACCCAGAGACTCCGCTCAGATAAAGGATGCAGTCCAGAAGACCCGCTTTATCAATCTGAACCAGGCATTCCAGCAAAGCCACCATGGCTCTTTGTCCTCCTCCAGAACCCAGTAATGCAATGTTTGGCACTTTATCCTGAAACACACAAGCATAAACCTAACTATACGGTTTTTCAGAATCAAGGCCAAGGGAGTGAAACTTATGCTTGACAAAGAATATTTAAAAAAATATTGAATACTGTTTAAGATCTCAATTGTATAGTAAAATTCCATTAGGTTTTATTGAGTAATCCATGTACATTATGAATGATTATATTATGAAGAATTTAAAATGATATATATATATGATGTAAAAGATTTTACCTGACTGCAGTGTATATTAAACTTCTGCAGACATTGCAGAACTGTGTATTTCCTTCTGGCTACAAACTCTTCCTCCTTCTTATTCAGAGAGTGTCCTAATCTCACCTCACCGCTGCAGCAGAGACACAGGCAGACAAACAGAGCAGTGCTAATTTTAACTTCACCTATTTAAAATAAGTATTCTAGAACTAAATAAAATTTATTGTGCAATTGTTTTCAATAGTTTACTCTCTGAATTATCCAGTTTGTTATAGATGTTAATTGTGTAAGTAATGCAGCACAGTTGTTAGCCCATCAATCTGGGAATCTAAATAGAATTACCTTTCCTGGAGTTTGGATGCACTCATCTAAAAAACAAAAGAGTTGACATTAAAATACATTTTTTGAAAATCATTTTCTAAACTCATGAGTCAGTAAATGTTTCCTTCCTAAAGTTGTATATGTAGCTCAAGTGGTAAAGCATTGCATAACAAGCACAATGTTGGGGGTCCGATTCCTCGGGAACATATAATAGGTAAAAACTGATAGCCTGAATAAATGCTGCTAAATGCATTAATTTAATTTAATTTAATTTAATTTATATATATATATATATATATATATATATATATATATATATATATATATATATATATATATATATATATTAATTTAAACAGAACGGAGGCGGCGAGCCAGCAGAGGATAGCCACCACTGATTTCCAGAGGCAGCGCCAAGTGTGAGCAGAGTGGAGTCGGCTGACTAGAAGACACAGGCTTATAAACAGCAAGAGACAAGGCAGAGAGTACCCCAGAGTCCAAGAAGAGCAGGCAGGTAAAAAGAGAAAACATAAAAAAGGAACACTAAACTGGAAAAAATAAACAAACAAGGCTTGGATCAGAGACACGGCTGGTGGCTAACAACGCTTATGGACTGACACAAGACAGCTAACACAAGGGCATAATAAAGGGAAGATAATCAGAACCAGATGTTGAGGATGTGTAGATGATGAAATGTCGGTATTATCAGGAGTCCTGAAAAGGTATGAGCCAGATTAAGGACCTTGGTGATCTGGTATGAACCCTAGGCACCAATATGCGAGAGATGGCCTTGCGAGGCGGGTCTTTGGTAGACAGCCATACCTTCTGACCACAGACATAGCAGTGCACTGAAATCAGGTGACAATCAGACGCTGCTTTGGTCTGATACCTGTTGATGCTACTGAAAGAGTATTATGGGAATACTCAGTCCAAGTGAGCTGATGGCTCCAAAAGGCAGAATTGTGGGATGCCAGGAAGTGGGGAACTCACTCGAGATCCTGATTGACTCGCTCACACTGTCCGTTGATCTGAGAATGAAAACCTGATGACAGACTCATAGAGGCCCCGATCTGTCAACAAAATTCCTGTCTCCTTGGCAGAGGGGTGTTTGGTTAGGGCCACAAAATGAACAGACTTAGAGAAGCGACCCACTACTATGAGAATAACAGTGTAACCTCTTGAAAGGGGTAAGCCAGAGACAAAATCTAGGGCAATATCTGACCAGGGATGAGAGGGGATGGACAGGGGTTTGAGTAGACCAATGGAGGGACAGTTTGAGACCTTGTCATGGGCACAAATGTAGCAAGCCAATACAAACTGCCTGACGTCCTGGCCAATAGAGGGCCACCAAAATCACTGGTGCATGGCAGCCAGTGACCTCCTGACTTCTGGATGGCAGGCGACCCTAGGCTCATGACCCCACTGAAAGACCTCAGGGCAATGTGCTGCCGGCACAAACAGCCGACCCCCAGGACACTCAACTGGCACTTCCTCCTTTCATCTGGCCTCCTCCACCTGCCACTTTACGTCCCAGGAGAGAACCCCTACCACCACTCCCTCAGGGAGTATGGCCTCGGCAGGGGTCTCCTCTCCCGATCACTCAAACTAGCAGGATAGAGTATTGGGCGGATTTAGGCGATGGGAGAAATATGCATGGGGTGCATCTTCCCATCCTTAGAGGAACGCTGGGACAAAACTGCACCTACCCCAACCTCAGACATGTCCACCTCAACAATTAATTGCCATTCGTGATCTGGAATGGAGATCAACTTGGCATGGAACTTGCACTTATCTGCCTTGATGTAAATATTGTTCTCCAGCAGATTATAGGCGTTGCTGTCTAACTTATTGAAGGTCTTAGTGAAGACCTCAAAGGCAGATGACATTAATGGCAAGGGGTACCTGTTCTCAATCAATGCAATGACACAGATAGCCATCCTTTTTCTTAACAAAGAAACCCAGCACCAGCAGGGGAAGACAAGTGGCAAATGAGACCGGCTTTTAGGGATTCTTGAATGTATCTGTCCATGTTCTCTTGTTCAGGACTTGACAGGGAAAATAGATGACCCCGGGGTAACAGAGTGATCAAAAATCCTAGTCATTTCACAGCTAAATTCCTCAAAATTTGTGCAGAAGCAGGCTCTTGCATCCCAAATGGCCATCTCCCACTCGCAAGCCTTTCCAGACAGCAGAGTGATGACGTAAGCAACCTTTAAGCACTCTGTAGCGTATCAGCATGGTTGCAGTTTGAACACCAGCGCACATTGTTCGGGAGGCAGACACACTCTTGCAGTTTAAATCTAGATTAAAAAACTATCTCTTTAACCTGGCTTACACATAACACACTTATATGCTTCTAATATCCAAATCCGCTAAAGGATTTTCAGGCTGCATTAATTAGGTAAATTCCCATAACACCTGATGTACTTGCTACATTATTAGAAGAATGCATCTACGCTAATATTTGTCTGTTTCTCTCTTATTCCGAGGCCACCAGATCCAGTCTGTATCCAAGTCAGAGAGTCACTGCAGCCACCCGGATCCAGTACGCATCCAGACCAGATGGTGGATCAGCACCTAGAAAGGACCTCTACTGCCCTGAAAGACAGTGGAGACAAAGACAACTAGAGCCCCAGATACAGATCCACTGTAAAGACCTTGTCTCAGACGACCACCGGGACAAGACCACAGGAAACAGATGATTCTTCTGGCAATCTGACTTTGCTGCAACCTGGAATTGAACTACTGGTTTCATCTGGTCAGAGGAGATCTGGCCCCCCAACTGAGCCTGGTTTCTCCCAAGGTTTCTTCTCCATTCTGTCACCGATGGAGTTTCGGTTCCTTGCCGCTGTCGCCTCTGGCTTGCTTAGTTGGGGTCACTTCATTTACAGCAATTTTGTTGACTAGATTGCAAATGATTGCACAGATACTATGTAAATTTAACTGAGATGATGACATCATTGAATTCAACGATGAACTGCCTTTAAATGTTATTTTGCATTATTGAAACACTGTTTTCCTAATTAATGTTGTTCAGTTGCTTTGACGCAATCTTTTTTGTTTAAAGCACTATATGAATAAAGGTGACTTGACTTGACATTGTGATAAAAATGCCTGACATGAATTTGGATCTCTATCATTCAAATGAGGGTTGTTGGCATGTGGCTCGGGCTCGCACTGATAGAGAGACCGGGAAACCATTGAAGCAATGGATGACAGAACGTCTTGAAATTTGCCGAAGCTGCCATTTTGGCCTGAGCAGTGTACCAGAGTTGGCTAGCATGGTGGCAAAGGAGACCGCCTTGATGACCGATAGCCGATCAAACAAACTCTTCACCCACTGGATCCATCAGTTGGTCAGTCCGTACTGTCAGAAACGAGACTGGGATCCAACTGCAGGTGAATAAATGTCAAAGTTTATTAACAAAAAACTCAGTAGACTAATCAGCTGGATAGCGAAACTGCCAGCACTCAGTCAGCAAGATCAGTGTGGAGATCAAACCTGCATCTGCCAGACCAGCGGTGAAGGGAGGCAACGCGCCAGCAGTGGACAGTCATTGCTGAATTTCAGAAATGGTGCTGAGTGTGAGTGTGGAGTGTGTACCCTTACGAAAGGAAAATATATTTACCAATATATTTCTTAAAATATATTGTGATATATTATAATATATCATTTTCCCTTTTTATTTTCTAATATATTATACATTTGAATACATTTAATAATATATTGATGATACATATATTATATAATATATTGCAAAATTTACAAATGATATAAATAAATATATATAAGAATATATGCCTAATATATTACATGATATTTTCCAATATACTGCAATATATTTTAGTTTCATAAGGGGAGTCAGATGACTAGAAGACCCAGGCTTACAAACAGCGAGAGACAATGCGGAGAGCACCCCAGAGTCCTAGAAGAGCAGGCTAGCAAAAAGAGAAGACAAAAAACAGGAACAACAGACCGACTAGACTGGAAAAAAGAAACAAACAAGGCTTGGGTCAGAGACACGACTGGCAACGAGAAGATCCGAGCTTCTTACAATGCTTATGGACTGATATAAGAAAGAAAACACAAGGGCATGATAAAGGGAAGATAATCAGAACCAAACAGGGTGCAGGTGAGGGAGAACATGCTAACAGGGATAACAAGAGGGTGAAGAAAACATAGCGATGAGAGCGGAGCACATAGGTGAGCCGTCAAAACAAAAGACCATGTGCTCCAGGAAAACAAAGGCTCAGACCCCACTCAAATCGTGACAGTTGGTCTATATAAAAATTCCACTTACAAAAACAAGCAAAGGCTGCAAATGTAATTTTTCTTACTTTTGAAACACACTTTACACCTTTACAAATCTTCTCTTGTGCATGCAAATTTAATTTACACTTGCTATCTTATATACAATTTAACAAACATTACCCTACGCATGTTAATCTTTTAGATATAATTTTACCTTCATACATGGACAGCACCTGGTAATGACGCATGTAAGAAGGTATATCTTAAGCCAGGGTTTTTCAAACTGGGGTCCGTGACCCAAAGCTAGGTGGTCCGCAAAATAATTAACTTTATTTATCAGTATTTAATTATTTCTAAAAGTAACATAAAAATGTAACTTATTTACTGATGCAACTTGTGTGTCTTTTTTCTGACCTTGTACAACTTTCCTGGAAATATGGTAAATTTATTTATATTATGCTTAATTAAAAAGTACATATACAATGGGGACCATTTGCACCAATAAAACAATCATATTATGTTCATTACACCCACCCACATTAAACTTTAGCTTAAAACACTGTTTTAATTATGAGGGGGTCCTTTGAAAATCTTCTTTTCTGTAAGGGGTCTAAGGCTCCAAAAAGTTTGAAAACCCCTGCCTTAAGCAACCTGCTTAAGTATAGTTCGGGGAACACGCCTAGAAAAGGTATACCTATGGTTAAGATACATATACCGTTAGAGTCTTCATAGTACACAAAGAGACAATGTTATTGGGAAACACCTGGTAATGACGCATGTAAGAAGGTATTCACTGTCATGTGTCAAAATACCCCACAGAAGAAAGGGGTGGGGTGAGGCGTAGCTTGATAGCATTTAAAGAGACACGCACCAAAATGGCTCTCTGGGAATGTTTTGGTCTATTGAAAAAGATAATTGTTTTACACAATAATTGGGGAATTTTGTCCAAAGTATGTAACAGACATTTCATGAAGACCCTAAAGAATCATACCAACTTGTGGAAAATGGGCATCTGATGTCCCCTTTAAAAGTTAAAAGCTTGATGATCTGAAATCTATTTTATTTTTTTACACTATGATTTGAGATTACTTTCAAATATAACATTAGATAATGGAAACATTTGTCACACTGAAATATGAATCCCTCAAATCATTTTTCACCATGACTGTTTATTTATTCAGTTTTGGTCATGTGCGGGTCATAGTCATAGATCATATTTTAAAGCTTATTACTGACAAATGTTGGATTCATTCATGCTACTGTTGTCCCCTGCCAAGTATAATGACATCAAAACATGAACTGCTTTTCTATTGCTGAAGATACCTGATCTATGCACAAAGTTTTAAAACATACTCACCATTCCTGCGGATCGTGAGTCTTCAGCAACAACACCAGCACAGATTTGTATGTGGGTGTGTTGGGGAGGGAGGTGCTGCACCTCACCTTTAATAAGTTTGAGCGGCAGGCAACAGGTTGATCTGGATGAACTTGTTGATAGAAAGATCTTGTCACTGCAAGGAGACATATGGTGGCCGAGGGAGATCAACACACTGCAAATAGAAAAACACATGCAAATAAAAAAAAAAAAAAACTTCATCAACTTGACAATACACACACTGCAAATGCTCACAACACAACCAAAGAAATGCACTACAAATAAAGTTATTTATTTGTTTGCATTGTGAGCATTTGCAGCACCTGCTATCAAACTGATGAAGATGTTTTCTTGATTTGTTGGTGCTTTTTCTATTTGCATGTGTTTTCTGAATTTGCAGCACGCTGATCTCTCTGGGCCACCGTAGAGAAAGGCTTCATGCACATTAGCTTACCAAAGAATAATAATATTCATGATAACATTAAAATTTTAAGTGAACATAGTAACAGTAATACGCTCAAAATTATCAATATTTTGGATGAAAAAGATTTACATATTGAAAATCATCACTTGTGATTGCTTATTTTGATACATTGACATCCACATTATTTTAAGCCCTAATCAGTGTCAGAAATTAAATTTTCCATTGAGGTGGAGGACCAAACTGCTCAATTAAATAAATAATTAAATATTTAAATAAATAATTGTTAATAACACAAAAAAATCTTTAAATTAATAAATTTATTATTAAATCACCAAACAAATTGAATAAATTCCTTTTTTTTCTTTCTTTTTTTTGCATTAATTTGTCATTTTTATCATGTTTGAATTCATTATTTTGTTCAGGCAGCTTGTGTCATTTCAATTTCATTGTAACAGTTGTCAGGATGACAACAAAAAATATTGGGCTTTGTTTTTTTAAGTCAAAGTTTGACTTTCTATTTAGGGTTTTTTCTTTCTTACTTTCTTTAGTCTTAGTCTACTTAACAGACTGTAAAATACTCATAAATGCATTTACACAGCATTTACAATTGGAAAAAACAATGAATGCTATGTAATGTTATAATATCAATTATTTAAACATATTTTTTAACATATATTTATATTTAAATTATATTTAATCAGAGGATTTGTTCAAAACTGCTGTACAAAACTTCATTCGGGAGCAAAAAAAGGGATTCACTTTATGAATTGTGCATTAAATCATTTGTTCAACTGATTTGTTCAAATCGATGATTCATTCAGTAATTAAACTCAGTGGTAAAAAAGTCATTATTTTTGCCTGTATATCTTGAATTTTGGGGCGTTTTTAATCATTTTGGAGGCATTTTTTGCCCCATCTTCTATTTAGCTTCTGATCCCTAATTCTAAATCAATTTGTGAAAATGCATTTCGTGTTTAACAAAGAGAAATTGGTAGCACTTTATTTTACAGTCCTGTTCCTCATGTAGAAACTACGTAATTATTATAGTAATTACAGTGATCAGTTTATGTGCACATGACAGGAATTTTCTGAAAAACAAATTATACAAGACATAGTCAACCAGACGATGAACACTATTAACAGCAATTATAATGTGATTGCATAGTAAGTAGTAGCATTATTTTTTAATTCAGTATGTTGATTCAGGGTTAGCATCACCTGGGGTCCTCTGAGGGTCAGCATTATCTCTTCTCAGGTGTTCTGGATCCAGACTGGAGCTTGTGTAAATCCTAGTTACCACGGGATGTAAATACAGTGGCAAAACAGAGAAACAAATAAAGACATCATTAGCATAGCTGCTATTCCAAAATAGTAAAATTAATTACTTTAACCCAAGCTAAAGAAAATAATGTCAAGGCAAGTCACCTTTATTTATATAGCGCTTTAAACAAAATATATTGCGTCAAAGCAACTGAACAACATTCATTAGGAAAACAGTGTGTCAATAATGCAAAATGACAGTTAAAGGCAGTTCATCATTGAATTCAGTTATGCCATCTCTGTTCAGTTAAATAGTGTCTGTGCATTTATTTGCAATCAAGTCAATGATATCGCTGTAGATGAAGTGACCCCAACTAAGCAAGCCAGAGGCAACGGCGGCAAGGACCCGAAACTCCATCGGTGACAGAAAAAACCTTGGGAGAAACCAGGCTCAGTTTGGGGGCCAGTTCTCCTCTGACCAGACGAAACCAGCAGTTCAATTCCAGGCTGCAGCAAAGTCAGACTGTGCATAAGAATCATATGTTTCTTGTGGTCTTGTCCTGGTAGTCGTCTGAGACAAGGTCTTTACAGGGGATCTGTATCTGGCGCACTAGTTGTCCTGGTCTCCGCTGTCTTTCAGGGATGTAGAGGTGCTTTCTAGGTGCTGATCCACCATCTGGTCTGGATACTTCCCGGAATCCGGGTGACTGAAGTGACCCTCAGATCTGGAGACAGACTGGATCTGGTGGCTACAGTGATCTCGGAATAAGAGAGAAACAGACTAATATTAACGTAGATGCCATTGTTCTAATGATGTAACAAGTACATCGGGTGTTATGGGAAGTGTTCCCGATTCCGGTTTACCTTATTAATGCAGCATAAAAATCCTTTAGCGGATTTGGATATTAAAAGCATATTAGTATGTTATGTGTAAGCCAGGTTAAAGAGATGGGACTTTAATCAAGATATAAACTGCAAGAGTGTGTCTGCCTCCTGAACAATGTTAGGTAGGTTATTCCAGAGTTTAGGCGCCAAATAGGAAAAGGATCTGCCGCCCGCAGTTGATTTTGATATTCTCGGTATTATCAAATTGCCTGACTTTTGAGAATGTCATGGACGTAGAGGATTATAATGTAAAAGGAGCTCATTCAAATACTGAGGTGCTAAACCATTTAGGGTTTTATAAGTAATAAGCAATATTTTAATATCGATACGATGTTTGATAGGGAGCCAGTGCAGTGTTGACAGGACCGGGCTAATATGGTCATACTTCCTGGTTCTAGTAAGAACTCTTGCTGCTGCATTTTGGACTAGCTGTAGTTTGTTTACTAAGCGTGCAGAACAACCACCCAATAAAGCATTACAATAATCTAACCTTGAGGTCATAAATGCATGGATTAACATTCCTGCATTTGACATTGAGAGCATAGGCCGTAATTTAGATATATTTTTGAGATGGAAAAATGCAGTTTTACAAATGCTAGAAACGTGGCTTTCTAAGGAAAGATTGTGATCAAATAGCACACCTAAGTTACTAACTGATGACGAAGAAATGACAGAGCAGCCATCAAGACATTGTTCTAGGTTATTACATGCAGAGTTTTTAGGTCCTATAATTAACACTTCTGTTTTTTCAGAATTTAGCAGTAAGAAATTACTCGTCATCTAGTTTTTTATATCGACTATGCATTCCATTAGTTTTTCAAATTGGTGTGTTTCACCGGGCTACGAAGAAATATAGAGCTGAGTATCATCAGCATAAGAGTGAAAGCCTGTGTTTCCTGATGATATCTCCCAAGGGTAACATATAAAGCGTGAAGAGTAGCGGCCCCAGTACTGTGCCTTGAGGTACTCCATACTGCACTTGTGATCGATATGATACATCTTCATTCACTGCTACGAACTGATGGCGGTCATATAAGTATGTTTTAAACCATGCTAATGCACTTCCATTAATGCCAACAAAGTGTTCAAGTCTATGCAAAAGAATGTTGTGGTCAATTGTGCCAAACGCAGCACTAAGATCCAATAAAACTAACAGAGAGATACAACCACGATCATATGAGATTTGATTTGAAGAATATGCATTTAATCAGATACAACTGCAGTCACAATTTAAGATATGCATTATTTGAATGCTTGGCCAAAGAGATGTGTCTTTAATCTAGATTTAAACAGAGAGAGAGAGTGTGCCTGAACCCCAAACATTATCAGGAAGGCTATTCCTGAGTTTGGGAGCCAAATGTGAAAAAGTTGAACATCCTTTAGTAGAATTTTTGTGTTTTGTGTTTTGCGTTTTGTGACCTTAGGGAGCGTGATGGTGTCACGGTTCATAAATGCACTGTTTTCTGCTCGTTTCATGTTACGTCATGTTGATTGCTTCATGTGGGTGTTACATACTGCAGCTCATTCCACTTGCCTACTTAATGACCTGTCTTTCGTCTCTTGTTTGTCTGATCATTGTTTGAGGTCCTCCGTGATTCTTGTCTGTGTTCCATCTGCTCAGCTACTCATTGTGTCTTGTTCCTGTTCGGTCGTTGTTGGATTACCAGTCATCTCACGGATCCCTCACTATCACCTGCGCACTCAATCACCTCCTCACCAGTCTGTGCTGCCATCGAGGTCCCTGCGTCACCCACCATCAACCCAGCCTGGCTATACTTCTCTAATAAAGCATCATTTACTTGCAACTTGCTTCCTTCCCTTAATGCGATTGTGACAGAACGATCTGACCACCCATGGAAGCAGCGAGTAACCCATCATCGGCGTTGGAAGAGTTCCTCAGCACCAGTGCTCGAAGGATGGACTCCCAGGAACGGAATCTTAACGACACTGGTCGCGCTGTTCAGGTTTTGGTGGTGCAGGTGTCCGAGCTCACCCAGCAATTACAGCTTCTGCGAGCCCCCACTGCGCCACTCACACCGCCTGTTCCTCCCACACCATCGGAGACCCCCTCCCAGCCGGAACTATGCCTTCCTATTCCGGGAACCTACTCTGGTGAGCCAAATTTCTGTAGAGATTTCTTAACATGATGCGATATGCTTTTCTCTCTTCAACCCAAGACCTTCTCCAATGAACAAGCCAAGGTGGCGTTCATGTTGACACTGCTCACTGGGAGGGCAGCATTATGGGGAACGGCTGTGTGGCAGAATCAAGATCCATGCTGCGCCTCGTTCCAGACACTCTCCGCCGAGATGAAGTGGGTCTTTGATCGGCCGGTCGCCGGGAGAGAGGCGGCTAGGAAGCTAGCCGAATTACGTCAAGGAGAGAGATCAGTTTCGGATTTCTCTATCGAGTTCCGCACCCTGGCGGTGGAGTGTCAATGGAACGAGGAGGCGCAGTGGGACATGTTCCTGCATGGGCTGGCTGACCGCGTCCAGAGGGAGATCTACGCCCCGGACCTTCTGACCTCACTCAGTGGACTCATTGAGATGGCACTGAGGGTAGATGCACGGCTGACACAAGTAGAACGAAGTAACCTACCAAATCCCACACCGAGACCCTGTATGGATGTCCGAGTCAGCGGCGGGGACGCAGCCAGCCCCTCCTACGATCACGAGCCCATGCAGATAGGGACGAGTTCAGCTTTCCCGGGAGGAGAAGGAGAGACGGAGGTCCCTGGGTCTGTGCCTTTACTGAAGTGGGACCAGTCATCATGCCTACATCTGTCCGGTAAAAGGCCAAGCCCGGTAGTAAGTATGAGGCTACTATCGGGTAGGATCTCCGCCAAGAAGACCTCATCATCATCTATGCTCCTCCCGGTAAGACTAAGATGGTCAGCACAACTTCACAACTGTCAAGCACTTCTGGACTCTGGGGCTGAAGGTAATTTCATGGACTATGCACTCGCACGCAGATTTCAAATTCCCCTCAGACCCCTCACTCACCAGATCACGGTTCACTCCCTCAATGGACAGAGACTGCCGGTCATCTCACACATCACTGAAAACATTACCCTCATCTCATCAGGCAACCACTCAGAAATAATTTCATTCTACATCCTTGACTCTCCTCTTGCACCCATAGTACTTGGTCATCCCTGGCTCCCCCGTCACAACCCCAAAATAGACTGGCAATTGCATTCCATCCTGGCCTGGAGTAACAAGTGTCATGAGTCTTGTCTAGTGTCTGCTTGTCCGTCTGTTTCTATGTCTGTGTTTCAGGAGGAAGCAGTGGATTTGTCTAACATGCCCGCGGAGTACCTCCACCTGAAGGAAGTGTTCAGTAAGGCTCGTACTGCTTCTCTCCCTCCGCATCGTCCCTATGACTGTGCCATAAATTTACTGTCAGGTAAGTCTCCACCTAAAGGCAAATTATATTCACTTTCTGTCCCAAAAAGGGAGGCTATGGAGAAATATATTTCTGATTCTCTAGCTTCGGAGTTCATCCGCCCTTCCTCTTCTCCTGCGGTGGCGGGGTTCTTTTTTGTGGGGAAGAAAGACGGGTCGCTGCGACCTTGTATTGATTACCGGGGACTGAACTACATCACAGTAAAGAATACTTACCCTTTGCCGTTGATGTCTTCAGCCTTCGAGAGGTTGCAGGGAGTGTCGATCTTCTTGAAATTGGACTTATGTAATGCTTATCATTTGGTCCGTATCAGCGAGGGGGATGAATGGAAGATCGCTTTTAACACCCCTAGGGGGCACTTTGAATACTTGGTCATGCCTTTTGGGCTGTCCAACTCCCCAGCGGTCTTCCAGGCATTCATCAACGACTTGCTGCGAGATATGATCGATCGATTCATATATGTCTACTTGGACGACATATAGATTTTTTCCTCTTCTCTCCAGGAACACGTGCAACACATTCGACAAGTGCTTCAGAGGTTGCTAGAGAATGGGCTTTTTGTCAAGGCGGAGAAATGTGCTTCTCATGCAGTCTGTTCCGTTTCATGTCGACTGAGGGAATACGCATGGATACCGAGAAAGTTAAGGCTGTGGTAGAGTGGCCAAGTCCAGATTCCTGTAAGGCCCTACAGAGGTTTCTGGGGCTTGCCAACTTCTACCGGCATTTTATTCGCAACTTCAGTCAACTAGCCGCACCTCTGACCGCCTTGACCTCCCCCAAAACTACGTTCAGGTGGTCAGACACAACCGAGGCTGTGTTTGCCAAACTGAAGGGCTGCTTCATTTCAGTCCCTATCCTAATCAACCCTGGTCCATCACGTCAGTTTGTGGTAGAGGTCGACACGTTTTTTTCATATCGTTTATCCCCTGCCGAACACAATTATGATATTGGTAACCGAGAGTTGTTGGCAGTCAAGATGGCATTGGAGGAATGGCGCCACTGGTTAGAAGGCTCGGGGGTTCCTTTTATAGTATGGACCGACCACAAGAATTTAGAATACATTAGTACTGCCAAAAGGTTGAACTCCAGGCAGGCTTGGTGGGCACTTTTGTTCAGACAAAAACAAGAACATCAAACCTGATTCTTTGTCGCGCATTTTTGACCGTTCCGAATGCCCGTCTACTCCCGAGTGTATTTTACCAGAGACATTAGTGGTCTCCACACTCACATGGGAGGTTGAATCGAAAGTCAAGATGGCCTTAGAAGGGGTAACGCCTCCACCCGGGTGCCCACCGAATCGTTTATTTGTGCCAGAGGGATTACGGTCCAATGTCATTCATTGGGGGCATTGCTCTAATGTGGCTTGTCATCCAGGAGTTAACCGTACTACATTTTTGGTCAAGCAACAATTCTGGTGGCCACTTATGGTTCGTTACATTCACAGTTTTGTTTTGGCTTGCTCGGTTTGTGCCACTGGTAAGACTTCCAATCGACCCCCTGATGGGTTACTTCAACCGCTGCAGGTCCCTTCGAGACCCTGGTCCCATATCGCACTAGATTTTAATTTATTCATCCTGCCTTTCATGTATCTAAAATAAAGCCTATATTTCATTCTCCGATTAATCCGCCTGCCCCGGACCATGGATTACAAAAACTGCATTCTTCCATCTTAGAAACATTGCCAAGCTATGAAACATGTTATCTGTTTCTGATACAGAAAAGCTAGTTCATGCATTTATGACCTCTAGACTGTACTACTGTAATGCACTTCTAGGTGGTTGTCCTGCTTCTTCAATAAACAAGTTACAGGTAGTCCAAAATGCAGCAGCTAGAGTCCTTACCAGGTCAAGAAAATATGATCATATTACCCCAATTTTACAGTCTCTGCACTGGCTACCAATTAAGTTCCGTATCAGTTACAAATTATCATTACTTACCTATAAGGCCATAAATGGTTTAGCTCCTGCGTACCTAACTAGCCTTCTACCACGTTACAACCCATCACGCACCCTAAGGTCACAAAACGCTGGACTTTTGGTAGTTCCTAGGATAGCAAAGTCCACTAAGGGAGGTAGAGCTTTCTCACATTTGGCTCCCAAACTCTGGAATAGCCTTCCTGATCATGTTCGGGGTTCAGACACACTCTCTCTGTTTAAATCTAGATTAAAAAGCATCTCTTTCGCCAAGCATTTGAATAATGTATCTTAAATTGTGAGTGCAGTTGCATCTGATCAAATGTGCATTTTTATTCATTAGCTTGGGTTAAACTAATTTTACTTTGTTGGATCAGCAGCTATGCTAATGATGTCTCTATTTTGTTTCTATGTTTTTATTTATTTTTTATTTTTAATATGTATGTATTTACATCCAGTGGTAACTAGGATTTACACAAGCTCCAGTCTGGATCCAGAACACCTGAGAAGAGATGATGCTGACCATCAGAGGACCTCAGATAATGCTAACAAATATTGCTACAAGTGTGACTGCATCATATAATAATTATTAATTAATAATACTAATAATGTTCATCGTCTGGCTGACTACGTCTTGTATTCATTTTTCGAAAAATCCTGTCAAGCATGCACAAACTGACAGTCACCACTTATAAGCTACTACTAAATATTGTAGAAACATAATTTTCTGTAAAGTTGCTTTGTAACAATTTGTATTATAAAAAGTGCTATACAAATAAACTTTAATTGAATTGAAGAAGCTGTAGTTTACAGTGAATTTGTAACAGCTAAGGGGCGCTGTTGGGTACGAGCTGTTATAAATTCACTGTAAACCATGGCTTCACAGGGCTTTATTGCTTTTATAAAACGGTTATTCCATATATGCAGTAAGGTTTGTAGAGATGGCACTGAGGGTAGATGCACGGCTGACACAAGTAGAACGAAGTAACCTACCAAATCCCACACCGAGACCCTGTATGGATGTCCGAGTCAGCGGCGGGGACGCAGCCAGCCCCTCCTACGATCACGAGCCCATGCAGATAGGGACGAGTTCAGCTTTCCCGGGAGGAGAAGGAGAGACGGAGGTCCCTGGGTCTGTGCCTTTACTGAAGTGGGACCAGTCATCATGCCTACATCTGTCCGGTAAAAGGCCAAGCCCGGTAGTAAGTATGAGGCTACTATCGGGTAGGATCTCCGCCAAGAAGACCTCATCATCATCTATGCTCCTCCCGGTAAGACTAAGATGGTCAGCACAACTTCACAACTGTCAAGCACTTCTGGACTCTGGGGCTGAAGGTAATTTCATGGACTATGCACTCGCATGCAGATTTCAAATTCCCCTCAGACCCCTCACTCACCAGATCACGGTTCACTCCCTCAATGGACAGAGACTGCCGGTCATCTCACACATCACTGAAAACATTACCCTCATCTCATCAGGCAACCACTCAGAAATAATTTCATTCTACATCCTTGACTCTCCTCTTGCACCCATAG
The DNA here is from genome assembly GCF_023724105.1 of Carassius gibelio. Taxonomy (NCBI): domain Eukaryota; kingdom Metazoa; phylum Chordata; class Actinopteri; order Cypriniformes; family Cyprinidae; genus Carassius; species Carassius gibelio. The sequence continues at coordinate 9,827,156 of NC_068400.1, forward strand.
TACTTGGTCATCCCTGGCTCCCCCGTCACAACCCCAAAATAGACTGGCAATTGCATTCCATCCTGGCCTGGAGTAACAAGTGTCATGAGTCTTGTCTAGTGTCTGCTTGTCCGTCTGTTTCTATGTCTGTGTTTCAGGAGGAAGCAGTGGATTTGTCTAACATGCCCGCGGAGTACCTCCACCTGAAGGAAGTGTTCAGTAAGGCTCGTACTGCTTCTCTCCCTCCGCATCGTCCCTATGACTGTGCCATAAATTTACTGTCAGGTAAGTCTCCACCTAAAGGCAAATTGTATTCACTTTCTGTCCCAAAAAGGGAGGCTATGGAGAAATATATTTCTGATTCTCTAGCTTCGGAGTTCATCCGCCCTTCCTCTTCTCCTGCGGTGGCGGGGTTCTTTTTTGTGGGGAAGAAAGACGGGTCGCTGCGACCTTGTATTGATTACCGGGGACTGAACTACATCACAGTAAAGAATACTTACCCTTTGCCGTTGATGTCTTCAGCCTTCGAGAGGTTGCAGGGAGTGTCGATCTTCTTGAAATTGGACTTATGTAATGCTTATCATTTGGTCCGTATCAGCGAGGGGGATGAATGGAAGATCGCTTTTAACACCCCTAGGGGGCACTTTGAATACTTGGTCATGCCTTTTGGGCTGTCCAACTCCCCAGCGGTCTTCCAGGCATTCATCAACGACTTGCTGCGAGATATGATCGATCGATTCATATATGTCTACTTGGACGACATATAGATTTTTTCCTCTTCTCTCCAGGAACACGTGCAACACATTCGACAAGTGCTTCAGAGGTTGCTAGAGAATGGGCTTTTTGTCAAGGCGGAGAAATGTGCTTCTCATGCAGTCTGTTCCGTTTCATGTCGACTGAGGGAATACGCATGGATACCGAGAAAGTTAAGGCTGTGGTAGAGTGGCCAAGTCCAGATTCCTGTAAGGCCCTACAGAGGTTTCTGGGGCTTGCCAACTTCTACCGGCATTTTATTCGCAACTTCAGTCAACTAGCCGCACCTCTGACCGCCTTGACCTCCCCCAAAACTACGTTCAGGTGGTCAGACACAACCGAGGCTGTGTTTGCCAAACTGAAGGGCTGCTTCATTTCAGTCCCTATCCTCATCAACCCTGGTCCATCACGTCAGTTTGTGGTAGAGGTCGACACGTTTTTTTCATATCGTTTATCCCCTGCCGAACACAATTATGATATTGGTAACCGAGAGTTGTTGGCAGTCAAGATGGCATTGGAGGAATGGCGCCACTGGTTAGAAGGCTCGGGGGTTCCTTTTATAGTATGGACCAACCACAAGAATTTAGAATACATTAGTACTGCCAAAAGGTTGAACTCCAGGCAGGCTTGGTGGGCACTTTTGTTCAGACAAAAACAAGAACATCAAACCTGATTCTTTGTCGCGCATTTTTGACCGTTCCGAATGCCCGTCTACTCCCGAGTGTATTTTACCAGAGACATTAGTGGTCTCCACACTCACATGGGAGGTTGAATCGAAAGTCAAGATGGCCTTAGAAGGGGTAACGCCTCCACCCGGGTGCCCACCGAATCGTTTATTTGTGCCAGAGGGATTACGGTCCAATGTCATTCATTGGGGGCATTGCTCTAATGTGGCTTGTCATCCAGGAGTTAACCGTACTACATTTTTGGTCAAGCAACAATTCTGGTGGCCACTTATGGTTCGTTACATTCACAGTTTTGTTTTGGCTTGCTCGGTTTGTGCCACTGGTAAGACTTCCAATCGACCCCCTGATGGGTTACTTCAACCGCTGCAGGTCCCTTCGAGACCCTGGTCCCATATCGCACTAGATTTTAATTTATTCATCCTGCCTTTCATGTATCTAAAATAAAGCCTATATTTCATTCTCCGATTAATCCGCCTGCCCCGGACCATGGATTACAAAAACTGCATTCTTCCATCTTAGAAACATTGCCAAGCTATGAAACATGTTATCTGTTTCTGATACAGAAAAGCTAGTTCATGCATTTATGACCTCTAGACTGTACTACTGTAATGCACTTCTAGGTGGTTGTCCTGCTTCTTCAATAAACAAGTTACAGGTAGTCCAAAATGCAGCAGCTAGAGTCCTTACCAGGTCAAGAAAATATGATCATATTACCCCAATTTTACAGTCTCTGCACTGGCTACCAATTAAGTTCCGTATCAGTTACAAATTATCATTACTTACCTATAAGGCCATAAATGGTTTAGCTCCTGCGTACCTAACTAGCCTTCTACCACGTTACAACCCATCACGCACCCTAAGGTCACAAAACGCTGGACTTTTGGTAGTTCCTAGGATAGCAAAGTCCACTAAGGGAGGTAGAGCTTTCTCACATTTGGCTCCCAAACTCTGGAATAGCCTTCCTGATCATGTTCGGGGTTCAGACACACTCTCTCTGTTTAAATCTAGATTAAAAAGCATCTCTTTCGCCAAGCATTTGAATAATGTATCTTAAATTGTGAGTGCAGTTGCATCTGATCAAATGTGCATTTTTATTCATTAGCTTGGGTTAAACTAATTTTACTTTGTTGGATCAGCAGCTATGCTAATGATGTCTCTATTTTGTTTCTATGTTTTTATTTATTTTTTATTTTTAATATGTATGTATTTACATCCAGTGGTAACTAGGATTTACACAAGCTCCAGTCTGGATCCAGAACACCTGAGAAGAGATGATGCTGACCATCAGAGGACCTCAGATAATGCTAACAAATATTGCTACAAGTGTGACTGCATCATATAATAATTATTAATTAATAATACTAATAATGTTCATCGTCTGGCTGACTACGTCTTGTATTCATTTTTCGAAAAATCCTGTCAAGCATGCACAAACTGACAGTCACCACTTATAAGCTACTACTAAATATTGTAGAAACATAATTTTCTGTAAAGTTGCTTTGTAACAATTTGTATTATAAAAAGTGCTATACAAATAAACTTTAATTGAATTGAAGAAGCTGTAGTTTACAGTGAATTTGTAACAGCTAAGGGGCGCTGTTGGGTACGAGCTGTTATAAATTCACTGTAAACCATGGCTTCACAGGGCTTTATTGCTTTTATAAAACGGTTATTCCATATACGTAGTAAGGTTTCACAAATAAAAAAGTATTAATAATAAATTCTGCCTTAAAATGTAGTTCAGAAACAGCTGTTGTTGCAACAAATTGGTTGCCAAGTAACACACAAATGTAAACAAAGGTATCTGTTTTATACAAATAATTTAAACTTTGTGTCAGTACTTCATAAACATGAGTTTACTGTCTGGGATTTTTAATGTCACGCCGCATCCAGTGTTGACAACATCACTGATTGTAATGGGTTTTGTTTTCTTTTATTTTTAATCAGAAATCATAATTCAGCCTGTGTTATGATTGATTTGATTTTTAATCAACTCTTTAATATTTAATGAAAGTCAAGCATTATGGAACATTTTGAACATATTAAATAAAATGCAAACATGATACTCTTATACTGCCACACAGATCACATTTAGAAATAAAACTGATTTAATTAATGATCAATAAAAAATAAATTTAAAAAAATCAACACTATTTTCTGTGAAATTACTTTTTTTTATATTCACGCTAAATTAGTCTTTTGTTCAGAAAAGTTTTAAAGCGTCCCAATCTTTTTCTTCAATGACCGCCCGAATCTGCTCCTTGAGTTTCTCTCTGTTGTTTGAGATGTTTTTTCCAGCGACGTCCATAAGATCAGCGATCATCTCAGCACTGTAAGAACCTTGAAAGGTGCGATATTTTTTCCTCCAGTCCTCAACTTTATCTAAAGAAACAGTAACACACTCAAATCAGAACCATTTATTTCAGTGATATTTCAGGTTTAATCAGGACAGCTGTAAGATCTGAACTTGCCTCCACAGTTGACCGTATTAAACAGAGGGATGTGGATCACGGTTGGAGCGTTTTGGCCTTTGAACACATAGAAGTCCTTTGGTTTCTTTCCTTCATCACTGGGAACTTTGACTTCAGGAAAAGGGATTTTTAGTTTCTTGCAAGTCTCAGCAGCATCTCTTACTGTCTGCAACAGAAATGAATGAGAGAAAGACTTCATTAAAATCTTTTGAACAGAATTATCAGAGTGAATTACTCTTTTTTTGTTTAAAGATATAAAGTACCACCCTTCTAAAAGGTAGATTTTTAGTAGGTAGTATTTACTTTTCCCAAAACACAAAAATAAGATAAATTTACACTGATTATCCTGTTCAAAAGTTTTTACACCCCAATTATAATTCTTTTTTTTTTTTTTTTTTTTTTTTGAGCTTTTGAGTTTGTAATAGTTCTCATTTTGAACAGATGGATCTGAATATGTAGAAAATGCTGGAAAATAAAAGAAAGTTGTTGTTTTTTTCTTCTGAAGAACAAAGTGGTCAGATTTACTGCTCAGGATGACAGAATTAAGAAATAAGCATTTATAAACTTTTGAACTTGTTAATTTGTGAAAATTCAGGTTATTAGGTCAAACGTCGTAATTTCTCTGTTAGAGTGCTATGCTAAAATACCACTGATTAAGAAAAAGCCATCATTGGGGCTTATAAAACATTTTTAATGTCTGAGTTCTTGCTATTTGAAAAGCTAAGTCAATGTTGATGATAGTTTCGTCACAGACCCTGTAGCTTTTTGTTTTGTTTGTAGATTTTGGCCGTTTCTATTTTGCAATTTTGTGTGGTCTATGGTTGATATTTCTCACTTGTTGTGACAACTGTTAGAAAAAAGTAACCATGGTTTTATTATAGTAAATGTGTAGTAACCATGTTTTTTGGCTCAGTGATTACCATTTGTATAGCCACAGTTTTACTACAAATACCACGGTTATACATTGGTTAGATTAGAAAGACCATGGTTCACTTGTGTAACTATAGTTTTTTGGTTTTATTTGTAGTGAATTATTGTAAGGGAATTAACCTACAGCTATACAGCTATGCTAACCCTACACCATGTGCCAAACAAGCCAGGGCTAGCTTTTTTTTTTAATAAGGATATGATGAGTATTTGGAGCATTCCAAGAACTGCTTCATGAAGCTTTGAAACCTTTGTTTTTGAACCAGTGCTTCGAAGCACGTACCAAATTTTAAAAAATCCAAAATTCAAACATTTCAATGGTTCAAAACCAGGGATGATTTCTGTGAGCCCATAAATCAGGTGGCAATTCACTGAACATGACATGACAGAGAGTGAATGATGATTTCTAGGTGCTCTATTTCTTTTATTATAGTGTGTGTTGTATGTGTGTAATACCATGAAAGGATCTCCTTCACTGAAGTCCAGGGAAATGATGAGGTCAATGTCTCTGTCTTCTCTCAGCACTGAGAAGTAGGGTGAGTTCAGCAACACTCCTGCGTCTATATAGTCTCTCGTCTCACTTTGCAGAAGAGTGGAGTTCACTGCTTCATCTAATCGATCACAGAAAGAAATTAGTCTGTTTCTTATTCTCGTTGAATTGCAAGTTTTTAGCAGGTCTGTTCTCACCTCTCAAGTTGTGGAGGAAGTTATATTTCCTTCCCCAGATCCACTCAGCCATGCATTTACAAATACTTAACCCAGCATCTGTAAAACAGTTACACATTTTCTTAAATTTGCAGGTTATCAAGAACCATTTTGGCTGTAGACTTCTTGACTTGATTGTTTCATTACCGCTTATTGTGCATATGGAAAGCAAACGATTAAATGCTGATAAATATATAAACCTGGCTACTGTTTATTGGTATTAATTTAAATACAATTTGATTTGTTACATTTATGTATGACTGACAAATATGCATCACTTAAGTTTATTGTGTAATCCAAATGGATTTCAATTTTTTGCAATTCAAATAGCATACATAAATCTTAAATTTAGGCCAATTTTAGTGACCGCTCAACTTACCAAATTGCCAAATATTGCTCCGACTACTCAAATCTTCACACACATCCATGGCGAAATGCTTTATATACTGTTTTTCTATTTTCATTGAAGAAATCAGCGGACTTCTGCCTCCAGAGAGGTCTGTAAGAAAACAGGACATGATTGTATTATTATTACATATTATTAATGCTAATGCTAATTGTTAATGCTACCTTATCCATATATTTTATTATACATTTTACAGTTATATATTTTATATGGATATATAATAGTTATTTAAACTATTTATAGTTTATATATGTGACCCTGGAGCACAAAAGTAGTCCTAAGACAAAAATAATTTGGATATTAAGTAAAGATAATGTTCCATGAAGATATGTTGATAATTCCGTAAATATATAACCATGAATATATCAAAACTTAATTTTTGATTAGTAATATGAATTGCTAAGAACTTCATTTGAACAACTTTAAAGGTAATTTAGATATTTTTTTTTTTTTGCTACCTCAGATTACAGATTTTCTAATAATTCTAATAATAAGTCCAGGGTCACATATTTAGCAGACGCCTTTTTTTCAAAGCACAAATGACCATTTTTAAACGCAGATATGATGTGAAACATGATGCATTTAAACAGCAGGTTCTCACTGTGATGTATAATGCTTTACGGTTCAAATTTGTTCTGATGGATTCATCAAAACTAGAAGGATCTTCGCCATTCAAAACAGTTCAATTCATGTCCACAAGTATGGATATACCCGTATCAAATTTTCATGTTGCGATTAACTGCTAATGCTTTTATCACTGTATGCGGCATAATTACGGTTGAAATTTAGTCTTAAAAAAGTAGTAGAAATACAGTATAACAGGTTTAATAAATGTTTTTCTTATAACAAAAGTAACTATACAATAAAGCAATACAGAAAAATACAAAAAGTTAAACATTTTGCACAGAACGTGCAAAAGAGCTATAAAGACCAATAGTTATCCCTACAATAAGACCTCATTAGTTAACCTTAGTTAATGCATTAACATTCACAATGAGCAATATCTACATTTGCCACAGAAGTTATTAATATTTGTTAAAAAAAAGAGCTTTATTTTAGCTCATAACACAGTTGCAACTTTTGATTTTAACCATGTGTTATATATTGGAATACCTAAAATTAATGAATGTTCAGAATAATTTTTCTTTGGCAGTTTATGTTAACTAATCAATTAACTACTGTAAACTAATTTAGCCCTAATGTAAAGTGTGAACAAACATTAAATAACTGAAAAACTTTTCAATTATGAAAAGTTTAAAAATAAATAGCCTATTAAGTCTAAATATTTATGTATTTGGTGCTGTGATGAACAACACAACAGATCCATAAATCTGAATGGCTATTTAAATCCATTTAAATACGTTTTAGAATGTAGAGCAGCTGCTTTATTTATGGGGTTTCCAGAGTAATGGCTGCATTTTCTGCAGTTTAGTGCCACCTGCTGTCAGAGAGTGAACGTGCTTTCATTCAGTCTAACTCATGTGTGCTTGTTAACATCAGAGCACACACTCTTTCAAGCAGTGAACAGCAGTGTTGTGCATTTTGACCAATTTATGGGAATAGTAGTCTTGAAATGGACTCCAAATTATGAATAATTTGTAGTATATACAGTATTTGCCCATGATAACAATATTGTGCATATTTATTACCGTGATATATCACATTATCACATATATCACACCGAATACCGGCATATGTTTATCCAGAAGATCCATGAGCGCCTGGTGACATTCGTCTACAGATGGGGAGATTGGGTCTGTTTCTTTCTCTATTCTCATCGCTTCATGTCTCTCTTCACTCCTCTCATGCTCTTCTGTCAATATATATATATATATATATATATATTAAAGATGAACACAGTGCAAAAAAAAAAAAAAAAGCAAGCAATTATACTTAATGTTGTACTTAAATAAAAACACATTTTAACTAGTTCTTAATTTAAAAATATCTACTTAAATAAAAGCAGTAAGAAATGCTTTACCCTTCCTCATTGCTTCAAGTGTTGTTTCGTTTTGAAAGAAATCTGAAAAACATAAAAAGGATGATAATAAAATAACTGCTGACTTTCAGCAAAACTTCAGTCCTCAGAAAAAATGTTCACCTTTTATCTTTTGCCACATGTCATTCTTAATAGCCACTTCATCCCCTAAAGCGCTGCCGCAAAGAGCTGCAGAAAAACACAACATCAACACGCTTGGAAATGCAAAATAAACTGCAGTGATTTTGTATGATTGATTTGCAAACTTTCTCCTGGCAATTTGTAGTTTATTTAATCAATTTCTAATTGAACGCATCTATGCCAATCAGAATCAAGGACCAGAGCTGTCCGTTTTATAATGAACTATTTTTAATTTGAAACATTTTTATTTATTATGGAAACATTCTTGACTATATCAAAAATACACTATATTATAAAACGAATAGTTCCGGTCCTTGATTCTGATTGGCTGAGCCACGTTCGGAACTGTTGTAAATTACTCTACAAACACACACCTTTGTTTATGTTTGTCTGTTGCTTGGCAACCACTTTGTTGCAACCACAGCTGATGCTACATTGTTTGGTGGAAGAATACTGTTTTTTTTTTATTATTATTATTAATCAACACCCCTTAGCTGTTATAAATTCACTGTAAACCATGGTCTCTTGGGGCTTTTTGCTTTAATAAAAAAATAGAATGAGCATCAAATACAAAATAACACCCATAAATAGCCATGCTAATTATTTTTATGAGCTGTTTGATATCTCATTTGCAGAGATCATTGAAGTAGTACAGTATGCGATCAATGTTTTTGATATTACAAAGAAAGTTTTATCTAAATATTGAACTCCTCTGTTAAGTTTTTTACCTTGCAGGTACAGCATGTCAAATTCATCCTGATGTTTTATCTTTGAGCCTTTGTGAAACTGGCTGCCAAAGTCGCTGGTGTCCACAAACACTCCAGAGAGAGAATAACCTGCTTCATATGGATTGATCTCAAACCAGGGGTCTGCAGACAGAACACATGTCCATGTAACTACTGTCACGAGCACATTAACATTTCATCCCTTTTCATGCATCACACGCAGACCTCCGTCATCGCTCTGTTTGATTTGCTTGTCGATCACTGCATAGATGGGAAACGGGTCTTTATTGTGCTGGTTCCGCTGCTCTGTGAGTGTGTGCTCATCGATCTACAGAAAACACACATCATGTTATTGTATTATAGGGAGATGGTTGTGAGACATTCAGTTTTGTATCTTAAGGACCTGAGGCTCAAATGGAGCTTCATATGACATTTCTACAGTGAGAGAATTTATCAAGAGAATATGACTGCTGGCTTAGAGAGAAATGCTCCATTTAAAACTTGAATGGAGATGTCCATCAGTTTTATCGCTAGGTTGGTTTGTTGTTTCTCAATTTAAAATGCAACATTTCTTTAAAATACAAAAATATGCAACCACAAAGCCCAACCTGTGTAGCCTGATTCACAAAAAAATGATAATGAACCAGTTCTTTTTAGTGAGTCAGAAAAGAAAAGTCATATTCAGGAAAGCTGAATCAACATCATTTGGCCACTGAACTGCAAGATATAAATGAAAATTATAAACTAACCTTCTCAAACTCAAACTATATGTTGATTCAGCAGTATTTGGAAAGACAGGCTGTAAATCATACCACCCTATAATTTTCTAAATTATGAATAAAAATTAAACCTATAAAATGGTCATGAATAGTTACAGACCTCTTTCACAATTGATGCGACGAGCATCACTGCCCAGACGTCAGTCAAGCTGAAAAAGTCTTTCCCATAGTAATATTTCTTCAGTTTGGCCATTGCGTCTGTCAAGCTGACTTCAGGACCATTGAGTCTTTTGATGATTTTGTTCTTCACGGTCTCTAGTTTGGTGGACCAGTTTGGTTCTTTGTATAAGGAGGCCATGCACCTTCAGAGAAGAACATACAGTACATCTGTCATTTTAGACATTCAACTCAATTCAATCTCTGTGTGTTTGTTGTTTCTCAGGGTTCATACCAGGTGGATCCAGAGACTCCGCTCAGATAAAGGATGCAGTCCAGAAGACCTGCTTTATCAAGCTGAACCAGGGATCCCAGCAAACCCACCATGGCTCTTTGTCCTCCTCCAGAACCCAGTAATGCAATGTTTGGCACCTCTTTCTGAAAAGCACACACCATTCAATATGTCAGGTATCAGAAGTATCAAAAAACTCCAACTTGGGATTCTCGCCACTTGCTTTGTAGTTTAATGGAAAATGAACTGAGATATTCAGTAGTTTACAAACGTCTGTTCCCATCCCACAGTTAAACACTGTGACTTATGTAAGTATTAAAAATCTCAGGCGTGTCCAGTCTTGCTCCTGGAAGCACACTCTTCCTTTACAAATGTTTATTGTAGAAAGTGTGAAAGTTATTTATGCATTAGCAGATTTAAGATGAAACAACAACAGAATGTAATGCTACAAAAGTTTTATCATTTTGATTGTGCTGAGCTTTTTGAAATGGTAAAGCATTGTAAGAACACATAGATGCTTGCTACCTATGAACGGCAGCGTTTTTCACAATGAAAAGATGAAACTGATGCTTGACTGCTGATGTTCATCACCCAACACATCATCTGAAGTTCATTTCAAAATAAGCAGTTGTAAATGTGAAGTATATAACATAGGATCTTTTACCTGACTGCATTGAATCTTAACCTTCTTCAGGGATTGTAGAACAGTGTTTCTCCTGCCGGCTACAAACTCCTGCTCGCTGTTATTCAGTACGTTTTTGTTTCTCCTCTTAACGCTGAGGAAGCCACAGAGACAAACAAACAGATCAGTGCTGACATGAACATGACTTGATATATGTGAAACTGGACCACAAAACCAGTCATAAGGGTAATTTTTCTGGAATTTAAATTTATAAATCATGTGAAAGCTAAATAAATAAGCTTTCCATTGATGTCTGGTTTTTCGGAGGGCTATATTTGTCTGAGATACAACTATTTGAAAATTTGGAACCTGAGGGTGCAAAAAAATCTAAATATTGAGAAAATCGCCTTCAAAGTTGTTCAAATAAAGTTGTTAGCAATGCATATTATTAATCAAAGATTACGTTTTTATATGTTCATGGTAGGAAATGTTCGAAATATCTTCATGGAACATGATCTTTACTTAATATCCTAATGATTTTTGCAATAAAAGAAAAAGCAATCATTTTGACCTATACATTGTATTGTTGGCTATTGCTACAAATATATCCCAGAGACTTAAGACTGCTTTTGTGCTGCAGGGACACATATGTATTCTAGATTCCAATGCAATTAAATCTGAAGTTCATTTGTGTTATTTTACTGCTTCTATGATTCTAGAAATTTGGGCAGGATTACGTACCTTTCCTTGGGTTTAGAATGGTTTGCACTCATCTGTAAAACAAGAGTCAAGTAAATTTTGATCATTTAAAATGAATATTTTTTCAAGGATATAGCAAGTCAGTAACATTTAGAGAATTATTATCAACCAAAGAAACAACAGAGTAAATGTTAAAAGCATTAAAATTATCCACGGGTCAAAGTATATACAAACCTATTGTAAATAAAGTAGAAACTGTGTGAAATATGTGTTCCAGCTTAAAATGAAAACAATTTTGAATAATTTAACATTTAAATAATGCGAAAAAACATGATCTGCAAACATTTTTTAAAAATACCGCTGATTACTTCAGACATCATGCAATCTTTCATCTTTAATGCTTTTAGAGTCAGATTGTTAAACGTTCTATTATTGCATCAAACATCAGTAGATGTTTCAAACATACAATTAGCCTATTTATAATATATTTTAGGGCTGCACGATAATGACAAAAGTTATAATTCTCGATGATTCCATTGAAATTGTAATTGCGACTTATTATCCGTGCCGTATTTTATATGAAAAGAAAGAAGCTGAAAACACTCTAACTGAAAAACATTTAGTGCTTTTCTACATAATCCTCAGATGTCAAATATAGGCTATCGGGTTGGTTTCTTCTTTAAATTATAAAAACGTAAAAATATCAATGGTATTATAATATTATACTGAAACTAAAATTAAAACAGTGGAAAACCCCTTAAGATAACGTAGAAAGAAAAAATCATCTTATGCAGGATAACATAAATGGACTTTGAACGATTACGTAATTGTGGCATCCATAATTGTAATAGCGATTAGAAATTCGATTAATTGTGCAGCCCTAGAATATTTCAATAATTGTGTAAAGATGTGAAAACTTTGTCACACTGAAATATGAATTCCACAATTAAATGGTATTTTAAGGATCACCAAGGTTGTTCAACGCATTTTGTAATGACATAAAAATAAATATTTATATAGCCCTGACATTATTTATATAAAGCTTTAAAACATACACTTACTATTTCTGTAAATCGTGAGTCTCCGATAACACACCCAAAAAAAACAAGACAGCAGTCCTTATCTGACACTCGGCCTGACGATGCTCTTATATAGTTTAGGTGTCTGAAACTACTCTGCAAGTCTAGAATTCATCTTAAAGGGGGGTTGTGAATATTATGAATGACTCAATTATTCACTGAGACAGGGATGGGTACCGAAAACAGGTATTTAATCCGGTCCATGGGCTAAATTATAAAAGACCGGAGTATCGATAAACTCTTACGTTAATGGTTCTGCGATCGGTACTGGAGAAATTATCTTGCAAATTTGACCTCAGTTGCCAGCTGTAGGCTATATGTGCATTTTGAAGTATCGCATCAGAATCGAGTGATGGAAACGCTGAATTTCGAATAAAAATGCCGTAATTCGCAAAAAAAAGTTTTTACGCTCGGTTGAGGTGGTTTTTGACTTTTGTGAAAAAGGGATAGTGCGAATACTGGGAGATGGAAATATATTTAATTCCTCCAAGCGCATCAGAAGGGTCGTGTGATTTTGTGCTGTGGGAAGGTAAATCCTGATTAACCAGCGGGCCGATCTTGTTCCACATGATATTCGGAAATGTCCGAGCAAAGTCTGTCATCAAAGTATTTCTGTATAATTGCCTCCCAGAACTGATAAACGACTGCGTTCCATCAACAATCACGCACTGTAAATAATTGCAAGCGGTTTCAACTAATTCTTATTTATTAACAAGTTCCAGATAAATTTTACGTTCAGTCAATTTTTGACGTCAAAGTGTTATCTGAATTGTTTTTTTTTTGTTTGCTCAACCTTTATCGAACTTGTTTTATAAATGTATAAATATATATATATATTTTTTATCAAACATTTAGAAGACTACAGCAATTTATGTCAATTAAAACTTAACCGTTTACGCTGTGTAAAAGATGTATTATTTGGGCATAGAAATTGCTGGGGAACTACATAAACATATTTGTACAGTTTAAAAAAAATATTTAAAATGATTAAATGGTGTTTATCAATCATTAAAAACACACACTTTGCAACACATAAAAGTCTTTATTTAATCATCTCCATTTATAAAAAATTCTCATACAAACTAAACATACAGGAAATTAAGAAAAAAAGTCACCTACATCTTGGATGGCCTTGGAAGTGTCAGTAAATTAACAGCAAATTTTTATTTGTTGGCAAACTATCCCTTTGAAAATCCAGTTGACAAACATTTCATCTGTAAAACAACTGATTAATTCAGTTTAAATTATGTTTAATTAACTAAGGAAAAACTAAGCAAGCAAACAAAATGTTGGCAAAAAAAAACATTTACAAATATCATTACTGTTCACAATTACATCTTTAAAATGAGGCAGAAGTCAATTAAATAAATATATAAATAAAATGAACCAGGTGTTACAGTATATAACATCAAATCACTTTTATTTACATAGTGCTTTATTCAGTTGTGTCAAAACAGCTTTACAGAGTCAGACAGGAAAATATTCAATAATGCAAGCGGACATTAACAAGTCGTCTTTCCAGCTAAAGTCAGTTCATTGGTGATTCAATGTTGACATTATCCAGTTTAGCTCTCTTCCAATAATGTCTGTGAAATCAGTCAAGTGTCCCCAAATAAGCAAAAATGAAGGTGACAGTGGCAAGAACCCAAAACCCCATCGTTGACAGAGATTGAGTGGAAAACCTAATGAGAAACCAGGGCCGGGTTTCCCGATAACGATGTATCTTAGCTCTTAAGAGCGTTTTCTACGTGCAAACTTACGAACGCTCGCAGCAATTCCACGAGCGTTTCCCAAAAATGCACTTAACATGAACGCGCGAGAACGCGCTCTACGTGCTACTTAGGAGTCGCTGTCCATTCGCGAAGTGCTAAAATGTAACCTTATATGGAATCGTATTCTGAACGTTTAACCTAATAATTGTCATCTGTTTTGGATTACCAATCAATACAATCAAGTCTATATAAAGCACCTACATACAGGCGGAGACACTGACAAAATGGCTGAAAAAAAAAAAAAAAAAAAAAGATACCTTTCAAAAGGATGAAATTAATGTCCTCTTAGAGGAGATAGAGAAAAACAAAGATGTGTTTTTTTTCATCTTGTTTTCCCCTTTTTATTTATTTCATTTATAAATTCATGTAAACAATAAACGAGTACAATAAAGTGTACAATAAAGTACAATCAAAATATTATTATATTACTGGCGTTGCAGTGTGTTAAATCTAGATAAAAGTGTAATCTGCCGGTTGTCCTGCAGGTGTCCTCATAAATCTGTCTTCTTACAATGCACTTGGGGATGTACGAATACTCCAGAGCACTCGTAGATCTACGAAGATTTTCAAGTGCTACTTAAGCTACGATGCTTTTGGGAAACAGACCGTAATATTAAGATCAATCGTACGATCGTTTTTACGATCAACTTAGGCTTACGATGCTTTTGGGAAACGCAGCCCAGGCCCGGTAAGGCACAGATCTCCTCTGGCCAGAAAAAAGAAAAAGAAAAAAACAGCATGGTGTGGATTAATTTGAGGCTTTGCTGGTTATCACTGTCCCAATTACCAATGAGCTCGTCAGAGAGGATCTGTCTCTGGGGCTCATCTAGCTGACATGGTCTCTGCTGAAATACAGGGCTGCCATCTCTAGGTGCTGATCCACCATCTGATCTGGATATAGACTGGATCTGGGTGGCAATATTCACCTCAAAATAAGAATGAAACAGACTAATTTTAGTGTAAGATGCCATTGAGAACAGTAAACCACATTGTTATTGAAGTAAAAACTCTAAACATTTACAAATATTACCTGGAATAAAAACAATAAACTCCTAATTTTGATTGAAAGTACACACAGTATGTAGTTACAGTGGAGAAGTCGGGCATATTATCATGCTAAGCTACCTCAAATAGCATAAAAAAAGGATATTAAAAAAATGTATGTTCACATACCAAGCGCCATAAAAGTCAACAAGTTTCATACCATTCTGGTGAAAATTTCTAAATGTAAAATTCTCCGGTCAGAAATGACAGAAGACCGCACAATGTTTCATAGATTTTGGTTATGCTTGTCGTATTAAGCATAAAAAAGAGAAATACCACACAATCTCTTCTTATTTTCCAAAACACGGAAACACACACAAACACAACAAAAATCATACAACACATTAAATTAGTTAAAATGAATTAGAGTAACACAGCTTTATTCCCTTCACTTAATTTCCTGCACACATATACAAGGGTACAGGAATCATGGAGTTAAATTTAATAAATTAAATAAGACCTTTTAAAAGACTCTTTCCATAGATTTTAAGACCTTATTTCCACTACAAGTTTTAACCAGTTACATCGGGGAAACTTTAACTTACTTTAGGCTACATTGATTGTATGATAGGACAACTAAATAGACTTACTTTGTGTTCATTTAAACAACAACAACAACAACCCTGCATCCAACACAAGCTGTGAAAGTGACCAAGGGTCAAAAGTAAGGAGAGCTGACTAACAAGATGTTGGATGATTTACTTCGAGCTCATTGACAACCCACATAGCAAATATTTTCTGGCCCAGATCCGGTCGACAAAATAATGACTTTTCCCTCGGCCCAAGTATCGGAAGTACCCCAGAACTTGATTAAAGACTCGGGTCACACATCTCAGCCAGTTATTCAGCCTTAGCAAAACAGGTTTTATTATTGGTGCCAATTCTCAGCCTTAAGTAAGCCAGAATCCCCAAATCTGAGCCATACCTGAGCCTTATATAGCCCAGACCCAACCCAGACAGCAAGCAGTGTTGGCCCAGATCCAACTATACAATATATTGCTGTCTGGGAATTTTAATATTTTAACAATTATTCATTTTGTGACATGCTTTAATGTAGACACAATCTGTGCCAATAAAGTACATTAAACTGAATAGAAAATCTTAAAACTCACACATCATGTAACTGTGCAAAAAAAAAACGTATTGCATTGGTTTTTCTATTTATTTTTATAAGAACAAATTAACCTATAAAGAGTGAGTGTATAAAGTATACAGTCTATAAGAGAAACGTAACAGATAGACACATGTAACTTAATCATAATAATTTATTACAGCTGTGACAAAAAGCAGTACCACAGTAGTCCAAATGACGATGCATTGCAGTTGCAGTCCTCTCTGGCAGAATATAATAGTAGTGCGAGGAGCAGGGAATAATTTAAATGCTGAAAATACTATCCCTATCCACTCCCTCAAGACGCGCGTTTCTCATTCAAAATAGGCATAGACAGTAAAAGAAATGGACACAGCGACCCCATTGGATTCAACGGAGACAAGTTAAGTCAATTAGAAGCATGCACTTCCTGGGGGTCGGGCGTACTGCGCAGACTCAAACTGAGCTTGATGACGTAGATGTCACGTGAGCAACCTGTCTGACAACTGTGCCAAGAAAAATCTGAATCACCCACCGAAACTTCTAGTGAAGGCGAGCGTGAACAGGAGCGAATTTTGGTAAGTATTTTCATTAATTATCTCCCTTGACTTCTTGCCTCCGCGTCCCCCTGATTGCCTCATAGACAGTAAACGATTGTCAGCGAGCTTCTCCTCCTGTCCATACGGTAATTTCTCTACTATGCGACAGAGAGTCACAGGTTATGGCACAATCGTTAGCCTATTTTTTACAAAAACTGCTTCTACGGGACCATAACGTAAGATACAAGGTAATGGAGCCTTTTATACATTTTCGTGTTCCTTTAGAAATAATTAATGGATAAATAAAGTCTTTAAACGCCTCAGATGTAAAGTTATTCACTGTCAAAGTGACGCCAAAATGAATGGGAGTCAATGGAATGCTAACAGCAGGTGGGGGTCTGCTAGCCAATGGCGGCGCCCAGGGCTGCTTCAATAATAGTATGCTTGACCCCCAGGAAGTGCGTGCTTCTAATTGACTTCACTTGTCTCCGTTGAATCCAATGGGGTCGCTGTGTCCATTTCTTTTACTGTCTATGGGCCTAGCTCTGGCTGAAAGGAGACAGGTAGCTGCAGCCTGGAGCAATGGGCATGCCAAAAGGTAATGGCAGCCTAGGGAAATGAGTGTGCCAAAAGGTTTCTCATTGGTGAAAGGAGTGTTACTGTGTTGGCCAATCAGTGATAAACATTAAACTTTTAATAATTATGCCGCACCAGGAGGGGTGGTAATGCACCGATAAACTGGATGCCAACCGCCTTTAAACTTGATGATGTAACAGAAACTACAGACTCTCTCTATTCTAGCATCTTAAATAAAGTTGCTCCTTTACGCTTAAGGAAGGTTAAGGAAACCAGTATGACACCATGGTATAATGAGCACACTCGCACCCTAAAGAGAGCAGTCCGAAAAATGGAGCGCAGCTGGAGGAAAACAAAACTAGAGGTATTTCGTATTGCTAGCGGGAAAGTAACCTATCCTACAGAAAAGCATTAAAAACGGCTAGATCCGATTACTTTTCTTCTCTTTTAGAAGAAAACGAACATAACCCCAGGTATTTATTCAATACAGTGGCTAAATTAATGAAAAATAAAGCCTCAACAAGTTTTGACATTTACCAACATCACAGCAGTAATGACTTTACTTCTAAAATCGATACTATTAGAGATAAAATTGCAACCGTTCAGCCGTCAGCTACAGTATCGCATCAGACAGTACACTATAGACCCCTGAGGAACAGTTCCACTCATTCTCTACTATAGGAGAGGAAGAATTGTATAAACTTGTTAAATCATCTAAACCAACAACATGTATGTTAGGCCCTATACTATCTAAGCTCCTAAAAGAGGTGCTTCCAGAAGTCATAGATCCTCTTCTGACTATTATTAATTCCTCATTGTCATTAGGATATGTCGTCAAAACCTTCAAACTGGCTGTTATTAAGCCTCTCATCAAAAAAACACAACTTGACCCCAAAGAACTAGTTAATTATAGACCGATCTCGAATCTCCCTTTTCTGTCCAAGATCCTCACAATTATATTCCTTCTTAGAGAAACATGGTATATGTGAGGATTTAGACCTTATCAGGGTACTGAGACTGCTCTCCTTAGAGTTACAAATGATCTGCTCTTATCATCTCATCGTGGGTGTATCTCTCTATTAGTTTTATTGGATCTTAGTGCTGCGTTTGACACAATTGACCACAACATTCTTTCGCATAAACTTGAACACTTTGTTGGCATTACTGGAAGTGCATTAGCATGATTTAAATCTTACTTATATGACCGCCATCAGTTCGTAGCAGTGAATGAAGATGTATCATATTGATCACAAGTGCAGTATGGAGTACCTCAAGGCTCAGTACTAGGACCGCTACTCTTCACGCTTTACATGTTACCCTTGAGAGAAATCATCAGGAAACATGGTGTTAGCTTTCACTGTTATGCTAAAGATACTCAGCTCTATATTTATTCGCGGCCCGGTGAAACACACCAATTTGAAAAACTAATGGAATGCATAGTCAAACTGGATGACAAGTAATTTCTTACTGCTAAATTCTGAAAAAAACAGAGGTGTTAATTATTCGTCATCTGTTAGGAACCTAGATGTGCTATTTGATTGCAATCTTTCCTTAGAAAGCCACGTTTCTTGCATTTGTAAAACTGCATTTTTCCACCTCAAAAATATATCTAAATTACGGCCTATGGTCTCAATGTCAAATGCAGAAATGCTACTCCATGCATTTATGACCTCAAGGTTAGATTATTGTAATGCTTTATTGGGTGGTTGTTCTGCACATTTAGTAAACAAACTACAGCTAGTCCAAAATGCAGCAGCAGGAAGTATGACCATATTAGCCCGGTCCTGTCAACACTGCACTGGCTCCCTAACAAACATCGTATAGATTTTAAAATATTGCTTATTACTTATAAAGCCCTGAATGGTTTAGCACCTTAGTATTTGAATGAGCTCATTTTACATTATACTCCTCTAGGTCCGCTACGTTCTCAAAACTCAGGCAATTTGATAATACCTAGAATATCAAAATCAACTGCGGGCGGCAGATCCTTTTCCTTTTTGGTGCCTAAACTCTGGAATAACCAACCTAACATTGTTCGGGAGGCAGACACACTATTGCAGTTTAAATCTAGTTTAAAGACCCATTTCTTTAACCTGGCTTACACATAACATACTAATATACTTTTAATATCCAAATCCGTTAAAGGATTTTTAGGCTGCATTAATTAGGTAAACCGGAACCGGAAACACTTCTCATAACACCCAATGTACTTGCTACATCATTAGAAGAATGGCATCTACGCTAATATTAGTCTGATTCTCTCTTATTCCAAGGTCACCGTAGCCACCAGATCCAGTCTCTATCCAGATCAGAGGGTCACTGCAGTCACCCGGATCCAGTACGTATCCAGACCAGATGGTGGATCAGCACCTAGAAAGGACCTCTATATCCCTGAAAGAAAGCGGAGACCAGGACAACTAGAGCCCAGATACAGATCCCCTGTAAAGACCTTGTCTCAGAAGAGCACCAGGACAAGACCACAGGAAACAGATGATTCTTCTGCACAATCTGACTTTGCAGCAGCCTGGAATTGAACTACTGGTTTCGTCTGGTCAGAGGAGAACTGGCCCCCCAACTGAGCCTGGTTTCTCCCAAGGTTTTTTTCTCCATTCTGTCACCGATGGAGTTTCGGTTCCTTGCCGCTGTCGCCTCTGGCTTGCTTAGTTGGGGTCACTTCATCTACTGTGATATTGTTGACTTGATTGCAAATAAATGCACAGACACTATTTAAACTGAACAGAGATGACATCACTGAATTCAATGATGAACTGCCTTTAACTATCATTTTGCATTATTGACACACTGTTTTCCTAATGAATGTTGTTCAGTTGCTTTGCCCCAATGTATTTTGTTTAAAGCGTTATATAAATAAAGGTGACTTGACTTGACTCAAACTGGAAAGAAAATGTGGTGAAATTCATCATGCGTTTATCTTTGATTTATATATAACAAATATGTTCATTACGATAGCTTGTTACAATACGATCATAATTTATTTACTTTGTGTTATATCTTGCAGCTCTAGTTATTTATATTTATTTTATTATTGTTAACAGACACATCTTACAGTGAGACAAAAGGGTGTCATATGCATCGAAGGTGAACCCATCAAAGTTGGTAGCCTCTATAGATGTCCTTTTTGTGCAACCAGTGTTTAGAAACCATGTGAAAGACTCACTCATTTGCAAAGCCACAGACGTCGAGCGTTTCATCATGAACGTAAGTAACGTTACAAGTTTAGTTGTGCTATGCATGGTGTATGTTACATGACAGATAATTTGGGTCATTTTGTGTCAAATCAACAAAACTGATCAATTTGAGGTCAAAGGTCAGGCGAGTTTGCTGGCCAATTAAGAATTAAGATACCATGGTCCTTAAACCAGTTACTGGAAGCTTTGGCACTGTGTGCAGGTGTCAAGTCCTGTTGGAAAATGAAATCTGCATCTCCATAAAGTTGGTCAGCAACATATATAATAAAAAAAGTACAGATAAAAATACCATTAAAGTACCGAATCGATAAGCAGTATCGTTTAGAGTATAAATAACGGTAAAACCTTAACGATACCCATCCCAAGACAGGAGAAGTGTGATATTTTCTTGAATATTAATTACGTATCCTCTCCTCATGCACCTCGCCTAACTTGTGTGGCAGAAAACAGGCTGTTCCTTTGTCCTTTTCAGTGAGAACAGGGGAAATTCTTCATGCTCATTACAAGCAGAACATGCGGCAACATGGTATTGCATAAGGATACTTATATCCCTACCAGCTCGCATACGTAAAATTTAAGATTGCATACATCGTCATTTAAGG
Organism: Carassius gibelio; assembly: GCF_023724105.1. Classification (NCBI taxonomy): domain Eukaryota; kingdom Metazoa; phylum Chordata; class Actinopteri; order Cypriniformes; family Cyprinidae; genus Carassius; species Carassius gibelio. Next base: position 9,848,326 of record NC_068400.1, read on the forward strand.
TATGCCAGGGTTTGGTTTTAATTTAAAATGATAGATTTTATTATTATTATTTATTTATTTTTCTCAAATGTGAACCTTGACGGCAACCTTGAATCTCACTTGTGAACGACGTTTTTATGGTTAAATTTTCTTCAAGTTATACATTTATGAAATGTATGAAAAATAAAATGCAATATTAGTTTTACATTTTGCCACTACATACATTTGAATCCATACATGTTTAGAATACTGTCAAATATCATAAATGTTTCAAATACCAGATATTGTGTTTTTGAAGTTCGTAAGAGTCATGTGTATTGTCTACATAGGTAGTACTTTGTGGTATTGACTCACTAATAAAACCATACATTCTTCCTGATTGGAATACACTAGTAGGCTTTAGATTTATATTTTATATTACATTTTCATTTACAAATGTTAATTTAGATGCCAAAAAAAATGTATAGAAGAATTTGTCATTTACAGACTATTTTTATTTACCAAATTGGGGTGGTCTAATCTGATCGGGGTGCTTTTACCAAAAGCAACTATGGTCGCAAGTTCTGTCATTACCAAGAGTTCAATGGAAATAAAAACCATAGTTTGCTAACAATGGTTGATTTTAACCCTTTGTTGTGCTGCGCTGTGGCTGGCGCTGAGCCAGAGAAAGACCAGCTTTGAAAAAAAAAGAAAAGATATTTTCATATTTCATAACTGTTCAGTGTTTTCAACCGAATAAATGTATTTAAGGTTTCAGACATTTACATACAATTCAGTTGCTACACACTGATTTCTATGGAAAGCGTCAATAATAATCCTAGCCTACACATTGTGTAGATTACTATAAAGGTAACTCTGATTTTCTCCCAGCTCACTGGCCACTTACTTTCGAATATCTTGGGAGAAATAGGTGAATCAGCGTGATGTTAATCGGACAGATCCACATGACAGCGTCCATCGCATATAATCAACATGGTCATGTTGCTATGGAATAAAATACAATTATATGTATCAATTATTTAATGTTCGTAATTACCAATGTCCATTGACATAATATATCATGAAATAAAATACAAAATAAAATAAACTGTCATTTCATGTTGTCATGTGGAGGGTAGGGAAGAACTCAATTGCAGACAGGAATGCACAACACAGGTTTTATTCTCAACAAAAAGGGGAAAACAAAACCCACGAGGGGGGAAACAGTGACTACGTTTACAAGCTGTTAAAATTCGGGTAATGGTCGGGTTAAGGTCACTATTCGGGTTTCTGAAACATTCAGGATAACCCGTTTACATGCGTGAGCAGAGAGAGTTACTCCTGTATACATGGAATGTGTAATCAGTCGCCAAAATCCCGATGTAAACGGCGACGCACGGTTAGCGTCTGGACGTAAGACGCAATATGCGTCATTTCCGATTCTTCTTCCTGTATCCAAAGACTCAAAAGACCAAGATTCCTTGCGAATAGAACATGCGCAGAACACACATTTTGATGGGCATATGCCGAAACGCGTTTACAAGACCAAATATTCGGGTTAGAAAAGGGGTACCCCAGGTATAATATCCCAGTTTTTAAAAACCGGGATATGAGCATATCCGGGTTTTTGCTGGTGTTTACATGGCCGTGCGCGACCGGGTTATTTCTAATATCCCGGTTTTGAACGGGTTATTGGCTACATGTAAACGTAGTCAATGACTAGGGCAGATACTAAATAACTTAACAAGACTGGGTAGAAACGATAAACAAAGACTCAAAACACAAGAACACTAACTACAAATAAACAATAACAGGTCTCACAACGTCTTCTTCGAAGAGCAACTCCGAGTAACACTATATCACAATGTGGAAACAATCACAATGAACCGACCAAAGACAGAGCACACTAGGGGATCTAAATAGGGGAACTAATCAAGACACAACAGGTGGCACAGATAAGGTAATCACGACAACTAGGATAACAAGGGGGCGGGGCAAGGGAACGAGAAAACACAAGCACATGGACTCAGAATTTGTGCTCTGCATTTAACCCATCCAAAATGCACACACACAGAGCAGTGAACACACACACTGTGAGCACACACCCGGAGCAGTGGGCAGCCATTTATGCTGCGGCGCCCAGGGAGCAGTTGGGGGTTCGATGCCTTGCTCAAGGGCACCTAAGTCATGGTATTGAAGGTGGAGAGAGAGCTGTTCATGCACTCCCCCCACCCACAATTCCATCCGGCCCGAGAATAGAACTCACAACCCTTCGATTGGGAGTCCAACCCTCTAACCATTAGGCCACGACTTCCCCTTCTTCCCCCTTGAGTAAAATAGGCTATTTTACTCAAATAAGTGCATATAAAAATAACTCGGAAGTTATTGCATTACAGTGAAACCAAACCGTTACCACTGTTGGGGGTAACACTGTTATAGATTCTGTATAAAGGCTACAATGTAACAATAAAGCAATAAGCTGTGGATTACAGTGAATTTATAACAGCTAAGAAGCGTTGTTAGGTTTGAGCTGTTATAAATTCACTATAAACCACGGCTCCACAGGGCTTATTGCTTTTATAAAATGGTTATTCCATATACTATACATAGTAAGGTTTTACAGAATAAAACAGAGCAAATAAAGTTTAATGATATTGAAAACATTATTCTTCCGCCATACAATGTAGTTCCTCAGAAACAGTTGTTATTGCAACAAACTGATGTTAACAAAATACATAAGTTAACAAAGGTGTGTGTTTGTAGAGTAATTTACAACAGCTTTAAAAGCGGCTCAACCAATCAAAATCAAGGACCGGAACCATCAATTTTATAAAAATAATTTAAAATTTGTGTCACAACATCATAAACAGAAGGAAACATGAGTTTACTGTCTGGGATTTTTCGTGTTGCACCAAATCCAGTGTAAATAACATCACTGATTGTAATGGGTTTTGTTGTCTTTTATTTTTAATCTGAAATAATTCAGCCTCTGTTATGATTGATTTGATTATTAATCAGCTCTTTCATACTTAATGAAAGTCAAGCATTTTGGAACATCTTGAACATATTAAATAAAATGCAATCATGATACTCTTATACTGCCACAGAGATCACATTTAGCAGAAATAATGCTGATTTAATTAATGATTAAGACAAAAAAAATAAACACTATTTTATGTGAAATTACTGCTATTCAGATCAGTTTTTATTCTATATTCAGTTAATATTCACTCTAAATTAGTCTTTATTCAGAAAATTTTTAAAGCGTCCAAATCTTTTTCCTTCAATGACCGCCCGAATCTGCTCTTTGAGTTTCTCTCTGTTGTTTGAGATGTTTTTTCCAGCGACGTCCATAAGATCAGCGATCATCTCAGCACTGTAAGCACCTTGAAAGGTGCGATATTTTTTCTTCCAGTCCTCAATTTTATCTAAAGAAACAGTAACACACTCAAATCAGAACCATTTATTTCAGTGATATTTCAGGTTTAATCAGGACAGCTGTAAGATCTGAACTTGCCTCCACAGTTGACCGTATTAAACAGAGGGATGTGGATCACGGTTGGAGCGTTTGGGCCTTTGAACACATAGAAGTCCTTTGGTTTCTTTCCTTCATCACTGGGAACTTCAGGAAAAGGGATCTTTAGTTTCTTGCAAGTCTCAACAGCTTTATTTACTGTCTGCAATAGAAATTAATGAGAGAAAGGCAGAGTAAATTGCTCTTTTTGTTTAAAGATATAAATTACCACCCTTCCAAAAGCTAGATGAGATATTTACCATGAAAGCATCTCCTTCACTGAAGTCCAGGGAAATGATGAGGTCAATGTCTCGGTCTTCTCTCAGCACTGAGAAGTAGGGTGAGTTCAGCATTAGTCCTGCGTCTATATAGTCTCTCGTCTCACTTTGCAGAAGAGTGGAGTTCACTGCTTCATCTAATCGATCACAGAAAGAAATGAGTCTGTTTCTTTTACTCATTGAATTGCAAGATTTAGCTGGTCTGTTCTCACCTGTCATGTTGTGGAGGAAGTTATATTTCCTTCCCCAGATCCACTCAGCCATGCACTTACAAATACTTATCCAAATATCTGTAAAACAGTCATACTTTTTTTAAGTTCTTCTTTTCTTAAAATGATTTGCAGGTTATCAAGAACCATTTTGGCTGTGGACTTCTTGACTTAATTGTTTCATTACCGCTTATTGTGTGTATGGAAAGAAAACAATTAAATGCTGAATAATATATAAACCTGGCTACTGTTTATTGGTATTAATTCAAATATTTGACCGGTTTCATTCATGTATGACTGACATATATGCATCACTTAAGTTTATTGTGTAATCCAAATGGATGTACATTTTATATTCAATTCAAGTATTCTACATAAATCTTAAATTTAGACCTATTCGTTTGGAAATTTTAGACAGTTCAACTTACCAACTAGCCAATTACTGTTCCGACTTCTCAAATATTCACACACATCCAGGGTGACACGGTTTGTATACCTTTTATCTGCTCTTTTATCAGCAGTTTCCACTGTTTTCATTTCATAACTCGGCTGAATTTTGCCTCCAGAGAGCTCTGTAAGAAAACAGGACATGACATGATTGTGTTATTATTACGTTATTGTTAATGTCACCTTATCCATATATTTTATTATATATTTTATATGCATATAAAATAGTTATATATAGTGTCACTGGAGCACAAAACCAGTCTTAAGTCGCTGGGGTATATTTGTGGCAATAGACAACAATACATTGTAAGGGTCAAAATTATACATTTTTCTTTTATGCCTAAAATAATTAGGAAATTAAGTAAAGATCGTTTTCCATGAAGATATTTTGTAAATTTCCTACCATAAATATATAAAAACTTAACTTTTGATTAAAAATATGCATTGCTAAGAACTTAATTTGAACAACTTTAAAGGAGATTTTCCTCAGCCTCAGATTCCGGATTTTCGAATAGTTGTCTCTCAGTGATATATCGTCCTCCTAACAATGACTGGTTTTGTGGTCCAGGGTCACATATTTAACAGACGCTTTTTTCAGAGCACAAATGACAATTTTTAAATGCAGATATGATATGAAATATGGCTTTCATTTTAAATACCAAGAATTCTTTACAAATCTGTTGTCATTAAACAGAAGGTTCTTACTGTGATGTATAATGCTTTACCTTTCAAATTTGTTCTGATGGATTTATCAAAACCAGAAGGATCTTCACCCTTCAAAACAGAGAGATTCATGTTCACAAGATCCATGAGCGCCCGGTGACATTCGTCTACAGACGGGGAGATTGGATCGTCTGAAGGAATCCTACATTCTTCGGAGTCTGGTGGACGGGGCTTGGAAAAAGACTCCAGTTCTGCTTCTTTTCCTTCTGTTTCCTCCTTTTTTCTCATCACTTCATCATTTTTCTCACGCTCTTCTGTCAATACATATATTGAGTAAAGATGAACACATTGCAAATTTACTCAAATTTGTTTGTGATTTTCCACATCCAAATCTATGATTTTACAGTATCAGTTTTCCCACAACCAGAAGCAATTATATTTAAATAAAAATGTTGTACTTAAAATACTTATTTCATTTATGTATTCTCTATTCATGGTAATGCAACACAAAATGCCACAACAAAAATCAAAGAAACATAACAAAAATTGATTCCATGACAAGAACAGGAGTAGGATAAAGAAGAAAAATATCTTAGAAACTCCTACCCCATTCTTATATTAAGAAAATTACAAATTAAATGGCCTCACCGACATGACAAAAAAACAAAACAAAAATCAGAATGCCAAAAAAAATAACAAAATAGCCCAGACCAGATGTAATCTACTTTCAATTTAAAAAAATTTTTTTTAATTATTAATTCTGCTTAAACAACACTGATGCAATAATGACAACTCTAGCAATGAAAACAAGGACAAGACCATCATTGTCGTTATAGTTTTAATAATTTTCACATTCATCTTTATACAAGTTAAATATCTTATATTGAAATTAAAAAAGATTTGAACAACATTTTAAATCATTTTCTAGAAAATTCCATCTTTTCACACCAGAAACTGAAACACACATTTGTTTGAGGGTATTTCCAGCAAAAGGTTGTTTAAAGTCATTATTTCTTCTGCTTGTCTCAATATTTACAGTAAAAAAGGGTTTGCAGTCTATATGGTAACAAGCAGTGTTTTGCTTTATGAACAACTAATAAAGTTTGTAAAGAAACCAAGTCTTTCAATTTGAGTAGTCCTGACCTCAGAAACAGTCAAGTAGGATGTTCTCTTAGAGCAACTCGGCAAAATGGCAATGCTTTTACAAATTTTATTTCTTACATAAGCTATGTGTGACTTCCATTTAAATTTTTCATCAATGAGTACTCCTAAAAACCTAAATTCTGACACTCTCTCAATAGTTTTTCCATTTAAAGTCAAACGAACATTATCAGGACATTTTTGATTTGTAAACAACATACATTTTGTTTTACTTAAGTTTAAGTTTTATTTCTATCATTTCTGAAGTAGGACCAATTCTTTTTCAGTAGTTTTCATTAATAGTTTTAAATTCTTCCCCGTTACAAAAAATTAGTATCGTCCGCAAAAAGAACAAAACGTAAATGTTAATATATAAAGTAAATAATTTAGGCCCCAGCACAGAGCCTTGAGGGACTCCACACGGTATTGTTTACAACTTAGATTCATGGCCTATATACTCTACATATTGTGGTCTATTTTCTAAGTAACTAATAATCCAATTTGACACTACACCTCTAATTCAATATGTCTGTAATTTAGATATATATATACCATGATCAAGAATGTCGAAGGCCATTTTAAGGTAAATAAAAACTCCAACTGTTTGATTTTTATTCTCCAATTCTGTAGTAATGTCCTCTGTAATTTTCATCAAAGCCATAGCTGTTGAGCGGGTACTTCAAAACCCAAACTGATTTTCATGTTTCAAAGAATGTTTTTCAAGAAAATAATAAATTCTTTTAACAAAAAGCTTCTCCAGAATTTTAGAAAATTGGGAAAGCAAAGATATAGGCCTATAATTTGTGAGACTATGCCCATCACCAGATTTAAAAAGGGAAACAATTTTAGCCACCTTCATTTTATCTGGGAAGAAACCTGTATTAAAAGACTAATTAATTATATATTTTAATGGTCTAATAATGCAACGTATAGTTTCTTTGACAATATACATATCTAAGGCTTTACTATCGCATGAAAATTTACTTTTTAATTTAGAGACAGTGGAAATAATTTCAATCTCACTAACTTCAATTTAAAAAAGGGATTGCATGACTCTGCTTTCACATGTCCAGCTTTTGTTTTCATTATGTAGTAGATTTGAACCAACATTGACAAAAAATGAATTAAATTCATCAGCCATTTTTTCTCAATGTTCTGTTCATTCATTAAGTATAATAGCTGACTATAATTCATTTTACTGCCCATAACTTTAAGACTTTCCACATTATTTTGATATTACTTTTGTTTTCCATCAACAAGTTTGTATAATAATCGTTCTTTCCACGTTTCATTATAGTAGTCAGCTTATTTTCATAGGCTTTATATTTTTTTTCTGCATTTACTCTCCAATATTTTACAAAGTCCCGATAAAGCTTATTCTTCATTTTACAAGATTTCAATATACCCTTTGTTAACCAAAGTTTATTTTTATTTCTTGCTTTATCATTAATTATTTTTATACAATTTTTATTATATAACCATAGACACTTTACAAAAATTATTCATAAGCCTTATTTACATTATTTGTACTATAAACATCGTCCCAGTGTTCTTTTATAAGATCATCTCTAAATCTATTTAGTCTTTCCTCAGTTCTCAACCTGATAACTTTACTAAACGTTTCTTTTCTTACTTCACAGAAGTGAGTTACAAATATCGGCAAATGATCAGTTGTGTCATTTATTAAAAGACCACTTTTGAACGTTTTTTCCAAAATGTTTACAAAAATGTTATCAATTAATGTGGCACAACTGGAGGTTATTCGGCTAGGCCTAGTAATGGTAGGATAAAGGCCTCTGCTATAAATTAAATCTAGGAAATCTAAACAATTAGTATGATTAGAAACATTCAAGAGATTTATATTGAAGCCCACACAAATTATAGACACTTTATTTTAATTCATCCCAACTAATAATTGCTCCAGCTTGTTATTAAATACTGTAATGCTAGACATTGGAGTTCTAAATATTCATGTGACAACAAAATTCCTCTGTTTCTTTATTTTGATCTCAACACTTAAACATTCCATTAAATCTTCTGTTGCAGTAGTCATACACTCAATTGTTTTGCATTTCAGATCACTACTAATATATATAATATATATTAATCTGATTAACATAAAAAAATAATAACCCTTAAAATGAAATTCTGCACATTTCTCATCCGTTAACCAGGTCTCAGACAAAGCTATAACAGTAAATTTATTTTGTAATGTGTTCAAATAATCATGTTTTTTACTAAAATTTGAATACAGGCTCCTACAATTCAAATAAATAAGAGAAAATGAACCAGCCGTTTCAATATTACTACTATATAGTACTTAAGTTCTTAATTAAAAATAGCTACTAAAATAAAAGCAGTAAGAAATGCTTTACCTTTCCGCATTGCCTCAAGTGTGGTTTCGTTTTGAAAGAAATCTGAAAAACATTAAAAGGATTGTAATAAAATAACTGTTAAGTTTAAATTTAAAAAAGAGCAAAAATTCAGTCCTCAGAAAAAATATTCACCTTTTATCTTTTGCCACATGTCATTCTTAATAGCCACTTCATCCCCTAAAGCGCTACCGCAAAGAGCTGCAGAAAAACACAACATCAACACTTGCACGATAAACTGCCGAGATGTTGTATGATTGAACTTTTTAAGCAACAAGGATTTGTCTCATGGCAATTTGTAATTTATTTAATAAATGTGTAATTTAAAATAAATGTGTTATTTTATAGACAATGTTTTATGTGTTTGTGTGTATGTGTACAGTATGTGTTTTATTTTGTTTTATGTCTGATTATATTTGAAAAAGCAAAATAAAATTTTCTAACTTTTTTTTATTAGTTGGTGTGAATAAGCCTAAATAAAATGTACACAAAAACGTAAATTTTTAGAAAAAAAAAAGAAAACAAAAAGAAGGAATGAATGTCCACCCCAATTTAATTCATATGGAATCGCTTTGTTAAATGGCTAAATGCATAGCACAAATTCTGAGTATGGGTCACCCTTGGCTGTATGTCAATTCACTTTCACTAAAGTGAAAAGTAATGTGACATGTGGCCAAGTTGGTGTCCCATGCTTGGAATTTGTGCCTTGGGATTGGAGCACTTAAAATATTCAGAAGGAATAATTGTTCCTTGAAGTCACCAATTGAAATGTTTTGTTGAATTATAGCAACTCAATTTGTTTTTTAAATGAAAGCAATAAGCCATGTGAAGCCGTGGTTTACGGTAAATGTATAACAGCTGAGGGGGTTATTAGGTACAGAGCAAATAAAGTGTAATGATATTCATAAAAACCTTATTCTTCCACCAAACAATGTAGCTTCTCAGAATCAGTTGTGGTTGCTACAAAGTGGTTACCAAGCAACACACAAACATAAACAAAGGTGTGTGTTTGTAAAGTAATTTACAACAGCTTTGAACACGGCTCAGCCAATTAGAATTTATAAAGAATTTTTCTTAATTTGAAACATTTATATTTGTTATGAAGTCAGTTTTGACTATAACAAAAATATATATTATATTATATTATATTATATTATATTATATTATATTATATTATATTATATTATATTATATTATATTATATTATATTATATTATATTATATTATATTATACTTAACCACAACTGATTCTAAGGAACTACATTGTTTGGCGGAAGAATAATGTATTTATTAATCAACGCCACTTAGCTGTTATAAACTCAAACCATGGCTTCTTGGTGCTTTTTGCTTTAACAAAAAATAAAATGAGCATCAAATACAAAATAACACCCATTAATAGCCATGCTAAATATTTTTCTTAAATAGCAAATAATACAGACCTAGAACCTTTTGATAACTCATTCAGAGATCAGTATACAGTATGCAGTCAATGTATTTGATATTACAAAGAAAGTGTAAATACTGAACTACAAATATTGAACTCCTCTGTGACAAAGTTTTTTACCTTGCAGGTACAGCATGTCAAATTCATCCTGATGTTTTATCTTTGAGCCTTTGTGAAACTGGCTGCCAAAGTTGCTGGTGTCCACAAACACTCCAGAGAGAGAATAACCTGCTTCATATGGATTGATCTCAAACCAGGGGTCTGCAGACAGAACACATGTCCATGTAACTACTGTCACGAGCACATTAACATTTCATTCCTTTTCATGCATCACACGCAGACCTCCGTCATTGCTCTGTTTGATTTGCTTGTCGATCACTGCATAGATGGGAAACGGGTCTTTATTGTGCTGGTTCCGCTGCTCTGTGAGTGTGTGCTCATCGATCTAAAGAAAACACACATCATGTTATTGTATTATAGGGAGACGGTTGTGAGACATTCAGTTTTTTATCTTAATGACCTGAGGCTCAAATGGATTAATTACTATTTTATTATCAGGTGTAGCCTACTTAAAAGATATATGACTGCTAGCTTAGAGAGAAATGTTCCATTTAAAACTTGAAGTACTTCCTTTTTGGAGATGTCCATCAGTTTCATTGCTAGATTGATTTGTTCTTTCTCATTTTAATATTTTATCTTGTAACACTTTCTATGAAGCCCGTATTTATAACACATAAGGGTATTCTTAAGACATTATAATGAATGTATAATGCATTATTAAAAAAAACATATAATTCAGTCAGTGTACTGTTTGAGTAAATGAATTACTCAGGGATATTGGTTTGTTTGAACTCAGAGAAAGTGTCAGCCACATTAAAGAAGTTAACAGCTTAAGTTATTTGTGGATTAATGCGAATGGGAGACGCCAACCATTTAAAACGATTCAGTTCAATTTGGTGAACTGGTTCAAAAAGATCCGGTTACATCGAATGATGGCAACTGTGATTGGTGGGGAGGATGATCTCGGACCAGAGGCGAATGTCAAACCACAATCCCTCGCCCTGGCCCCAGGGGGAGGTCACCTCTCACCGTCATAACTCACTGATTTAACGAAATTACAGGCAGAGTTTGCCGACGTCTTCTCGCCCCTACCGGGCCGTACTAACCTGATTCAGCACCATAGTGCGACCGAGCCGGGCATAGTAGTTCACAGCCGGCCGTATCGCTTACCTGAGCACAAGAAAAAGGTAGTTCAGGCTGAATTAGGCGCAATGCTTGACATGGGGGTAACAGAAGAATCCAATAGTAACAGGGTGAGCCCGATAGTTTTTGTTCCGAAAACGGACGGCTAAACCACGCCCCCCCCTGTGTCGAAATTTGACGCGTATCCAATGCCGTAGGTTGACGAGTTGCTTGATCGGCTAGGCACGGCTCATTTTTATTCGACATTGGACTTAACAAAGGTTTATTGGCAGATCCCTTGTCTCCATTATCCAAAGAAAAGACAGCTTTCACTACGCCGTTTGGATTACACCAGTTTGTTACCCTTCCATTTGGGTTGTTTGGGGCATCAGCTACCTTTCAGCGCCTCATGGATAAGATTCTGCGACCCCATGCTGCATATGCGGCTGCCTACCTGAATGATATCATTATATTTAGTAATGATTGGCAGCGGCATATGCAGCATCTGAGGGTTTTCCTGAGATCGCTGAGGGGGGTGGGACTCGGCCAACCCAAAGAAGTGTGCGATTGGGCGTGTGGAAGTAAGGTATCTGGGCTTCCACTTGGGGCATGGACAGGTGCATCCCCAAATTTATAAGACAGCCGCTATTGCGACCTGCCCACGTCCCAAGACCAAAAAGGAGGTGAGACAGTTCTTGGGGCTGGCCTGATATTATAGACGGTTTATTCCTAATTATTTGGACCGTAATGTTGTTACACTCTCCTGATTTGTCTCGCCCTTTTCTGTTGCAGACATGGTTTAGCGAAGTCTGCAGTGGGAGAGAGAATCCGGAGACGAGCGTTAAGAGAGTGGTTTGGGCAAAAACTATCAACACCTGTTTCTTGTTTCAGTTATTGGCGTGGAGAGAGTATAAAACGCCAGGAGAGACAGAAGCAGTCGAGAGAGAGACGGACTGCTGACGTGAATCGAAAATGGAACCAGAATGAGTAACCCAGAAGTGTTGTGCGATCGTGTCTGTGTTGATGTCAGATTAAAAGTCACCATTGGTGTTTATAAAGTATAATTTTTATTTTGAGTTAATAAATTCGTCAGCAGTCCAGCTGACCCCTTTGTCCTCTTCCTTTCCTCTCACGAACTTACTACAATCATGTTTTTCTTACCTTTCTGGACATGGACCGTAGACCGTACACACAGCTTCAATGGAGGGACTGAGAGCTCTTGGACTAAATATAAAATATCTTAAACTTTGTTCCAAAAATAAACGGAGGTCTTACGGGTTTGGAACAACATGAGGGTAAGTTATTAATGACATAATTTTGCAAATTGAGCGAACTAACCCTTTAAGACTGCTTTTGTGCTCCAGGGACACAAATGACAAAGTCCAACCTGTTTAGCCCGGATTATGAACAAATGACTGCTATAATGAACCAGTTCTTTATAGTGAGTCAGAAAAGTCAAGTCCAATTCAGGAAAACTGAATCAAAATCATTTGGCTACTGAACTGCAAGATATAAATAAAAATTATAAACTATTTTCTATACATCAAACTCAAACTATATGTTGATTCAGCAGTATTTGGAAAGACAGACAGTAAATCATACCACCATATAATACTCTAAATTATGAATACAAATTAAACCTATAAAATCCATCCCTGGTCATGAATAGTTACAGACCTCTTTCACATATGATGTGACAGCCATCACTGCCCAGACGTCAGTCAAGCTGAAAAAGTCTTTCCCGTAGTAATATTTCTTCAGTTTGGCCATTGCGTCTGTCAAGCTGACTTCAGGACCTCTAATTCTCTCAATGATTTTGTTCTTCACGGTCTCTAGTTTGGTGGACCAGTCTGGTTCTTTGTATAAGGAAGCCATGCACCTTCATAGAAGAACATACAGTACATCTGTCATTTTAGACATTCAACTCAATTCAATCTCTGTGTGTTTGTTGTTTCTCAGGGTTCATACCAGGTGGATCCAGAGACTCCGCTCAGATAAAGGATGCAGTCCAGAAGACCTGCTTTATCAAGCTGAACCAGGGATCCCAGTAAACCCACCATGGCTCTTTGTCCTCCTCCAGAACCCAGTAATGCAATGTTTGGCACCTCTTTCTGAAAAGCACAGATTATCACACAGATTTTATCAGATATTAGAAGTATCAAAAAATCCAACTTGGGATTCTCGCCACTTGCTTTGTAGTTTAATGGAAAATGAACTGAGATATTCAGTAGTTTACAAATGCCTGTTCCCATCCCACAGTTAAACACTGTGACTTATGTAAGTATTAAAAATCTCGGGCATGTCCAGTCTTGCTCCTGGAAGCACACTCTTCCTTTACAAATGTTTATTGTAGAAAGTGTGAAAGTTATTTATGCATTAACAAATTTAAGATGAAACAACAACAGAATGTAATGCTACAAAAGTTTTATCATTTTGATTGTGCTGAGTTTTTTGAAATGGTAAAGCATTGTAAGAACACATAGATGCTTGCTACCTATGAACGGCAGCGTTTTTCACAATGAAGAGATGAAACTGATGCTTGACTGCTGATGTTCATCACCCAACACATCATCTGAAGTTCATTTCAAAATAAGCAGTTGTAAATATGAAGTATATAACATAGGATGTTTTACCCGACTGCATTGAATCTTAAGCTTCTTCAGGGATTGTAAAACAGTGTTTCTCCTGCCGGCTACAAACTCCTGCTCGCTGTTATTCAGTATGTTTTTGTTTCTCCTCTTAACGCTGAGGAAGCCACAGAGACAGACAAACAGATCAGTGCTGACATGAACATGACTTATTTGATATATTTAGATGTCAAATATTATAGATTTCAATGCAATTAAATCTGAAGTTTATTTTGCATAGTTATACTCAGAATATAGCAGTTTGTTGTAGAAATCTGTACAACATTATGTACCTTTCATTGGGTTTAGATGCACTCATCTGGAAAACAAGTCAATTAAATTTCTATTATTTACAATTAATATTTTTTAGGACATAGAAAGTCAGTAACCTCTGATAAGCAATTTTTAGAGAATTATGATAAACCAAAGAAAATGTAAATACAAACCTACTGTAAATGAAGTAGAAACTACAGTATTTGTGAAATATGTGTTTCATCTTAAAATGAAACACAAACATTTTTCAAACATTCAATTATATTTCAATTACTCTGTTAAGATTGTGATGCATAAAATAATGCATGTATGAATTCCACAATTAAATCCTTTTCACCATCATTGCACTTTTGGTATTGTGTGGGTCACAAATAAGGTTGTTGCGTGCAATTTATAATGACATAAAAACATTTAAATAGCCCTGACAATTATTTATATACAATTTTAAAATATATACTTACTATTTCTGTAAATTGTGAGTCTTCGATACCACACCCAAAAAACAACCTGAAGTCCTTTTCTGACATTCGGGCTGAAGATGCTCTTATATAGGCTAGGGCTCTGAAACTACTCTGCAAGTCTAGACATCATCCTGAGGGTGGGGTGGTGAATGATGAATGACTTAACCATTCACTGAGACCAGTAAAACTGTGATATTTCCTTGTATATTAATCATGTAGCCTCTCCTCATGCACCTCAACTAACTTGTGTGGCAGAAAACAGGATGTTCCATGTTCCTTTTCAATGAGAACAGGGGAAATCCTTCATACTCATTACCAGCAGAACATTTTATTGCATAAGGATACTTACGTGTATGCCTACTATCTTTCATACGTAAAATTCATGATTGCACACATCGTCATTTATGGTGTGCCAGGGTTTGGTTTTAACTTCAACTGACTTTTTTACGTAATGCCTTATGACCTCAAATGCGAACCTCGACAGCAACCTTGAATCTCACTTTTGAACAAAATTTTTATTGTTTGAACTTTAAGCTATAAATTTGTGAAATGGATTAAAAAAAAACATACAATATTAGTTTAAAATTTTGCCACTACATACATTTTATTCCATACATGTTTAGAATATTGTCAAATATCTTAAATGTTTCAAATACCTGACATCCTAATCTGTGTTTTTGAAGTTCATAAGAGTCATGTGTTTATGAATCAGTAACACAAATATCACTTTGTGGTATTCACTCACTAAAATGAACCATACATTCTTTCTGATTGGACTAAACTAGTCACATAACATAATTGCGATGTGAAGCAACCTTTATTTCGCATTACACAGTCTTCATCATACTGAAATACCGAAAAGCTTTTTCTTATGGATATACTATCACGTCACAGAGGCAGGATGCAAGTGCAAAAAGTGGTTTAATGACAAGATATAAATATGGTCAGACAAACAGACAACAATGAAACTCAAAACACAGAAGGAGAGTGGCGACGATCACAAGCGCAGATGGTGTGTGCCACAGGGACCTCGGTGGACAACAGTGATGATCCTCTGTGATCCAGTGCTGTAATCCCATTGAAGGTGCTCGTGATTCTGGTGCAGGGAACAAGAAGACTCGACGAAGAACAATGGGGGGAATCCACAATCCAACACAGCCAGGGGACAGAACAGAACACAGGGAAGAACCACAACGATGTGACAACATGAGACACCAGTTACTGCACTTAAAAAGACACACACAATAGGACACAGGTGGTGCTGTTAATCAGTAGTGATAATCAGACACACACCTGCACACTAAACAAGCCGAGAGAGAGACAGCGAATTCATGAACCGTGACCGTACCCCCTCCCCTAGGAACGCCTCCTGGCATTCCTCGACGGACTTACCTGTCGATTGCAATAATTGATCAGGGAGTGATCCAGAATGTCCCTAGCAGGAACCCAGCTTCTCTCCTCCGGACCGTAACCCTCCCAGTTCACCAAGTATTGGAATCCTCGTCCTCTCCTTCTCGAGTCCACAATATGGTTAACTGAATAAGTGGGTTCCCCATCTATGAGACGCGGCAGGGGAGGAACCGGGACCGGCAGGTTAATATGTGAATGAAACACAGGTTTTATTTTTGACACATGGAAGGCGGGATGAATTCTCCTGTACGCAGGAGGAGGTTTGAGTCAGACTGCCACTGGACTATTTCTTGGATTTTGGTGACAGTGAATGGGCCAATACATTTTGGAGTCAATTTATTAGATACGGATCGGAGCGGAATGTTATTAGTAGAAAGCCACACTTTTTGACCAATGACGTATACGGGAGGCTTTGACCAGTGGCAATCGGCCTTGGCCTTGGTGCAAGCCCCCACCTGGAGCAGAGTCTCACAGCCTCTTCTCCAGGTGTGACGACACCCCTGGATAAAGGCATGAGCGGAGGGGACCACGACTTCGGATTCCATACTGGGAAAAATTGGTGGCTGGTAATCTAAACTACATTCAAATGGAGAAAGGCCTATGGATGACACTGGTAATGAATTGTGGGCGTACTCCACCATCGAGAGTGGTTGACTCCAAGAGGTAGGATTCTTGGAAACCAGACCTCGCAACACTCTCTCCAAATCCTGGTTGGCTCTCTCACTTTGTCCAATTGCTTTGGGGATTAAACCGCGAAGATAAACTGACACTCGCCCCCAGTAATTTACAAAATTCTAGCCAAAATTTGGACACAAATTGGGGACCCCTGTCAGGGACCACGTCTATCGGGAGGCCATGTAAATGAAAGACGTGATCTACAACAGTTACCGCTGTCTCCTTGGCAGAACGCAATTTAGGCAAGGGAATAAAATGAGCCGCCTTCGAGAACCGGTCAACGATGTTCTTAATGACCGTTTAGCCCCGGGAGGGTGGTACTAAAATCTAGAGCGATGTGGGACCAGGGTCTCGAAGGGACTGACAGCGGTTGAAGTGACCCATCTGGAGGTCGATTGGTAGTCTTACCAGTGGCACAAACTGAGCAAGCCAAGACAAAACTGCGGATGTCGTGAGTCATTTATGGCCACCAGAATCGTTGCTTTACCAAATAGGTGGTGCAATTAACCCCTGGATGAAAAGATATGCTGGAACAATGACCCCACTGAATGACGGCGGACCGATAACCATCTAGCACAAACAACCGATTCGGATTGAGGTGTTACCCCTTCTAAGGCAGTCATGACCTTCGATTTGACCTCCCACCTGAGAGTGGAGACAATTAGAGTCTCTGGTAAGATACACTCGGGAGAAGACGGGCTTTCGGAATGATCCAAAATACGAGCTAAAGAGTCGGGTTTGATGTTTTTGGAATCTGGGCGGTACGAAAGAGAAAAATCAAAACAACCTAAAAAAAAAGTGCGCACCGAGCCTGCCTAGAGTTGAGTCTTTTGGCGGTTCTGATATAAGTTCTTGTGATCGGTCCATACAGTAAAAGGTACCCCTGAGCCTTCTAACCAATGTCGCCATTACCCCAGCGCTAACTTGACTGCCAACAACTCTCTGTTACCAATGTCATAGTTACGTTTGGCAGGTGATAAATGATGAGAAAAAATGCGCCGGGATGCATCTTGTAATCCGCGGAAGAATGTTGGGAAAGTACTGCTCCTACCCCTACCTCTGATTTGTCAACCTCCACCACAAACTGACTCGATGGATCAGGGGCAACGAGGATGGGAGCTGAAACGAAGCGACTCTTAAAGGGATAGTTCAACCAAAAATAAAAAATTATGTCATTAATAACCCTTATGCGTTGTTGGGGAGGTTTTCGTCCACTAGGGGGTAAAGTGGAGTCTTATTTTGTCCAAAACTTTCTCTGTGTTTCAGCTAATGGAATGATTTTTGGTGACAAATCTTATTTTGACACTTATATTTGGAAAATGCTTTGAAAATTTTCAGAAACTTAACAATATCAAAATTCAAATTCACTACCCTTTCATATGTTTGTGGATGAAAACATCCACTAAATTAAACTGCTGTAAAAATGTATCAGATACATTTTTTTTTCAATTTCTTTTGCATAAATCTATTAATCAACCTCAGTCCTGATCAAAACTAACAAATGTTTAAAAAAAATCTAAGATTCTAACTCTTTAATTAACAAGTTCATAAATGATGTCACCAATTTGGGTGGGGGGGGGGGGGGGGTCTCTGAGCAGAAGTGCTTGTCGCCCGCCGCGGAGAATACGTGTCTGGTGTGAACAGGCAGGTGCCAGACTGCACGTTATTTTCCGTTCCGCACCGCTTCCGCGTCGCTTCCGCATCCGGTGTGAACCAGGCCTAATTTAGTGGATGTTGCCTGTTATTGCTATTTCGCCAACAAAAGTAATTCCAAATACTGTCACAGCGCGGTTTTGCGTCTCTGAACAACATGAAAGCGATTCGTTCCTGAATGAATCATTCGTTAAATGATTCGCTTTAATCGAAATGACTCACTTATTGTCAGTGACATGCTGCCACCTACTGGCGGTTTTAATTTCACATTCAAAGTTTCAAATATTTCAAATGTCAGTATTCAACGTTTTATGTTTACAATATTAAAATATTATTTATGCATGTGTAACTGCAGGTTAAATGCATTCATGTCCTGCATTTATCAGTGTGTAAATGCATCTAAATGCTATTTCAGATGCAGCTTCTGTGTTTCCTCGGCATTGCAAATATTAATTTTGTTTATTGATACTTTCATTTGCTTGATAACAGCCCAAATTTCTTATTATAATTAACAGATTAAATATAATAATTCGACTCAAATGATAATGCACACTTTTAGAAAAAATGGCCTTAAGGTAAAAATGACCATAAAGGGTCCAAATCAATTTTATCTTTGTCATCTGTCCACTGTAGTCCTCAGGATATCAACACAATAGAACTCAAATTATTGTTACCGATAAAATCTCAGAAAATAACACCATCATAACCATCGCCAAAGAAGAGCTTAACTTTAGGTTGTTTACAAAAGAATCTGTAAGTGTTCTTTTCATTTTCTCTCTTCTTCAGCCCTTTTTTTTCTTGCAATAGTTAGCTGAAAGCAGTGACGATTAATTGACAGCTAATATTAACCAATCTAAAATCTGCACTAACTTTTGGAAGTTGGGAGCACCAGTGCTACAAAGTAAAAAAGTTAATTTCGAGCCCTATATACCCACTTTTCCTCGGATATACAACTCATAAAACACTTTCTAAATGTCCACTCAAAAAATATCTAATATGTTGCATGTCTTTCTCGTAAAGTTTAGTCTAAATCATTTCAGATTAGCCAATGGAGCAATCAAAACATCTTCGTTTTCTGAAGTGTAACTTGTTTTTTCCGGCACAGATCACCAAAACATTGGTCTTAAAATGGCTGCTGAACTGGTAAACATTGAGGGCCTGGTGCTAGAAGCTCCTTGTCACAGCATAATGCTAGCGATGGATGCGTCCCTCAGCGGTTGAGGTGGGGTCATGAGTGGCCACCCTGCCCATGGTCTTTGGAGTGGCTCCCAGACCTAACATGTCACCATGTGTTGGTGCAAACCGACAACACAGTGGGGGTCTCTTATATCAACCACCAAGGGGCCCCTTGCTCACACCATTCATACTAACTACCATACCAGATCCTTGCATAGTCCTAGGAGCTCCTCTCGCTGAGAGCAGTCCACATTCCTGGGTATCCAGCTGAATATGGGAGCAGGCAGGGGCTGAAGCCCAGGGAATGCAGCTCTATTGGGGCTGGATGCCATGGTACAGACATGGCCGAGGCTTTGTCTGTACACCTTTCCCCTGAATACTCTGCTCCCGAGAGTTCAGGAACGAGTGCACCGGAACGGGGTTCTTCTGCTGTTAGTAATTTCGTTCTGGCCGGACCGAGCATGGTTTTTCTAACCTTATTTCCTTCCTTGATGGCGCTCCATGGGAGATCCCTGTCATGAGGGATCTCCTCTCACAGGCGGAGGGCACTATAGTCCATTCCCACTCTGAGCTATGGAAGTTATGGGTGTGGCCTCTGAGGGGGCACAACTCGTAGCTACAGTCTGTCAACTGAAGTTGTTGAGACCATCCTCCAGTCCAGAGCTCCCTCTAAGAGGAAACTGTATGCCTTGAGGTGGAAACATTTCACTTCTTGGTGTGGAGACTGCCAACTCGACCTAGTTAGCTACCCGGTTGGAACAGTGCTGGAGTTCCTGCAGGCCCGTTTCTCCACAGGGTTGACCCACTCCACCTTGAAGGTCTACGTGGCCCCAGGTTGTTCTGTTATCCTTTTTCAGTGAGAACAGGGGAAATTCTTCATGCTCATTACCAGCAAAACATGCTGCAACATGGTATTGCATAAGGATACTTATGCCTACCGGCTTGCATACGTAAAATTTAAGATTGCATCAGTCGTCATTGATAGATTAAAGAAAGAAATTAGGTAATGCCTTATGAGCTCAAATGTGAACCTTGATGACAACCTTGAATCTCACTTGTGAACAAGGTTTTTATTGCTTAATTTTCTTCAAGTTATACATTTGTATTCATACATGGATGAAAAAAATAAACCTAAAATATTTGCCACTGCATACATTTTAATCCATACATTTTTAGAATACTGTCAAATACCATAAATGTTTCAAGTACCAGATATTGTGTCTTTAAAGTTCATAAGACTCATGTGTTTATGAATAGTCTACATAGGTAGCACTTTGTGGTATTGACTCACTAAATAAAACCATACATTCTTCCTGATTGGACCACGCTAGTATAGATTTATATTTTATGTTATATTTTATATTTTCATTTACAAATGTTAATTTAGATTGCAAAACAATGTATAGAAGAATTTCTGTCATTTACAAACTTAGGGTGGTCTAATCTGATCAGGGTGCTTTTACCAAAAGCAACTATGGTCGCAAGTTCTGTCGTTACCAAGAGTTCATTGGAAATAACGACAATAGTTTGCAAATGAAGGTTTTGAGAAACGCACCCCTGATTCTTCTCATAAAACCTCCATGTTGAATTTGTCCCCCTCCGCCCCGAAACACACTTTGGCTGACGCTGAGCCAGAGAAAGACCAGCTCAGAAAAAAAAAGAAAAGTGCTTTTCATATTTCATAACTGTTCAGTGTTTTCAACCAAATACATTTATTTTAGGTTACAGACATTTAAATAAACTTTAGTTAAGTCAAAAAAAAACTACATTTAATTTGTTTAAAATGCTTCACACTGATTTCTATGGAAGACGGCAACAATAATCCTTTCAATTAATGGACAACGTGTTTTATTCCTGTCAAACAGCCTACAAATTGTGTAGATTACTATAAAGCTTTCTCTGTTTTTCTCCCTGCTCACTGGCCACTTACATTCAAGTATTTCAGGAGAAATAGGCGAATTTGTGTGATACTAATCAGACATATCCACATGAGCGCATATAATCAACATGGTCACGTCACTATGGAAATAATTAAATTATTTGTTTAGATTATTAAATTATTTAATATTGCCTGTTTGTATAATTACCACTTTCCATTGACATAATATATCACAAATTAAAATAAAATAAAATAAACTGTCATTTCATGTTGGTTTCTTTTGGTGGCCCTCTGGTGGCCATGAGGGCCCTACTAGGCTATTTTACCAAACTCAAATACATGCAAATAATTAATAATGAACTATGCAATGCATTCTTTTTTATTCTTTTTTTGTTTCAAACTATCTTAAGTGCATATAAAAATGTACCGGAAGTTATTGCATTACTTCCAGTAAAACCAAACCATAACAAGTGTTGGGGGTATCACTGTTTTCGCTGTTGTCATGGCAGCTGTATAGAGGCTGTCAACAATGTAATAATATAACAATAAGCCCCAAGAAGCTGTGGTTTACAGTGAATTTATAACAGCTAAGAAGCGTTGTTAGTTATGAGCTGTTATAAATTCACTGTAAACCATGGCTTCACGGGGCTTATTGCTTTTATAAAATGGTTATTCCATTTACATAGTAAGGTTTCCCAGAATAAAACAGAGCAAATAAAGTGTAATGATTTTAAAAACATTATTCTTCCGCCATACAATATAGTTCCTCAGAAATGGACATCACTGATTATAATGGGTTTTGTTGTCTTTTATTTTTAATTAGAAATCATAGTTGTAATTCAGCCTGTGTTATGATTAATTTGATTATTAATCAGCTCTTTAGTACTTAATGAAAGTCAAACATTTTGGAACATTTTGAACATATTGAATAAAATGCAAACATGATATTCTTATACTGACCCACAGATCACATTTAGCCATTTTTTTTTATTAAACACTATTTTCTGTGTAATGACTGTTACTTTAGATCAGTTTTATTCTATATTCAGTTTATATTCAGAAAATTTTTAAAGCGTCCAAATCTTTTTTCTTCAATGACCGCCCGAATCTGCTCCTTGAGTTTCTCTCTGTTGTTTGAGATGTTTTTTCCAGCGACGTCCATAAGATCAGCAATCATCTCAGCGCTGTAAGCACCTTGAAAGGTGCGATATTTTTTCCTCCAGTCCTCAACTTTATCTAAAGAAACAGTAACACACTCAAATCAGAACCATTTATTTCAGTGATATTTCAGGTTTAATCAGGGCAGCTGTAAGATCTGAACTTGCCTCCACAGTTGACCGCATTAAACAGAGGGATGTGGATCACGGTTGGAGAGTTTGGGCCTTTGAACACATAGAAGTCCTTTGGTTTCTTTCCTTCATCACTGGGAACTTTGACTTCAGGAAAAGGGATCTTTAGTTTCTTGCAAGTCTCAGCAGCTCCATTTACTGTCTGCAATAGAAATGAATGAGAGAAACTTCATTAAAAGCTTTTGAACAGAATGATTTGTAAATTTTTTGAACAGAATGAACAGTAAATTGCTCTTTTTTTTAAGATATAAAGTACCACCATTCCAAAAGCTAGAGGAGATATTTACTTTTACCAAAAGACAAAAATAAAATAAGTTTACACTGATTATCCTGTTCAAAAGTTTTCACACCCCAATTACAATTCTTTTTTTGAGCATGTTTGTAATAGTGGCATATGAGTTCCTCAGTCATCCTCATTGTGAACAGATGGATCTCAAAATAAAATAAAAAATTCACACTCAATGTGAAGGTTCACATTGTTGCATCTCAATAAATTAGAATGTCATAGAAAAGTTCATTTATTTCAGTAATTCAACTCAAATTGTAAAACTTGTGTATTCAATAAATTCAGTGCACAGAGACTGAAATAGTTTAAGTCTTTTGTTCTTTTAATTGTAATGATTTTGGCTCACATTTAACAAAAACCCACCAACAAAAAAAATCTCAACAAAATAGAATATGGTGACATGCCAATCAGCTAATCAACTCAAAACACCTGCAAAGGTTTCCTGAGCCTTCATTAAGATTTCACTAGGCTACACAATCATGGGGAAGACTGCTGATCTGACAGTTGTCCAGAAGACAATCATTGACACCCTTCACAAGGAGGGTGAGACACAAACACTCATTGCCAAAGAAGCTGGCTGTTCACAGAGTGCTGTATCCAAGCATGTTAACAGAAAGTTGAGTGGAAGAAAAAGTGTGGAGAAAAAGATGCACAACCAACCGAGAAAACCGCAGCCTTATGAGGATTGTCATGCAAAATCGATTCAAGAATTTGAGTGAACTTCACAAGAAATGGACTGAGGCTGGGGTCAAGGTATCAAAAGCTACCACACACAGATGTGTCAAGGAATTTGGCTATAGTTGTCATGTTCCTCTTGTTAAGTCACTCCTGAACCACAGACAACGTCAGAAGCGTCTTACCTGGGCTAAGGAGAAGAAGAACTGGACTGTTGCCCAGTGGCCCAAAGTCCTCTCTTCAGATGAGAGCAAATTTTGTATTTCAAGGTCCTAGAGTCTGGAGCAAGGCTGGAGAAGCTCATAGCCCAAGTTGCTTGAAGTCCGGTGTTGAGTTTCCACAGTCTGTGATGATTTGGGGTGCAATGTCATCTGCTGGTGTTGGTCGATTGTCTTTTTTGAAAACCAAAGTCACTGCACCCTGTTTACCAAGAAATTTTGGAGCTCTTCATGCTTCCTTCTGCTGACTAGCTCTTTGAAGATTGAGAGCTGTACTAAATAAAAACAGTTTAAACAAAAAGCATTTTAAATGTATGAGTTCTTGCTATTTGAAAAGCTAAGCCAATGTTGATGATAGTTTCGTCACAGACCCTGTAGCTTTTTGTTTTGCTTGTAGAACTTGGCCTTAATTTCTACTTGGTTTGCTATTTTGGTCTATGGTTGATATTTCTCACTTGTTGTTACAACCCTTACAAAAAAGTAACCATTGTTTTATTATAGTATAAGTATAGTAACCATGTTTTTTTTGCCTCCATGATTACCATTTGTAAAGCCACAGTTTTACTACAAATACACGCTTAAACAATGATTAGTGTAGCAAGACCACGGTAAGTTGATGGTCACTGTGGTTTAACTAGTAACCATAGTTTTTTGGTTTTATTTGTAGTGAATTTTCG
Source organism: Carassius gibelio (assembly GCF_023724105.1). Taxonomy (NCBI): domain Eukaryota; kingdom Metazoa; phylum Chordata; class Actinopteri; order Cypriniformes; family Cyprinidae; genus Carassius; species Carassius gibelio. Next base: position 9,872,892 of record NC_068400.1, read on the forward strand.
TCAGGGAATTAACCTTACAGCTACGCTAACCCTACACCATACATGTGCCAAAGAAGCCAGAGCTAACTTTTTTTTTTATTAGTATTATTTAGTAAATGATGATATCTAGGTGTTCTATTTCTTTAACTTTTGTTATAGTGTGTTATATGTGTGTGTAATACCATGAAAGGATCTCCATCACTGAAGTCCAGGGAAATGATGAGGTCAATGTCTCTGTCTTCTCTCAGCACTGAGAAGTAGGGTGAGTTCAGCAACATTCCGGCATCTATATAGTCTCTTGTCTCACTTTGCAGAAGAGTGGAGTTCACTGCTTCATCTAATCGATCACAGTGAGAAATTAGTCTAATTCTCATTAAATTGCAAGATTTAGCAGGTCTGTTCTCACCTGTCATGTTGTGGAGGAAGTTATATTTCCTTCCCCAGATCCACTCAGCCATGCATTTACAAATACTTATCCCAGCATCTGTAAAACAGTTACAGTTCTTAATTTCTTAAACTATTCTCAGGTTTTCGAGAACAACCATTTTGGCTGTAGACTTCTTGACTTAATTGTTTCATTACTGCTTATTGTGCGTAATGAAAGCAAACTATTTTTTTATATTTTACTGTTTATTGGTATTAATTCAAAAATTTTACTGGTTTCATTCATGTATGACAAATATGCATCACTTAAGTTTATTGTGTTATCCAAATGGATGGGAATTTTATATTCATTTCAAATAGCATACATAAATCTTAAATTTAGACCTATTTGTTTGGAAATTATAGACAGTTCAACTTACCAAATACCCAATTATGGAGCTGACTACTCAAATATTCACACACATTCAGGGTGAAATGCTTTATATACACTTTTTCTGCTGTTTTATCATCAATTCTCGCTTTTTTCATTGCAGGAATCAGCCGACTTTTGCCTCCAGAGAGCTCTGTAAGAAAACAGGACATGACATGTTTGTGTTGTTATTACATATTATTGTTAATGTTACTGTCAGGAACCTGCCCAGCTAAGCACCCACACCTGTTCCTATTTAACGAGCTAATCAAGGCACTATAAAACTGGTATCTCAGCACCAGTTCTGGGTCAAGCCTCAAATAGGATCTCCAACTTGAACAGTCTCATCCCACTTGTCTCCTGAGCTCCTGCAAGCCAGATATAACATATACTCACCTTTGGTGTTACACTAACCTGTGTCTTTGTTTTGCTACCCTCAGGACCGCGGATCACGAGTTCGCTACCAGTGATTCGACGGTCGCTGAAGTCTCCTATGATTACCCTGGGTTGATTCTGTCTTCGGCATCTTAGGAAGAAGAGAATATAAGTGAGCGATCAATGACTGTGGCTTTGACACTACATAACCGAGCGAACTCACCTGTTTGCATTCCCGTCCAATGTGACTCCCATACTGCCCGCATTTGAACTACAGAGATTCACTGAGCACTTGTATATATCTTTCAATAAATCTCTGTTCTGAATTCACCTACCTCAGTCTCCCGGATCTGTCCTGACAGAAGGCTCGATGCAAAACTGAAAGAGAATTCAGCACAGCCCGAGGACAGCGCTTCCAATACCCTACAACACGCACACCAATACCCCACGGAGAGATCGAAAATTTATTTCGTCATCCTGCAATTATCTGGAGCCGCGTTGAGATGGGCCGAAGCATTGTGGTGTCAGGAAACTGTGGTCACCTCATACGTCCAGAACTTCCTTCGCCATTTCCGAGAGGGGTTTGGGGAGCCTATAGACGAAGACTCTTCCACAGATCGATCCCCCGCTAAGCCCAGGATGGGTTCCCGATTCCCTGTTAAGCCCAGGATGGGTTCCCGATCCCCAGTTAGGCCCAGAAGTGTCTCCTGAACCCCAATCAAGCCCCGAAGAGGGTCCCGATCTCCCGTCAGGCTCCGAAGAGGTTTTCCGTTCACTGGCTCAGGATTGCACGGAGTCCCCCGCTGCACTGTGCCCCTCCAGACCCATGTCTCCACCTCAGCCCATCAGCCCACCGGCTCCGCTGCGTCTCTGCATCCCTTTGGCTCCACCGAGGCCCATCTGCCCAAGGGCTCCTCCGGGCTCCCTCGTCCATCCAGATAAACCTCGGTCAGTCGTCGCTCAGCTTCTGCCATGGACTTCCGGGTCTCCGGCTTTGCCTTGACCCTCCATCCCTTTGGCTTCGCCTGGCTCTTCCCTTCCTTCAGTTCCCCTGTCATCCTCACTAATCCCATCGTCTTCCCATTGTTGTTCCATCATCGTCCTGGTCAGCCGAGTCCTCAGCTCCGCCTCAGGCATGCAAGCCAGCCACTCCGCCCTTGGGCTTCCAGACTGGCGACGTCGACCTGGTCCGTCGAGCACTCCGTTCTGCTGGTTCCGTCAAGCACCCTGGTTCCGCCTCCGTAGATCGGCATCGGGATGTCACCCAATTCCCCTGTCAAAGCTCCTCCCTGGTTCCTCACACTGTCGGCTCCACCATGGTGTTGGCTTAAAGATTCTCCAGAACCACACATGGCTGGAAGGAAAAGTCCGCTAGCGCGGACCCTGGAGGAAGGGGTAGTGTCAGGAACCTGCCCAGTTAAGCACCCACACCAGTTCTGGGACGAGCCTCGATTAGGATCTCCAACAGGAACAGTCTTATCCCACTTGTCTCCTGAGCTCCTGCAAGCCAGATGTAACGTATACTCACCTTTGGTGTTGTTCTGGTACCCTCAGGACCACGGATCACCAGTTCGTTACCAGTGATTCAACGGTCGCTGAAGTCTCCTATGATTACCCCGGGTTGATTCTGTCTTCGGCATCTTAGGAAGAAGAGAATATAAGTGATCGATCAATGACTGTGGCTTTGACATTACAGAACCGAGCGAACTTACTTGTTTGCATTCCCGTCCCATGTGACTCCCATACTGCCTGCATCTGAACTATGGAGTTTCACCGTGCACTTGAGGATAAAGATTCACAGAGCACTTGTATGTATCTTTCAATAAATCACTGTTCTGAATTCACCTACCTCATTCTCCCGAGTCTATCCTGACAGTTACCTTATCCATATATTTTATTATACATTTTATAGTTATATACTTTATATGGATATAAAATAGTTATATAAACTATATTTTATATATACATATGTGTCCCTGGAGCACAAAATCAGTAAGTCGCTGGGGTATATTTGTAGCAATAGCCAACAATACACTGTATGGGTCAAAATTATCCATTTTTCTTTTATGCCAAAAATTATTAGGATATTAAAGATCATGTTCCATTATATTTTGTAAATTTCCTACTGTTGATATATCAAAATGTAATTTTTGTTTATTAATATGTATTGCTAAGAACTTCATTTGATGTTCATTTGATGTTCAGATTCCAGATTTTCAAATAGTTGTATCTAAGCCAAATATTGTCCTCCAAACAATGACTGGTTTTGTGGTCCAGGGTCATGTATTTAGCAGATGCTTTTTTTCAAAGTACAAATGATCATTTTTAAATGCAGATATGATGTGAAATATGGCTTTCATTTTAAATACCAATAATTCTTTACAAATCTGTTGTCATTAAACAGAAGGTTCTTACTGTGATGTATAATGCTTTACCGTTCAAATTTGTTCTGATGGATTCATCAAAATCAGAAGGATCTTCGCCATTCAAAACAGAGATATTCATGTTCACAAGATCCATGAGTGCCTGGTTACATTCATCTATGGGGGAGATTGGATCATCTGAATGAAACCTACATTCGTCTGCGGAGTGTGGTGGACAGGACATAGACAAAGACTCCAGTACTGCTTCTTTTCCTTCTGTTTCCTTCTCTTTTCTCATCACTTCATCTGTTCTCTCATGCTCTTCTGTCAACACATAAATTGAGTAAAGATGAATACATTGCAAAAAAACAAAACACTTTTACAGTTACAGTATCAGTTTTCCCACAAACAGAAGCAATTATATTTAAATAAAAATGTTGTACTTAAAATACTTAAATTCTTAATTAAAAATAGATACTTAAAAGCAATAAGAAATGCTTTACCCTTCCTCATTGCTTCAAGTGTTTTTTCGTTTTGAAAGAAATCTGAAAAACATTAAAAGGATCGTAATAAAATAACTGTTGACTTTAAATAGAAAAAAAGCTAAAATTCAGTCCTCACCTTTTATCTTTTGCCACATGGTTTTCTTAATATCCACTTCATCTGCTAAAGCGCTGCCGCAAAGAGCTGCAGAACAACATCAACACTTGCAAAATAAACTGCTGAGATTTTGTATGTTTGACCTGTTTAAGCAACAAGGATTTGTCTCATGGCAATTAGTAATTTATTTAATAAATTTGTAATTTAAAATAAATGTTATTTTATGGACAATGTTTTTCCCCTTAAAGGTACAGGTTGTAGGACCTGCCACGAGAGGGCGCACTATCAAAACAATAACAATCGCGTGGTTTGATGTTGCTAAGAAGGATCGTGAATGATGGGAAGTGTTGTCTTCTACCCAACCATGTTGTTTACTTGATGTGCTTATGCACCGATAGCTAAGTGAACAACACAGAGATATTTGAAGCAGTTTTACTCACCGCCTGCGGTTTCAACACACAATCGTGACCCATTTTCGTTGGGACTGCATTATCCTTAAGAAATTAACGATATGCAAATCCGGCATCAAACTGGGCCTTGTTTGTAAAACAAGCATCTTCGAAATGCAGGGAACAAACAAAAACACTTGCACAACTCCGTTGATGCTCTGTAAAAATAAACTCCATCCACTGGTCCCTTAATGCTGTTTTTTTTTTTTGGTAATCTGGGCAGGGTTGTCTTGCCCTGGCAACCAAAAACACACTTCTTTTGTGACAATTCACTCTCGCTCTGATCAGTGAATGTCTCTGCTGGGCTGTGCTCTACGGGAACGTGCGCTCTTCCAGCAGAAGTGCCCTTAGAACCCATATAAGGAAATTCCGCTCCATCTAATGTCACACAGACCCATACTCTAAAAAAACTTTCCGAAACTTGTGACAAACCGGAAGAGGTATTTTGGAACAAAAATACTCATTCAAACGTACAACTTAATTTTTGAAACTTTGTCCATGTTAAGCATGGGAATCCAACAGTGTAAAAATCTCAGTATGCATGAAATAGCATTTCACCCCCCCCCCCCCCACCTTTAAGGCTAAAATCAAAAACGTACAGCTATTGAACAACTCTGCTACTCTGTAAAACCATTATATAAAACAATTTCTGGAATATATGATGCTCTGATGTCAAGCCAGCCTTTAGCTGACCCAGATAAATCCAAACCTACATAGATGGGAGCATGATTCGGAGATAACATTAGCAGAGGACCTATAGGGTCAGTTATGTAAAGACGGGGGTCACCTCAACTTTGAATTCCAGGTATAGATTAATAATTTCTTACACCAGCTTTATTACACTCCATCCAAATTACATTAGCAATAGCATTTCACCTCTCTGCTTTAGATGTGGTACCAAAGAAGGTTGTGTTCTAAAGTGAAAGTGTTTTGGGTGGCATTATATCACAGATCCATTAAATTCATTTTCCATTGGATCCAAAGGTATGTTTATTATTAGATTATTTTATTGACTCCAATCTTCAATGTAATCAAGCTATTAAGAAATGTTGCTGATTATAGCTAAAAAATGTATCGCTTTGAAATGGAAATCAGACATTTATGTGCTAACTGGTCTTTGGTTGTCGGTAATTTGCAGCTGTGCACCATTAGAGAAAATGGAAACCATTTTTGAATTACATAAGAAAAAAAGTGCCACATGAGATCATTTGTACGGAGCCCTGCACATGACATGCAAGAAAAATTATTTTAAAAATAAATAATTTACTAATTCGTTTCCTCAAAGTACTAAGACGTACACACGATTACTATTGCGTTCATTTGAAATCAAGTGAACGCAATAATAAAACGAGGGAATACAATAGTAATCGTGTGCACGTTTTAATACATTGAGGGAATGAATTAGTAAATCTTTCACACAATTTAGCCTACTATTTTTTCCTGCATGGCATGTGAGGGGCTCCGTACATTTGATAATGTTGATTTCTTAATCGTTTTATATTGTATCTCTCCCCTTCTTATTATGTGTGTGTGTGTGTGTGTGTGTGTGTGTGTGTGTACAGTATGTGTTTTATTTTGTGTTATGTCTGATGTTTGTTTTTACTGTTATATTTGAAAAAGCAAAATACAATTAAAAAATATATATATATAGTCTACATAAAATGTACACGAAAACTTAGGAAAATAGGAATGAAGGTCCAAAACAATTTAATTCATTGGTCAAAGACGAAAAAGTGTAATACTGCTTTAAACTGTTGTAGTTTTTACCCCCCAAAAATGCAAAAAAAATTATGTTTTATTTAATTGCACTTTTGTTTTTGTTTTTTCTGAGCAAAAAATAAATATCATACATTTTGCCCTGATTTACAGAAGACACCCAGTAAAATGTCATTCAGTGTAGCAATCTTGTCAGGCATATTTACAACAAAAATCAATTTATGACATATTAAAAGACTAATTACTTTCACCCCAAATACTAATGAGTTGTAATTTTACATTTTTTACATTTGCCAATATCCTAGGTTTTGCTCATTTGTCAGTAAGAATTATGTACTAATTTAAAACACAGTAAAATTTATTATGCTCCATTATTCATTTAGATATTTTAATATGTACATGTCAGAATAAGCATGTTGTTTAAATTTTTGCATAAATATTGTGTTACACTGAATGACAATGTAACATTATTTCAACCAACTTTTGACATTTTATTCTGCAAAAACGTATTTAAAACCTTAAAAGTAGACATTTTACTTACATTTAATATGCTTTCTATGGACACAAAATCACTTTTGTACATTTTTCTTGATGCGGACATCTTAACGTCTTTGACCCTCATATGAAATTGCTTTGTTAAATGGTTAAAGTGAAAAGTGATGTGACGTGTAGCCAAGTTGGTGTCCCATGCTTGGAATTTGTGCCTTGGGATTGGAGCACTTAAAATATTCAGCAGCAATAGTCGCTCCTTTAAGTCACCATAAGAAATGTTTTGTTGAAATATAGCATCTCAATTTGCTTTTTAAATGAAAGCAATAAGCCCTGTGAAGCCATGGTTTAAGGGGCCTTGTTAGGTACGAGCTGTTATAAATTCACTATAAACCACAGCTTCACGGGGCTTATTGCTTTTATAAAACGGTTATTCCATATACATATTAAGGTTTCACAAAATAAAACAGTGCAAATAAAGTGTAATGATTTTATGAATTCATTTTACTTTGTTGGAACAGCAGCTATGCTAACGATGTCTCTATTTGTTTCTATTTTTTGCCACGGGATTTACACCTGAGAACACCTGAGAAGAGATGATGCTGACCCTCAGAGGACCTCAGATGATGCTAACCCTGAATCAACAACAGAACATTGCTACAAGTGTGACTGCATCATATAATAATTGCTGTTAATAGTGTTCATTATCTGACTGACTGCGTCTTGTCTTAATTTTTCTGAAAAATCCTGTCATACGTGCACAAACTGACAGACACCACTTATAAGCTACTACTAAATATTGTAGAAACATAATTTTCTGTAAAGTTGCTTTGTAACGATTTGTTTAGTAAAAAGCGCTATACAAATAAACTTGAATTGAATTGAATATTAATAAAAACAGTATTCTTCAAACCAGTGACTACCACGAAAGGCTCATTGCTGACCAAGAACATGTTGGTGACAGCTGGAGAGACAGTTGGCAGCCTGGGAAGACAGCAACCGGGGCTGCATGGGCTAGCACGCCTAACCGCACCTCCTGTGAAGGAGGAACCAAAAAAGCTATGGAACAAAGACAGGAAATATACCCCCAGGGAAGCCAGAGGGGGGGGGGGGGTGAGCACCCCAGCTGGACAGATTCAAGGTTAACAACCATCAGCAATGGACGAATGTTGATGATGAGCAAAGAATGCTTGTGTGGAAAGATCTGCAAGAATGAGCAGGGCCTTAAGACCCTTCAAACAAGGAAACATGCAAGGAGCGACAGCAAGCATCACAATGCACAGGTCTAACACTTGGTGAGATGGAGGAGGAGCCAGGCCTGGATACACCCCACACAGCCCAGAGCCTCCAAGTGATGCAAACAGTCCCTTCGACCAGGAAGTCAGAGAAGAGAAGGATCAGGTGGCCCCAAGCCTCTAAAACAGCAGACTGGCAGAAGATTGATGAGGATGTAGACAAGGTGTTGGAAGCAACAGCCAAAGGGGATGTTGAGAAAAGTTGCAGACTATGACGACCATCATAGTGAGTATGGCTGCAGAGAGGTTTGGTGTGGAGGAGGAGAGGGGAGTGAAGCAGCCTTACATCAAGAACCAGAGGGCAGTCAAGATCCATAACATCAGGAAATAGTTAAAAACCTTAAAGAAACAACACAAGGAAGCCAGTGAAGAGGAAAGGGTAGCACTGCCAGAACTCCATCAAATGATCAGAAAGAGGCTCCTAATTCTAGGCAGAGCTGAACGTAAAAGCAGACGAAGGACTGAAAGGGCCAAGAAGCGGGCCGCTTTTATCAACAACCCTTTTGGCTTTACAAAGGAACTCCTCGAGCAGAAACACAGTGGGTGACTGACCTGTACAAAGGAAGAAGTCGACCAATACCTTCAAGACTCCTTCAGGGACACTATGCGAGACCAGGAGCTAAGGTAGGGCAAAGCTGCGAAAACACCACCAGAGCCGATGGAGGTCTTCAATCTGATGGAGCCACTCCTGAAAGAAGTTCAGGAATTGGTGCAGAAAGCAAGGTCAAAGCCTGCACCAGGACCAAGAAGAACACCCTACAAGGTCTACAAGCAATGTCCCAAGCTACTGCATCGGCTTTGGAAGATTCTGAAGGATATCTGGAGAAGTGGAAAAGCAGCAGTGGTGAGTTGCAGAAGGAGTGTGGGTCCCAAAAGAGGACAACTCCAAGAACATCAGCTAGTTTTGGTCCTTGAAACCTTGAAAAGGCACCATGTCCCAGCCTTTGTAAGAGAGCTCATCCTGGACTATTACAGCAATTTTAGCCTGAGAGCCTCCACAGGATCAATAACATCAGACTGGCACAGATTGGAGGTGGGAATCATCACAGGCTGCACCACCTCAGTGATCCTGTTTGCTCTGGCAATTAACATGTTGGTGAATTTGGCTGAACCAGAATGAAGAGATCCCAAGTCTAAGTCTGGGAACTGCCTACCGCCAATTTGCACCTTCATGTATGATCTGACAGTGACCGACGAGTCAGTGCCTGGAGGCAGGTTGATCCTGGCAGGGCTGAAGAGGGTGATGTGATGGGCCAGGATGTCATTTAAGCCAGCAGAATCAAGAACACCAATTCCTACCATCTGCGAGAAGCCAATCAAGAGCTTGGGGAAGTTCTTTGACAGCAGCCACAGGGACACAGCTGGAAGAATGGCTCAAGGACGTTGACAAGTCAGCCCTTCCAGGAAAATTCAAGGCATTGATTTATTAGCATGGGATTCTGCCAAGGATAATGTGGCCATTGCTCCTCTATGAGTTTCCGATCACTACGATCTCAGATCTGGAAAGAAGAGTTAGCAGCTACCTGAGAGGATGGTTGGGACTGCAAAGGAGCTTGGGCAGCATCGCCCTATATGGGAACTCTGGCAAGCTCACACTCCCCTTGAAATACATTGAGGAGGAGTTCAACGTCTCAAATGCAAGAGAGGTGCTGCAACTCTGTGAGTCATCAGACTCCAAGGTCTCCGGAGCAGGGGTAGCAGTCAGGACAGGCAGGAAGTGGAGAGCAGAGACTGCAGTGGTTCAAGCAGAATCATGGCTATGTCATGGAGTCCTAGTGGGAACAGTGGCCAGAGGAAGGGCTGGACTAGGAACTATGCCTTTTGACAAGGCTCAGAAGAAAGAAGAGGAGGCAATTGGTGCAGCACGATGTGAGAGCAGCCATGGAGGAGAGGAACAGCAGATCAGTGGGAATGAGAGAACAAGGTGCCAGGACGAGATGGGAACAAGTTGTGGAGAGGAAGATCACGTGGAATAACCTCTGGCAGACATAACCTCACCGTATTAAGTTCCTAGCTCAGGCAGTCTACAACATCCTTCCCAGTCCATCCAATCTCCACTGGTGGGGCTTGGCTGATACACCAGCATGCCCACTCTGCCAGGGGAAGGGGACCCATGAGCATATTTTGAGTTGCTGCCCAAAAGCTCTGGGGGAAGGCGGATACTGTTGGCGTCACAACCAATTGCTCAAGACCAATGCAGAGAGCATATGCAGTGCCATCATTAGCTGTCGAAGGTCCAAACCCTGGAAGCAAATCAACTAATTCATCGGAGCTGGGGAGAAACCAAAACCAACATCTAGTGCAACATCAGGGTTTCTTAACAGTGCACAGGACTGGCAGCTGTCAGTGAATGTGGGCAGTCAACTCATGTTCCCGCAGCATGTCGATGAAACCACCCTCAGGCCTGACATTGTCCTAAGTTCAGAGACAATGAAGAGTCTCGTCATGCTGGAGCTTACAAGAGAAGGAGAAGTACAACAGTTTAGTCAGCGACTGCCACAGGAAAGGCTGGAAGGCTAGGTGCTTGCCGGTGGAAGTTGGATACTGTTATATACATACTATTATTATGAGAAGACTATTATACTAAAATGCTATGAATTTTTATAGTTTTGTTGCCATGTTTCTCTCCACAAAAACGAGTTCGCATTCAGAGTCCCGCAGATATGTTCATGTGCGTTAGGGCCCTTTTTGCAAATAGCCTATAAGTCTTAATATAATGTTGTGTTGTTTAAATAACGAAGCGTATTCTATATGAAATTATGAGTTGAATCCCATTGATTAAAAACTTGCTATCAACATCACTCTACTGGCCATCTTCAGCTCACGCAGCTCAAAACGGAAATGCAGAACATTAACTGCTAACATTTTAGGCTAACGTTATAATGAGAGCACTATTGTAAAAAAAAATGTAATAAAATTGTTAATTGTTAAGGTTTTGCTGACGTTAAGTGTTCTGTTCATCAAAACATAAAACATTATTTACCCCATTTATATCTGCAAGGTGTTCATTACACATTTTCCCTGTGTGTTAACATCAGTAATTATGTTTGTCGAATGCCTGACTTGACTTTTGTTAATGTATTTTGCCCCGCCCCCAAACATATAATTCAACTATTGGTCGAATATCGGAAAGATTAGAAAATTCTGATTCGACTATGAAAATCAGTAGGGGACAGTCCTAATTTGTTATGAAGTCAGTTTTGACTATAAAACAAATATAGTATATTTTTAATAACAGATGGTTTCCGGTCCTTTATTCTGATTGGCTGAGCCATGTTCAAAGCTGTTGTAAATTACTCTACAATCACACAATTCTGTTTATGTTTGTGTGTTGCTCGGCAACCACTTTATTACCACCACTCTATTGAACTACTATACATTGTTTGGTGGAAGAATACTGTTTTTATTAATCAACGCCCCTTAGCTTATAAATTCCCTGTAAACCACAGCTTCTTTGGGCTTTTTGCTTAAATAAAAAATAGAATGAGCATCAAATACAAAATTACACCCATAAATAGCCATGCTAATTATTTTTCTGAAATAGCAAATAATACAGACCTAGAACCGTTTGATAACTCGTTTGCAGAGATCAGTGTACAATATGCAATCAGTGTATTAAGCTATATAAGTTGATATTACAAAGAAAGTGTTACCCAAATATTAAACTTATTAAATATTAATTAAATATTAATTAAAAGTTTTTTACCTTGCAGGTACAGCATGTCAAATTCATCCTGATGTTTTATCTTTGAGCCTTTGTGAAACTGGCTGCCAAAGTCGCTGGTGTCCACAAACACTCCAGAGAGAGAATAACCTGCTTCATATGGATTGATCTCAAACCAGGGGTCTGCAAACAGAACACATGTCCATGTAACTACTGTCACGAGCACATTAACATTTCATCCCTTTTCATGCATCACACGCAGACCTCCGTCATTGCTCTGTTTGCTTTGCTTGTCGATCACTGCATAGATGGGAAACGGGTCTTTATTGTGCTGGTTCCGCTGCTCTGTGAGTGTGTGCTCATCGATCTACAGAAAACACACATCATGTTATTGTATTATAGGTAGACGGTTGTGAGACATTCAGTTTTTTATCTTAAGGACCTGAGGCTCAAATGGAGCTTCATATGACATTTCTACAGTGAGAGAATTTATCAAGAGAATCAGTGGAGATTCGTTACCATTTCATTCTCATGAGTGGCCTTATTAAAATAAATATGACTGCTGGCTTAGAGAGAAATGTTCCAATTAAAACTTGAAGTACGTCCTTTTTGGAGATGTCCATCAGTTTTATCGCTAGGTTGGTTGCTTCTTTCTCAATTTAAAATGTAATACTTCTGTAGGCCTATGTAACCTATAAGTCTACTATAGGAGATGCTGAACCCTTTTTTACAAACAGAAATGTTGCATTGCCATAGTAAATAACACTGAAAATCTATCAAAGTTCTTTCATATTTGACCCTGGACCATAAAACAAGTCATAAGTGTCATTTATTCTAATTTGTTAGGATAGGACGATATTTGGCTGAGATACAACTATTTGAAAATCTGGAATCTGAGGGTGCAAATAAATAATCTAAATATTGAAAAAAAATCACCTTTAAAGTTGTACAAATGGAGCTCTTAGCAATGCATATTACCAATCAAAAACTACGTTTTAAGAAATTTACAAAATATCTTTATGGAACATGATCTTTACTTAATATCCTAATGATTTTTGGCATAAAAGAAAAATCTATAATTTTGACCTATACAATGTATTGTTGGCAATTGCTACAAATATACCCCAGCGAGCGACTTAAGACTGGTTAAGGTTTTGTGCTCCGGGGTCACAAATGACAAAATATGTGACCACAAAGCCCAACCTGTGTAGCCCGATTCACAAACAAATAACTGCTATAATGAACCAGTTCTTTTTAGTGAGTCAGAAAACAAAAAGTCCAATTCACAATCACTGAATAAACATCATTTGGCCACTGAACTGCAAGATATAAATAAAAATGATCAAATAACCTTCTCTATACATAAACCTCAAACTATAGTAGCAGGCTGTAAATCATTCCACCCTATAATTTTCTGAATTATGAATAAAAATGAAACCTGTAAAATCCATCCCAGGTCATGAATAGTTACAGACCTCTTTCACATATGACATGACGACCATCACTGCCCAGACGTCAGTCAAGCTGAAGAAGTCTTTCCCATAGTAATATTTCTTCAGTTTGGCCATTGCGTCTGTCAAGCTGACTTCAGGACCTCTGATTCTCTCAATGATTTTGTTCTTCACAGTCTCTAGTTTAGTGGACCAGTTTGGTTCTTTGTATAAGGAGGCCATGCACCTGGAGAGAAGAACATACTGCTCTCATTTTTGACATTCAACTCAATTCAATCTCTGTGTGTTTGTTGTTTCTCAGGGATAGTACCAGGTGGATCCAGAGACTCCGCTCAGATAAAGGATGCAGTCCAGAAGACCTGCTTTATCAAGCTGAACCAGGGATCCCAGCAAAGCCACCATGGCTCTTTGTCCTCCTCCAGAACCCAGTAATGCAATGTTTGGCACCTCTTTCTGAAATGCACACACCATTCAAAGTATCAGATATCAGAAGTATGGGTGTAAGAAAATATCGATACATGTGAATATCACAATATTTTGTTTGGCAATACTGTATTGATTCTCAGAATCGGAATATCGATATAAAAAAATAATTCATACAAGATTAATGTCAGTTGTTTCGTTTTAAGTTTACATTCTGACTGCTAGATGGCAGTCTTTGTCTCTGAACGACAGCGAGAGTAACAGGAAATACTAGCATTAGGGCACGCCAATAATGTTAGCATTAATATTAGGGATTTTGTTTTTCGATACGATACTGATACTTTTAATGGCCAGTATCGTCGAAATTGATACCGATACGATGCTTCTAAACCAAACTTTCAAATTATGAAATTTATTTAATTATTATGAGTACAATGGGTAATAATGCCTACCTAACTTTATATTTGAAATGCATTTAAACATTCAATATGCCTTAATTGCAACTTATTAGGTTATATTTTTTGTTTACACATGGTTAAATTTTGTTTACTGTAGTGGTAACCATGGTTCATTGTCATAAGGGACTGCCAGTAATAGGCTGTTGCATGCATAAAATGCAACCTTTTTATTCGGAGTGTGTATGATTTATATTAACAATACAGAATACAACATGAGCAATATGAACTTTTAACATTCAAATTTAAATAAATGTACTGCACAAACTAGGGTACAATTTCAATGGGTTTATTGTGAAATAACTCAAACATATAGCCTATGTTTTTTTGCATTGTTCTGGGCTGCCTTTTCCAAAAACATAAATGCTGTCTTATTATAGGCTACTCTTGGGAAACGCAGCTCTATTTAAATATACTGTCGGAAGTGAGTTAACGCTCTCTGTAATTGATTAATTCTGCCTTGCAACATTTGCATGTTTTCAGATGAGCAGGAAAATGACTTGCACACAATTATTTCCTAACATAGGTTATCCGTCCGATTTAAGGCATATTGTAGGCATTATTTTTATTTTAATAAACAAAATCACTGGTAAATAAAAACACCTTAGTATCGATATTTTTTATTTCAGTATCAATCATTTTGATGCCTTCATTGCTATCGATACTTCAGGATCGATTCGCCCATCCCTAATTAATATTGCTGCTAGTAATGGAGGATGAAAGAATTGTCCTTGATCGGTGTACAAAGCTGTAGTGTGCCATCATTTGGCCTTTTGTGGGAACATCCACCGAGGGACCATGGCGAGGGCGCCACCTCGGTCTCGCCGCATCCCATGTGAAGAGGGGCTCACACGGTGCAGCTGCAGCTTTCTCTCATTTTGGGGGTGTTTTGTGCAGTTTGGGCCTTGCTCTCATTGCGGTTTAGGCGATTCCACGCGGAACAAAAAAAAAAACAGAAAAACCTGTGAAATGGAAAGGTTCGACAAATGTATTTATTTTACTGATTTACAATTGTTTTGTTTTCTTTAGAAATCATGTAAGCACTGCACAACCAGTAGTTCAATAACGTTGAATGTTACAAGGACTGATTATTTCAAATGCAGATCCCACTGTGTTCCGGTTAAATAATTGTTATTTATTTATTAATAAGGTTGGCATATGGTGGTGTGTTCTTAAAACATACAGAACTACCACATTTTGCTACAAGTTTGATTGCATCATATAATCATTGCTGTTAATAGTGTTTATTGTCTGTTTGATTACGTCTTTAATTGATTTTCCATACATTTCTGCCATATGCACATGAACTGACAGTCACCACTGATAAGCGACTACTATATATTGTAGAAACTTGATTCGCAACGATTTGTATTGTAAAAAGAAACTTGAACTGAATTGTGTTCTTAATGACAGGTTTCCTAAAAATATATCCTACTCCTAAAATAAGAAATATCCCAATATATAGACTTGATGACAGTATTGCAATGTATCGCAACACATCATATCGGATACGATATACAATACACAGCCCTAATCAGAAGTATCAAAAAACTTGGAACTCTTGCCACCTGCTTTGTAGTTTAATGGAAAATTAACTGAGATATACAGTAGTTTACAAACGTCTGTTCCCATCCCACATGTGACACACCCTGTGACTAATGTAAGTATTAAAAATACTCAGGCATGTCCAGTCTTGCTCCTGAAAACACACACTTCATTTACAAATGTTTATTGTAGAAAGTTTGAAAGGTATTAATGGATTAATAGATTTAGATAAAACAACAGAATGTAATGATGACAAAGTTATAGGAACGGCATTGTTTTTCACAATGAAGAGATGAAACTGATGCTTGACAGCTGATGTTCATCACCCAACACATCATCTGTAGTTCATTTAAAAATAAGCAGTTGGAAATGTGAAGTATATAACATAGGAGGTTTTACCTGACTGCATTGAATCTTAAGCTTCTTCAGGGATTGTAAAACAGTGTTTCTCCTGCCGGCTACAAACTCCTGCTCATTCTTATTCAGTACGTTTTTGTTTCTCCTCTCAACGCTGAGGAAGCCACAGAGACAAACAGACAGATCAGTGCTGACATGAACATGACTTGATATATGTGAACCTGGACCACAAAACCAGTTATAAGGGTCATTTTTTTAAAAACTGAGATGTACTGTATGCATCATCTGAAAGCTGAATAAATAATCTTGCCATTGATGTATTGGACAATATTTGGCTGAGATACAATTATTTGAAAATCTGACATCTGAGGGGGGCAAGAAATCTAAATATTGAGAAAATCATCTTTAAAGTTGTTCAAATGAAGTTTTAGGAATGCATATTACTAATCAAAAAATTAAGTTTTGATATATTTACAGTAGGGAACTTACAAAATGATCTTTACTTAATATCCTAATGATTTTTGGCATAAAAGAAAAATCATTTTGACC